>NC_065570.1:35429664-36054664 GCF_937616625.2 Mercurialis annua
GACTTTTGACGCGACATACTAATACTGCGTCACTTTTCACGCACTCTTTGCGTAATATAACCTAACCATGCTTAGGTAATCGGAACGACGCATTAAAGAGCCTTGAGACACGACATACTAATCTAACGTCACTTTTCAGGCACACCTTGCGTAATATAACCTAACCATGTATGTCGGAACAACGCTTAAAAGAGACTTGAGACGCAACTTACTAATCTAGCGTTGCTTTTCTCGCCTACTTTGCGTAATATAACTTAACCATTCTTGGGTAATCGGAACGACGCGTTAAAGAGACTTGAGACGCGACATACTAATCTAGCGTCACTTTTCACACACTCTTTTTGTAATATAACCTAACCATGCTTAGGTCATCGGAATGACGCGTTAAAGAGAACGTGACATACTTATTTAGCGTCACTTTTCACGCACACTTTGCGTAATATAACCTAACCATGCTTAGGTAATCGGAACGACGCATTAAACAGACTTGAGACACTGCATACTAATCTAGCGTCACTTTTCACGCACGCTTTGCATAATATAACATAACCATGCTTAGGAAATCGGAACAACGCGTTAAAGAGCATTGAAACGTGACATAATTATCTAGCCTCACTTTTCACGCACCCTTTGCATAATATAACCTAACCATGCTTAGGTAATCGGAACAACGCGTTAGAGAGACTTGGTACGCGACATATGCATGGTAATCTAAACGACGCGTTAAAGAGACTTGAGACGCGCCATACTAATCTAGCGTCACTTTTTACGCATACTTTGCGTAATATAACCTAACCATGCTTAGGTAATTGGAACAACGCGTTAAAGAGAATTGAGCCGCGACATACTAATCTAGCGTCACTTTTCATGCACACTTTGTGTAATATAACCTAACCATGCTTAGGTAATCGGAACGACACGTTAAACAAACTTGAGACGCGACATACTAATCTAACGTCACTTTTCACGCACACTTTGCGTAATATAGCCTAACCATGCTTAGGTAATCAGAACAATGCGTTAGAGAGAATTGAGGCGCTACATACTAATCTGGCGTCACTTTTCACGCACCCTTTACGTAATATAACCTAACGATGCCTAGGTAATCGGAACGACGCGTTAAAGAAACTTGACAGACCCGACATACTAATCTATTTTTGCTTTTCACGCAAACTTTCCGTAATATAACCGAACCATGGTTAGGTAATCGGAACGACGCGTTAGAGAGACTTGTGACGCGACATACTAATCTAGAGTCACTATTTACCTAAACTTTGCATAATATAACCTAACCATGCTTAGGTAATTGGAACGACGCATAAAAGAGCCTTGAGATGCGACATACTAATCTAGCGTCACTTTTCACGCACACCTTGCGTAATATAACCTAACCGTGCTTAGGTAATCGGACAGACGCGTTCAAGAGACTTAAGACGCGACATACTAATCCTGCATCGCTTTTCACGCACTCTTTGCGTAATGTAACGTAACCATTTTCAGGTAATTGGAACGCCTTAAAGAGACTTGAGACGCGTTGAAGAGACTTGAGACGCGACATACTAATCTAGCGTGACTTTTCTCGCGCACTGCGTAATGTAATGTCACCATTCTTGAGCAATCAGAATGACGTGTTAAAGAGACTTGAGACACGACATACTAATACTGCATCACTTTTCACTAACTTTTTATGTAATATAACCTAACCATGCTTAGGTAATCGGAACAACGCGTTAAATAGACTTGATACCCGAGATACTAATCTATTGTTACTTTTCATGCACATTTTGCGTACTATAACGTAACCATGCTTAGGTAATCGAATCGACGCGTTAGAGAAACTTGTGACGCGACATAAGCATGGTAATTGAAAAGACGCGTTAAAGAGACTAGAGACGCGACATACTAATCTAGCGTCACTTTACACGCAAACTTTGCATAATATAACCTAACCACGCATAGGTAATCAGAACGACGCATTAAAGAGCCTTGAGACGCGGCATACTAATCTAGCGTCACTGTTCACGCACACCTTGCGTAATATAACCTAATCATGCATAGGTAATTGGAATGACGCGTTAAAGAGACTGGAGACACGACATACTAATCCTGCATCGCCTTTCACGCACTCTTTGCGTAATATAACGTAAACATTTTTAGGTAATCGGAACGCATTAAAGAGCCTTGAAACGCGACATACTAATCTAGCGTCACTTTTCACGCACACCTTGCATAATATAACCTAAACATGCTTAGGTAATCCGAACGACGCGTTAAAGAGACTTGAGACGCGACATACTAATCTAGCGTGACTTTTCTCGCACACTGCGTAATATAACTTAACTATTCTTCGGTAATCAGAACGATGTGTTAATGAGACTTGAGAAGCGACATACTGATCTTGCATCACTTTTCACGCACTCTTTGCGTAATATAACCCAACCATGCTTAGGTGATCAGAACAACGCGTTAAATAAACTTGATATGCGACATACTAATCTATTATTACTTTTCACACACATTTTGCGTACTATAACCTAACCATGCTTAGGTAATCGGAGCGACGCACTTGTGACGCAGCATAAGCATGGTAATCGAAAAGACGCGTTAAAGAAACTTGAGACGCGGCATACTACTCTAGCGTCACTTTTCACGCAAACTTTGCATAACCTAAACACGCTTAGGTAATCGAAAAGACGCATTAAAGAGCCTTGAGATGCGGCATACTAATCTAGCGTCACTTTTCACGCATGCCTTGCGTAATATAACCTAACCATGCTTAGGTTATCTAAATGACGCGTTAAAGAGACTTGAGGCGCGACATACTAATCAACCGTTACTTGTCTTGCAGACTTTTCATAGTTTAACCAAACCATTCTTAGGTAATCGGAACGAACGCGTTAAAGAGACTTGAGACGCGACATACTAATCCTATGTCACTTTACACGCACTCTTTGCGTAATATAACCTAACCATGGTTAGATAATCGGAACAACGTATTAAAGACCTTCAGATGCGACATACTAATCTGGTGTCACTTTTCACGCACACCTTGCGTAATATAACCTAACCATGCCTAGCTCGGAACGACGCGTTAAAGACACTTGAGACACGACACACTGATCTAGCGTTTATTTTCTCGCACTCATTGCCTAATATAACCTAACCATTCTTGGGTAATCGAAACGACGCGTTAAAGAGACTTGAGATGCAACAGACTAATCTAGCGTCACTTTTGACGCAAACTTTGCATAATACAACCTAACCACGCTTAGGTAATCAGAACGACGCATTAAAGAGCCTTGAGACGCGGCATACTAATCTATCGTCACTGTTCACGCACACCTTTCGTAATATAACCTAACCATGCTTAGGTAATCGGAATGACGCGTTAAAGAGACTTAAGACGCGACATACTAATCCTGCATCACCTTTCACGCACTCTTTGCGTAATATAACGTAACCATTTTTAGGTAATCGGAATGACGCATTAAAGAGCCTTGAGACGCGACATACTAATCTAGCGTCACTTTTCACGCACACCTTGCATAATATAACCTAACCATGCTTAGGTAATCCGAACGACGCGTTAAAGAGACTTGAGACGCGACATACTAATCTAGCGTGACTTTTCTCGCACACTGCGTAATATAACTTATCTATTCTTGGGTAATCAGAACGATGTGTTAAAGAGACTTGAGATGCGACATACTAATCTTGCATCACTTTTCATGCACTCTTTACGTAATATAACCTAACCATGCTTAGGTAATCAGAACAACGCGTTAATAGACTTGATACGCGACATACTAATCTATTGTTACTTTTCACGCACATATTGCGTACTATAACCTAATCATGCTTAGGTAATCGAAGCGACGCACTTGTAACGCGACATAAGCATGTAAATCAAAAAGACGCGTTAAAGAAACTTGAGACGCGACATACTACTCTAGCGTCACTTTTCACGCAAACTTTGCATAATATAACCTAACCACGCTTAGGTAATCGGAACGACGCATTAAAGAGCCTTGAGACGCGGCATACTAATCTAGCGTCACTTTTCACGCATACCTTGCGTAATATAACCTAACCATGCTTAGGTTATCTAAACGACGCGTTAAAGAGACTTGAGGCGCGACATACTAATCTAACGTTACTTTTCTTGCAGACTTTGCATAATATAACTAAACCATTCTTAGGTAATCGGAATGAACGCGTTAAAGAGACTTGAGACGCGACATACTAATCCTGTGTCACTTTACACGCACTCTTTGCGTAATATAACCTAACCATGCTTAGGTAATCGGAACGACGTATTAATGACCTTCAGATGCGACATACTAATCTGGCGTCACTTTTCATGCACACCTTGCGTAATATAACCTAACCATGCCTAGCTCGAAACGACGCGTTAAAGACACTTGAGACACGGCACACTAATCTAGCGTTTATTTTCTCGCACTCTTTGCGTAATATAACATATCCATTCTTCGGTAATCCGAACGACGTGTTAAAGAGACTTGAGATGCAACATACTAATCTAGCGTCACTTTTCACGCACTCTTTGCGTAATATAACCTAACCATGCTTAGGTAATCAGAATGCCGCGTTAAAGAGACTTGTGACGGGACATACTTATCTAGCGTCACTTTTCACGCACACTTTGCGTAATATAACCTAACGATGCGTAGGTAATCAGGACAGCGCATTAAAGAAACTTGAGATGCGACATACTAATCAATTGTTACTTTTCACGCACACTTTGCGTAATATAACGTAACCATGCTTTGGTAATCGGAACGACGCGTTAGAGAGACTTGTGACGCGACCTAAGCATGGTAATCGAAACGAGGCCTAAAAGACACTTCAGACGCGACATACTAATCTAGCGTCACTTTTGACCTAAACTTTGCATAATATAACCTAACCATGCTTAGGTAATTGTAACGACGTGTGAAATAGACTTGAGACACGACAAATTAATCTAGCGTCACTTTTCACGCACACTTTGCATAATATAAGCTAACCTTGCTTAGGTTATCGGAACGATACATTAAAGAGACTTTAGACGCGACATACTAATCTAGCGTCACTTTTCACGCACACTTTGCGTAATATAACCTAACCATGCTTAGGTAATTGGAACGACGTGTGAAATAGACTTGAGACACGACAAATTAATCTATAGTTTCTTTTCATGCACACTGTGCGTACTATAATCTAACCATGCTTATGGTAATCGGAACGACGCATGAGAGAGACAGATGACGCGACATACTAATCGAGCATCCCTTTTCTCGCAAACTTTGCATAATATAACTATGCTTAGGTAATCGGAACGACACATTAAAGAGCCTTGAGATTCGACATTCTAATCTAGCGTCACTTTTCACGCATACCTTGCGTAATATAACCTAACACCATGCTTAGGTGATCGGAACGACGCGCTAAAGAAAGAGACTTAAGACGCGACATACTAATCTAGCGTTAAGATTCTCGCACACTTTGCGTAGTATAACCTTACCATTCTTGGGTAATCTGAACGACGAGTTAAAGAGACTTAAGACGCGACATACTAATCTAACGTCACTTTTCACGCACTCTTTGCGTAATATACCCTAATCATGCTTAGTTAATCGGAACGACGCGTTAAAGAGAATTGAGACGCGACATACTAATCTATTTTTACTTTTCACGCACACTTCGCGTAATATTACCTAACCATGCCTAGGTAATCGGAACGACCCGTTAGAGAGACCTGTGACGCGACATAAGCATGGTAATCGAAATGACGGGTTAAAGAGACTTGAGACGCGACATACTAATCTAGCATCAATTTTCACGCACACTTTGCATAATCTAACCAAACCATGCTTAGGTAATCGAAACGACGCGTTAGATAGCTTAAGATGCGACAGACTAATCAATTATCATTTTTTATACATACTTTGCGTAAGATAGCCTAACCATGCTTAAGTAATTGGAACGACGCGTTAAATAGACTTGAGACGCGACATACTAATCTATTGTCATCTTTCACGCACATTTTGCGCAATTTAACCTAACCATGCTGGGGTAATCGAAACGACGCGTTAGAGAGACTTGTCACGCGACATAAGCATGGTAATCAAAACGACGCGTTAAAGAGACTTGAGACGAGACATACTAATCTAGCATCACTTTTCACGCACACTTTGCATAATATAACCTAACCATGGTAATCGGAACGACGCGTTTGATGGACTTAAGACGCGACATACTAATCTATGGTCTTCTCTTCACACATACTTTGCACAATATAACCAAACCATGCTTATGTAATTGGAACGACGCGTTATAGACTTGAGACGCGACATACTAATCTATTGCCATTTTTCACGCACACTTTGCGTAATATAACCTAACCATTCTTAGATAATCGGAACGACACGTTAGAGAGACTTGAAACGCCACATACTAATCTAGCATCACTTTTCACACACACTTTGCCTAACTAATCTAACCATGCTTAGGAAATCAGAATGACGCGTTAGAGAGACTTGAGATGCGACATGCTAATCTAAAGTCACTTTTCACACAAACTTTGCGTAATATAACCTAACCATGCTTAGTTAATCGGAACGACGCGTTAAAGACACTTGAGACGCGACATACTAATCTACCGTCACATATCACGCACACCTTGCGTAATATAACCTAACAATGCTTGGGTAATCAAAACGACATGTTAAAGAGACTTGATACGCGACATACTAATCTAGCGTCACTTTTCACGCACACTTTGCGTAATATAAGCTAACCTTGCTTGGGTTATCGGAACGATGCGTTAAAGAGACTTGAGACGCGACATACTAATCTAGCGTCACTTTTCACGCACACTTTGCGTAATATAACCTAACCATGCTTAGGTAATTGGAACGCATGTGTGAAATAGACTTGAGACACGACATACTAATCTATAGTTTCTTTTCACGCACACTTTGCGTATTATATCCTAACCATGCTTATGGTAATCGGAACGACGCATTAAAGAGACGGATGACGCGACATACTAATCTAGCATCCCTTTTCTCGCAAACTTTGCATAATATAACTATGCTTAGGTAATCGGAACGACACATTAAAGAGCCTTGAGATGCGACATTCTAATCTAGCGTCACTTTTCACGCACACCTTGCGTAATATAACCTAACACCATGCTTAGGTAATCGGAACGACGCGTAAAAGAAAGAGACTTAAGACGCGACATACTAATCTAGCGTTAAGTTTCTCGCACACTTTGCGTAGTATAACCTAACCATTCTTGGGTAATATGAACGACGAGTGAAAGAGACTTGAGATGCGACATACTAATCTAACATCACTTTTCACGCACTCTTTGCGTAATATAACATAACAATGCTTAGTTAATCGGAACGACGCGTTAAAGAGAATTGAGACGCGACATACTAATCCATTGCTACTTTTCACGCACACTTCGCGTAATATTACCTAACCATGCTTAGGTAATCGGAACGACCCGTTTGAGAGACCTGTGACGCGATATAAGCATGGTAATCGAAATGACGCGTTAAAGAGACTTGAGACGCGACATACTAATCTTGTTGGCGCAGCGGGAGGCGCGTGTCCGGACCGTATATTTCAATTCAAAATCGAAATTCCAACAATTCGGATCCTAAAGTTGATCATATCAACAACAAATGGATCGTCGTATCATTTAGTAATTAAAGCACGCATCTAGGAATCATAAGAAGAATACCTATGTCGATTCTCCAACGATTCTTGTAGTCCCGAAAGTACGGCGACCTCAAGCTCGTCCACACGAGTATGCGTCCGATCGAATCCTCGCCTTGAAGTAATCTGTAAGAGTTCCTCTTGCAGAGCAGCCCTAAGCTCAAACTCTCGCCGCGATCACTACCTTACTCGGATATATGAAAAACGTCGCCAAGTTTTTCCCGTGATTGATGAATACTTGAACTCCTTCAAGTGCTTTCTCTCTCTACAATTTTGTAGTGAGATGTGTGTTGTGTGTTGTGTTGAAATGAGCAAGGACATGCTCTATTTATAGGCTAGAGCATGTCTTAAGAATGCAACACCTTGCATGCTAGGTGTCACACACCAAGCAAAGGTGTTGCCACCACATGACACCTTTCATGTGGTGACATCACATAGGTGACATCATATAGGTGATGTCATCATATGACATCCCATATATGACATAAGCTTATCTCATCATCACCATGACATCATCATTCCATTAACTTATGATTAGTGCTTTAAGTATCATTAATTACACTAATTAATTACTTAAGCCTTCTAATCATAAAACTTGGTTAAAATATAATTAGGTTCCTACTAATTTATAACTCTTATAAATTAGTCCCTAATTAACTTGGACATAGTACAATTAGGTTCCTACTAATTTATAACTCTTACAAATTAGTCCCTAATTTGTACTTGTTTTTCATCTTATAGATTAATTTCCGAGATATGCTAGTATCTATATGAAATCCATCTTTCGTAAACTCAATCGGTTGCACACTCTATTGTGTGTGACTAACTAGGTTCACATCTATATGGCAACGAGAGACATAAGAAACGCCTTTCTTATATTAAATAATTAAATCCCATTTAATTATTAATTCTCGTAGATCGAGAGTGACGTCTAGCAACATATCACGACCCCCAAAATAGAGATGAATGTTTCGATGCATTCTTTTTGAACCAATGTTCATAATTACCGTACACTCAAAATTCCCTTCATCTTAGATTCCAATCTCGACTAGTGTCACGGTTAAGTCAAACACTGTATGTCTTGATTATATGACCTCATCTCCCAGTTCTAATTCTTGATAAATATGACCTCCACTAGAAACAACTTTCTATGTAAGTCATATACACCTGCGCAGGTTTTATCATCCATCAAGAACATTTTGAGATAGCATAGAATCTTGTCTCCGTTCATCCAGAGTGATGAATCCTTTCTAGGTTAAACCCCTATCTCCATATACAACTAACTAGAGCCAACACATCCCGCGGCTCTAGCTCATGAAAGATCTAGAGTTAAGGAGTATCAAACTCTAATCACCTATATACAAGATAGTGTCACCGCAAGTCAAAGGACATATGTACAATTATGAACTAGATGACATTAAATTGACTTTAATGAATTACCATGTATAAGTCATCTAGCGTCACTTGTTCGACTTACTCAACACCTTGAGTGTCCACATGTTTATTCTGATCCCCATCAAGTAGTATGAGACTCACTACTTCCTATAATTAGTAACTCTTTACTAATCAGGAGAATAAACAGAGGTGACGATCTTTCTGGGATAATGCAATGCCCTTATTCGCAGGACCCCATCGATCGCGAACGGTTATTTAGATCACTTGTATAAAAGAATCTGTCCCTCATATTCTTAACACCTTAAGAATAGATTCTACCACAATGTGATAAGGACAATACGTAATACATGAACACTTAGTTGATGAGACACTTAGTTCAAATAGAACATATATATCTTTGCCATTGGGATTAGTTCTACAAATATACACGATCAAATGGCCCTAGGGCATATACTACTAACAAATCTAGCATCAATTTTCACGCACACTTTGCATAATATAACCAAATCATGCTTAGGTAATCGGAACGACGCGTTAGATAGCTTAAGATGCGGCAGACTAATCAATTGTCATTTTTCATACATACTTTGCGTAAGATAGCCTAACCATGCTTAAGTAATTGGAACGACGCGTTAAATAGACTTGAGACGCGACATACTAATCTATTGTCATCTTTCACGCACATTTTGCGCAATTTAACCTAACCATGCGTGGGTAATCGAAACGACGCGTTAGAGAGACTTGTCACGCGACATAAGCATGGTAATCGAAACGACGCGTTAAAGAGACTTGGGACGAGACATACTAATCTAGCATCACTTTTCACGCACACTTTGCATAATATAACCTAACCATGGTAATCGGAACGACGTGTTTGATGGACTTAAGACGCGACATACTAATCTATGGTCTTCTCTTCACACAAACTTTACACATTATAACCAAACCATGCTTATATAATTGGAACGACGCGTTATAGACTTGAGACGCGACATACAAATATATTGCCATTTTTAAACCATGCTTAGGTAATCGGAACGACGCGTTAGAGAGACTTTTGACGCGACATACTAATCTAGCGTCACTTTTCACACACACTTTGCCTAAATAATCTAACCATGCTTAGGAAATCAGAATGACGCGTTAGAGAGACTTGAGATGCGACATGCTAATCTAACGTCACTTATCACACACACTTTGCGTAATATAACCTAACCATGCTTAGGTAATCGGAAAGACGCGTTAAAGATACTTGTGGCGCGAGATAAGCATGGTAATGGAAACGACGCGTTAAAGAGTCTTGAGACCTAACATACTAATCTAGCTACAATCTTTATGCACACTTTGCGTAATGTAACCTAACCATGCTTAGATAATCGGAACGACGTGGTCAAGAGACTTGAGACTGGACATGCTAATCTAGCGCCACTTTTCACGCACACTTTGCGTAATATAACCTAACCATGCTTAGGTAATCGGAACGATGAGCTAAAGAGATTTGAGATGCGGCATACTAATCCATTAATCCTTTTCACGCACACTTTGCGTACTATAACCTAACCATGCTTAGGTAATCGGAACGACGCGCTAGAGAGACCTGTGATGCGACATAAGCATGGTAATCGAAACAACGCGTTAAAGACACTTGAGACGCGACATTAATGTAGCGTCCCATATAACGCGCACTTTGCGTAATATAACCTAACCATACTAAAGGAGACTTGTGAAGCGACATACTTATCTATTGTTACTTTTCACGCACACTTTGCGTACTATAACCTAACCATGCTTATTGTAATCAGAACGACGCGTTTGAGAAACTTATGACTCGACATAAGCATGGTAATCGAAACGACACGATAAAGAGACTTGAGACACGACATACTAATCTGGCGTCACTTTTCACGCAAACTTTACATAATATAACCTAACCATGCTTAGGTAATCGGAACGACGCATTAAAGAGCCTTGCGACGCGACATACTAATCTAGCGGCACTTTTCACGCACACCTTGTAGCCTAACAATGCTTAGGTAACCGGAACGACGCGTTAGATAGACATAAGACGCGACATACTAATCCAGCGTTACTTTTAATGCACACTTTGCGTAATTTAACCTAACTATGCTTAGTTAATCGAAACGACTCGTGAAAGAGACTTGTGACGCGACATACTTATCTAGCGTCACTTTTCACGCACACTTTACGTAATATAACCTAACCATGCTTAGGTAATCGGAAAAACGCGCTAAACAGACTTGAGACAAGGCATACTAATCTAGCGTCACTGTTCACGGACACTTTGTGTAATATAACCTAACCATGCTTAGGTAATCGGAACAACGCGTTAAAGAGAAATGAGACGCGACATTTTAATCTAGCGTTACTTTTCACGCACACTTTGAGTAATATAATCTAACTATGCTTAGGTAATTGGAACGAGGCGTTAAATAGACTTGAAGCGACATACTAATCTATTGTCACTTTTCACGCACACATTGCGTAATATAACTTAACCATGCTTAGATAATCGTAACAACGGGTTAGAAAGACTTGTGACGCGGCACATGCATGGTAATCGAAACAACGCATTAAAGAGACTTGAGACACGACATACTAATCTAGCGTCACTTTTCACGCGAACTTTGCAAAATATAACCATGCTTAGGTAATCAGAACGACGCATTGGAGAGCCTTGAGGCTCGACATACTAATCTAGCGTCACTTTTCACGCACACCTTGCGAGTATAACCTAACTATGCTTAGGTAATCGGAACAACGCGTTAAAGAGACTTGAGATGCGACATACTAATCTAGCGTCACTTTTCACGCACACTTTGCGTAATATAACCTAACCATGCTTAGGTAATCGGAACAACGCGTAAAAGAGACTTGTGACGCAACATGCTTATATATTGTTACTTTTCACGCACACTTTGCGTACTATAACCTAACCATGCTTATGGTAATCAGAACGACGCGTTAGAGAGACTTATAACGCGACATAAGCATGGTAATTGAAACGATGCGACAAAGAGACTTGAGATGCGACATACTAATCTAGCGTCACTTTTCACACAAACTTTGCATAATATAACCTAACCTTGCTTAGGTAATCGGAACGACGCATTAAAGAGCCTTGCGACGCGACATACTTATCTAGCGTCACTTTTCACGCACATCTTGCGCAATATAGCCTAACAATGCTTAGGTAATCGGAACGACGCGTTAGATAGACATAAGACGCGACATATTAATCCAGCGTTACTTTTAAGGCACACTTTGCTTAATATAACCTAACCATGCTTCGGTAATCGGAACGACTCGTTAAAGAGACTTGTGACGCGACATACTTATCTAGCGTCACTTTTCACGCACACTTTACGTAATATAACCTAACCATGCTTAGGTAATCGGAAAAACGCGCTAAACAGACTTGAGACACGACATACTAATCTAGCATCACTGTTCACGGACACTTTGTGTAATATAACCTAACCATGCTTAGGTAATCGGAATAACGCGTTAAAGAGAAATGAGACGCGACATTCTAATCTAGCGTCACTTTTCGCGCATCATTTGCGTAATATAACCTAACCATGCTTAGGTAATCGGAACGACGCGATAAATAGACTTGATACTCGACATACCACTCTATTGTCATTTTTCACGCACACTTTGCGTAATATAACTTAACCATGCTTAGGTAATCGGAACAACGCGTTAATAGACTTGAGACACGACATACTAATCTATTTGCTACTTTTTCACGCACACTTTTCGTATTATAACCTAACCATGCTTAGGTAATCAGAACGACGCGTTAGAGAAACTTGTGACGCGGCATAAGCATGGTAATCGAAACGACGCATTAAAGAGACTTAAGACGCGACATACTAATGTAGCGTCACTTTTCACGCAAACTTTGCATAATATAACCAAACCATGCTTAGGAAATCGGAACGACGCATTAAAGAGCCTTGAGACACGACATACTAATCTAGCGTTACTTTGCGTAATATAACCTAACCATTCAGGTGTACTCGGAACGAAGCATTAAACAGACTTGAGATGCGACATACTAAGCTATTGTTACTTTTCACGCATACCTTGCGTAATATAACCTAACCATGCATAGATAACCGTAACGACGAGTTAAAGAGACTTGTGACGCGACGCACTAAGCTATTGTTACTTTTCAAGCACACTTTGCGTAATATAACCTACCATGCTTAGGTAACCGGAACAACGCGTTAAATAGACTTGAGACGCGACATACGTCTATTGTCATTTTTCACGCACACTTTACGTAATATAACCTAACCATGCTCAGGTAATCGGATTGATGCGTTAGAGAGACTTTTGACGCGACATAAGCATGGTAATCAAATCGACACGTTAAAGAGACTTGAGAAGCGCCATACTAATCTAGCGTCACTTTCTACGCACACTTTGCGTAATGTAACCTAACCATGCTTAGGTAATCAGAACGACGTGTAAAAGAGATTTGTGACGCAACATAAGCATGGTAATCGAAACGACACGTTAAAGAGACTTGAGACGCAACATACTAATCTAGCGTCATTTTTCACGCGAACTTTACATAGTATATAACCTAACCATGCTTAGGTAATCGAAACGACGTATGAAAGAGACCTGAGAGTGACATACTAATCTAGTGTTACTTTTATCGCACACTTTGCATAATATAACCTAACCATTCTTGGGTAATCGAAACGACGCGTTAAAGATACTTGAGACGCCACATACTAAGCTAGCGTCACTTTTCACGCACTTTTTGCGTAATATAATCTAACCATGCTTAGGTAATCGGAACGACGCGTTAAAGAGACTTGAGACGCGACATACTAATCTATTGTTACTTTTCACGCACACTTTGCGTAATATAACCTAACCATGCTTAGGTAACCGGAACTACCTGTTAGAGAGACTTGTGATGCGAAATAAGCATGGTAATCAGAACCATGCGTTAAAGAGACTTGAGACGTGACATATTAATCTATTGTCATTTTTCACACATACTTTGCGTAATATAACCTAACCATGATTATGTAATTGGAACGACACGTTAATTAGACTTGAGACGCGATTAACTAATCCATTGCCATTTTTCACGCACACTTTGCGTAATATAACCTAACCATGCTTGGGTAATCGGAACGACTTGTTGGAGACACTTTTGACGCGACATAAGCATGATAATCAAAACGACGAGTTAAAGAGACTTGAGACACGCCATATTTATCTAGCGTCACTTTTTACTCACTTTGCGTAATATAACCTACCCATGCTTAGGAAATTGGAAAGACGCTTTAGAGAGACTTAAGACGCGACGTACTAATCTAGCATCACTTTTCACGCACACTTTGCGTAATATAACCTAACCATGCTTAGTAAATCAGAATGACGCGTTAGAGAGACTTGAGATGCGTCCTACTAATCTAACGTCACTTTTCACGAACACTTTGCGTAATATAACCTAACAATGTAATCGGAACGACGCGTTACAGAGACTTGTGATGCGAGATAAGTATGGTAATCGAAACGACGCGTTAAAGAGACTTGAGACGAAACATACTAATCTAGCTACACTTTTTACGCACACTTTGCGTAATATAACCTAGTTAGGTAATCGGAACGACAAGTTAAAGAGACTTGAGACTGGACATACTAATCTAGCGTCACTTTTTACGCACACTTTGCGTAATATAACCTAACTATGCTTAGGTAGTTGGAAAGACGCGTTAAATTGACTTGAGACGCGACATACTAATCTATTGTCATTTTTCACACACACTTTGCGTAATATAACGTAACTGTCACGACCCAAAATATTGAGCCGCAACCGGCGCTAGGGAACGGGAGTGGTAGCTCCGGAACCCGTAGCAAGCCTCAAACCACAATTAATTTTTCGCAAATAATAAACAAATAACAACAAACAACGGAAGCAAATACTCATATATAACATATAACCAAATATATACACTAACTGTTTAAAACCTCGCGGGCTCTAGTTACCGTACCCTGTACGAACTGGCCTCGCGGCATGCTAATTGGATTAGATAAGTCATGAACTTGCATCCTGCTTCGTTGATCATGTGCTTCATGCTCGTTGTCATTATGTTGAACTTCATGTGTAACATCATGTGTAGGCTGATCCAAAACATTCCCTCTCTCTTCGAAAGGATTCGTCCTCGAATCTAAAGCACCGCCTACATGAAAAGGACTCAAATCAGTCACATTAAATGAAGTGCTAACATTATACTCACCTGGAAGATCTACTTTGTTTGCATTATCATTAATCCTTTCAAGGATTTGAAAAGGACCATCTCCTCTTGGGTTTAACTTAGATTTCCTTTGAAGGGGAAACCTTTCTTTACGAAAATGCAACCAAACCCAATCTCCCGGATGAAAAATCATCGGCTTCCTTCCCTTATTCACTCGAGAAGCAAATTTATCATTTTCAATCCTCTCCTTGACTTGCTTGTGTAGCCTTTTTACTAAATCTGCCTTAAAATTAGCATCAACACTCACAAATTTGTTAGGTGGCAATGGTAATAAATCAATAGGAGTAAGAGGATTAAATCCATAAATAATCTCAAATGGAGAACAATGAGTAGTGCTATGAACAGCCCTATTATAAGCAAACTCCACAAATGGTAAACAATCCTCCCATGTCTTAATGTTCTTTTCTATGATTGCCCTAAGCAAAGTAATCAATGTCCTATTAACTACTTCAGTTTGTCCATCAGTTTGGGGGTGACAAGTAGTTGAAAATAAAAGTTTAGTACCGAACTTTCCTCACAACAAACGCCAAAAATGACTTAAAAACTTGACATCTCTATCACTAACAATGCTTTTAGGTATGCCATGTAAACGCACAACTTCTTTGAAAAATAAATCAGCAATAAACTTAGCATCATCAGTTTTATGACATAGTATAAAATGAGCCATCTTACAAAATCTATCAACCACGACAAAAATACTATCGTGACCTTTCCTAGTTCTTGGCAACCCAAGCACAAAGTCCATAGATAAATCAGTCCAAGGTTCATCAGGAACAGGTAGTGGTTTCAACCTAGACTTAGCCTCTCGGCATGTAATGCAATGATCACAAACCTTATGCACATCATGTTTCATACCAGGCCAAAAGAAATGTTCAGAAAGCATATAAGTCTTATTTATCCCAAAATGCCCTATTAATCCTCCGCCATGTGCCTCCTTAATTAACAATTCCCTCATAGAACAACTAGGAATACACAATCTGTTTCTTTTAAATAAGAAACCATCAAACAAGTGAAAATAATCTGAAACAACCCCATTATTACAAGATGCATATATTTCATTGAAATGATCATCATGTTGATACATCTGCTTTATAAACTCAAAACCAAGCAATTTAGCACTAAGTGAGTTAAGTAACGTGTACCTTCTAGATAATGCATCAGCAACCACGTTCTCCTTACCTTACTTGTACTTTATCACATATGGGAATGTTTCTATGAATTCCACCCATTTGGCATACCTACGGTTCAGTTTATCCTGACCCTTCAAATGCTTTAAACTTTCATGATCATTGTATATCACAAACTCCCTACGTCACAAGTAATGTTGCCATGTTTGCAATGTTCGAACCAAGGCATATAATTCTTTGTCTTATGTCGGATATTTCAATGCTTCTCCGCTCAACTTTTCACTAAAATACATCATTGGCCTTTGATCCTGCATCAAAACAGCTCCAATTCCTATGCCACTAGCATCAGATTCAGTTTCAAAGGTTTTATCAAAATTAGGTAAGGCAGGTAATGGTGCACTACACAATTTATCCTTAAGTTCATCAAATTCATGTTCTTGTGCATCACCCAAATAAAAACAACATTTTTCTTAATTAACTCATTCAAAGGTGCGGCTACAGTGCTAAAATCCTTAATGAATCTCCTATAGAAACCAGCAAGCCCATGAAAGCTCCTTACCTCACTAGCACTTTTAGGTCTTGGCCATTCTTTAATAGCTCTAACCTTATCCTCATCAGCCTCAACACCTTGACTAGATACAACAAAACCAAGAAAATTAACCTTATCCATGCAGAAACTACATTTCTTAAGATTAGCATACAACTTCTCTTGCCTAAGTGTTTCTAGTACAAGTCTCACATGCATAACATGATCATCTAAACACTTAAAGTAAATCAAAATATCATCAAAGTAAACAACAACAAATTTACCCAAGTATTTTACGCAAGACATGATTCATCAACCGCATGGATGTGCTAGGTGCATTAGTAAGCCCAAATGGCATTACAAGCCACTCATATAATCCGTACTTGGTCTTAAAAGCTGTTTTCCATTCATCACCAACATTCATTCGAATTTGATAATAACCAGATTTCAAATCTATTTTTGTGAACAAACAAGAACCATATAACT
This sequence comes from Mercurialis annua, assembly GCF_937616625.2. Lineage (NCBI taxonomy): Eukaryota > Viridiplantae > Streptophyta > Magnoliopsida > Malpighiales > Euphorbiaceae > Mercurialis > Mercurialis annua. Next base: position 35,447,241 of record NC_065570.1, read on the forward strand.
CATCAAGCATATCATCTAATCGAGGAATAGGATGACGATACTTAACAGTGATTTTATTGATGGCTCTGCAATCCACACACATTCTCCATGTTCCGTCCTTCTTTGGTACAAGAATTACAGGAACTGAACAAGGACTTAGACTCTCCCTCACATACCCCTTAGCTAACAACTCCTCGACTTGTTTTTGGATATCTTTTGTCTCGCTAGGATTTGTTCTATACGCTGGACGATTGGGTATGGCAGATCCAGAAATAAAGTCGACTTGATGTTCTATGCCTCTAATTGGTGGTAACCCACTTGGCATCTCCTCGGGAAATAAATCTTCAAATTCCTGCAAAAGATCGATAAAAACACTTGACAAAGATGGGTTAAGTTAATTAGTAGCCAAATAAGCCCCTTTATACAAAAGTACAAATATAGGCTGATTAGAGTACAAAGCTTGCCTAACCTCACTTGTCCTCGCTATCAAACTCACATTTTTAACATTTCTCTCTTTAGCTCGAATATGTTCTTTTTCTTTTCTCTCATTTTTTTCACTTTTTTTATTTTCACTCCCTATAGTACTGTTCTTACTCCCTTTTTTCTTTATTTTCGATCTCCAATCTCATCTTTTCCAGTTTACATTGGTCTTCATAAACTTCCTTTGAGGAAAGTGGTGTCAATATGGTCTTCCGCCCATCCTTGGTGAATGAATACCTATTCAGGTACCCATCATGTGTAGTTTTTCTATCAAATTGCCATGGTCTACCAAGCAAAATATCCCTAGCATGCATAGGAACTACATCACACAACACCTCATCATGATATTTACCAATTGAAAATGAAATAATAGATTGCCTGTTCACCTTGATCTCTCCACAATCATTCAGCCATTGGAGTCTGTACGGTCGTGGGTGCGGAATAGTAGGCAGCCCCAATCTATTGATCAAGCATGTACTCGCCACATTTGTGCAACTCCCACCATCAACAATCACACTACATGCTTTGCCTTGAACATGACACCTTGTATGGAACAAGCTATCTCGCTGCTCCTCATGGAAATTTGTCTTCAATTGAGTACTAAGAGTACGTCTTGTAACCAGCACATCACCTCTAATCGGCTCTTCTAATGCTCCCATCACTATACTCCAAATCAGACATCTCATTCTCATCGCTTTCATTGTTGCCATCTTCTTCATAAGTCACTATCTCACCATTGCGTAGGGTCATAGTTCTCCTATTAGGACATTCTTTGCTGATATGACCTACTCCTTGACATTTCCAACACATAATATCTCTATTTCTCCCTTTTGGCTCATCGACATTAGATTTTTCTTCTAAAATTGAATCTGCCTTTCCTTTTGACACATCATGAGTACTCTTACTACTTTCCTTGATATCACTCTTCCAATCCTTTTTCCAACTTTGATTCGAATTAGAATAAGGTTTGGAAGCATACCTTGCAACTCTTCCCTGGAGTTGTTTTTCCACCTTAACAGTATGTGAACCATTTCTTCTAAATCCCCATAAGGTTGCAAATCCACTCGGTCAGCTATCTCCTTATTCAAACCAGCCAAAAATCGCGCCATAGTATTTTCCACATCTTCCACTATGTCAGCCCTAGTCATGATCATTTCCAACTCCTTGTAGTAATCATCCACACTCCTACTACCCTGTTTTAAGAGTTGGAAGTTTTTGCACAAGTTCCCTATGGAAATGCTTCGGCACAAATCACTTTCTCATTTCAGACTTCAAATCAGACCAAGTGTCAATTGGGTACTCCAAATTTCGCCTTCTATTAGTCACCAAGTGATCCCACCAAGCGATAGCATAATCTGAAAAATTAGTAACCGCCAACTTAACCTTCTTTTCTCACTAAACTGATGACAATCAAATATGAGCTCCGCCTTTTTTTTCCATTGTAAATAAGCCTCTGGATCTGTTTTTCCTTGAAAATGAGGAATTTTATGTTTAATGCTGCCAAAATTTCTATCTACAAATTCATCATTATCTCGGTTTCTACCGTAGAAAATATTTTATAGTACTCTTCCTCTACCCCTACCTAAACCTCGGCCTCTTCTACCTCTACCTCTTGGTACACCCATTCCAGCCATCACCTCCTCTTCATATTCATCATTATAATTGTCATCATTTGCCAAATCATTAACTTCAGATATATGATTTCTGCCCTCCCTATTCTCCTCATTTTGATTCGGCACTGCTCTTTCAACAACTTCCAACCTCGTATCTATGCGCTCTAAGGCTTCACTCATAGCCTCCATTGTTCTTTGAAAACATGTGAATTCTCCTTGTTGCGCCCGATGAAGCAAAGATTCATCGACATGAACACCATCATTATGTTCATTCTGATTTTCCATTTCTGCAAAAAGAACGTTCAAAAGAAAAAAAAATTAATAATTGAAAACCTCACCAGTACTCCCTTACGTGTTTCACTCAAAAGATGGGGATGGTCTCTCATGTTTAAACTCAAGTACTTTTTTTTCACTCAGGGCTTTCTCCCACCACTCTAGCTATTTCCTTTATGCTCTTAGGTGAATCACACTTTCAGAATAATTCAAGTAGTTTCGAGTAGTATTACGAAACTGAAATTTGCAGAAAAAAAATCAGTTTGAAGCAAATCTATTAAAAAAATGAAAACAAGAGCCAATAAATTATGAAAACTCAGATAGAGGCAAAAGACATGTGAAACAAACAGAAATATGAAGAGTCAAACAAAAAGGTAGTTTAAAGAATATAACCAAATCTGCCAAGAGAGATAATATTCCTTAACTGGAAAACTATGCAATTCAGGAGTACAAAACAATGAAATATATAATTTAGGAAATCAATTTAGACTTAGTTTAGAACAGTAGACAATCAATTATAAGTCAGACCCAAATATGACAGTAATCACCAAATTCTGAATTTCACCCCTTTTTGTTTTGATCACTTGTCTTCTATTTTTTTTGTTAATTCCATATTATAAAATTTTGAGTTTCACTCCCCTTTTTTGTTAACTTCCTTTTGTATTTTTTTTTTTGATTTTTTTTCAATTACCCAGATCTGTATATCAGAAAAACAAGAATAATAAACAATTCGGAATCAATAAAAAAAAGATGGATAAAACCTGATCTAGATACAAAGCTCTGATACCAAATGATATAGAACCTCCAAGAATAAGCCTGAGAACCCCTTTATGTAAATGAACCCCCAAAACATTAACTTGAAAAGCCTGAAAATCAATTCAGCAACAACCCCTAAGAAAGGTTAGATTAATAGATTACTTAGATGATCGAAAGAATTAGAATTAAGAAAACTCAATTTTTTATTATGAATTCCAATTTCGAAACACTCCACAAGAAGATGATCAATCTACTTGAATGTTCCTTAAAGCATGTATTTTACTCAAGAACACAAAGAAAACAAGCAAACAGCTTTTAGGTTTTCAAAATATCAAAATCTGTCTAACTGATTTAGTAAAGACATATTTATAGCCTTTACAAAACCCTAAATAAAAAGGATAACTAAATCTATGGGCTTTTTTAATTAACAAATTCGTTCAGCCCATTCAAAATATAAATAAAGATACTTAATTAACTTATTTGGTGAGCCATGATAAATACGGCCCATTGTAAACTTAATTAGACCCATTAATAGGTTGGACTTGACTTAAGTTGTATTGAACTTGAGCTGTTCTTGTTCCAAAACTGTGTTGTCCTTGTAAGCCTTCGTTTGCCATATTCACTATCCCTTGTAGATGATGAATTAAGGCCTTATGAAGCTTCTTCAATTGAGATCTGGTTATTGGTCCTTGAGGCATGCTGATTGGATTAGAAAAGTCTTGAACTTGCATCTTGATTCGTTGATCATATGCTTCATGCTCGTTGTCATTATGTTAAACTTCATATGTAACGTCATGTGTAGGTTGATCCATAACAATAACCTAACCATACTTAGGTAATCAGAACGACGCGTTAGATAGACTTAAGACGAGACATACTAATCTTAGCCTAACCATGCTTAGGTAATCGGAACGACACGTTAGAGAGATTTTTGACGCGACATAAGCATGGTATTCGAAACGACACGTTATAGAGACTTGAGACGCGACATACAAATCTAGAGTCACTTTTCACGCCAACTTTGCGTAGTATAAACTAACATGCTTAGGTAATCGGAACGACGTATGAAAGATCCTTGAGACGCGACAAACAAATCTAGCGTCACTTTTCTTGCACACCTTGCGTAATATAACCTAACCATGCTTAGAAATAGGAACGGCGCGTTAAATAGACTTGAAACGGGATATACTAATCTATTGTCATTTTTCACGCACACTTTGCGTAATATAACCTACCCATGCTTAGGTAATCGGAACGATGCGTTAGGAAGAACTGTGACTCGACATAAGCATGGTAATCTAAACGACGCGTTAAAGTTACTCGAAACGCGCCATACTAATCTATCGTCGCCTTGCGTACTATAACCTAACCATGCTTAGGTAATCGGAACAAAGCGATAAAGAGAATTTTGCTGCGACATAAGCATGGTAATCGAAACGACATGTTAAAGAGACTCGAGACGCGCCATACTAATCTAGCGTCACTTTTAACGCACACTTTGCGTAATATAACCTAACCATGCTTAGGTAATCGGAACGACGCGTTAAAGAGACTTGAGAGGCGACACAATAATCTAGCGTCACTTTTCACGCACACTTTTCATAATATAACCTAACCATGCTTAGGTAATCGCAAGGACGCGTTAAAGAGACTTGAGATGCGACATACAAATCTATTGATCCTTTTCACATACACTTTGTGTACTATAACCTAACCATGCTTAGGTAATCGAAACGACGGGTCAGAGAGACTTTTGACGCGACATTAGCATGGTAATCGAAACAACGCGTTACAGAGACTTGATACGCGACATACTAATCTAGCGTCACTTTTCACGCAAACTTTGCGTAATATAACCTAACCATGCTTAAGTAATCGGAACGACGCGTTAAAGAGAATTGAGACGCGACATACTAATCTATTGTTACTTTTCACGCTCACTTTTCTTACTATAACCTAACCATGCTTAGGTAATCGGAACGACGCACTAGAGAGACTTGTGACGCGAGATAAGCATGGTAATTGAAACTACGCATTGAAGAGATTTGAGATGCGACATACTAATCCAATGAGATGCGACATACTAATCTATTGTCACTTTTCACGCACACTTTGCGTAATATAACCTAACCATGATTAGATAATCAGAACAACACGTTAAAGAGAATTGAGACGCGACATATTAATCTAGCGTCACTTTTAATGCACACTTTGTTTAATATAACCTAACCATGCTTAGGTAATCGGAACGACGCGTTAAATAGACTTGAGATGCGACATAGTAATCTATTGTTACTTTTTACGCTCACTTTGCGTACTATAACCTAACCATGCTTATGGTAATCGGAATAATGCGTTAGAGACACTTATGACGCGACATAGGCATGGTAATCGAAACGACGCGTTAAAGAGACTGGAGACGCGACATACTAATCTAGTGTCACTTTTCATGCACACTTTATGTAATATAACCTAACCACGATTATGTAATTGGAACAACACATTAAAGAGACTTGAGACATGACATACTAATCTAGCGTCACTTTTCACGCACACCTTGCGTAATATAACCTAGCCATGCTTAGGCAATCAGAACGACGCGTTACAAAGACTTAAGAAGCGACATACTAATCTAGCTTCACTTTTCACGCACACTTTGCGTAATATAACCTAACCATGCTTAGGTAATCAGAACGACGCGTTTAATAGACTTAAGAGGCAATATACTAATCTATTGTCATTTTTTACGCACACTCCGCGTAAAATCTAACCATGCTTAAGTAATTGGAACGACGAGTTTAATACACTTGAGACGCGACATACTAATCTATTTTCATTTTTCACGCACACTTTGCATAATATAACCTAACCATGCTTAAGTGATCGGAACTACACGTTAGAGAGACTTGTGACGCGACATAAGCATGGTAATCGAAATGACGCTTTAAAGAGACTTAAGACTCGCAATATTAATCTAGCGTCACTTTTTACGGACACTTTGCGCAATATAGCATAACCATGCTTAGGAAATCAGAACGACGCGTTTGAGAAACTTGAGACGCGACATGCTAATCTAGTGTCACTTTTCACGAATACTTTGCGTAATATAACCTAACCATGCATAAGAAATCGGAACGACGCGTTACGGAGACTTGAGACGCAACTTACTAATCTAACAACACTTTTCACCGACACTTTGCGTAATATAACCAAACATTGTTTAGGTAATCGGAACGACGCGTTAAAGAGACTTGATACGAAACATACTAATCTAGCGTCACTTTTTACGCACACTTTGCGTAATATAAGCTAACCATGCTTAGGTAGTGGGAACGTTGCGCTAAAGAGACTTGAGACTGAACATACTAATAATCTAGCGTCATTTTTCACTCACACTTTGCGTAAGATAACCTAACTATGCTTAGGTAATCTAAACGACGCGTTAAAGAGACTTGAGATGCGACATACTAATCTATTAATCCTTTCCACGCACACTTTGCGTACTATAACTTAACCATGCTTAGTTAATCGGAACGACGCATTAGAGAGACGTATGACGCGGCATAAGCATGGTAATCAAAACGACGTGTTAAAGAGACTCGAGGCACGCCATACTAATCTAGCGTCACTTTTAACGCACACTTTGCGTAATTGCGTAATATAACCTAACCATGCTTATGTAATCGGAACAACGCGTTAATGAGACAAAAGAGTCGACATAATTATCTAGCGTCACTTTTCACGCACACTTTGCATAATATAACCTAACCATGCTTAGGTAATCGGAACGACGCGTTAAAGAGACTTGAGATACGACATACTAATCTATTGATCCTTTTCACACACACTTTGCGTACTATAACCTAACCATACTTAGGTAATCGGAACGACGCGTTAGAGAGACTTTTGCCGTGACATTAGCACGGTAATCGATACGACGCGTTATAGAGACTTGAGCGCGACATACTAATATAGCATCACTTTTCATGCAAACTTTGCGTAATATAACCTAACAATGCTTAGGTAATTGGAACGACGCGTTAAAGAGACTTGATGTAATACCCCAAAATGTTTAATTATTTAATTGGGCCACGTTTCCAGTTTCGAGTCTCCGGAGTGGCGATATCGGAAAGTTTTCCGATAAAATTAAGATAAATAACTTTTAGTAGGTCGGTTTTGAAAAAGATTATAGCAAAGAATTTAATGTTATTTTTCAGTTCTAACGTTAGAATTGGAATTAAAAGGAAAAAAGTCAAGAAAGACCCCAAAATAAAGTGCAGGGATTAAAGTGGTAATTTAGCCACTGCGTCTTAAAAGTGGAAATTTTGGGTTTTGACGGGAAAATATTAATATCGGGATTCGTATTATTTGTTGGATATAAATAATACGTATAAGTTACAATTAAAGTGTTAATTGATTTAGCTATGGACTAAATCGTACAAAAGAAAAGTTGTAACAGAGAAAGAAAAGGAGGATCAAAGCAGACTTTTAACCTTAATATATAAGGTTTTGAGATATGTATGAAGAAGAATCAGAAAGAAGAGTTCAGAAGCTTCAATAATCCACCGATCACGATCGTTTCGCCGTTGTTTCTTTGTTCGACGTTCGATTCGAGCGATTTTTGCGGCGATCTCTCTAGAATCTTGTCCTCTATCAATCTCAAGCTTCATTTTGAGGTAAAGCTTAGACAACTTTTATGGAAATTCGAAATTATTGGCTGATCTGGGTTAGTATTGTGTTTGGATTGGAATTCGATGTTTTTGAAGTTATTTTAGCATTTTGGTGAAAAATAAAGATACGGGTTTTGAGTTGTAGGGTGTATAGCACGTCAGAATGGTGGCGAAACCCCGGAAAATCTGAACCAGCATTGGTGAACGACCGTGCACCAAGTGAGGTGCACGCACGTGCACTTGGTTTGCACGATCGTGCACCCACCAAAATGCACGCCCGTGCACCCCGACTCGCATCCACGTGTATATGAAACATATTTTAATCTAGATATTTGATGTTTCGAACGTTTGACGCTAAACGACAACTTTCGGACCCCGAGAATCATAAGTTTTGAGATTAGCTCCACATTTGCAATAGTTAACGATAACGGAAAACGTTGAGAACGTTATACGATTCTCGAATATGAGACGCGGTATTCGCTAAGTCGTATTTACGATTAAGGGTTATCGAATATGTAAATAAGAATAAGAATGAAACTAAACCTAGAACTTAAAAGTATTGTACGTATAAAACACGAGATTCACGTCTAACTATTAAACGATTTATCAGACGTGTCAGCGAGGAGTGAGGTCAGTAGACGTGGACTAGCGAGAGCATATTATCAGATCGACCACGTCATTAATTGGATAGCGGTCACTGTGAGTTGCACTTTACTTTCGTGTATTATCGATTAAAGTTATTTTGATATTATATTTTATAGATATTGTTTATACGCATTGCATTATATATATGAATTGCTGATATGCTATACGTTTTTGATTGAACTTTGTACATAAGAACCTAGTATACGATCCAAAAAAACTAGCTATCTATTGGGTGTCAATAGGCTGTGTGATCACCAGTAATTGAGCTAGTCTAGAGTGTTTGACTACGAGATATGATTTGATATACATGCACAATATGATTATGAAAGCTGAGATATGAATGCGATACGAGAGTGAACTTGGTTAGAGTAACTTGAGCCCTGTATCTAGTAGGTTGGACCTACTAGTGGGTTGGACCCACCACTTTTGAATTAAGAGATATGTCGTGACTAACGTGGTTGAATGTGAGCACTCCCGGGTCGGACTATTTGGATCTAGTGAATTTTGTTATGTTTCAGGGTTTTAGTTTCGAAAGGATCAAATACTTGTTCATATGTATTTTTGTATTAATATTGATTTGAAATGCGATGCTATGTTTTATAATAATACCGTTAGTAAAGATGCAAGCTCACTCAGTATTTTCCTAAATACTGACCCCTCACTTTTGATGTCTCACATGTGCTTAGTATCTGGACCTAGCTAGAGGTCAAAGTTTTGAGATCCAGAAGTCAGCTGTGTATGTATAGTCCTTGACTTCCATAGTGTTGCAGTAGTAGTCCAGTGTCGACAGAGTCGTGGCCTGACAGCAGTACCTTTTGATTATATGTTTTACTTGCTGTCTTGTTTATATGTTTTGATAGGATACATATGATATGTTTTGTTCATGGCACCAGATGCCGGTGATATGTTATACACTAACTTATGTATATAGTACCGCGAGGCCAGTTCGTACATGGTACGGTAACTAGAGCCCGCGAGGTTTTCGAACAGTTAGTGTAAATATTTGATTACATGTTATATATGTTTGTTTGCTTCCTTTGATGTGTGGTTGATTATAATATTCGCGAAAAAGTTTTTGGTAAATTAAGGCTTGCTACGGGTTTCGTAGCTACCACTCCCATTCCCTAGCGCCAGTCTCGGCTCAATATTTTGGATCGTGACACTTGAGAAGCGACATACTAATCTAGCTTCACTTTTCACGAACACTTCGCGTAATATAACCTAACCATTCTTAGGTAATCGGAACGACGCATAAAAAGAGACTTGAGACACGACATACTAATCTAGCGTCACTTTTCACACTCTTTGTGTAATATAACCTATGGCCAATTCCATAAAAAGTCACAATCTGTATACGAAATTTCATTTTAATCACGACCTATAAAAGTTGCCATATAAAACCATGATCTTTCATTAATTTTCAAATATATCATTTCAGTGTGTTTTTGTTGACTAAATTCTCTACTGAACCATTAATGAAAGACCCAAATTATAGATCGAAACTAAATATTATTATCTTTCAGTTAGAGTACGAAGGATTAATAAATTTTAGTTAGAAAAAATAAACCGAATTTTACTTTGTTAATATATTTGAAACAAAATTAAAGGTCGTGTCTTTAACTGCCAACTTTTAAAAGTCGAGATTAAAATGACATTTCGTGTGAAGGTCATGATTTTTTTATGGAATTAACCATATAACCTAACCATTATTAGGTAATCAGAACGATGCATTAAAGAGACTTGAGAAGCGACATACTAATCTATTGTTACTTTTCACGCACACTTTGCATAATATAACCTAACCATGCTTAGGTAATCAGAACAATGCGATAGAGAGACTTGTGACGCGACATAAGCATGGTAATCAGAACAACACGTTAAAGATACTTGTGACGCGACATACTTATCTAGCGTCACTTTTCACGCACACATTGCGTAATATAACCTAACCATGCTTAGGTAATCGGAACGACGCGTTAAACAGATATACTAATCTAGCATCACTTTTCACGCACACTTTGCGAAATATAACCTTACCATTATAAGGTAATCGGAACAACGCGTTAAAGAGAATTGAGACGCGACATATTAATCTAGCGTCACTTTTCACGCACACTTTGCGTAATATAACCTAATCATGCTTAGGTAATCGGAACGACGCGTTAGAGAGACTTGTGACACGACATAAGCATGGTAATCGAAACGACGCGTTAAAGAGACTTGAGACGAAACATACTTATCTAGCGTCACTTTCCACGCACACTTTGCGTAATATAACCTAACCATGCTTAGGTAATCGGAACGACGCGTTACGGAGACTTGAGACGCGACATACTAATCAAACGTCACTTTTCACGCACACTTTGCATAATATATCCTAACCATGCTTAGGTAATCGGAACGATGCGTAAAAGAGACTTGTGACGCGAGATAAGCATGGTAATCGAAAAGTCGCATTAAAGAGACTTGAGACAAAACATACTAATCTAGCGTTACTTTTTACGCACACTTTGCCTAATATAACATAACCATTATTAGGTAATCGGAACAACGCGTTAAAGAGACTTGAGACTGGACATACTAATCTAGCGTCACTTATCAAGCACACTTTGCGTAATATAACCTAACCTTGCTTAGGTAATCGGAAAGACGCGTTAGAGAGACTTGTGACGCGGCATAAGCACGGTAATCGAAAAGACGCGTTAAAGAGACTCGAGACGCGCCATACTAATCTAGCGTCACTATTTATGCACACTTTGCGTAATATAACCTATCCATGGTTAGGTAATCAGAACGACGCGTCATAGAGACTTGAGAGGCGACTTAATAATCTAGCGTCACTTTTCACGCACACTTTGCATAATATAACCTAACCATGCTTAGGTAATCGGAACGACGCGTTAGAAAGACTTTTGACGCGAAATTACATTGGTAATCAAAACAACGCGCTACAGAGACTTGAGACGCGTCATACTTATCTAGCGTTACTTTTCACGCAAACTTTGCGTATTATAACCTAACCATCATGCTTAGTTAATCGGAACGACGCGTTAAAGAGACTTGAGACATGGCATATTAATCTATTGATCCTTTTCACGCACACTTTGCGTAGTATAGCCTAACAATGCTTAGGTTTTCGGAACGACGCGTTAGAGAGACTTTTGAAGCGACATAAACATGGTAATCAAAACGATGCGTTACAGAGACTTCAGACGCGACATACTAATCTAGCGTCACTTTTCACGCAAACTTTGCGTAATATAACCTAAACATGCTTAGGTAATTGGAACGACGTATTTAATAGACCTGAGACGCGACATACTAATCTAGCATCACATTTCACGCACACCTTGCGTAATATAACCTAACCATGCTTAGGTAATAGGACGATGCGTTAAATAGACGTAAGACGCGACTTACTAATCAATTGTCATTTTTCACGCACAGTTTGCGTAATATAACCTAACCATGCTTAGGTAATCGGAACGACGCGTTAGAAAGACTTGTGACTCGACATAAGGATGGTAAACGAAACGACGCGTTAAAGAGACTTGAGACGCGCCATACTAATCTAGCGTCGCTTTTTACGCACAGTTTATGTAATATAACCTAACCATGCTTACGCAATCGGAATGACGCGTTAAAGAGACTTTAGACGCGACATACTAATCTAGTGTAACTTTTCATGCACAATTTGCATAATATAAACTAACTATGCTTAGTTAATCGGAACGACGCGTTAAAGAGACTTGAGACGCGACATACTAATCTAGCGTCACTTTTCACTCACGCTTTGTGTAATATAACCTAACCATGCTTAGGTAATCGGAACAACGCGATAAAAAGAATTGAGACGCGACATACTAATCTAGCGTCACTTTTCACGCACACTTTGCGTAATATAACCTAACCATGCTTAGGTAATTGGAACGACGCGTTAGAGAGACTTGTGACGCGACATAAGCATGGTAATCAAAATGACGCAATCCAGTGTCACTGATTACGCACACTTTGCGTAATATAACCAACCTAACCATGCGTAGGTTATTGGAACGACGCGTTAAAGAGTCTTGAGACGCGACACACTAATCTAGCGTCACTTTTGACGCACACTTTGCGTAATATAACCTAACCAAGCTTAGGAAATCGGAACGACGCGTTAGATAGACTTAAGACACGACATACTAATCTATTGTCGTTTTTCACACATACTTTGTAATATAACCTAACCATATTGAAGTAATTGGAACAATGCGTTAAATAGACTTGAGACGCGACATACATTAATATTGTCATTTTTCACGCACACTTTTGCGTAATATAACCTAACCAGGCTTAGGTAATCGGAACGACATGTTAGAGAGACTTGTGACGCGACATAAGCATGGTATTCGAAACGACGCGTTAAAGAGACTTGAGACGCGCTATATTAATCCAGCGTCACTTTTCACGCACACTTTGCGTAAACATAACCTAACCATGCTTAGGAAATCAGAACGACGCGTTAAAGAGACTTGAGATGCAATATACTAATATAACGTCACTTTTCACGCACACTTTGCGTAATATAACCTAGCCATGATTAGGTAATCGGAATGACGCGTTTAAGAGGCCTGTGACGCGAGATAAGCATGGTAATCGAAACGACGCGTTAAAGAGACCTGAGACAAAATATACTAATCTAGCTACACTTTTTACGCATACTTTGCGTAATATAACCTAACCATGCTTAGGTAATCGGAACGACGCGTTAAAGAGACTTGAGACTGGACATACTAATCTAGCGTAACTTTTCACGCACACTTTGCGTAATATAACCATGCTTATTTAATCGGAACGATGCCTTAAAGAGACTTGAGACGCGACATACTAATCTATTGATCCTTTTCACGCACAGTTTGCGTACTATAACCTAACCATGCTTAGGTAATCGGAACGACTTCTTTGAGAGACTTGTGACGCAGCATAATAATCTAGTGTCAATTTTAACGCACACTTTGCATAATATAATCTAACCATACTTAGGTAATCGGAACGACGCATTAAAGAGACTTGTGACGCGACATACTACTAATCTAGCATTACTTTTAACGCACCCTTTGCGTTATATAATCTAACCATGCTTAGGTAATCGGAACGATGCATTAAAGAGACTTGTGACATGACATACTTATCTAGCGTCCCTTTTCACACACACTTTGCATAATATAACCTAACCATGCATAGGTAATCGGAACAACGTGTTAAAGAGACTTGTGACGCGACATAATAATCTAGCATCATTATTAACGTACACTTTGAGTAATATCGCGTTAAAGAGACTTGGGACGCGGCATACTACTAATCTTGCGTCACTTTTAACGCACACTTTGCGTTATATAATCTAACCATGCCTAGGTAATCGGAACGACTCATTAAAGAGACTTGTGAAGCGACATACTAATCTAGCATCACTTTTCACTCACACATTGCGTAATATAATCTAACCATGCTTAGGTAATCAGAACGACTCGTTAAAGAGACTTTTGACGCGACATACTTATCTAGCGTCACTTTTCGCGAACACTTTTCATAATATAACCTCACCATGCATAGTTAATCGGAACGACGCCATAAAGAGACTTGTGACGCGACATACTACTAATCTAGCGTCACTTTTAACGAACACTTTGCGTTATATAATATAACTATGCATAGGTAATCGGAACGACGCGTTAAAGAGACTTGATACACGACATACTAATCTGGCGTCACTTATAACGCGCACTTTGTGTAATATAACCAAACCATGCATAGGGAATCTGGACGACGCGTTAAAGAGACTTGAGTCGCGACATACTAATCTAGCGTGACTTTTCACCCACACTTTGCGTAATATAACCTAACCATGCTTAGGAAATAGGAACAACGCGTTAAATAGACTTGAGACACGACATACTAACCTGGCGACGGTTTTCACGCACACATTGCGTAATATAACCTAACCATGCTTAGGTAATCGGAACGACGCACTAAAGAGACTTGAGACGCGACAAACTAATCTAGCGTCACTCTTCATGCACAATTTTCATAAAATAACCTAACCATGCTTAGATAATCGTAACGACGCGTTAAAGAGACTTGCGACGCGACATACTAATCAATAGTCCTTTTTCAAGCACACTTTAACGTAACATAGGCATGATAATAGAAACGACGCGTTAAAGAGACTTGAGACGCGACATACTAATCTAGCGTTACTTTTTACGCATACTTTGCGTAATATAACCGAACCATGCTTATGCAACCGTAACAACTACTTAAAGAGACTAGTGACACGACATACTAATCTAGCGACACTTTTAACGAGAACTTGGCGTAATATAACATATCCATGCTTAGGTAATCAGAACGACGTGTTAAAGAGACTTGAGGCACGACATACTAATTTATTATCACTTTTCACGTACACTTTGCATAATATAACCTAACCATGCTTAGGTAATCAAAACGACACGTTTGAGATACTTTTTAAGCGACATAAGCATGGTAATCGAAACGGCGCGTTAAAGAGACTTGAAACGCGCCATACTGATCTAGAGTCAATTTTTAAACACACTTTGCAGAATATAACCATGCTCAGGTAATCGGAATGACACGTTTAAATGACTTGAGACACGTCATACTAATTCAGCGTCAATTTTTACGCACACATTGCGTAATATAACCTAACCATGCTTACGTAATCGGAACAACGCGTTACAGAGACTTGAGACGCGACATACTAATCTAACATCACACTATTCACGCACTCTTTGCGTAATATAACCTAACCATGCTTAGGTAATCGGAACGACGCGTTAAAGAGACTTGAGACACAACATACTAATTTAGTGTCACTTTTTACGCACACTTTGCGTAAAATAACCTAACCATGCATAGGTAATCGGAACGACGCATTAAAGAGACTTCAGACGCGACATACTAATCTAGCGTCACTTTTCACGCACACTATGTGTAAAATAACCTAACCATGCTTAGGTAATCGGAACTACGCGTTAAAGAGACTTGACACTTGACAAACTAATCTATTTTCACTTTTCACGCACACTTTGCGTAATATAACCTAACCATGCTTAAGTAATCGGAACAACGCGTTAAAGAGACTTGAGATGCGACATACTAATCTAGCGTCACTATTCACGCACTCTTTGCGTAATATAACCTAACCATGCCTAGGTAATCGAAATGACGCGTTAAAAAGACTTGAGACGCGACATACTAATCTATTTTCACTTTTCACGAACACTTTGCGTAATATAACCTAACAATGCTTAGGTAATCGAAACGACGCGTTTGAGAGACTTGTGACGCGACATAAGCATGGTAATCAAAACAACGCTTTAAAGAGACTTAAGATGCAACATACTAATCTAGCGTCACTTTTCACACACACTCTGTATAATATGACTTATTCATGCTTAGTTAGTCGGAACGAAGCGTTATTGAGACTTGCGATGCGACATATTAATCTAGCATCCCTTTTCATGCACACTTTGCGTAATAGAACCTAACCATGCTTACGTAATCGGAACGACGCGTTAGAGAGACTTGTGACGCGATATAAGCATGGTAATCGAAACGATGCGTTAAAGAGACTTGAGACGCGCCATACTAATCTAGCGTCACTTTTCAAGCACATTTTGCGTAACATAACCTTACCATGCTTAGGTAATCGGAACAACGCGTTAAAGAGACTCGAGATGCGACATACTAACCTAGCAAAAGTTTTCACGCACACATTGCGTAATATAACCTAACCATGCTTAGGAATCGGAATGACGCGTTAAAGAGACTTCAGACGTGACATATTAATCTAGCGTCACTTTTTACGCACACTTTTTGTAAAATAACCTAACCATTCTTATGTTATCGGAAGGACGCATTAAAGAAAATTGAGACGCAAAAAACTAATCTATTGTCAATTTTCACGCACACTTTGCGTAATATATCCTCAACATGCTTTGGTAATCGGAACAACTTGTTAGAGAGACTTGTAACGTAACATAAGCATGGTAATCAAAACGATGCGTTAAAGAGACTTGAGGCGCGCCATACTAATCTAGCATCACATTTCACGCACACCTTGCGTAATATAACCTAACCATGCTTAGGTAATAAGACGATGCGTTAAATAGACGTAAGACGCGACTTACTAATCTATTGTCATTTTTCACGCACAGTTTGCGTAATATAACCTAACCATGCTTAGGTAATCGGAACGACGCGTTAGAAAGACTTGTGACTCGACATAAGGATGGTAAACGAAACGACGCGTTAAAGAGACTTGAGACGCGCCATACTAATCTAGCGTCACTTTTTACGCACAGTTTGTGTAATATAACCTAACCATGCTTACGCAATCGGAATGACGCGTTAAAGAGTCTTTAGACGCGACATACTAATCTAGTGTAACTTTTCATGCACAATTTGCATAATATAAACTATCTATGCTTAGTTAATCGGAACGACGCGTTAAAGAGACTTGAGACGCAACATACTAATCTAGCGTCACTTTTCACTCACGCTTTGTGTAATATAACCTAACCATGCTTAGGTAATCGGAAGAACGCGATAAAAAGAATTGAGACGCGACATACTAATCTAGCGTCACTTTTCACGCACACTTTGCGTAATATAACCTAACCATGCTTAGGTAATTGGAACGACGCGTTAGAGAGACTTGTGACGCGACATAGGCATGGTAATCAAAATGACGCAATCCAGTGTCACTGATTACGCACACTTTGCGTAATATAACCAACCTAACCATGCGTAGGTAATTGGAACGACGCGTTAAAGAGTCTTGAGACGCGACACACTAATCTAGCGTCACTTTTCACGCACACTTTGCGTAATATAACCTAACCAAGCTTAGGAAATCGGAACGACGCCTTAGATAGACTTAAGACACGACATACTAATCTATTGTCGTTTTTCACACATACTTTGTAATATAACCTAACCATACTGAAGTAATTGGAACAATGCGTTAAATAGACTTGAGACGCGACATACATTAATATTGTCATTTTTCACGCACACTTTTGCGTAATATAACCTAACCAGGCTTAGGTAATCGGAACGACATGTTAGAGAGACTTGTGACGCGACATAAGCATGGTAATCGAAACGACGCGTAAAAGAGACTTGAGACGCGCTATATTAATCCAGCGTCACTTTTCACGCACACTTTGCGTAAACATAACCTAACCATGCTTAGGAAATCAGAACGACGCGTTAAAGAGACTTGAGATGCGATATACTAATATAACGTCACTTTTCACGCACACTTTGCGTAATATAACCTAGCCATGATTAGGTAATCAGAATGACGGGTTTAAGATGCCTGTGACGCGAGATAAGCATGGTAATCGAAACGACGCGTTAAAGAGACCTGAGACAAAATATACTAATCTTGGACACTTTTTACGCATACTTTGCGTAATATAACCTAACCATGCTTAGGTAATCGGAACGACGCGTTAAAGAGACTTGAGACTGGACATACTAATCTAGCGTCACTTTTCACGCACACTTTGCGTAATATAACCATGCTTATTTAATCGGAACGATGCCTTAAAGAGACTTGATACGCGACATACTAATCAATTGATCCTTTTCACGCACAGTTTGCGTACTATAACCTAACCATGCTTAGGTAATCGGAACGACTTCTTTGAGAGACTTGTGACGCGGCATAATAATCTAGTGTCAATTTTAACGCACACTTTGCATAATATAATCTAACCATACTTAGGTAATCGGAACGACGCATTAAAGAGACTTGTGACGCGACATACTACTAATCTAGCATTACTTTTAACGCACCCTTTGCGTTATATAATCTAACCATGCTTAGGTAATCGGAACGATGCATTAAAGAGACTTGTGACATGACATATTTATCTAGCGTCCCTTTTCACACACACTTTGCATAATATAACCTAACCATGCATAGCTAATCGGAAAAACGTGTTAAAGAGACTTGTGACGCGACATAATAATCTAGCATCATTTTTAACGTACACTTTGAGTAATATCGCATTAAAGAGACTTGGGACGCGGCATACTACTAATCTTGAGTCACTTTTAACGCACACTTTGCGTTATATAATCTAACCATGCCTAGGTAATCGGAACGACTCGTTAAAGAGACTTGTGAAGCGACATACTAATCTAGCATCACTTTTCACTCACACATTGCGTAATATAATCTAACCATGCTTAGGTAATCGGAACGACTCGTTAAAGAGACTTTTGACGCGGCATACTTATCTAGCGTCACTTTTCGCGAACACTTTTCATAATATAACCTTACCATGCATAGTTAATCGGAACGACGCCATAAAGAGACTTGTGACGCGACATACTACTAATCTAGCGTCACTTTTAACGAACACTTTGCGTTATATAATATAACCATGCATAGGTAATCGGAACGACGCGTTAAAGAGACTTGATACGCGACATACTAATCTGGCGTCACTTATAACGCGCACTTTGTGTAATATAACCAAACCATGCATATGGAATCTGGACGACGCGTTAAAGAGACTTGAGTCGCGACATATTAATCTAGCGTGACTTTTCACCCACACTTTGCGTAATATAACCTAACCATGCTTAGGAAATAGGAACAACGCGTTAAATAGACTTGAGACACGACATACTAACCTAGCGACGGTTTTCACGCACACATTGCGTAATATAACCTAACCATGCTTAGGTAATCGGAACGACGCGCTAAAGAGACTTGATACGCGACAAACTAATCTAGCGTCACTCTTCACGCACAATTTTCATAAAATAACCTAACCATGCTTAGATAATCGTAACGACGCGTTAAAGAGACTTGCGACGAGATATACTAATCAATAGTCCTTTTTCAAGCACACTTTAACGTAACATAGGCATGGTAATAGAAACGACGCGTTAAAGAGACTTGAGACGCGACATACTAATCTAGCGTTACTTTTTACGTATACTTTGCGTAATATAACCGAACCATGCTTATGCAACCGTAACAACTACTTAAAGAGACTAGTGACACGACATACTAATCTAGCGACACTTTTAACGAGAACTTGGCGTAATATAACATATCCATGCATACGACGTGTTAAAGAGACTTGAGGCACGGCATACTAATTTATTATCACTTTTCACGTACACTTTGCATAATATAACCTAACCATGCTTAGGTAATCAGAACGACACGTTGGAGATACTTTTTAAGCGACATAAGCATGGTAATCGAAACGGCGCGTTAAAGAGACTTGAAACGCGCCATACTGATCTAGAGTCACTTTTTAAACACACTTTGCGTAGTATAACCATGCTCAGGTAATCGGAATGACACGTTTAAATGACTTGAGACACGCCATACTAATTCATCGTCAATTTTTACGCACACATTGCGTAATATAACCTAACCATGCTTACGTAATCGGAACAACGCATTAAAGAGACTTGAGACGCGACATACTAATCTAACGTCACACTATTCACGCACTCTTTGCGTAATATAACCTAACCATGCTTAGGTAATCGGAACGACGTGTTAAAGAGACTTGAGACACAACATACTAATTTAGTGTCACTTTTTACGCACACTTTGCGTAAAATAACCTAACCATGCTTAGGTAATCGGAACGACGCATTAAAGAGACTTCAGACGCGACATACTAATCTAGCGTCACTTTTCACGCACACTTTGTGTAAAATAACCTAACCATGCTTAGGTAATCGGAACTACGCGTTAAAGAGACTTGACACTTGACAAACTAATCTATTTTCACTTTTCACGCACACTTTGCGTAATATAACCTAACCATGCTTAAGTAATCGGAACAACGCGTTAAAGAGACTTGAGATGCGACATACTAATCTAGCGTCACTATTCACGCACTCTTTGTGTAATATAACCTAACCATGCTTAGGTAATCGAAATGATGCGTTAAAAAGACTTGAGACGCGACATACTAATCTATTTTCACTTTTCACGAACACTTTGCGTAATATAACCTAACCATGCTTAGGTAATCGAAACGACGCGTTTGAGAGACTTGTGACGCGACATAAGCATGGTAATCAAAACGACGCTTTAAAGAGACTTAAGATGCAACATACTAATCTAGCGTCACTTTTCGCACACACTCTGCATAATATGACTTATTCATGCTTAGTTAATCGGAACGAAGCGTTATTGAGACTTGCGATGCGACATACTAATCTAGCGTCCCTTTTCATGCACACTTTGCGTAATAGAACCTAACCATGCTTAGGTAATCGGAACAACGCGTTAGAGAGACTTGTGACGCGATATAAGCATGGTAATCGAAACGATGCATTAAAGAGACTTGAGACGCGCCATACTAATCTAGCGTCACTTTTCAAGCACATTTTGCGTAACATAACCTTACCATGCTTAGGTAATCGGAACAACGCGTTAAAGAGACTTGAGATGCGACATTCTAACCTAGCAAAAGTTTTCACGCACACATTGCGTAATATAACCTAACCATGCTTAGGAATCGGAATGACGCGTTAAAGAGACTTCAGACGTGACATATTAATCTAGCGTCACGTTTTACGCACACTTTGTGTAAAATAACCTAACCATTCTTATGTTATCGGAACGACTCATTAAAGAAACTTGAGACGCAAAAAACTAATCTATTGTCAATTTTCACGCACACTTTGCGTAATATATCCTAAACATGCTTTGGTAATCGGAAAAACTTGTTAGAGAGACTTGTAACGTAACATAAGCATGGTAATCAAAACGATGCGTTAAAGAGACTTGAGGCGCGCCATACTTATCTAGCGTCACTTTTTACACACACTTTGCGTAATATAACTTAACCATGCTTATGTAATTATAACAACGCGTTAAAGAGACTTGTGACGCGATACTAATCTAGCGACACTTTTAACGCGCACTTGGTGTAATATAACATAACCATGCTTAGGTAATCAGAACGACGCATTAAAGAGACTTGAGACGCGACATACTGATCTAGTGTTATTTTTCACGCACACTTTGCGTAATATAACTTAACCATGCTTAGGTAATCGGAACGACGCGTTAAAGAGACTTGACACGCGACATACTAATCTATCTATCTTTTTCACTCACACTTTGCGTACTATAACCTAACCATGCTTATGTAATCAGACCGACGCGTTGGAGACTTGAGACGCGGCATAAGCATGGTAATCGAAACGAAGCGTTAAAGAGACTTGAGACGCGCCATTCTAATCTAGCGTCACTTTTTACGCAGACTTTGCTTAATATAACCTAACCATTCATAGGTAATCGTAAGGACGAATTAAAGAGACTTGAGACGCGACATACTAATCTAGCGTCACATTGCACGCACACTTTGTGTAATATAACCTAACCACACTTATGTAATCGAAACGACGAGTTAAAGAGACTTGAGACGCGACATACTAATCTAGCGTCACTTTTCACGCACATTTTGCGTAATATAACCTAACCGTTAAACAGACTTGAGATGCGATATACTAACCTAGCAACAGTTTTCAAGGACACATTGCGTAATATAACCTAACCATGCTTAGGTAATCGGAACGACGCTTTAAAGAGAATTGAGACACAACATACTAATCAAGCGTCACATTTTACGTAAACGTTGCGTAAAATAACCTAACCATAAAGAGACTTAAGACGCGACATACTAGTCTAGCATCACTTTTCACGCACACTTTGCGTAAAACAACCTAACCATGCTTAGGTAATTGGAACGAAGCGTTAAAGAAACATAAGACGCGACATACTAATCTAGCGTCACTTTTCATGCACACTTTATGTAAAATAACCTAACTATGCTTAGGTAATCGGAACGACGCGTTAAAGTGACTTGAGACGCGACATACTAATCTCTTGTCAATTGTGCTTTGGTAATCGGAACGACGTGTTGTAAAGACTTGTAATGTGACATAAGCATGGTAATCGAAACGACGTGTTAAAAGAGACTTGAAACACGCCATGCTAATCTAGCATCATATAACCTAACCATGCTTAGGTAATCCGAACAATGCGTTAAAGAGACTTGAGACGCGACATACTAATCTAGCGTCATTCGGAACGACGCATTAAATAGACTTGAGATGCGACATACTAACCATGCTTAGGTAATCGGAACAACGCGTTAAAGAGACTTGAGACGCAAAAAACTAATCTAGCGTCACCTTTCACGCACAATTTGCGTAAAATAACCTAACCATGCTTAGATAATCGTAACGACGCGTTAAAGAGACTTGAGACGCGACATACTAATCTATTGTTACTTTTCAAGCACACTTTGCGTAATATGACCTAACCATGCTTGGGTAATCGGAATGACGTGTTAGACAGACTTGTAACGTAAAATAAGCATGGCAATCGAAACGACGCGTTAAAGAAACTTGAGACGCAACATACTAATCTAGCGTCACTTTTTACGCATATTTTGCGTAATATAACCTAACCATGTTTAGGTAATCGTAACAACGCGTTAAAGAGACTGGCATAATATAACATATCCTTGCTTCGGTAATCGGAACAACGCGCTGAATATACTTGAGGCACGACATACTAATCTAGCGTCACTTTTAACGCACACATTGCGTAATATAACCTAACCATGCTTAGGTAATCGGAACGACATGTTAAAATGACTTGAGACGCGCCATACTAATTTAGCGTCACTTTTTACGCACACTTTGCATAATAATATAACCTAACCGCAAGTAATCGGAACAACGCATTAAAGAGACTTGAGACGCTACATACTAATCTTGCGTCACTATTCACGCACTCTTTGCGTAGTATAACCTAACCATGCTTAGGTAATCGGAACGTCGCGTTAAAGAGACTTTAGACGCTAGATTAGTATGTAGAGTCTTTAGTGTCTTTAACGCGTCGTTCCGATTACCTAAGCATGGTTTGGTTATATTACGCAAAGTGTGTGTAAAAAGTGAGGCTAGATTAGTATGTCACGTCTCAAGTCTCTCTAACGCGTCGTTCCGATTTCCTAAGCATGGTTAGGTTATTTTACGCAAAGTGTGAGTGAAAAATGACGCTAGATTAGTATGTCCAGTCTCAAGTCTCTTTAATGCGTCGTTCAGATTACCTGAGCATGGTTAGGTTATATTACGCGAAGTGTGCATAAAAAGTGACGCTAGATTAGTTTGTTTCGTCTCAAGTCTCTTTAACGTGTAGTTTCGATTACTATACTTATCTCGCGTCACAAGTCTCTTTAACGCGTCGTTCCGATTATCCAAGCATTGTTAGGTTATATTACGCAAAGTGTGCGTGAAAATTGACTTTATATTAGTATGTCGCGTCTCAAGTCTCTCTAACACGTCGTTCCGATTTCCTAAGCATGGTTAGGTTATATTACGCAAAGTGTGCGTGAAAAGTGACACTAGATTAGTCTGTCGCGTCTCAAGTCTCTCTAACGCTTCGTTCCGATTTGCTAAGCATGGTTATGTTATATTACGCAACGCGTGCGTAAAAAGTGACGCTAGATTAATATTGCGCGTCTTAAGTCTCTTTAACGCGTCGTTTTGATTACTATGCTTATGTCGCGTCACAAGTCTCTCGAACGCGTCGTTACGATTACCTAAGCATGGTTAGGTTATATTACGCAAAATGTGCGTAGAAAATGACAATAGATTAGTATGTCGCGTCTCAAGTTTATTTATCGCGTCGTTCCAATTACTTAAGCATGGTTAGGTTATATTACGCAGAGTGTACGTGAAAAATGACAATAGATTAGTCTGATGTGTCTTATTTCTAACACGTTGTTTCGATTACCTTAGCATGGTTAGGTTATATTACTCATTGTGTGCGTGAAGTGACGCTAGATTAGTATGTCGCGTCTCAATTCTCTTTATCGCGTTGTTCCGATTATCTAAGCATGGTTAGAGGTTATATTATGCAAAGCGTGCGTAAAAAGTGACACTAGATTAGTATGTCGCGTCTAATGTCTATATAACGCGTCGTTCCTATTACCTAAGCATTGTTGTTATGTTATATTAAGCAAGCTGTGCGTGAAAAGTGACGATAGATTAGTATGTCGCGTCTCAAGGCTCTTTAATGCGTTATTTCGATTACCTAAGCATAGTTAGGTTATAATGCGCAAAGTTTGCGTGGAAAGTGACGCTAGATTAGTATGTCGCGTGTCAAGGCTCTTTAACGCGTCGTTCTGATTACCTAAGCATGGTTAGGTTATAGTACGCAAAGTGTGCATAAAAAGGATCAATAGATTAGTATATCGTGTCTCAAGTCTCTTTAACGTGTCGTTCCTATTACCTAAGCATGGTTAGGTTATATAACGCAAGGTGTGCGTGAAAAATGACGCTAGATTAGCTTGTCATGGCTCAATGCTCTTTAATGCGTCGTCCCGATTACCTAAGCATGATTAGGTTATAATACGCAAAGTTTGTGTGAAAAGTGACGCTAGATTAGTATGTCGCTTCTCAAGTCTCGTTAACGTGTCATTTCGATTAGTATGCTTATGTCGCGTCACAAGTCTCTCTAACGCGTCGTTTCAATTACCTAAGCATGGTTAGGTTATAGTACGCAAAGTGTGCGTAAAAAGGATCAATAGATAAGTATGTCGCGTCTCAAGTCTCTTTAACGCGTGGTTCCTATTACCTAAGAATGGTTAGGTTATATTAAGCAAAGTGTGCGTGAAAAGTGACGCTAGATTAGTATGTCCAGTCTCCAATCTCTTTAACGCGTCGTTCCGATTACCTAAGCATGGTTAGGTTATATTAGGCAAAGTGTGCGTAAAAAGTGACACTAGACTAGTATGTTTCTTATCAAGTCTCTTTAACGCGTCGTTTCGATCACCATACTTATCTCGGGTCAGAAGTTTCTTTAAAGCGTCGTTCAGATTTCCTAAGCATTGTTAGGTTATAATACGCAAAGTGTGCGTGAAAAGTGACACTAAATTCGTATGTTGCGTATAAAGTCTCTCTAACACGTCGTTCCGATTTCCTAAGCATGGTTATATTATATTACGCAACGCGTGCATAAAAAGTGACGCTAGATTAAAATTGCGCGTCTCAAGTCTCTATAACGCGTCGTTTCGATTACCATGCTTATGTCGCTTCACAAGTCTCTCTAACGCGTCGTTTCGATTACCTAAGCATGCTTAGATTATAGTACGCAAAGTGTGCGTGGAAAGGAGCAATAGTTTAGCATGTTGCGTCTCAAGTTTCTATAACGCGTCGTTCCTATTTCCTAAGCATGGTTAGGTTATATAACGCAAGGTGTGCGTGAAAAGTGACGCTAGATTAGCTTGTCATGTCTCAATGCTCTTTAATGCGTCGTCCCGATTACCTAAGCATGATTAGGTTATAATACGCAAAGTTTGTGTGAAAAGTAACGCTAGATTAGTATGTCGCTTCTCAAGTCTTGTTAACGTGTCATTTCGATTAGTATGCTTATGTCGCGTCACAAGTCTCTCTAACGCGTCGTTTCAATTACCTAAGCATGGTTAGGTTATAGTACGCAAAATGTGCGTAAAAAGGATCAATAGATAAGTATGTCGCGTCTCAAGCATGGTTAGGTTATATTATGCAAAGTGTGCGTGAAAAGTGACGCTAGATTAGTATGTCCAGTCTACAATCTCTTTAACGCGTCGTTCCGATTACCTAAGCATGGTTAGGTTATATTACGCAAAGTGTGCGTAAAAAGTGACACTAGATTAGTATGTTTTTTATCAAGTCACTTTAACGCGTCGTTTCGATCCCCATACTTATCTCGCGTCACAAGTCTCTTTAACGTGTCGTTCCGATTACCTAAGCATGGTTAGGTTATATTGCGCAAAGTGTGCGTGAAAAGTGAGGTTAGATTAGTATGTCACGTCTCAAGTCTCTCTAACGCGTCGTTCTTATTTCCTAAGCATGGTTAGGTTATAATACGCAAAGTGTGCGTGAAAAGTGACACTAGATTAGTATGTCGCGTATCAAGTCTCTCTAACGCGTCGTTCCGATTTCCTAAGCATGGTTATATCATATTACGCAACGCGTGCGTAAAAAGTGACGCTAGATTAATATCGGCGTCTCAAGTCTCTTTAACGCGTCGTTTCGATTACCATGCTTATGTCGCGTCACAAGTCTCTCTAACGCGTCGTTCCGAATACCTAAGCATGGTTAGATTATAGTACGGAAAGTGTGCGTGGAAAGGAGCAATAGTTAGTATGTTGCGTCTCAAGTCTCTTTAACGCGTCGTTCTGATTACCTAAGTATGGTTAGGTTATATTACGCAAAGTGGCCAGTCTTTAGTGTCTTTAACGCGTCGTTTCAATTATCTAAGCATGGTTAGGTTATATTACGCAAAGTGTGTGTAAAAAGTAAGGCTAGATTAGTTTGTTTCGTCTCAAGTCTCTTTAACGCGTCGTTTCGATTACTATACTTATCTCGCGTCACAAGTCTCTTTAATGCGTCGTTCCGATTACCCAAGCATTGTTAGGTTATTACGCAAAATGTGCGTGAAAAGTGACTTTAGATTAGTATGTCGCGTCTCAAGTTTCTCTAACACGTCGTTCCGATTTCCTAAGCATGGTTAGGTTATATTACACAAAGTGTGAGTGAAAAGTGACGCTATATTAGTATGTCCAGTCTCCAATCTCTTTAACGCTTCGTTCCGATTACCTAAGCATGGTTAGGTTATATTACGCAAAGTGTGCGTAAAACGTGACACTAGATTAGTATGTTTCTTATCAAGTCTCTTTAACGCGTCGTTTCGATCACCATACTTATCTCGCGTCACAAGTCTCTTTAAAGCGTCGTTCCGATTACCCAAGCATGGTTAGGTTATATTGCGCAAAGTGTGCGTGAAAAGTGACACTAGATTAGTATGTCGCGTCTCAAGTCTCTCTAACGCGTCGTTCTGATTTTCTAAGCATGGTTATATTATATTATGCAACGCGTGCGTAAAAAGTGACCCTAAGCTCAAACTCTCGCCTCGATTACGTCTTTGCTGGGATGTATGAAAAACTTTCTCCAAGCTTTTCTGTGATTTATGACTACTTGAACTCCTTCAAATATGCTCTCTTAAGTGTGCTGTTTTTAGAATGAGCAAAGGAAACCTCTATTTATAGGGTAGAGCTTTGCCTAAGAATGCAACACCTCACATGCTAGGTGTTACACACTAAGCAAAGGTGTTACCACCATTCGACACCTCACATGCTAGGTGTAACACACCAAGCATAAGTGTTGCCACCATCTGACACATCATATGCTAGGTGTCACACATCAAGCATAGGTGTTGCCACCTTCTAACACGTCGGATGCTAGGTGTCACACACATAGACATACATGACATCATCACATGACATCATCACATGACATCATCACATGACATCATCGTGACATCATGACATCATCATATAACTCTTACAAATTAGTCCCTAATTTATACTTGTTTTTTCATCTATATGAAATTGATATCTCGTAAACTCAATCGGTTGCACACCCTATTGTGTGTGACTAACTAGGTTCACATCTATATGGCAACGAGAGTCATAAGAAACGCCTTTCTTATATTAAATAATTAAATCCCATTAATTAATTCTAGTAGATCGTGAGTGACGTCTAGCAACATATCACGACCCCCAAATAGATATGAATGTTTCGATGCATTCTTTATGAACCAATGTTCATAATTACCGTATACTCAAAATTCTCTTCATCTAAGATTCTGATCTCGACTAGTGTCACGGTTAAGTCAAACACTGTTTGTCTTGATCGTATGACCTCATCTCAGTTCTTATTCTTGATAAATATGACTTCCACTAGAAACAACTTTCTAAGTAAGTCATATACACCTGCGCAGGTTTTATCATCCATCGAGAACAATTTGAGATAGCATAGAATCTTTTCTCCGTTCATCTGTAGTGATAAATCCTCTCTTGGTTAAACCCCTATCTCCATATACAACTAACTAGAGCCTACACATCCTGCGACCCTAGCTCATGAAAGATCTAGGGATAAGGAGTATCAAACTCTAATCACCTATATACAAGATAGTGCCACCGCAAGTCAAAGGACATATGTACAATTATGAACTAGATGACATTAAATTAACTTTGATGAAATACCATGTATAAGTCATCTAGCGTCACTTGTTCGACCCACTCAACATCTTGAGTGTCCGCATGTTTATCCTGATCCCCATCAAGTAGTATGAGATTCACTACTTTCTATAATTAGTAACTCCTTACTAATTAGGAGAATAAATAGAGGTGACAATCTTTCCGGGATAATACGATGCCCTTATTCGTAGGACCCCGTCGATGGTGAACTGTTATTTAGATCACTTGTATAATAGAATCGGTAACTCATATTCTTAACACCTTAAGAATAGATTCTATTACAATGTGATAAGGACAATACGTAATAAATGAATACTTAGTTGATGAGACCCTTAGTTCAATTAGAACTTATATATCTTTGCCATTGGGATTAGTTCTACAAATATACATATGATCAAATGGCCCTAGGGCACATACTACTAACAAAGTGTGCGTGAAAAGTGACACTAGATTAGTATGTCGCGTCTCAAGTCTCTCTAACGCGTCGTTCCGATATCCTAAGCATGGTTATGTTATATTACGCAACGCGTGCGTAAAAAGTGATGCTAGAATAATATTGCGCGTCTCAAGTCTCTTTAACGCGTCGTTTCGATTACCATGCTTATGTCGCGTCACAAGTCTCTCGAACTCGTCGTTCCGATTACCTATGCATGGTTAGGTTATATTACACAAAGTGTGCGTAGAAAATGACAATAGATTAGTATGTCTCATCTCATGTCTATTTAACGCGTCGTTCCAATTACATAAGCATGGTTAGGATATATTAGGCAGAGTGTACGTGAAAACTGACAATAGATTAGTATGTCGCGTCTTAAGTCTATCAAACACGTTCTTCCGATTACATTAGCATGGTTAGATTATATTACGCAAACTGTGCGTGAAAAGTGACGCTAGATTAGTATGTCGCATCTCAATTCTCTTTATCGCGTTGTTCTAATTATCTAAGCATGGTTAGGATATATTATGCAAAGCGTGCGTGAAAAGTGACACTAGATTAGTATGTCGCGTCTAAAGTCTATTTAATGCGTCGTTCCTATTACCTAAGAATGGTTGGGTTAAATTACGCAAGGTGTGCGTGAAAAGTGACATTAGATTAGTATGTCGCATCTAAAGGCTCTTTAATTCGTCGTTCCGATTACCTAAGCATGGTTAGGTTATAATACACAAAGTTTGCGTGAAAAGTGACGCTAGATTAGTATGTCGCGTGTCAAGGCTCTTTAACGCGTCGTTCTGATTACCTAAGCATGGTTGGGTAATAGTACGCAAAGTGTGCGTAAAAAGGATCAATAGATTAGTATGTCGCGTCTCAAGTCTCTTTATCGCGTTGTTCCTATTATCTAAGCATGCTTAGGTTATATTACGCAAAGTGTGCGTGAAAAGTGACGCTAGATTAGTATGTCTAGTCTCAAATCTCTTTTACGCGTTGTTCCGATTACCTAAGCATGGTTAGCTTCTATTACGCAAAGTGTGCGTAAAAAGTGACGCTAGATTAGTATGTTTCGTCTCAAGTCTCTTTAACGCGTCGTTTTGCTTACCATACATATCTCCCGTCACAAGTCTCTTTAACGCGTCGTCCTGATTACCTAAGAATGGTTAGGTTATATTACGCAATGTGTGCGTGAAAAGTGAAGTTAGATTAGTGCGTCGCGTCTCAAGTCTCTCTAACGCGTCGTACCGATTTCCTAAGAATGGCTAGGTTATATTACGCAAAGTGTGCGTGAAAAGTGACACTAGATTAGTATGTCGCGTCTAAAGTCACTTTGACGCGTCGTTCCGATTACCTAAGCGTGGTTAGGTTATATTACACAAAGTGTGCGTAAAAAGTGACGCTAGATTAATATTGCGCGTCTCAAGTCTCTGGAACGCGTCATTTCGATTATCATGCTTATGTCGCGTCACAAGTCTCTCTAACGCGTCGTTCCGATTATCTAAGCATGGTTAGGTTACTATATTAGGCAAAGTGTGCGTGAAAAATGACAATAGATTAGTATGCCGCGTCTTAAGTCTATTTAACGCATCGTTCCAATTACTTAAGCATGGTTAGGTTATATTACGCAGAGTGTACGTGAAAAATGACAATAGATTAGTATGTCGCGTCTTAAGTCTATCTAACGCGTCGTTCCGATTACATAGCCATAGTTAGGTTATATCACGCAAAGTGTGCGTGAAATGTGACGGTAGATTAGTATGTTGCGCCTCAATTTTCTTTATCGCATTATTCCGATTATCTAAGCATGGTTAGGTTATATTACGCAAAGCGTGCGTGAAAAGTGACGCTAGATTAGTATGTCGCCTCTCAAGTCTCTTTAGTGCATCGTTCCGATTATCTAAGCATGGTTAGGATATATTATGCAAAGTGTGCGTGAAAAGTGACACTAGATTAGTATGTCGCGTCTAAAGTCACTTTGACGCGTCGTTCCGATTACCTAAGCGTGGTTTGGTTATATTACACAAAGTGTGCGTAAAAAGTGATGCTAGATTAGTATGGCCCGTATCGAGTCTCTTTATCGCGTCGTTTCGATTACCATGCTTATGTCGAGTCACAAGTCTTTCTAACACGTCGTTCTGATTACCTAAGCATGGTTAGGTTACTATAGTAGGCAAAGTGTGCGTGAAAAATGACAATAGATTAGTATGCCGCGTCTTAAGTCTATTTAACGCATCGTTCCAATTACTTAAGCATGGTTAGGTTATATTACGCAGAGTGGACGTGAAAAATGACAATAGATTAGTATGTCGTGTCTTAAGTCTATCTAACGCGTCGTTCCGATTACATAGCCATGGTTAGGTTATATCACGCAAAGTGTGCGTGAAATGTGACGGTAGATTAGTATGTCGCGCCTCAATTTTCTTTATCGCATT
Source organism: Mercurialis annua (assembly GCF_937616625.2). Lineage (NCBI taxonomy): Eukaryota > Viridiplantae > Streptophyta > Magnoliopsida > Malpighiales > Euphorbiaceae > Mercurialis > Mercurialis annua. The sequence continues at coordinate 35,478,678 of NC_065570.1, forward strand.
ATTCCGATTATCTAAGCATGGTTAGGTTATATTACGCAAAGCGTGCTTGAAAAGTGACGCTAGATTAGTATGTCGGCTCTCAAATCTCTTTAATGCATCGTTCCGATTATCTAAGCATGGTTAGGTTATGTTATGCAAAGTGTGCGTGAAAAGTGACACTAGATTAGTATGTCGCGTCTAAAGTCACTTTGACGCGTCGTTCCGATTACCTAAGCGTGGTTAGGTTATATTACGCAAAATGTGCGTAAAAAGTGATGCTAGATTAGTATGGCCTGTATCGAGTCTCTTTATCGCGTCGTTTCGATTACCATGCTTATGTTGAGTCACAAGTCTTTCTAACGCGTCGTTCCAATTACCTAAGCATGGTTAGGTTATATTACGCAAGTGTGGTGAAAAATGACAATAGATTAGTATGTCGTGTCTCAAGTCTATTTAACGCGTCGTTCCTTTTATCTAAGCATGGTTAGGTTATATTACGCAAGGTGTGCATGAAAAATGACGCTAGATTAGTATGTCGCATCTCAAGGCTCTTTAATGCGTCGTTACGATTATGCAATAAGTCTTAACAAATACTGAGAGGACATGCCGGTTGATAAAATGCCCATGGTGAGACTGTGATCCTGGCTAGTCATACATGTATCTGTTAAGGTTTATCGTCGTATCTTTAAATGGTATCATAGCCTAACAGAGACGAGAAAGAAATATATATAATAGTTCTTACTTTGTGAAAATTGGGTCAGTACCTTACGATCATGCTCACAAAAAGTTGTTGTTCTACACCTTCTAATACTGTTCTCTTACTACTGTAAATAAAAATGATTATCTTTATAAGTTTACTTATCCTCCAGAAAATCAAAAAATATCTGATACAAAAGCCCCTCTTCTCAATCCTTATGATGCGTTTTCTAAAACCACTACCCCTTTTATCCATAATATCAAGTCCTTGATAAAAAAAAGCCTTACAAACCCATCAGAGAATATGTTTAGTCATGCAGCTTTGATCAATGTGCAATTCATGCTTCTCAAGCTGAACAATTTATTACTCTTGAGATTCCACCTGAATTTTTAAGAGTTTGGTTAGCTCAGGTTATACTCATATTCACTTTGGAGCTATACGACTTGGTCTCAGTTACCATGGTCGTGCCGGTCTACCAGTTTTTACAAGAATTTCTCTTGTAGATTCTCGGTATCTACAGTATCAATATGCAGTGATTGGTACAGTTGAAACTTCCTTGAATGCAGGCTCAGTGTTTTTCACCCTTTTCCAAAATTACAACCTTTCCCTCTCTGATCAGATGGCTCTTACGACTTTAAAGGTGCAAATACAAATTACTGGAGCTCAACAAGTTGCTGATTCAAATGCAGCTAATCTTCACTATCAAATGGTGTATCGTTTGCAAAACCATGATTTAAACCTCACTTTACCCACAAACCATAATGATGCCCTTTTGATAAAAACAGATTCCCAAAACATCCCTTCTTGTTTCCATATATACCCAAACCAATCACTAGAAATGAACTCCTACACTTTTTCCCCAAAAAGTGGATTACCATCTATGAAATAATGCATGCATCTACTCAACTTGTTCAATCCTGTACTCCAGTATTCACAAAAAAAACCGATGGTGCTATTGAGACGTCCTTTGCAAAACATAAGAGCATGTCACTCCTCAGGTATTTTCTACACAGTTCATGCTTGAACCATTTCCACAAGAAAAAAGGGGTTCCTGTTGTATCGCATCTCAAGTCTCTTTATCGCGTTGTTTCGATTACCATGTTTATATCGAGTCATAAGACTCTCTAACGCGTCGTTCCGATTACCATAAGCATGGTTAGGTTATAGTACGCAAAGTGTGCGTGAAAAGTAACAATATATAAGTATGCCGCGTCACAAGTCTCTTTAACGCGTCGTTCCGATTACCTAAACATGGTTAGGTTATATTACGCAAATTGCGCGTTATAAGTGACGCTATATTTATTTCGCGTTTCAAGTGTCTTTAACGCGTCGTTTCGATTACCATGCTTATGTCGCGTCACAAGTCTCTCTAGAGCGTCGTTCCAATTACCTAAGCATGGTTAGGTTATAGTACGCAAAGTGTGCGTGAAAAGAATTAATTGATTAGTATGTCGCATCTCAAGTCTCTTTAGTGCATCGTTCCTATTGCCTAAGCATGGTTAGGTTATATTACGCAAAGTTTGCGTGAAACGTGACGCTAGATTAGTATGTCCAGTCTCAAGTCTCTTTAACACGTCGTTCCGATTATCTAAGCATGGTTATGTTATATTACGCAAAGGGTGCATAAAAAGTGTGGCTAGATTAGTATGTTACATCTCAAGACTCTTTAACACGTCGTTTCGATTACCATGCTTATCTCGCGTCACAAGTCTCTTTAACGCGTCATTCCGATTACCTAAGCATGGTTCGGTTATATTACGCAAAGTGTGCGTGAAAAGTGACGTTATATTAGTATGTCGCATCTCAAGTCTCTCTAACGCGTTGTTCTGATTTCCAAAGAATTGTTAGGTTATTTAGGCAAAGTGTGTGTGAAAAGTGATGCTAGATTAGTATGTCGCATCTCAAGCCTCTCTAACGCGTCGTTCCGATTACCTAACCATGGTTAGGTTATATTACGCAAGGTGTGCGTGAAAGTGATGCTAGATTATTATGTCTCGTCTCAAAGCTATTTAATGCGCAAAGTGTGCGTGAAAAGTAACAATAGATTAATATGTCGCGTCTCAAGTCTCTTTAACGGGTCGTTCCGATTGCTTAAGCATGGTGTGCATGAAAAGTGACTATAGATTAGTATGTCGTGTATCAATTCTATTTAACGCGTCGTTCTGATTACCTAAGCATGGTTAGGTTATATGACTTAAAGAGTGCTTGAAAAGTAACGCTAGATTAGTATTTCGCGTCTCAAATATGTTCAACAAATCGTTCCGATTACCTAAGCATGATTACGTTATATTACAGAAAGTGTGCGTGAAAAGTGACACTAGATAAGTATGTTGCGTCACAAGTCTCTTTAACGCGTCGTTCCGATTACCTAAGCTTGGTTAGGTTCTATTACGCGAAGTGTGCGTAAAAAGTGACGCTAGATTAGTATGGCGCGTCTCAAGTCTCTCTAACGCGTCGTTTTGATTACCAATGCTTGGTTAGGTTATATTACGCGAAGTGTGCGTAAAAAGTGACGCTAGATTAGTATGGCGCGTCTCAAGTCTCTCTAACGCGTCGTTTTGATTAACATGCTTATGTTGCGTCACAAGTCTCTCTAACGCGTTGTTCTGATTACCTATGCATTGTTGGGTTATATTACGCAAAGCGTGCGTGAAAAGTGACGCTAGATTAGTATGTCGCGTCTCAAGTCTATTTAATGCATCATTCCGATTACCTAAGCATTGTTGGGTTATATTACGCAAAGCGTGCGTGAAAAGTGACGCTAGATTAGTATGTCGCGTCTCAAGTCTATTTAACACATCATTCCGATTATAACCTAACCATGTTTACTAATCTAACGTCACTTTTCACGCACTCTTTGCGTAATATAACCTAACCATGCTTAGTTAATCGGAACGACGCGTTTAAGAGAATTGAGACGCGACATACTAATCTATTGTTACTTTTCATGCACACTTCGCGTAATATAACCTAACCATGCTTAGGTAATCGGAACGACCCGTTAGAGAGTCTTGTGACGCGACATAAGCATGGTAATCAAAATAACGCGTTAAAGAGACTTGAGACGCGATATACTAATCTAGCATCAATTTTCACTCACACTTTGCATAATATAAGCAAACCATGCTTAGGTAATCGGAAAGACGCGTTAGATAGCTTAAGATGCGACAGACTAATCAATTGTCATTTTTCATGCATACTTTTCGTAAGATAGCCTAACCATGCTTAAGTAATTGGAACGACGCGTTGAATAGACTTGAGACGCGACATACTAATCTATTTTCATCTTTCACGCACATTTTGCGCAATTTAACCTAACCATGCTTGGGTAATCCGAACAACGCGTTAGAGATATTTGTCACGCGACATAAGCATGGTAATCAAAACGACGCGTTAAAGAGACTAGAGAAGAGACATACTAATCTAGCGTCACTTTTCACGCACACTTTGCATAATATAACCTAGCCATGGTAATCGGAACGACGCGTTTGATGGACTTAAGACACGACATACTAATCTATGGTCTTCTCTTCACACATTTTTTGCACAATATAACCAAACCATATTTATGTAATTGGAACGACGCGTTATTGACTTGAGATGCGACATACTAATCTATTGCCATTTTTCACGCACACTTTGCATAATATAACCTAACCATGCTTAGGTAATCGGAACGACTCGTTAAGAGACTTGTGGCGCGACATACTTATCTAGCGTAACTTTTCACGCACACTTTACGTAATATAACCTAACCATGCTTAGGTAATCGGAAAAACGCGCTAAACAGACTTGAGACACGTCATTCTAATCTAGCGTCACTATTCACAGACACTTTGTGTAATATAACCTAACCATGCTTAGGTAATCGGAACAACGCGTTAAAGAGAAATGAGACGCGACATTCTAATCTAGCGTCACTTTTCACGCACACTTTGCGTAATATAATCTAACCATGCTTAGGTAATCGGAACGACGCGTTAAATAGACTAGACGCGACATACTAATCTATTGTTACTTTTCACGCATACTTTGCACACTATAACCTAACCATGCTTAGGTAATCGAAACGACGTGTTAGAGAGACTTGTGACGCGACACAAGCATAGTAATCGAAACAACGCATTAAAGAGACTTGAGATGCGACACAAGCATGGTAATCTAGCGTCACTTTTCACGCGAACTTTGCAAAATATAACCATGCTTAGGTAATCGGAACGACGCATTATAGAGCCTTGAGACTCGACATACTAATCTAGCGTCACTTTTCACGCACACCTTGCGTAGTATAACCAAACTATGCTTAGGTAATCGGAACGCGCGTCAAAGAGACTTGAGACGCGACATACTAATCTAGCGTCACTTTTCACGCACACTTTGCGTAATATAACCTAACCATGCTTAGGTAATCGGAACAACGCGTAAAAGAGACTTTAGACGGGGGATACTAATCTATTGTTACTTTTCACGCACACTTTGTGTAATATAACCTAACCATGCTTAGGTAATCGGAACGACCCGTTAGAGACTTGAGACGCGACATACCTAGCATCACTTTTCACACACACTATGCATAATATGACCTACATGCTTAGGTAATCGGAACGATGTGTTAGATAGACTTATGACGCGACATACTAATCTATTGTCATTTTTCACACATACTTTGCGTAATATAACCTAACCATGCTTAAGTAATTGGAACGACACGTTAAATAGAGTTGAGACACGACATACTAATCTAACGTCACTTTTCAAGCACACTTTGTGTAATATAATCTAACCATGCTGAGGTAATCGGAACGACGCATTAAAGAGCCTTGAGACGCGGCATACTAATCTAGCGTCACTTTTCCCACACACTTTGCGTAATATAACCTAACCATGCTTAGGTAACTGGAACGACGCGTTAAAGAGAGTTGTGACGCGACATACTTATCTAGCGTCACTTTTCACGCACACGTAGCGTAATATAACCTAACCATGCTTAGCTAATGAGAACGATGCGTTAAACAGACTTGAGATGCGGCATAAAAATTTAGAGACACTTTTTAAGCACGCATAGCGTAATATAACCTAACCGGATAATCGTAACAACGCGTAAAAGAGAATTGTGACGCGACATACTAATCTAGCGTCACTTTTCACGCACGCTTTGCGTAATATAACCTAACCATGCTTAGATAATCGGAGCGACGAGTTAAATAGACTTGATACACGACATACAAATCTATTGTCACTTTTCACGCACACTTTGTGTAATATAACCTAACCATGCTTAGGTAATCGGAACGACGCGTTAAAGAGACTTGAGATGCGACATACTAATCTATTGTTACTTTTCACCCACACTTTGCGTACTATGACCTAACCATGCTTAGGTAATCGGAACGACGCGTTAGAGAGACTTGTGACGCGACATAAGCATGGTAATCGAAATGACACGTTAATGAGACTTGAGACGCAACATACTAATCTAGCGTCATTTTTCACGCGAACTTCGCATAGTATAACCTAACCATGCTTAGGTAATCGAAACGACGTATGACAGAGACCTGAGACGCGACATACTAAGCTAGCGTTACTTTTATCGCACACTTTGCGTAATATAAACTAACCATTCTTGGGTAATCGAAACGACGCGTTAAAGATACTTGAGATGCGATATACTAAGCTAGCGTCACTTTTCACGCACTTATAACGCGCAATTTGCGTAATATAATCTAACCATGCTTAGGTAATCGGAACGACGCGTTAAAGAGACTTGAGATGCGACATACTAATCTATTATTACTTTTCACGCACACTTTGCGTAACATAACCTAACCATGCTTAGGTAATCGGAACTACTTGTTAGAGAGATTTGTGATGCGAAATAAGCATGGTAATTAGAACCATGCGTTAAAGAGACTTGAGACGTGACATATTAATCTATTGTCATTTTTCATACATACATTGCATAATATAACCTAACCATGATTATGTAATTGGAACGATACGTTAATTAGACTTGAGACCCGATTAACTAATCCATTTCCATTTGTCACGCACACTTTGCGTAATATAACCTAACCATGCTTGGGTAATCGGAACGACGTGTTAGAGACACTTTTGACACGACATAAGAATGGTAATTAAAACGACGAGTTAAAGAGACTTGAGACACGCCATATTAATCTAGCGTCACTTTTTACTCACACTTTGCGTAATATAACCTACCCATGCTTAGGAAATTGGAAAGACTCTTTAGAGAGACTTAAGACGCGACGTACTAATCTAGCATCACTTTTCACGCACACTTTCCGTAATATAACCTACCCATGCTTAGTAAATCAGAACGACGCGTTAGAGAGACTTGAGATGCGACCTACTAATCTAACGTCACTTTTCACGAACACTTTGCGTAATATAACCTAACCATGCTTAGGTAATCGGAACGACGCGTTATAGAGACTTGAGACGAAACATACTAATCTATCTACACTTTTTACGCACACTTTGCGTAATATAACCTAGTTAGGTAATCGGAACGACACGTTAAAGAGACTTGAGACTGGACATACTAATCTAGCGTCACTTTTTATGCACACTTTGCGTAATAGAACCTAACTATGCTTAGGTAGTTGGAACGACGCGTCAAATTGACTTGAGACGCGACATACTAATCTATTGTCATTTTTCACACACACTTTGCGTAATATAACGTAACCATGCTTAGGTAATCGTAACGACGCGTTAGAGAGAATTGTGACGCAATATAAGTATGGTTATCGAAACGATGCGTTAATGAGACTTCAGATGCGCCATATTAATCTAGCGTCACTTTTTACGCACACTTTATGTAATATAACCTAACCATGCTTAGGAAATCGGAACGACGCGTTAGAGAGATTGGAGAGGCGACATACTAATTTAGCGTCAATTTTCACGCAGACTTTGCGTGATATAACTTAGCCATGGAAAATCGGAACCACAGGTTAGAGAGTCTTGAGACGCGCGACATTCTAATTTTTACGCACACTTTGCGCAATATAACCTAACCATGCTTAGGTAATAGAAACGACGCGTTAAAGAGACTTGTGATGCGAGATAAACATGGTAATCAAAACGACGCGTTAAAGAGATATGAGATGAAACATACTAATCTAGCGTCACTTTTTACGCACACTTTGCGTAATATAACCTAACCATGCTTAGGTAATTGGAACGACGCGTTAAAAAGACTTAAGACCGGACATACTAATATAGCATCACTTTTCACGCACACTTTGCGTAATATAACCTAACCATGCTTAGGTAATCGGAATGACGCGTGAAAGAGACTTGAGACGAGACATACTAATCTATTGATCCTTTTCACGCACTCTTTGTGTAATATAACCTAACCATGCTTTGGTAATCAAAACGACGCGTTAAAGAGACTTGAGACGCAACATACTAATCGAGCGTCACTTTTCACACACACTTTGCATAATATAACCTAACCATGCTTTTGTAATCGAAATGACACGTTAGATAGACTTCAGACGCGACATACTAATCTATTGTCATTTTTCACGCACATTTTGCGTAATATAACCCAACCATGCTTCAGTAATTAGAACGACGCCTTTAATGGACTTGAAACGCGACATACAAATCTATTGTCATTCTTTACGCACACTTTGCATAATATAACCAAACCATGCTTCGGTAATCGGAACGACGCGTTAGAGAGACTTTTGATGCGACATAAGCATGGTAATCGAAACGACGCGTTAAGGAGACTTGAGATGCGCCATACTAATCTAGCGTTACTTTTCACGCCAACTTTGCATAATTAAACCTAATCATGCTTAGGTAATCAGAACGACGCATTAGAGAGCCTTGAGACGCGACATACTAATCTAGCGTCATTTTTCACGCACATCATGCTTAGTATAACCTAACCATGCTTAGGTAATCGGAACGACGCGTTAAAGAGACTTCATATGTGACATACTACTCTAACATTACTTTTCTCGCACACTTTGCGTAAACCTAACCATTCTAAGGTAGTCGGAACGACGCGTGAAAGGGACTTGAGACGCGACATAATAATCTAGCGTCACTTTTCACGCACTCTTTGCGTAATATAACCTAACCCATCTTAGGTGTAATACCCCGTAATTCTAAGTGTATAAAATATACCACGAAGTTAAATTTGGATAAGTAAAATATTAAAAATAATATTTTGAGACACGAATATTAAGAAAAATATTCGTAAAAGATATATGTTATTTGTTGAGGAATAAAAGTCAAGTTTGGCAATTCTAGGTCGTCAAATTAAATCACGGGAAGTAATTAGAGTATATAAATTAAATTTAATTTTAAATTTAATTTATAATTGTCCCTAAAAATATATCATGGTTATAGTTTTTTTTTAAAATTTAAATTTGGAACCCGAGCGAATATTTTTGATATCAATTTATGCGAAATAATATTAGGAAGGTATCGTCAAAATTTTATGAAATTTGGACGTAGTTTATTTTATAAAGTGGGTCTAATTTAGCCCTAAATCTTAAATGATTTATTAAAAAAAAATATAAGTCCCGTGAGAATAAAAATTATGTTTTTATTCTATTTACAAATTATGGAATTCATGGTTGAAATTTTATAAAATTCGAAGTTCGTTCTCAGTTTTAGTGCGGACGATAATTAAGAATTTGGATTAAAGTGCACAATTGAGCTAGGGGCCAAATTGGCCAATTAGCCAATTTGTATATATAGTTGGCCATCTTCATTTTGAATATGCAGAATGCATATTCTTTAGGTTTCACGCACAGTAACAGCGCGATGAACCCTAACTTAATTTCCTCACCGTTTTTGACTCCGATTCTCGTTTTCGACTCCGATTTCTGCGGCAATCCGCAAGTAGACAAGGTAATAATCAAAAATTTGAATTCGATTATATATAAAACGGTTTATAATCGAAGAAATTACGTTAACCGTATCGAACCGATCGAGTTCGTATTAGTTTAATGTTTAGATTTCGAATTCAAATTGGTTTGATGTTTTGAACAGTTTCGGACGTCGGAACTAGGTCGGGATAGCCCGGAGAGCGGACGCCGAGGCTGTGCGTTGCACAGCAAAGCTGTGCGTTTGCACAAACCATGGTGTGCGAACGCACACCACGTTTATGGTGTGCGAACGCACGGCTAGGCCGTGCGAACGCACAGCCAGTCTGTGCGATCGCACACATCCTTCTGTGCGACCGCACAACTATTTTTCAAATGGGATTATCCCATTTTCGCCCTAACTCGAATTGGTCAATAAATTTGATTCAAACGGACTATAAAAACGTAGTTTTGGACGTTCAAAAGAGTTAAATAAATACTAAAAAGAAAAGTATTCAAATCATTGAAACAATAAGACGTTCTAATTAAATTATGGATTATATAAATCGATTAGAGAGCGATAAGTATAACTTAATAAAGTTATACGATTCTATTAAACATAGGAATTTAAGAAATTAGAGTTTTAAAGTTAGTCGTACTCCGATATTAACATTTAATTAAATGTTTAGATACGACCAGTCTGAGACTTCAGACGCAAGAAGTCAAAGGAACAAAGTATTGGATAAGCAAGTTGTGAGTATACTCTATTACTTCTCGATATTCGTAAAGCCAAGTAATTTATCTAATATCGGCTATACGAATTGCAACGTGATATGTGTTATATTTGGAAAGTATAAGTATGTATGTTTTATATGGATTTGTTGTTATTTATTTTTAAATATGTTGTGTTTGTTAATACCTTACATATAATAAAAGATATTATACATAGGGTAAAGGAAATGAAAACAGAAGATACACAACAATAATGAATAATAAACAAATATAAATACACAACAAATATAAAAGAACCCTCAATAATTAAAGATATGAGGTTAACGCAATATGTGTTATCAGGACGGGACACAATAATAATGTATTACCTCATGGTTAATCATATTCTGTGAAGATGATTAAATTTGTGCCTCTTTTAGGTTACTATTAAGTGTTCAAACTAGAACATAGTTTAAGTTAAGACTTACCTTACCGGTGAAGTTAAATACTTACTACTATACTAAGAATGTGAGAGCGATTAGTATAATACGTACAAAATACATCGGTTGGCTTTGCAATCGATGTCAGGCGACCAGAAAACATCGGTTGGCTTTCCTATCGATGTCGAGCTTACAGAATACATCGGTTGGCTTTGCTATCGATGTCAGGCGAATAGGACACATTGGTTAGCTTTGCTAACGGTGTCAGGCATATGGGATACGTCAGCTGGTTTAGCTAGCAACGTTAAGGTTAAATTAAAGTGGTTATAAGTCAATACTTAAAGTTTATAAACTATTATGATTATATTTACTTTCCAAATATTTTGTATAAATATTTTCAAGTTATTAAAAAGAAGTTTTATGTAGTGAGTTCAAATAAAAAGAGTTTTGTATATGTTTTCAAAGGACTTTATCTTACGTAAAGGGACTTTAAAGTATTTCAGCCTTTATGTAATATTTCTTAGTAATATTGTAAATTCACTTAGAAATATTTATATTTCTGACCCCGTTGTCCATCCAATTTTTACAGGAAAGTTCAGAAAGATTCGATTAAGGCTTCCAAAGTTTTATTTCCCTGGTAAGTCATTTCGTACAAGACATGCAAAGAAGATTTTACCTCTTAGAAGTCTGCAGTAGTCTAGTATTCTGTGCTTAACGGATAGATAACTAGTTAAGGCGTTTTAACTCTGATATTTATAAATGGGGTCATATGTTTTATGAAAACACTTTATGTGTTATGATTATGTTTCAAATAGGTAATATTGAAAGTGTTTGTAAATGTTATTGTAAATTGTTAATCATAACTTTTTTAAAAGCAAAATAATTACAGTGTTTTTAGGCTTGCTACGGGTTTAGGAGCTACCACTCCCATTGCCTAGGGCCGATCTCGGCCCATGAGATTGGGTCGTGACATTAGGTAATCAGAACGACGTGTTAAAGAGTCTTGAGACGAGACATACTAATCTAGCGCCTCGGTTAGCTCCTTATTAAAGGTCTTACTCTTAGCCCTCTTAGGCTACTTATGCCTTTTCCCTTTATGTATACGAACCCCCAAAACATTAACTTGAAAACCCTAAAAATCAATTCAGCAACAACCCCTAAGAAAGGTTAGATTAACAGATTACTTAGATGATCAGAAGAATTAGAATTAAGAAAACTGGATTTTTTATTCTTAATTACAATTACGAGACACTCCACAAGAAGATGATCAATCTACTTGAATGTTCCTTAAAGCATGTATTCTACTCAAGAACACAAAAGAAAACAAGCAAACAGCTTTTAGGTTTTCAAATCAAAATCTGTCTAACTGATTTAGTAAAGACATATTTATAGCCTTTACAAAACCCTTAATAAAAAGGATAACTAAATCTATGGGCTTTTAATTAACAAATTCATTCAGCCCATTCAAAATATAAATAAAAGGATACTTAATTAACTTATTTGGTGAGCCATGACAAATACGGCCCATTGTAAACTTAATTAGACCCATTAATAGGTTGGACTTGACTTAAGTTGTATTGAACTTGAGCTGTTCTTGTTCCAAAACTGTGTTGTCCTTGTAAGCCTTCGTTTGCCATATTCACTAACTCACAAATTAGCATCAACACTCACAAATTTGTTAGGTGGCAATGGTAATAAATCAATAGGAGTAAGTGGATTAAATCCATAAATAATCTCAAATGGAGAACAATGAGTAGTGCTATGAACAACCCTATTATAAGCAAACTCCACAAATGGTAAACAATCCTCCCATGTCTTAATGTTCTTTTCTATGATTGCCCTAAGCAAAGTAATCAATGTCCTATTAACTACTTCAGTTTGTCCATCAGTTTGGGGGTGACAAGTAGTTGAAAACAAAAGTTTAGTACCTAACTTTCCCCACAACACACGCCAAAAATGACTCAAAAACTTGACATCTCTATCACTAACAATGCTTTTAGGTATGCCATGTAAACGCACAACTTCTTTGAAAAATAAATCAGCAATCAACTTAGCATCATCAGTTTTATGACATGGTATAAAATGAGCCATCTTACAAAATCTATCAACCACGAAAAAAATACTATCGCGACCTTTCCTAGTTCTTGGCAACCCAAGCACAAAGTCCATAGACAAATCAGTCCAAGGTTCATTAGGAACAGGTAGTGGTTTCAACCTAGACTTAGCCTCTCGGCATGTAATGCAATGATCACAAACCTTATCAGGGCAAAAGAAATGTTCAGAAAGCATATAAGTCTTATTTATCCCAAAATGCCCTATTAATCCTCCACCATGTGCCTCCTTAATTAACAATTCCCTCATAGAACAACTAGGAATACACAATCTGTTTCTTTTAAATAAGAAACCATCAAACAAGTAAAAATAATCTGAAACAGCCCCATTATTACAAGATGCATATATTTCATTGAAATTATCATCATGTTGATACATCTGCTTTATAAACTCAAAACCAAGCAATTTAGCACTAAGTGAGTTAAGTAACGTGTACCTTCTAGATAATGCATCAACAACCACGTTCTCCTTACCTTGCTTGTACTTTATCACATATGGGAATGTTTCTATGAATTCTACCCATTTGGCATGCCTACGGTTCAATTTATCCTGACCCTTCAAATGCTTTAAACTTTCATGATCAGTGTGTATCACAAACTCCCTACGTCACAAGTAATGTTGCCATGTTTGCAATGTTCGAACCAAGGCATATACTTCTTTGTCTTATGTCGGATATTTCAATGCTTCTCCGCTCAACTTTTCACTAAAATACATCAGTGGCCTTTGATCCTGCATCAAAACAACTCCAATTCCTATGCCACTAGCATCACATTCAGTTTTAAAGGTTTTATCAAAATTAGGTAAGGCAGGTAATGGTGCACTACACAATTTATCCTTAAGTTCATCAAATGCATGTTCTTGTGCATCACCCAAATAAAAACAACATTTTTCTTAACTAACTCATTCAAAGGTGCGGCTACAGTGCTAAAATCCTTAATGAATCTCCTATAGAAACCAGCAAGCCCATGAAAGCTCCTTACCTCACTAGCACTTTTAGGTCTAGGCCATTCTTTAATAGCTCTAACCTTATCCTCATCAACCTCAACACCTTGACTAGATACAACAAAACCAAGAAAATTAACCTTATCCATGCAGAAACTACATTTCTTAAGATTAGCATACAACTTCTCTTGCCTAAGTGTTTCTAGTACAAGTCTCACATGCCTAACATGATCATCTAAACACTTAAAGTAAATCAAAATATCATCAAAGTAAACAACAACAAGTTTACCCAAGTATTTTACGCAAGACATGATTCATCAACCGCATGAATGTGCTAGGTGCATTAGTAAGCCCAAATGGCATTACAAGCCACTCATATAATCCGTACTTGGTCTTATAAGCTGTTTTCCATTCATCACCAACATTCATTCGAATTTGATAATAACCAGATTTGAAATCTATTTTTGTGAACAAACAAGAACCATATAACTCATCAAGCATATCATCTAATCGAGGAATAGGATGACGATACTTTACAGTGATTTTATTGATGGCTCTGCAATCCACACACATTCTCCATGTTCCGTCCTTCTTTGGTACAAGAATTACAGGAACTGAACAAGGACTTAGACTCTCCCTCACATACCCCTTAGCTAACAACTCCTCGACTTGTTTTTGGATATCTTTTGTCTCGCAAGGATTTGTTCTATACGCTGGACGATTGGGTATGGCAGATCCAGAAATAAAGTCGATTTGATGTTCTATGCCTCTAATTTGTGGTAACCCACTTGGCATCTCCTCGGGAAATAAATCTTCAAATTCCTGCAAAAGATCGATAAAATCACTTGACAAAGATGGGTTAAGTTAATTAGTAGCCAAATAAGCCCCTTTATACAAAGGTACAAATATAGGCTGATTAGAGTACAAAGCTTACCTAACCTCACTTTTTTAACATTTCTCTCTTTAGCTCGAATATGTTCTTTTTCTTTTCTCTCATTTTTTTCACTTTTTTTTATTTTCACTCCCTATAGTACTGTTCTTACTCCCTTTTTTTCTTTATTTTCGATCTCCAATCTCATCTTTTCCAGTTTACATTGGTCTTCATAAACTTCCTTTGAGGAAAGTGGTGTCAATATGGTCTTCCGCCCATCCTTGGTGAATGAATACCTATTCAGGTACCCATCATGTGTAGTTTTTCTATCAAATTGCCATGGTCTACCAAGCAAAATATCCCTAGCATGCATAGGAACTACATCACACAACACCTCATCATGATAATTACCAATTGAAAATGAAATAATAGATTGCCTGTTCACCTTGATCTCTCCACAATCATTCAGCCATTGGAGTCTGTACGGTCGTGGGTGCGGAATAGTAGGCAACCCCAATCTATTGATCAAGCATGTACTCGTCACATTTGTGCAACTCCCACCATCAACAATCACGCTACATGCTTTGCCTTGAACATGACACCTTGTATGGAACAAGCTATCTCGCTGCTCCTCATGGAAATCTGTCTTCAATTGAGTACTAAGAGTACGTCTTGTAACCAGCACATCACCTCTAATTGGCTCTTCTATACTCCCATCACTATACTCCAAATCAGACATCTCATTCTCATCGCTTTCATTGTTGCCATCTTCTTCATCAGTCACTATCTCACCATTGAGTAGGGTCATAGTTCTCCTATTATGACATTTTTTGCTGATATGACCTACTCCTTGACATTTCCAACACTTAATATCTCTATTTCTCCCTTTTGGCTCATCGGCTTTAGATTTTTCTTTTGAAATTGAATCTGCCTTTCCTTTTGACACATCATGAGTACTCTTACTACTTCCTTTGATATCACTCTTCCAATCCTTTTTCCAACTTTGATTCGAATTAGAATAAGGTTTGGAAGCATACCTTGTAACACATCTGCCCTGGAGTTGTTTTTCCACCTTAACAGCTATGTGAACCATTTCTTCTAAATCCCCATAAGGTTGCAAATCCACTCGGTCAGCTATCTCCTTATTCAAACCAGCCAAAAATCGCGCCATAGTATTTTCCACATCTTCCACTATGTCAGCCCTAATCATGATCATTTCCAACTCCTTGTAGTAATCATCCACACTCCTACTACCCTGTTTTAAGAGTTTGAAGTTTTTGCACAAGTTCCCTATGGAAATGCTTCGGCACAAATCACTTTCTCATTGGGTACTCCAAATTTCGCCTTCTATTAGTCACCAAGTGATCCCACCAAGCGATAGCATAATCTGAAAATTTAGTAACCGCCAACTTAACCTTCTTTTCCTCACTAAACTGATGACAATCAAATATGAGCTCCACCTGTTTTTCCCATTGTAAATAAGCCTCTAGATCTGTTTTTCCTTGAAAATGAGGAATTTTATGTTTAATGCTGCCAAAATTTCTATCTACAAATTCATCATTACCTCGGTTTCTACCGTAGAAAATATTTTATAGTACTCTTCCTCTACCCCTACCTAAACCTCGGCCTCTTCTACCTCTACCTCTTGGTACACCCATTCCAGCCATCACCTCCTCTTCATATTCATCATTATAATTGTCATCATTTGCCAAATCATTAACTTCAGGTATATGATTTCTGCCCTCCCTATTCTCCTCATTTTGATTCGGCACTGCTCTTTCAACAACTCCCAACCTCGTATCTATGCGCTCTAAGGCTTCTCTCATAGCCTCCATTGTTCTTTGAAAACATGTGAATTCTCCTTGTTGCGCCCGACGAAGCATAGCTTCATCGACATGAACACCATCATTATGTTCATTCTGATTTTCCGTTTCTGCAAAAAGAACGTTCAAAAGAAGAAAAAAATTAATAATTGAAAACCTCACCAGTACTCCCTTACGTGTTTCACTCAAAAGATGGGGATGGTCTCTCGTGTTTAAACTCAAGTATTTTTTTTCACTCAGGGCTTTCTCACACCACTCTAGCTATTTCCTTTATGTTCTTAGGTGAATCACACTTTCAGAATAATTCAAGTAGTTTCGAGTAGTATTACGAAACTGAAATTTGCAGAAAAAAAAATCAGTTTGAAGCAAATCTATTAAAAAAATGAAAACAAGAGCCAATAAATTATGAAAACTCAAATAGAGGCAAAAGACATGTGAAACAAACAGAAATATAAAGAGTCAAACAAAAAGGTAGTTTAAAGAATATAACCAAATCTGCCAAGAGAGATAATATTCCTTAACTGGAAAACTATGCAATTCAGGAGTACAAAACAATGAAATATATAATTTAGGAAATCAATTCAGACTTAGTTTAGAACATTAGACAATCAATTATAAGTCAGACCCAAATATGACAGTAATCACCAAATTCTGAATTTCACCCCTTTTTGTTTTGATCACTTGTCTTCTATTTTTTTTGTTTATTCCATATTATAAAATTTTGAGTTTCACTCCCCTTTTTTGTTAACTTCCTTTTGTATTTTTTTTTTTTGATTTTTTTTCAATTACCCAGATCTGTATTTCAGAAAAACAAGAATAATAAACAATTCGGAATCAATAAAAAAAAGATGGATAAAACCTGATCTAGATACAAAGCTCTGATACCAAATGATATAGAACCTCCAAGAATAAGCCTGAGAACCCCTTTATGTATATGAACCCCCAAAACATTAACTTGAAAAGCCTGAAAATCAATTCAGCAACAACCCCTAAGAAAGGTTAGATTAATAGATTACTTAGATGATCGAAAGAATTAGAATTAAGAAAACTCAATTTTTTATTATGAATTCCAATTTCGAAACACTCCACAAGAAGATGATCAATCTACTTGAATGTTCCTTAAAGCATGTATTCTACTCAAGAACACAAAGAAAACAAGCAAACAGCTTTTAGGTTTTCAAAATATCAAAATCTGTCTAACTGATTTAGTAAAGACATATTTATAGCCTTTACAAAACCCTAAATAAAAAGGATAACTAAATATATGAGCTTTTTTAATTAACAAATTCGTTCAGCCATTCAAAATATAAATAAAGATACTTAATTAACTTATTTGGTGAGCCATGATAAATACGGCCCATTGTAAACTTAATTAGACCCATTAATAGGTTGGACTTGACTTAAGTTGTATTGAACTTGAGCTGTTCTTGTTCCAAAACTGTGTTGTCCTTGTAAGCCTTCGTTTGCCATATTCACTATCCCTTGTAGATGATGAATTAAGGCCTTATGAAGCTTCTTCGATTGAGATCTGGTTATTGGTCCTTGAGGCATGCTGATTGGATTAGAAAAGTCTTGAACTTGCATCTTGCTTCGTTGATCATATGCTTCATGCTCGTTTTCATTATGTTAAACTTCATATGTAACGTCATGTGTAGGCTGGTCCATAACAATAATCTAACCATACTTAGGTAATCGGAACGACGCGTTAGATAGACTTAAGACGCGACATACTAATCTTAACCTAACCATGCTTAGGTAATCGGAACGACACGTTAGAGAGATTTTTGACGCGACATAAGCATGGTATTCGAAACGACGCGTTACAGAGACTTGAGACGCGACATACAAATCTAGCGTCACTTTTCACGCCAACTTTGCGTAGTATAACCTAACCATGCTTAGGTAATCGGAACGACGTATGAAAGAGCCTTGAGACGCGACAAACTAATCTAGCGTCACTTTTCATGCACACCTTGCGTAATATAACCTAATCATGCTTAGAAATAGGAACGACGCGTTAAATAGTCTTGAGACGGGATATACTAATCTATAGTCATTTTACGCACACTTTGCGTAATATAACCTAACCATGCTTAGGTAATCGGAACGATGCGTTAAAGAGACTTTTAACGTGACATACTAATCTAGTGTAACTTTTCACGCACACTTTGCATAATATAACCTAACCATCCTTAGATAATCGGAACGACGCGTTACAGAGACTTGAGACGCGACATACTAATCAAACGTCACTTTTCATGCATACTTTGCATAATATATCCTAACCATACTTATGTAATCGGAACGATGCGTAAAAGAGACTTGTGACGCGAGATAAGCATGGTAATCGAAAAGGCGCATTAAAGAGACATGGGATAAAACATACTAATCTAGCGTCACTTTTTACGCACACTTTGCCTAATATAACATAACCATTACTAGGTAATCGGAACAACGCGTTAAAGAGACTTGAGACTGGACTTACTAATCTAGCGTCACTTATCACGCACACTTTGCGTAATATAACCTAACCTTGCTTAGGTAATCGGAACGACGCGTTAGAGAGACTTGTTGTGACGCGACATAAGAACGGTAATCGAAACGACGCATTAACGAGACTCGAGACGTGCCATACTAATCTAGCGCCACTATTTATGCACACTTTGCGTAATATTAACCAATCCATGGTTAGGTAATCGGAACGACGCGTTATAGAGACTTGCGAGGTGACATAATAATCTAGCGTCACTTTTCACGCACACTTTGCATAATATAACCTAACCATGCTTAGGTAATCAGAACGACGCGTTAGAAAGACTTTTGACGCGAAATTACATTGGTAATCAAAACAACGCGTTACAGAGACTTGAGATGCGTCATACTAATGTAGCATTACTTTTTACGCAAACTTCGCGTATTATAACCTAACCATCATGCTTAGTTAATCGGAACGACGCGTTAAAGAGACTTGAGACATGACATATTAATCTATTGATCCTTTTCACGCACACTTTGCGTAGTATAACCTAACAACGCTTAGGTTATCGGAACGACGCGTTAGAGAGACTTTTGAAGAGACATAAACATGGTAATCAAAACGATGCGTTACAGAGACTTGAGACGCGACATACTAATCTAGCGTCATTTTTCACGCAAACTTTGCGTAATATAACCTAAACATGCTTAGGTAATTGGAATGACGTATTAAATAGACTTGAGACGCGACATACTAATCTAGCATCACATTTCACGCACTCCTTGCATAATATAACCTAACCATGCTTAGGTAATATAAAGATGCGTTAAATAGACTTAAGACGCGACGAACTAATCTATTGTCATTTTTCACGCACACTTTGCGTAATATAACCTAACCATGCTTAGGTAATCGGAGCGACGCGTTAGAAAGACTTGTGACTTGACATAAGTATGGTATACAAAACGACGCGTTAAAGAGACTTGAGACGCGCCATACTAATCTAGCGTCACTTTTTACGCACAGTTTGTGTAATATAACCTAACCATGCTTACGCAATCGGAATGATGCGTAAAAGAGACTTTAGACGCGACATACTAATCTAGTGTAACATTTCACGCACAATTTGCATAATATAAACTAACTATGCTTAGATAATCAGAACGATGCGTTAAGGAGACTTGTGACGCGATATACAAATCTAGCGTCACTTTTTTCTCATGCTTTGGGTAATATATCCTAGCCATGCTTACGTAATCGGAACAACGCGATAAAGAGAATTGAGATGCGACATACTAATCTAGCGTCACTTTTCACGCACACTTTGCGTAATATAACCTAACCATGCTTAGGAAATCGGAACGACGCGTTAGAGAGACTTGTGACGCGACATAAGCATGGTCATCGAAATGACGCGTTAAAGATACTTAAGACGCGCCATACTAATCTAGTGTCACTTATTACGCACACTTTGCGCAATATAACCTAACCATGCATAGGTAATTGGAACGACGCGTTAAAGAGTCTTGAGACACGACATACTAATCTAGCGTCACTTTTCACGCACACTTTGCGTAATATAACCTATCCAAGCAGCGGAACGACGCGTTAGATAGACTTAAGATGCGACATACTAATCTATTATCGTTTTTCACACATACTTTGCGTAATATAATCTAAGCATACTGAAGTAATTGGAACAAGGCGTTAAATAGACTTGAGACGCGACATACTAATCTATTGTCATTTTTTACGCACACTTTTGCGTAATATAACCTAACCAGGCTTAGGTAATCGGAACGACATGTTAGAGAGACTTGTGACGCGACATAAGCATGGTAATCGAAACGACGCGTTAAAGAGACTTGAGACGCGCCATATTAATCCAGCGTCACTTTTCACGCACACTTTGCGTAAATATAACCTAACCATGCTTAGGAAATCAGAAGACGCGTTAAAGAGACTTGAGATGCGGTATACTAATATAACGTCATTTTTCACGCACACTTTGCGTAATATAACCTAACCATGATTAGGTAATCGGAACGACGCGTTAAAGAGGACTGTGATGCGAGATACGCATGGTAATCGAAACGCCGCGTTAAAGAGACCTGAGACAAAACATACTAATCTAGCTACACTTTTTACGCACACTTTGCGTAATATAACCTAACCATGCTTAGGTAATCGGAACGGCGCGTTAAAGAGACTTGAGACTGGACATACTAATCTAGCGTCACTTTTCACGCACACTTTGCGTAATATAACCTAACCATGCTTATTTAATCGGAACGATGCCTTAAAGAGACTTGAGACGCTACATACTAATCTATGGATCCTTTTTACGCACAGTTTGCGTACTATAACCTAACCATGCTTAGGTAATCGGAACGACGCGTTTGAGAGACTTGTGACGCGACATAATAATCTAGTGTCAATTTTAACGTACACTTTGCATAATATAATCTAACCATGCTTAGGTAATCGGAACGACGCATTAAAGAGACTTGTGACGCGACATACTACTAATCTAGCATTACTTTTAACGCACCCTTTGTGTTATATAATCTAACCATGCTTAGGTAATCGGAACGATGCATTAAAGAGACTTGTGACATGACATACTTATCAAGCGTCCCTTTTCACACACACTTTGCATAATATAACCTAAACATGCATATGTAATCAGAACAACGTGTTAAAGAGACTTGTGACGCGACATAATAATCTAGCGTCATTTTTAACGTACACTTTCAGTAATATCGCGTTAAAGAGACTTGGGACGCGGCATACTACTAATCTTCCGTCACTTTTAACGCACACTTTGCGTTATATAATCTAACCATGCCTAGGTAATCGAAACGACTCGTTAAAGAGACTTGTGAAGCGACATACTAATTATATTACGCAGAGTGTGCGTGAAAAGTGACGCTAGATTAGTATGTCCAGTCTACAATCTCTTTAACGCGTCGTTCCGATTACCTAAGCATGGTTAGGTTATATTACGCAAAGTGTGCGTAAAAAGTGACACTAGATTAGTATGTTTCTTATCAAGTCACTTTAACACGTCGTTTCGATCACCATACTTATCTCGCGTCACAAGTCTCTTTAACGTGTCGTTCCGATTACCTAAGCATGGTTAGGTTATATTGCGCAAAGTGTGCGTGAAAAGTGAGGTTAGATTAGTATGTCACGTCTCAAGTCTCTCTAACGCGTCGTTCTTATTTCCTAATCATGGTTAGGTTATAATACGCAAAGTGTGCGTGAAAAGTGACACTAGATTAGTATGTCGCGTATCAAGTCTCTCTAACGCGTCGTTCCGATTTCCTAAGCATGGTTATATTATATTACGCAACGCGTGCGTAAAAAGTGACGCTAGATTAATATTGGCGTCTCAAGTCTCTTTAACGCGTCGTTTCGATTACCATGCTTATGTCGCGTCACAAGTCTCTCTAACGCGTCGTTCCGAATACCTAAGCATGGTTAGATTATAGTACGGAAAGTGTGCGTGTAAAGGAGCAATAGTTTAGTATGTTGCGTCTCAAGTCTCTTTAACGCGTCGTTCTGATTACCTAAGTATGGTTAGGTTATATTACGCAAAGTGGCCAGTCTTTAGTGTCTTTAACGCGTCGTTTCAATTACCTAAGCATGGTTTGGTTATATTACGCAAAGTGTGTGTAAAAACTTAAGGCTAGATTAGTTTGTTTCGTCTCAAGTCTCTTTAACGCGTCGTTTCGATTACTATACTTATCTCGCGTCACAAGTCTCTTTAACGCGTCGTTCCGATTACCCAAGCATTCTTAGGTTATTACGCAAAGTGTGCGTGAAAAGTGACTTTAGATTAGTATGTCGCGTCTCAAGTCTCTCTAGCACGTCGTTCCGATTTCCTAAGCATGGTTAGGTTATATTACACAAAGTGTTCGTGAAAAGTGACGCTATATTAGTATGTCCAGTCTCCAATCTCTTTAACGCGTCGTTCCGATTACCTAAGCATGGTTAGGTTATATTACGCAAAGTGTGCGTAAAACGTGACACTAGATTAGTATGTTTCTTATCAAGTCTCTTTAACGCGTCGTTTCGATCACCATACTTATCTCACGTCACAAGTCTCTTTAAAGCGTCGTTCCGATTACCCAAGCATGGTTAGGTTATATTGCGCAAAGTGTGCGTGAAAAGTGCGGTTAGATTAGTATGTCACGTCTCAAGTCTCTCTAACGCGTCGTTCTTATTTCCTAAGCATGGTTAGGTTATAATACGCAAAGTGTGCGTGAAAAGTGACACTAGATTAGTATGTCGCGTCTCAAGTCTCTCTAACGCGTCGTTCTGATTTTCTAAGCATGGTTATATTATATTATGCAACGCGTGCGTAAAAAGTGACCCTAAGCTCAAACTCTCGCCTCGATTACGTCTTTGCTGGGATGTATGAAAAACTTTCTCCAAGCTTTTCTGTGATTTATGACTACTTGAACTCCTTCAAATATGCTCTCTTAAGTGTGGTGTTTTTAGAATGAGAAAAGGAAACCTCTATTTATAGGGTAGAGCTTTGCCTAAGAATGCAACACCTCACATGCTAGGTGTTACACACTAAGCAAAGGTGTTACCACCATTCGACACCTCACATGCTAGGTGTCACACACCAAGCATAAGTTTTGCCACCATCTGACACATCATATGCTAGGTGTCACACATCAAGCATAGGTGTTGCCACCTTCTAACACGTCGGATGCTAGGTGTCACACACATAGACATACATGACATCATCACGTGACATCATCGTATGACATCATCCTGACATCATCACATGACATCATCGTGACATCATGACATCATCATATAACTCTTACAAATTAGTCCCTAATTTATACTTGTTTTTTCATCTTAGATTAATTTCCGAGATGTGCTAGTATCTATATGAAATTGATATCTCGTAAACTCAATCGATTGCACACCCTATTGTGTGTGACTAACTAGGTTCACATCTATATGGCAACGAGAGTCATAAGAAACGCCTTTCTTATATTAAATAATTAAATCCCATTAATTAATTCTAGTAGATCGTGAGTGACGTCTAGCAACATATCACGACCCCCAAATAGATATGAATGTTTCGATGCATTCTTTATGAACCAATGTTCATAATTACCGTACACTCAAAATTCTCTTCTTCTAAGATTCTGATCTCGACTAGTGTCACGGTTAAGTCAAACACTGTTTGTCTTGATCGTATGACCTCATCTCAGTTCTTATCCTTGATAAATATGACTTCCACTAGAAACAACTTTCTAAGTAAGTCATATACACATGCGCAGGTTTTATCATCCATCGAGAACAATTTGAGATAGCATAGAATCTTTTCTCCGTTCATCCGTAGTGATAAATCCTCTCTTGGTTAAACCCCTATCTCCATATACAACTAACTAGAGCCTACACATCCCGCGACCCTAGCTCATGAAAGATCTAGGGATAAGGAGTATCAAACTCTAATCACCTATATACAAGATAGTGTCACCGCAAGTCAAAGGACATATGTACAATTATGAACTAGATGACATTAAATTAACTTTGATGAAATACCATGTATAAGTCATCTAGCGTCACTTGTTCGACCCACTCAACATCTTGAGTGTCTGCATGTTTATCCTGATCCCCATCAAGTAGTATGAGATTCACTACTTTCTATAATTAGTAACTCCTTACTAATTAGGAGAATAAATAGAGGTGACAATCTTTCCGGGATAATACGATGCCCTTATTCGTAGGACCCCATCGATGGTGAACTGTTATTTAGATCACTTGTATAATAGAATCGGTAACTCATATTCTTAACACCTTAAGAATAGATTCTATTACAATGTGATAAGGACAATACGTAATAAATGAATACTTAGTTGATGAGACACTTAGTTCAATTAGAACTTATATATCTTTGCCATTGGGATTAGTTCTACAAATATACATATGATCAAATGGCCCTAGGGCACATACTACTAACAAAGTGTGCGTGAAAAGTGACACTAGATTAGTATGTCGCGTCTCAAGTCTCTCTAACCATCGTTCCGATATCCTAAGATTGGTTATGTTATATTACGCAACGCGTGCGTAAAAAGTGATGCTAGAATAATATTGCGCGTCTCAAGTCTCTTTAACGCGTCGTTTCGATTACCATGCTTATGTTGTGTCACAAGTCTCTCGAACTCGTCGTTCCGATTACCTATGCATGGTTAGGTTATATTACACAAAGTGTGCGTAGAAAATGACAATAGATTAGTATGTCTCATCTCATGTCTATTTAACGCGTCGTTCCAATTACATAAGCATGGTTAGGATATATTAGGCAGAGTGTACGTGAAAACTGACAATAGATTAGTATGCCGCGTCTTAAGTCTATAAAACACGTTCTTCCGATTACCTTAGCATGGTTAGATTATATTACGCAAACTGTGCGTGAAAAGTGACGCTAGATTAGTATGTCGCATCTCAATTCTCTTTATCGCGTTGTTCTAATTATCTAAGCATGGTTAGGATATATTATGCAAAGCGTGCGTGAAAAGTGACACTAGATTAGTATGTCGCGTCTAAAGTCTATTTAACGCGTCGTTCCTATTACCTAAGAATGGTTGGGTTAAATTACGCAAGGTGTGCGTGAAAAGTGACACTAGATTAGTATGTCGCGTCTAAAGGTTCTTTAATTCGTCGTTCCGATTACCTAAGCATGGTTAGGTTATAATACACAAAGTTTGCGTGAAAAGTGACGCTAGATTAGTATGTCGCGTGTCAAGGCTCTTTAACGCGTCGTTCTGATTACCTAAGCATGGTTGGGTAATAGTACGCAAAGTGTGCGTAAAAAGGATCAATAGATTAGTATGTCGCGTCTCAAGTCTCTTTATCGCGTTGTTCCTATTATCTAAGCATGCTTAGGTTATATTACGCAAAGTGTGCGTGAAAAGTGACGCTAGATTAGTATGTCTAGTCTCAAATCTCTTTTACGCGTTGTTCCGATTACCTAAGCATGGTTAGCTTCTATTACGCAAAGTGTGCGTAAAAAGTGACGCTAGATTAGTATGTTTCGTCTCAAGTCTCTTTAACGCGTCGTTTTTCTTACCATACATATCTCGCGTCACAAGTCTCTTTAACGCGTCGTCCCGATTACCTAAGAATGGTTAGGTTATATTACGCAATGTGTGCATGAAAAGTGACGTTAGATTAGTGTGTCGCGTCTCAAGTCTCTCTAACGCGTCGTACCCATATCCTAAGGATGGCTAGGTTATATTACGCAAAGTGTGCGTGAAAAGTGACACTAGATTAGTATGTCGCGTCTCAAGTCTCCATACGCGTCGTTCCGCTAAGCATAGTTATGTTATATTACGCAAAGCGTGCGTAAAAGTGACGCTAGATTAATATTGCGCGTCTCAAGTCTCTGGAACGCGTCATTTCGATTATCATGCTTATGTCGCGTCACAAGTCTCTCTAACGCGTCGTTCCGATTACCTAAGCATGGTTAGGTTACTATATTAGGCAAAGTGTGCGTGAAAAATGACAATAGATTAGTATGCCGCGTCTTAAGTCTATTTAACGCATCGTTCCAATTACTTAAGCATGGTTAGGTTATATTACGCAGAGTGTACGTGAAAAATGACAATTGATTAGTATGTCGCGTTTTAAGTCTATCTAACGCGTCGTTCCGATTACATAGCCATGGTTAGGTTATATCACGCAAAGTGTGCGTGAAATGTGACGGTAGATTAGTATGTTGCGCCTCAATTTTCTTTATCGCATTATTCCGATTATCTAAGCATGGTTAGGTTATATTACGCAAAGCGTGCGTGAAAAGTGACGCTAGATTAGTATGTCGCCTCTCAAGTCTCTTTAGTGCATCGTTCCGATTATCTAAACATGGTTAGGTTATGTTATGCAAAGTGTGCGTGAAAAGTGACACTAGATTAGTATGTCGCGTCTAAAGTCACTTTGACGCGTCGTTCCGATTACCTAAGCGTGGTTAGGTTATATTACACAAAGTCTGCGTAAAAAGTGATGCTAGATTAGTATGGCCCGTATCGAGTCTCTTTATCGCGTCGTTTCAATTACCATTCTTATGTCGAGTCACAAGTCTTTCTAACGCGTCGTTCCAATTACCTAAGCATGGTTAGGTTACTATATTAGGCAAAGTGTGCGTGAAAAATGACAATAGATTAGTATGCCGCGTCTTAAGTCTATTTAACGCATCTTTCCAATTACTTAAGCATGGTTAGGTTATGTTACGCAGAGTGTACGTGAAAAATGACAATAGATTAGTATGTCGCGTCTTAAGTCTATCTAACACGTCGTTCCAATTACATAGCCATGGTTAGGTTATATCACGCAAAGTGTGCGTGAAATGTGACGGTAGATTAGTATGTCGCGCCTCAATTTTCTTTATCGCATTATTCTGATTATCTAAGCATGGTTGGGTTATATTACGCAAAGCGTGCGTGAAAAGTGACGCTAGATTAGTATGTCGCCTCTCAAGTCTCTTTAATGCATCGTTCCGATTATCTAAGCATGGTTAGGTTATGTTATGCAAAGTGTGCGTGAAAAGTGACACTAGATTAGTATGTCGCGTCTAATGTCACTTTGACGCGGCATTCCGATTACCTAAGCGTGGTTAGGTTATATTACACAAAGTGTGCGTAAAAAGTGATGCTAGATTAGTATGGCCCGTATCGAGTCTCTTTATCGCGTCGTTTCGATTACCATGCTTATGTCGAGTCACAAGTCTTTCTAACGCGTCGTTCCTATTACCTAAGCATGGTTAGGTTATATTATGCAAGTGTGGTGAAAAATGACAATAGATTAGTATGTCGTGTCTCAAGTCTATTTAACGCGTCGTTCCTTTTATCTAAGCATGGTTAGGTTATATTACGCAAGGTGTGCATGAAAAATGACGCTAGATTAGTATGTCGCATCTCAAGGCTCTTTAATGCGTCGTTACGATTATGCAATAAGTCTTAACAAATACTGAGAGGACATGCCGGTTGATAAAATGCCCATGGTGAGACTGTGATCCTGGCTAGTCATACATGTATCTGTTAAGGTTTATCGTCGTATCTTTAAATGGTATCATAGCCTAACAGAGACGAGAAAGAAATATATATAATAGTTCTTACTTTGTGAAAATTGGGTCAGTACCTTACGATCATGCTCACAAAAAGTTGTTGTTCTACACCTTCTAATACTGTTCTCTTACTACTGTAAATAAAAATGATTATCTTTATAAGTTTACTTATCCTCCAGAAAATCAAAAAATATCTGATACAAAAGCCCCTCTTCTCAATCCTTATGATGCGTTTTCTAAAACCACTACCCCTTTTATCCATAATATCAAGTCCTTGATAAAAAAAAGCCTTACAAACCCATCAGAGAATATGTTTAGTCATGCAGCTTTGATCAATGTGCAATTCATGCTTCTCAAGCTGAACAATTTATTACTCTTGAGATTCCACCTGAATTTTTAAGAGTTTGGTTAGCTCAGGTTATACTCATATTCACTTTGGAGCTATACGACTTGGTCTCAGTTACCATGGTCGTGCCGGTCTACCAGTTTTTACAAGAATTTCTCTTGTAGATTCTCGGTATCTACAGTATCAATATGCAGTGATTGGTACAGTTGAAACTTCCTTGAATGTAGGCTCAGTGTTTTTCACCCTTTTCCAAAATTACAACCTTTCCCTCTCTGATCTGATGGCTCTTACGACTTTAAAGGTGCAAATACAAATTACTGGAGCTCAACAAGTTGCTGATTCAATTGCAGCTAATCTTCACTATCAAATGGTGTATCGTTTGCAAAACCATGATTTAAACCTCACTTTACCCACAAACCATAATGATGCCCTTTTGATAAAAACAGATTCCCAAAACATCCCTTCTTGTTTCCATATATACCCAAACCAATCACTAGAAATGAACTCCTACACCTTTTCCCCAAAAAGTGGATTACCAACTATGAAATAATGCATGCATCTACTCAACTTGTTCAATCCTGTACTCCAGTATTCACAAAAAAAACCCGATGGCGCTATTGAGACGTCCTTTGTAAAACATAAGAGCATGTCACTCCGCAGGTATTTTCTACACAGTTCATACTTGAACCATTTCCAAAAGAAAAAAGGGGTTCCTGTTGTATCACATCTCAAGTCTCTTTATCGCGTTGTTTCGATTACCATGTTTATATCGAGTCATAAGACTCTCTAACGCGTCGTTCCGATTACCATAAGCATGGTTAGGTTATAGTACGCAAAGTGTGCGTGAAAAGTAACAATATATAAGTATGTCGCGTCACAAGTATCTTTAACGCGTCGTTCCGATTACCTAAACATGGTTAGGTTATATTACGCAAATTGCGCGTTATAAGTGACGCTATATTTATTTCGCGTTTCAAGTGTCTTTAACGCGTCGTTTCGATTACCATGCTTATGTCGCGTCACAAGTCTCTCTAGAGCGTCGTTCCAATTACCTAAGCATGGTTAGGTTATAGTACGCAAATTGTGCGTTAAAAGAATTAATTGATTAATATGTCGCATCTCAAGTCTCTTTAGTGCATCGTTCCTATTGCCTAAGCATGGTTAGGTTATATTACGCAAAGTTTGCGTGAAACATGACACTAGATTAGTATGTCCAGTCTCAAGTCTCTTTAACACGTCGTTCCGATTATCTAAGCATGGTTATGTTATATTACGCAAAGGGTGCATAAAAAGTGTGGCTAGATTAGTATGTTACATCTCAAGACTCTTTAACACGTCGTTTCGATTACCATGCTTATCTCGCGTCACAAGTCTTTTTAACGCGTCATTCCGATTACCTAAGCATGGTTCGGTTATATTACGCAAAGTGTGCATGAAAAGTGACATTATATTAGTATGTCGCATCTCAAGTCTCTCTAACGCGTTGTTCTGATTTCCTAAGAATTGTTAGGTTATTTAGGCAAAGTGTGTGTGAAAAGTGATGCTAGATTAGTATGTCGCATCTCAAGCCTCTCTAACGCGTCGTTCTGATTACCTAACCATGGTTAGGTTATATTACGCAAGGTGTGCGTGAAAGTGTTGCTAGATTAGTATGTCTCGTCTCAAAGCTCTTTAATGCGCAAAGTGTACGTGAAAAGTAACAATAGATTAATATGTCGCGTCTCAAGTCTCTTTAACGGGTCGTTCCCATTGCTTAAGCATGGTGTGCATGAAAAGTGACTATAGATTAGTATGTCGTGTATCAATTCTATTTAACGCGTCGTTCTGATTACCTAAGCATGGTTAGGTTATATGACTTAAAGAGTGCTTGAAAAGTAACGCTAGATTAGTATTTCGCGTCTCAAATATGTTCAACGCATCGTTCCGATTACCTAAGCATGATTACGTTATATTACAGAAAGTGTGCGTGAAAAGTGACACTAGATAAGTATGTTGCGTCACAAGTCTCTTTAACGCATCGTTCCGATTACCTAAGCTTGGTTAGGTTCTATTACGCGAAGTGTGCGTAAAAAGTGACGCTAGATTAGTATGGCGCGTCTCAAGTCTCTCTAACGCGTCGTTTTGATTAACATGCTTATGTCGCGTCACAAGTCTCTCTAACGCGTTGTTCTGATTACCTAAGCATTGTTGGGTTATATTACGCAAAGCGTGCGTGAAAAGTGACGCTAGATTAGTATGTCGCGTCTCAAGTCTATTTAATGCATCATTCCGATTACCTAAGCATTGTTGGGTTATATTACGCAAACCGTGCGTGAAAAGTGACGCTAGATTAGTATGTCGCGTCTCAAGTCTATTTAACACATCATTCCGATTATAACCTAACCATGCTTACTAATCTAACGTCACTTTTCAGGCACTCTTTGCGTAATATAACCTAACCATGCTTAGTTAATCGGAACGACGCGTTAAAGAGAATTGAGACGCGACATACTAATCTATTGTTACTTTTCATGCACACTTCGCGTAATATAACCTAACCATGCTTAGGTAATCGGAACGACCCGTTAGAGAGTCTTGTGACGCGACATAAGCATGGTAATCAAAATAACGCGTTAAAGAGACTTGAGAGGCGACATACTAATCTAGCATCAATTTTCACGCACACTTTGCATAATATAAGCAAACCATGCTTAGGTAATCGGAAAGACGCGTTAGATAGCTTAAGATGCGACAGACTAATCAATTGTCATTTTTCATGCATACTTTTCGTAAGATAGCCTAACCATGCTTAAGTAATTGTAACAACGCGTTAAATAGACTTGAGACGCGACATACTAATCTATTTTCATCTTTCACGCACATTTTGCGCAATTTAACCTAACCATGCTTGGGTAATCGGAACAACGCGTTAGAGATATTTGTCACGCGACATAAGCATGGTAATCAAAACGACGCGTTAAAGAGACTTGAGAAGAGACATACTAATCTAGCATCACTTTTCACGCACACTTTGCATAATATAACCTAGCCATGGTAATCGGAACGACGCGTTTGATGGACTTAAGACACGACATACTAATCTATGGTCTTCTCTTCACACATTTTTTGCACAATATAACCAAACCATACTTATGTAATTGGAACGACGCGTTATAGACTTGAGATGCGACATACTAATCTATTGCCATTTTTCACGCACACTTTGCGTAATATAACCTAACCATGCTTAGGTAATCGGAACGACTCGTTAAAGAGACTTGTGGCGCGACATACTTATCTAGCGTCACTTTTCACGCACACTTTACGTAATATAACCTAACCATGCTTAGGTAATCGGAAAAACGCGCTAAACAGACTTGAGACACGTCATTCTAATCTAGCGTCACTATTCACAGACACTTTGTGTAATATAACCTAACCATGCTTAGGTAATCGGAACAACGCGTTAAAGAGAAATGAGACGCGACATTCTAATCTAGCGTCACTTTTCACGCACACTTTGCGTAATATAATCTAACCATGCTTAGGTAATCGGAACGACGCGTTAAATAGACTAGACGCGACATACTAATCTATTGTTACTTTTCACGCATACTTTGCACACTATAACCTAACCATGCATAGGTAATCGAAACGACGCGTTAGAGAGACTTGTGACGCGACACAAGCATGGTAATCGAAACAACGCATTAAAGAGACTTGAGACGCGACATACTAATCTAGCGTCACTTTTCACGCGAACTTTGCAAAATATAACCATGCTTAGGTAATCGGAACGACGCATTATAGAGCCTTGAGACTCGACATACTAATCTAGCGTCACTTTTCACGCACACCTTGCGTAGTATAACCAAACTATGCTTAGGTAATCGGAACGACGCGTTAAAGAGACTTGAGATGCGACATACTAATCTAGCGTCACTTTTCACGCACAATTTGCGTAATATAACCTAACCATGCTTAGGTAATCGGAACAACGCGTAAAAGAGACTTATGACGCGACATACTTATATATTGTTACTTTTCACGCACACTTTGCGTACTATAACCTAACCATGCTTATGGTAATCATAACGCCGCGTTAGAGAGACTTATGACGCGACATAAGCATGGTAATCGAAACTACGCGACAAAGAGACTTGAGATGCGACATACTAATCTAGCGTCACTTTTCACGCAAATTTTGCATAATATAACCTAACCATGCTTAGGTAATCGGAACGACCCATTAAAGAGCCTTAAGACGCGACATACTAATCTGGCTTCACTTTTCACGCACACCTTGTGCAATATAGCCTAACCATGCTTAGAAAATCGGAACGACGCGTTAGATAGACTTAACACGAGGCTTACTAATCTAGCGTCACTTTTCACGCACACTTTGCGTAATATAACCTACCCATGCTTAGGTAAACGGAACGACGCGTTAAAGAGACTTGAGACGCGACATACTATTCTAGCTTCACTTTTCACGCACACTTTGTGTAATATAACCTAACCATTCTTAGGTAATCGGAGCGACGTGTTAAATAGACTTGATACGCGACATACTAATCTATTGTCACTTTTCACGCACACTTTGCGTAATCTAACTTAACCATGCTTAGGTAATCGCAATGACGCGTTAAAGAGACTTGAGACGTGACATACTATACTATTTATTACTTTTTCATGCACACTTTTCGTACTATAACCTAACCGTGCTTAGGTAATTAGTACGACGCGTTAGGGAGACCTGTGACGCTATCGAAACGACGCATTATAGAGACTTGAGACGCGACATACTAATGTAGCGTCACTTTTCACGCAAACTTTGCATAATATAACCTAACCATGCTTAGGTAATCGGAACGACGCATTAAAGAGCCTTGAGACACGACATACTAATCTAGAATCACTATTCACGCACACCTTGCGTAATATAACCACACCATGCTTAGGTAATTGGAAAGACGCCTTAAAGAGACTTGAGACACGACATACTAATCTAGCGTTACTTTTCTCACACACTTTGCGTAATCTAATCTAACCATTCAGGGGTACTGGAACGAAGCATTAAAGAGACTTGAGATGCGACATACTAAGCTATTATTACTTTTCACGCACACCTTGCGTAATATAACCTAACCATGCTTAGGTAATCGTAACGACGAGTTAAAGAGACTTGTGACGCGACGTACTAAGCTATTGTTACTTTTCACGCACACTTTGAGTAATGTAACCTACCATGCTTAGGTAATTGGAACAACGCGTGAAATAGACTTGAGACGCGACATACGTCTATTGTCATTTTTCACGCACACTTTACGTAACATAACCTAACCATGCTCAGGTAATCGGATCGATGCGTTAGGGAGACTTTTGACGCGACATAAGCATGGTAATCAAAACGACGCGTTAAAGAAACTTGAGACGCGCCATAATAATCTAGCGTCACTTTCTACGCACACTTTGTGTAATATAACCATGCTTAGGTAATCAGAACGATGTGTAAAAGAGATTTGTGAAACGACATACTTATCTAGCGTCACATTTCATGCACACTTTGTGTAATATAACCTACCCATGATTAGGTAATCGGAACGACGCGTTAAACAGACTTGAGACACGACATACTAATCTAGCATCACTTTTCACGCACGCTTTGCGTAATATAACTTAAGCATGCTTAGGTAATCGGAACAACTCGTTGAAGAAATTGAGACGCGACATACTAATCTAGCGTCACATTTCACGCACGCTTTGCGTAATATAGCCTAACCATGCTTAAGTAATCGGAACGACACATTTAAGAGCCTTGAGACGCGACAAACTAATCTCGTGCACTTTTCATGCACGCCTTGCGTAATATAACCTAGCCATGATTAGGTAATCGGAACGATGTGTTAAAGAGACTTGAGACGCGACATACTAATATATCGTTACTTTTCTCGCACACTTTGCGTAATTTAACCTAACCCCATTCATGGGTAATCGGAACGCGCGTCAAAGAGACTTGAGACGCGACATACTAATCTAGCGTCCCTTTTCAAGCACAATTTGCTTAATATAACCAAACCATGCTTAGGTAATCGGAACGACGCGTTAAAGAGACTTTAGACGGGGGATACTAATCTATTGTTACTTTTCACGCACACTTTGTGTAATATAACCTAACCATGCTTAGGTAATCGGAACGACCCGTTAGAGACTTGAGACGCGACATACCTAGCATCACTTTTCACACACACTATGCATAATATGACCTACATGCTTAGGTAATCGGAACGATGCGTTAGATAGACTTAAGACGCGACATACTAATCTATTGTCATTTTTCACACATACTTTGCGTAATATAACCTAACCATGCTTAAGTAATTGGAACGACACGTTAAATAGAGTTGAGACGCGACATACTAATCTATTGTCATTTTTCACGCAGACTTTGCGTAATATGACCTAACCATGCTTAGGTAATCGGAACGACGCGTTAGAGAGACTTTTGATGCGACATAAGCATGGTACTCGAAACGACGCGTTAAAGAGACTTGAGACGCACCATATTAATCTAGCGTCACTTTTTACGCACACTTTGCGTAAAATAACCTACCCATGCTTCGGAAATCGAAAACACACGTTAGAGAGACTTGAGACACGTCATACTAATCTAGCGTCACTTTTCACGCATACTTTGCGTAATACAATCTAACCATGCTTAGGAAACCAGAACGACTCGTTAGAGAAACTTAAGAGGCGACATACTAATCTAACGTCACTTTTCAAGCACACTTTGTGTAATATAATCTAACCATGCTGAGGTAATCGGAACGACGCATTAAAGAGCCTTGAGACGCGACATACTAATCTAGCGTCACTTTTCCCACACACTTTGCGTAATATAACCTAACCATGCTTAGGTAATTGGAACGACGCGTTAAAGAGAGTTGTGACGCGACATACTTATCTAGCGTCACTTTTCACGCACACGTAGCGTAATATAACCTAACCATGCTTAGGTAATGGGAAAGATGCGTTAAACAGACTTGAGATGCGGCATAAAAATTTAGAGTCACTTTTTAAGCACGCATAGCGTAATATAACCTAACCGGATAATCGTAACAACGCATAAAAGAGAATTGTGACGCGACATACTAATCTAGTGTCACTTTTCACGCACGCTTTGCGTAATATAACGTAACCATGCTTAGATAATCGGAGCGACGAGTTAAATAGACTTGATACACGACATACAAATCTATTGTCACTTTTCACGCACACTTTGTGTAATATAACCTAACCATGCTTAGGTAATTGGAATGACGCGTTAAAGAGACTTGAGATGCGACATACTAATCTATTGTTACTTTTCACCCACACTTTGCGTACTATGACCTAACCATGCTTAGGTAATCAGAACGACGTGTTAGAGAGACTTGTGACGCGACATAAGCATGGTAATCGAAATGACACGTTAATGAGACTTGAGACGCAACATACTAATCTAGCGTCATTTTTCACGCGAACTTCGCATAGTATAACCTAACCATGCTTAGGTAATCGAAACGACGTATGACAGAGACTTGAGACGCGACATACTAATCTAGCGTTACTTTTATCGCACACTTTGCGTAATATAAACTAACCATTCTTGGGTAATCGAAACGACGCGTTAAAGATACTTGAGATGCGACATACTAAGCTAGCGTCACTTTTCACGCACTTATAACGCGCAATTTGCGTAATATAATCTAACCATGCTTAGGTAATCTGAACGACGCGTTAAAGAGACTTGAGATGCGACATACTAATCTATTATTACTTTTCACGCACACTTTGCGTAATATAACCTAACCATGCTTAGGTAATCGGAACTACCTGTTAGAGAGATTTCTGATGCGAAATAAGCATTGTAATTAGAACCATGCGTTAAAGAGACTTGAGACGTGACATATTAATCTATTGTCATTTTTCACACATACATTGCATAATATAACCTAACCATGATTAGTAATTGGAACGACACGTTAATTAGACTTGAGACGCGATTAACTAATCCATTGCCATTTGTCACGCACACTTTGCGTAATATAACCTAACCATGCTTGGGTAATCGGAACGACGTGTTAGAGACACTTTTGACGCGACATAAGAATGGTAATCAAAACGACGAGTTAAAGAGACTTGAGACACGCCATATTAATCTAGCGTCACTTTTTACTCACACTTTGCGTAATATAACCTACCCATGCTTAGGAAATTGGAAAGACGCTTTAGAGAGACTTAAGACGCGACGTACTAATCTAGCATCACTTTTCACGCACACTTTCCGTAATATAACCTAACCATGCTTAGTAAATCAGAACGACGCGTTAGAGAGACTTGAGATGTGACCTACTAATCTAACGTCACTTTTCACGAACACTTTGCGTAATATAACGTAACCATGCTTAGGTAATCGGAACGACGCGTTATAGAGACTTGAGACGAAACATACTAATCTATCTACACTTTTTACGCACACTTTGCGTAATATAACCTAGTTAGGTAATCGGAACGACACGTTAAAGAGACTTGAGACTGGACATACTAATCTAGCGTCACTTTTTACGCACACTTTGCGTAATAGAACCTAACTATGCTTAGGTAGTTGGAACGTCGAGTTAAATTGACTTGAGACGCGACATACTAATCTATTGTCATTTTTCACACACACTTTGCGTAATATAACGTAACCATCCTTAGGTAATCGTAACGACGCATTAGAGAGAATTGTGACGCAATATAAGTATGGTTATCTAAACGATGCGTTAATGAGACTTCAGATGCGCCATATTAATCTAGCGTCACTTTTTACGCACACTTTACGTAATATAACCTAACCATGCTTAGGAAATCGGAACGACGCGTTAGAGAGATTAGAGAGGCAACATACTAATTTAGCGTCAATTTTCACGCAGACTTTGCGTGATATAACTTAACCATGGAAAATCGGAACCACAGGTTAGAAAGTCTTGAGACGCGCGACATTCTAATTTTCACGCACACTTTGCGTAATATAACCTAACCATGCTTAGGTAATAGAAACGACGCGTTAAAGAGACTTGTGATGCGAGATAAACATGGTAATCAAAACGACGCGTTAAAGAGATATGAGATGAAACATACTAATCTAGCGTCACTTGTTACGCACACTTTGCGTAATATAACCTAACCATGCTTAGATAATCGGAATGACGCGTGAAAGAGACTTGAGACGAGACATACTAATCTATTGATCCTTTTCACGCACTCTTTGTGTAATATAACCTAACCATGCTTTGGTAATCAAAACGACGCGTTAAAGAGACTTGAGACGCAACATACTAATCGAGCGTCACTTTTCACACACACTTTGCATAATATAACCTAACCATGCTTTTGTAATCGAAATGACACGTTAGATAGACTTAAGACGCGACATACTAATCTATTGTCATTTTTCACGCACATTTTGCGTAATATAACCTAACCATGCTTCAGTAATTAGAACGACGCCTTAAATGGACTTGAAATGCAACATACAAATCTATTGTCATTCTTTACGCACACTTTGCATAATATAACCAAACCATGCTTCGGTAATCGGAACGACGTGTTAGAGAGACTTTTGATGCGACATAAGCATGGTAATCGAAACGACGCGTTAAGGAGACTTGAGATGCGCCATACTAATCTAGCGTTACTTTTCACGCCAACTATGCATAATTAAACCTAATCATGCTTAGGTAATTAGAACGACGCATTAGAGAGTCTTGAGACGCGACATACTAATCTAGCGTCATTTTTCACGCACATCATGCTTAGTATAACCTAACCATGCTTAGGTAATCGGAACGACGCGTTAAAGAGACTTCATATGTGACATACTAATCTAACATTACTTTTCTCGCACACTTTGCGTAAACCTAACCATTCTAAGGTAGTCGGAACGACGCGTGAAAGGGACTTGAGACGCGACATAA
Source organism: Mercurialis annua (assembly GCF_937616625.2). Classification (NCBI taxonomy): domain Eukaryota; kingdom Viridiplantae; phylum Streptophyta; class Magnoliopsida; order Malpighiales; family Euphorbiaceae; genus Mercurialis; species Mercurialis annua. The sequence continues at coordinate 35,517,004 of NC_065570.1, forward strand.
TAATCTAGCGTCACTTTTCACGCACTCTTTGCGTAATATAACCTAACCCATCTTAGGTGTAATACCCCGTAATTTTAAGTGTATAAAATATACCACGAAGTTAAATTTGGATAAGTAAAATATTAAAAATAATATTTTGAGGCACGAATATTAAGAAAAATATTCGTAAAAGATATATGTTATTTGTTGAGGAATAAAAGTCAAGTTTGGCAATTCTAGGTCGTCAAATTAAATCACGGGAAGTGATTGGAGTATATAAATTAAATTTAATTTTAAATTTAATTTATAATTGTCCCTAGAAATATATCATGGTTATAGTTTTTTTTTTAAATTTAAATTTGGAACCCGAGCGAATATTTTTGATATCAATTTATGCGAAATAATATTAGGAAGGTATCGTCAAAATTTTATGAAATTTGGACGTAGTTTATTTTATAAAGTGGGTCTAATTTAGCCCTAAATCTTAAATGATTTATTAAAAAATAAAATATAAGTCCCGTGAGAATAAAAATTGTGTTTTTATTCTATTTACAAATTATGGAATTCATGGTTGAAATTTTATAAAATTCGAAGTTCGTTCTCAGTTTTAGTGCGGACGATAATTAAGAATTTGGATTAAAGTGCACAATTGAGCTAGGGGCCAAATTGGCCAATTAGCCAATTTGTATATATAGTTGGCCATCTTCATTTTGAATATGCAGAATGCATATTCTTTAGGTTTCACGCACAGTAACAGCGCGATGAACCCTAACTTAATTTCCTCACCGTTTTTGACTCTGATTCTCGTTTTCGACTCCGATTTCTACGGCAATCCGCAAGTAGACAAGGTAATAATCAAAAATTTGAATTTGATTATATATAAAACGGTTTATAATCGAAGAAATTACGTTAACCGTATCGAACCGATCGAGTTCGTATTAGTTTAATGTTTAGATTTCGAATTCAAATTGGTTTGATGTTTTGAACGGTTTCGGACGTCGGAACTAGGTCGGGATAGCCCGGAGAGCGGACCCCGAGGCTGTGCGTTGCACAGCAAAGCTGTGCGTTTGCACAAACCATGGTGTTCGAACGCACACCACGTTTATGGTGTGCGAACGCACGGCTAGGCCGTGCGAACGCACGGCTAGGCCGTGCGAACGCACAGCCCGTCTGTGCGATCGCACACATCCTTCTGTGCGACCGCACAACTATTTTTCAAATGGGATTATCCCATTATTGCCCTAACTCGAATTGGTCATTAAATTCGATTCAAACGGACTATAAAAACGTAGTTTTGGACGTTCAAAAGAGTTAAATAAATACTAAAAAGAAAAGTATTCAAATCATTAAAACAATAAGACGTTTTAATTAAATTATGGATTATATAAATCGATTAGAGAGCGATAAGTATAACTTAATAAAGTTATACGATTCTATTAAACATAGGAATTTAAGAAATTAGAGTTTTTAAGTTAGTCGTACTCCGATATTAACATTTAATTAAATGTTTAGATACGACCAGTCTGAGACTTCAGACGCAAGAAGTCAAAGGAACAAAGTATTGGATAAGCAAGTTGTGAGTATACTCTATTACTTCTCGATATTCGTAAAGCCAAGTATTTTATCTAATATCGGCTATACGAATTGCAACGTGATATGTGTTATATTTGGAAAGTATAAGTATGTATGTTTTATATGGATTTGTTGTTATTTATTTTTAAATATGTTGTGTTTGTTAATACCTAAAATATAATAAAAGATATTATACATAGGGTAAAGGAAATGAAAACAGAAGATACACAACAATAATGAATAATAAACAAATATAAATACACATCAAATATAAAAGAACCCTCAATAATTAAAGATATGAGGTTAACGCAATATGTGTTACCAGGACGGGACACAATAATAATGTATTACCTCATGGTTAATCATATTCTGTGAAGATGATTAAATTTGTGCCTCTTTTAGGTTACTATTAAGTGTTCAAACTAGAACATAGTTTAAGTTAAGACTTACCTTACCGGTGAAGTTAAATACTTACTACTATACTAAGAATGTGAGAGCCATTAGTATAATACGTACAAAATACATCGGTTGGCTTTGCTATCGATGTCAGACGACCAGAAAACATCGGTTGGCTTTCCTATCGATGTCGAGCTTACAGAATACATCGGTTGGCTTTGCTATCGATGTCAGGCGAATAGGACACATTGGTTAGCTTTGCTAACGGTGTCAGGCATATGGGATACGTCAGCTGGTTTAGCTAGCAACGTTAAGGTTAAATTAAAGTGGTTATAAGTCAATACTTAAAGTTTATAAACTATTATGATTATATTTACTTTCCAAATATTTTGTATAAATATTTTCAAGTTGTTAAAAAGAAGTTTTATGTAGTGAGTTCAAATAAAAAGAGTTTTGTTTATGTTTTCAAAGGACTTTATCTTACGTAAAGGGACTTTAAAGTGTTTCAGCCTTTATGTAATATTTATTAGTAATATTGTAAACTCACTTAGAAATATTTATATTTCTGACCCCGTTGTCCATCCAATTTTTACAGGAAAGTTCAGAAAGATTCGATTAAGGCTTCCAAAGTTTTATTTCCCTGGTAAGTCATTTCGTACAAGACATGCAAAGAAGATTTTACCTCTTAGAAGTCTGCAGTAGTCTAGTATTCTGTGCTTAACGGATAGATAAGTAGTTAAGGCGTTTTAACTCTGATATTTATAAATGGGGTCATATGTTTTATGAAAACACTTTATGTGTTATGATTATGTTTCAAATAGGTAATATTGAAAGTGTTTGTAAATGTTATTGTAAATTGTTAATCATAACGTTTTTAAAAGCAAAATAATTACAGTGTTTTTAGGCTTACTACGGGTTTAGGAGCTACCACTCCCATTGCCTAGGGCCGATCTCGGCCCATGAGATTGGGTCGTGACATTAGGTAATCAGAACGACGTGTTAAAGAGTCTAGAGACGCGACAAACTAATCTAGCGCCTCGGTTAGCTCCTTATTAAAGGTCTTACTCTTAGCCCTCTTAGGCTACTTATGCCTTTTCCCTTTATGTATACGAACCCCCAAAACATTAACTTGAAAACCCTAAAAATCAATTCAGCAACAACCCCTAAGAAAGGTTAGATTAACAGATTACTTAGATGATCGGAAGAATTAGAATTAAGAAAACTGGATTTTTTTATTCTTAATTCCAATTACGAGACACTCCACAAGAAGATGATCAATCTACTTGAATGTTCCTTAAAGCATGTATTCTACTCAAGAACACAAAAGAAAACAAGCAAACAGCTTTTAGGTTTTCAAATCAAAATCTGTCTAACTGATTTAGTAAAGACATATTTATAGCCTTTACAAAACCCTTAATAAAAAGGATAACTAAATCTATGGGCTTTTAATTAACAAATTCATTCAGCCCATTCAAAATATAAATAAAAAGATACTTAATTAACTTATTTGGTGAACCATGACAAATACGGCCCATTGTAAACTTAATTAGACCCATTAATAGGTTGGACTTGACTTAAGTTGTATTGAACTTGAGCTGTTCTTGTTCCAAAACTGTGTTGTCCTTGTAAGCCTTCGTTTTCCATATTCACTAACTCTTCTAGATGATGAATTAAGGCCTTTTGAAGCTTCTTCGATTGAGATCTGGCCATTGGTCCTTGAGGCATGCTGATTGGATTAGATAAGTCTTGAACTTGCATCCTGCTTCATTAATCATGTGCTTCATGCTCGTTGTAATTATGTTGAACTTCATGTGCAACGTCATGTGTAGGCTGATCCATAACATTCCCTCTCTCTTCGAAAGGATTCGTCTTCCAATCTAAAGCACCGCCTATATCAAAAGGACTCAAATCAGTCACATTAAATGAAGCGCTAACATTATACTCGCCTGGAAGATCTACTTTGTTTACATTATCATTAATCCTTTCAAGGATTTGAAAAGGACCATCTCCTCTTGGGTTTAACTTAGATTTCCTTTGAAGGGGAAACCTTTCTTTACGAAAATGCAACCAAACCCAATCTCCCGGATGAAAAATCATCGGCTTCCTTCCCTTATTCACTCGAGAAGCAAATTTATCATTTTGCTTTTCAATCTTCTCCTTGACTTGCTTGTGTAGCCTTTTTACTAAATATGCCTTAAAATTAGCATCAACACTCACAAATTTGTTAGGTGGCAATGGTAATAAATCAATAGGAGTAAGTGGATTAAATCCATAAATAATCTCAAATGGAGAACAATGAGTAGTGCTATGAACAACCCTATTATAAAAAAACTCCACAAATGGTAAACAATCCTCCCATGTCTTAATGTTCTTTTCTATGATTGCCCTAAGCAAAGTAATCAATGTCCTATTAACTACTTCAGTTTGTCCATCAGTTTGGGGGTGACAAGTAGTTGAAAACAAAAGTTTAGTACCTAACTTTCCCCACAACACACGCCAAAAATGACTCAAAAACTTGACATCTCTATCACTAACAATGCTTTTAGGTATGCCATGTAAACGCACAACTTCTTTGAAAAATAAATCAGTCCAAGCACAAAGTCTATAGACAAATCAGTCCAAGGTTCATTAGGAACAGGTAGTGGTTTCAACCTAGACTTAGCCTCTCGGCATGTAATGCAATGATCACAAACCTTATGCACATCATGTTTCATACCAGGGCAAAAGAAATGTTCAGAAAGCATATAAGTCTTATTTATCCCAAAATGCCCTATTAATCCTCCACCATGTGCCTCCTTAATTAACAATTCCCTCATAGAACAACTAGGAATACACAATCTGTTTCTTTTAAATAAGAAACCATCAAACAAGTAAAAATAATCTGAAACAGCCCCATTATTACAAGATGCATATATTTCATTGAAATTATCATCATGTTGATACATCTGCTTTATAAACTCAAAACCAAGCAATTTAGCACTAAGTGAGTTAAGTAACGTGTACCTTCTAGATAATGCATCAACAACCACGTTCTCCTTACCTTGCTTGTACTTTATCACATATGGGAATGTTTCTATGAATTCCACCCATTTGGAATGCCTACGTTTCAGTTTATCCTGACCCTTCAAATGCTTTAAACTTTCATGATCAGTGTGTATCACAAACTCCCTACGTCACAAGTAATGTTGCCATGTTTGCAATGTTCGAACCAAGGCATATAATTCTTTGTCTTATGTCAGATATTTCAATGCTTCTCCGCTCAACTTTTCACTAAAATACATCAGTGGCCTTTGATCCTGCATCAAAACAGCTCCAATTCCTATGCCACTAGCATCACATTCAGTTTCAAAGGTTTTATCAAAATTAGGTAAGGCAGGTAATGGTGCACTACACAATTTATCCTTAAGTTCATCAAATGCATGTTCTTGTGCATCACCCAAATAAAAACAACATTTTTCTTAACTAACTCATTCAAAGGTGCGGCTATAGTGCTAAAATCCTTAATGAATCTCCTATAGAAACCAGCAAGCCCATGAAAGCTCCTTACCTCACTAGCACTTTTAGGTCTAGGACATTCTTTAATAGCTCTAACCTTATCCTCATCAACCTCAACAACTTGACTAGATACAACAAAACCAAGAAAATTAACCTTATCCATGCAGAAACTACATTTCTTAAGATTAGCATACAACTTCTCTTGCCTAAGTGTTTCTAGTACAAGTCTCACATGCCTAACATGATCATCTAAACACTTAAAGTAAATCAAAATATCATCAAAGTAAACAACAACAAATTTACCCAAGTATTTTATGCAAGACATGATTCATCAACCGCATGAATGTGCTAGGTGCATTAGTAAGCCCAAATGGCATTACAAGCCACTCATATAATCCGTACTTAGTCTTAAAAGCTGTTTTCCATTCATCACCAACATTCATTCGAATTTGATAATAACCAGATTTCAAATCTATTTTTGTGAACAAACAAGAACCATATAACTCATCAAGCATATCATCTAATCGAGGAATAGGATGACGATACTTTACAGTGATTTTATTGATGGCTCTGCAATCCACACACATTCTCCATGTTCCGTCCTTCTTTGGTACAAGAATTACAGGAACTGAACAAGGACTTAGACTCTCCCTCACATACCCCTTAGCTAACAACTCCTCGACTTGTTTTTGAATATCTTTTTTCTCGCTAGGATTTGTTCTATACGCTGGACGATTGGGTATGGCAGATCCAGAAATAAAGTCGATTTGATGTTCTATGCCTCTAATTTGTGGTAACCCACTTGGCATCTCCTCGGGAAATAAATCTTCAAATTCCTGCAAAAGATCGATAAAATCACTTGACAAAGATGGGTTAAGTTAATTAGTAGCCAAATAAGCCCTTTTATACAAAAGTACAAATATAGGCTGATTAGAGTACAAAGCTTACCTAACCTCACTTTTTTAACATTTCTCTCTTTAGCTCGAATATGTTCTTTTTCTTTTCTCTCATTTTTTTCACTTTTTTTTATTTTCACTCCCTATAGTACTGTTCTTACTCCCTTTTTTCTTTATTTTTGATCTCCAATCTCATCTTTTCCAGTTTACATTGGTCTTCATAAACTTCCTTTGAGGAAAGTGGTGTCAATATGGTCTTCCGCCCATCCTTGGTGAATGAATACCTATTCAGGTACCCATCATGTGTAGTTTTTCTATCAAATTGCCATGGTCTACCAAGCAAAATATCCCTAGCATGCATAGGAACTACATCACACAACACCTCATCATGATATTTACCAATTGAAAATGAAATAATAGATTGCCTGTTCACCTTGATCTCTCCACAATCATTCAGCCATTGGAGTCTGTACGGCCGTGGGTGCGGAATAGTAGGCAACCCCAATCTATTGATCAAGCATGTACTCGTCACATTTGTGCAACTCCCACCATCAACAATCACGCTACATGCTTTGCCTTGAACATGACACCTTGTATGGAACAAGCTATCTCGCTGCTCCTCATGGAAATCTGTCTTCAATTGAGTACTAAGAGTACATCTTGTAACCAGCACATCACCTCTAATCGGCTCTTCTATGCTCCCATCACTATACTCCAAATCAGACATCTCATTCTAATCGCTTTCATTGTTGCCATCTTCTTCATCAGTCACTATCTCACCATTGCGTAGGGTCATAGTTCTCCTATTATGACATTCTTTGCTGATATGACCTACTCCTTGACATTTCCAACACTTAATATCTCTATTTCTCCCTTTTGGCTCATCAGCTTTAGATTTTTCTTTTTAAAATTGAATCTGCCTTTCCTTTTGACACATCATGAGTACTCTTACTACTTCCTTTGATATCACTCTTCCAATCCTTTTTCCAACTTTGATTCGAATTAGAATAAGGTTTGGAAGCATACCTTGTAACACATATGCCCTGGAGTTGTTTTTCCACCTTAACAGCTATGTGAACCATTTCTTCTAAATCCCCATAAGGTTGCAAATCCACTCGGTCAGCTATCTCCTTATTCAAACCAGCCAAAAATCGAGCCATAGTATTTTCCACATCTTCCACTATGTCAGCCCTAGTCATGATCATTTCCAACTCCTTGTAGTAATCATCCACACTCTTACTACCCTGTTTTAAGAGTTTGAAGTTTTTGCACAAGTTCCCTATGGAAATGCTTCGGCACAAATCACTTTCTCATTGGGTACTCCAAATTTCGCCTTCTATTAGTCACCAAGTGATCCCACCAAGCGATAGCATAATCTGAAAATTTAGTAACCGCCAACTTAACCTTCTTTTCCTCACTAAACTGATGACAATCAAATATGAGCTCCACCTGTTTTTCCCATTGTAAATAAGCCTCTAGATCTGTTTTTCCTTGAAAATGAGGAATTTTATGTTTAATGCTGCCAAACTTTCTATCTACAAATTCATCATTACCTCGATTTCTACCGTAGAAAATATTTTATAGTACTCTTCCTCTACCCCTACCTAAACCTCGGCCTCTTCTACCTCTACCTCTTGGTACACCCATTCCAGCCATCACCTCCTCTTCATATTCATCATTATAATTGTCATCATTTGCCAAATCATTAACTTCAGGTATATGATTTCTGCCCTCCCTATTCTCCTCATTTTGATTCGGCACTGCTCTTTCAACAACTCCCAACCTCGTATCTATGCGCTCTAAGGCTTCTCTCATAGCCTCCATTGTTCTTTGAAAACATGTGAATTCTCCTTGTTGCGCCCGACGAAGCATAGCTTCATCGACATGAACACAATCATTATGTTCATTCGGATTTTCCGTTTCTGCAAAAAGAACGTTCAAAAGAAAAAAAATTAATAATTGAAAACCTCACCAGTACTCCCTTACGTGTTTCACTCAAAAGATGGGGATGGTCTCTCGTGTTTAAACTCAAGTATTTTTTTTTTCACTCAGGGCTTTCTCACACCACTCTAGCTATTTCCTTTATGTTCTTAGGTGAATCACACTTTCAGAATAATTCAAGTAGTTTCGAGTAGTATTACGAAACTGAAATTTGCAGAAAAAAAATCAGTTTGAAGCAAATCTATTAAAAAAATGAAAACAAGAGCCAATAAATTATGAAAACTCAAATAGAGGCAAAAGACATGTGAAACAAACAGAAATATGAAGAGTCAAACAAAAAGGTAGTTTAAAGAATATAACCAAATCTGCCAAGAGAGATAATATTTCTTAACTGGAAAACTATGCAATTTCAGGAGTACAAAACAATGAAATATATAATTTAGGAAATCAATTCAGACTTAGTTTACAACATTAGACAATCAATGATAAGTCAGACCCAAATATGACAGTAATCACCAAATTCTGAATTTCACCCCTTTTTGTTTTGATCACTTGTCTTCTATTTTTTTTTTGTTAATTCCAGATTATCAAATTTTGAGTTTCACTCCCCTTTTTTTTAACTTCCTTTTGTATTTTTTTTTTGATTTTTTTTTTCAATTACCCAGATCTGTATTTCATAAAAATAAGAATAATAAACAATTCATAATCAATAAAAAAAAGATGGATACAAAACTCTGATACCAAATGATATAGAACCTCCAAGAATAAGCCTGAGAACTCCTAAACATTAACTTGAAAACCCTGAAAATCAATTCAGCAACAATCCCTAAGAAAGGTTAGATTAATAGATTACTTAGATGATCAAAAGAATTAGAATTAAGAAAACTGAATTTTTTATTATGAATTCCAATTTCGAAACACTCCACAAGAAGATGATCAATCTACTTGAATGTTCCTTAAAGCATGTATTCTACTCAAGAACACAAAGAAAACAAGCAAACAACTTTTAGGTTTTCAAAATATCAAAATCTGTCTAACTGATTTAGTAAAGACATATTTATAGCCTTTACAAAACCCTAAATAAAAAGGATAACTAAATCTATGGGCTTTTAATTAACAAATTCGTTCAGCCCATTCAAAATATAAATAAAGATACTTAATTAACTTATTTGGTGAGCCATGATAAATACGGCCCATTGTAAACTTAATTAGACCCATTAATATGGACTTGACTTAAGTTGTATTGAACTTGAGCTGTTCTCGTTCCAAAACTGTGTTGTCCTTGTAAGCCTTCGTTTGCCATATTCACTAGCCCTTGTAGATGATGAATTAAGGCCTTATGAAGCTTCTTCGATTGAGATCTGGTTATTGGTCCTTGAGGCATGCTGATTGGATTAGAAAAGTCTTGAACTTGCATCTTGCTTCGTTGATCATATGCTTCATGCTCGTTGTCATTATGTTAAACTTCATATGTAACGTCATGTGTAGGCTGGTCCATAACAATAATCTAACCATACTTAGGTAATCGGAACGACGCGTTAGATAGACTTAAGACGCGACATACTAATCTTAACCTAACCATGCTTAGGTAATCGGAACGACACGTTAGAGAGATTTTTGACGCGACATAAGCATGGTATTCGAAACGACGCGTTACAGAGACTTGAGACGCGACATACAAATCTAGCGTCACTTTTCACGCCAACTTTGCGTAGTATAACCTAACCATGCTTAGGTAATCGGAACGACGTATGAAAGAGCCTTGAGACGCGACAAACTAATCTAGCGTCACTTTTCATGCACACCTTGCGTAATATAACCTAACCATGCTTAGAAATAGGAACGACGTGTTAAATAGACTTGAGACGGGATATACTAATCTATTGTCATTTTACGCACACTTTGCGTAATATAACCTAACCATGCTTAGGTAATCGGAACGATGCGTTAAAGAGACTTTAGACGTGACATACTAATCTAGTGTAACTTTTCACGCACACTTTGCATAATATAACCTAACCATCCTTAGATAATCGGAACGACACGTTACGAAGACTTGAGACGCGGCATACTAATCAAACGTCACTTTTCATGCAAACTTTGCATAATATATCCTAACCATACTTAGGTAATCGGAACGATGCGTAAAAGAGACTTGTGACGCGAGATAAGCATGGTAATCGAAAAGGCGCATTAAAGAGACATGGGACAAAACATACTAATCTAGCGTCACTTTTTACGCACACTTTGCCTAATATAACATAACCATTATTAGGTAATCGGAACAACGCGTTAAAGAGACTTGAGACTGGACTTACTTATCTAGCGTCACTTATCACGCACACTTTGTGTAATATAACCTAACCTTGCTTAGGTAATCGGAACGACGCGTTAGAGAGACTTGTTGTGACGCGACATAAGAACGGTAATCGAAACGACGCGTTAACGAGACTCGAGATGCGCCATACTAATCTAGCGCCACTATTTATGCACACTTTGCGTAATATTAACCTATCCATGGTTAGGTAATCGGAACGACGCGTTATAGAGACTTGCGAGGTGACATAATAATCTAGCGTCACTTTTCACGCACACTTTGCATAATATAACCTAACCATGCTTAGGTAATCAGAACGACGCGTTAGAAAGACTTTTGACGCGAAATTACATTGGTAATCAAAACAACGCGTTACAGAGACTTGAGACGCGTCATACTAATCCAGCATTACTTTTTACGCAAACTTCGCATATTATAACCTAACCATCATGCTTAGTTAATCGGAACGACGCGTTAAAGAGACTTGAGACATGACATATTAATCTATTGATCCTTTTCACGCACACTTTGCGTAGTATAACCTAACAATGCATAGGTTATCGGAACAACGCGTTAGAGAGACTTTTGAAGCGACATAAACATGGTAATCAAAACGATGCGTTACAGAGACTTGAGACGCGACATACTAATCTAGCGTCATTTTTCACGCAAACTTTGCGTAATATAACCTAAACATGCTTAGGTAATTGGAATGACGTATTAAATAGACTTGAGATGCGACATACTAATCTAACATCACATTTCACGCACACCTTGCGTAATATAACCTAACCATGCTTAGGTAATATAAAGATGCGCTAAATAGACTTAAGACGCGACGAACTAATCTATTGTCATTTTTCACGCACACTTTGCGTAATATAACCTAACCATGCTTAGGTAATCGGAACGACGCGTTAGAAAGACTTGTGACTCGACATAAGTATGGTAAACAAAACGACGCGTTAAAGAGACTTGAGACGCGCCATACTAATCTAGCGTCACTTTTTACGCAGTTTGTGTAATATAACCTAACCATGCTTACGCAATCGGAATGATGCGTAAAAGAGACTTTAGACGCGACATACTAATCTAGTGTAACATTTCACGCACAATTTGCATAATATAAACTAACTATGCTTAGATAATGAGAACGATGCGTTAAGGAGACTTGTGACGCGATATACAAATCTAGCGTCACTTTTCTCTCACGCTTTGGGTAATATATCCTAACCATGCTTACGTAACCGGAACAACGCGATAAAGAGAATTGAGATGCGACATACTAATCTAGCGTCACTTTTCACGCACACTTTGCGTAATATAACCTAACCATGCTTAGGAAATCGGAACGACGCGTTAGAGAGACTTGTGACGCGACATACGCATGGTCATCGAAATGACGCGTTAAAGATACTTATGACGCGCCATACTAATCTAGTGTCACTTATTACGCACACTTTGCGCAATATAACCTAACCATGCTTAGGTAATTGGAACGACGCGTTAAAGAGTCTTGAGACACGACATACTAATATAGCGTCACTTTTCACGCACACTTTGCGTAATATAACCTATCCAAGCAGCGGAATGACGCGTTAGATAGACTTAAGATGCGACATACTAATCTATTATCGTTTTTCACACATACTTTGCGTAATATAATCTAACCATACTGAAGTAATTGGAACAAGGCGTTAAATAGACTTGAGACGCGACATACTAATCTATTGTCATTTTTTACGCACACTTTTGCGTAATATAACCTAACCAGGCTTAGGTAATCGGAACGACATGTTAGAGAGACTTGTGACGCGACATAAGCATGGTAATCGAAACGACGCGTTAAAGAGACTTGATACGCGCCATATTAATCCAGCGTCACTTTTCACGCACACTTTGCGTAAATATAACCTAACCATGCTTAGGAAATCAGAAAGACGCGTTAAAGAGACTTGAGATGCGATATACTAATATAACGTCACTTTTCACGCACACTTTGCGTAATATAACCTAACCATGATTAGGTAATCGGAACGACGCGTTAAAGAGGCCTGTGATGCGAGATACGCATGGTAATCGAAACGACGCGTTAAAGAGACCTGAGACAAAACATACTAATCTAGCTACACTTTTTACGCACACTTTGCGTAATATAACCTAACCATGCTTAGGTAATCGGAACGGCGCTTTAAAGAGACTTGAGACTGGACATACTAATCTAGCGTCACTTTTCACGCACACTTTGCGTAATATAACCTAACCATGCTTATTTAATCGGAACGATGCCTTAAAGAGACTTGAGACGCTACATACTAATCTATGGATCCTTTTTACGCACAGTTTGCGTACTATAACCTAACCATGCTTAGGTAATCGGAACGACACGTTTGAGAGACTTGTGATGCGACATAATAATCTAGTGTCAATTTTAACGTACACTTTGCATAATATACTCTAACCATGCTTAGGTAATCGGAACGACGCATTAAAGAGACTTGTGACACGACATACTACTAATCTAGCATTACTTTTAACGCACCCTTTGTGTTATATAATCTAACCATGCTTAGGTAATCGGAACGATGCATTAAAGAGACTCGTGACATGACATACTTATCAAGCGTCCCTTTTCACACACACTTTGCATAATATAACCTAAACATGCATATGTAATCAGAACAACGTGTTAAAGAGACTTGTGACGCGACATAATAATCTAGCGTCATTTTTAACGTACACTTTCAGTAATATCGCGTTAAAGAGACTTGGGATGCGGCATACTACTAATCTTCCGTTACTTTTAACGCACACTTTGCGTTATATAATCTAACCATGCCTAGGTAATCGAAACGACTCGTTAAAGAGACTTGTGAAGCGACATACTAATCTAGCATCACTTTTCATGCACACATTGCGTAATATAATCTAACCATGCTTAGGTAATCGGAACGACTCGTTAAAGAGACTTGTGACGCGACATACTTATCTAGCGTCACTTTTCGCGAACACTTTGCATAATATAACCTTACCACGCATAATTAATCGGAACAACGCCATAAAGAGACTTGTGACGCGACATACTACTAATCTAGCGTCACTTTTAACGAACACTTTGTGTTATTTAATCTAACCATGCATAGGTAATCGTAAAGACGCGTTAAAGAGACTTGATACGAGACATACTAATCTGGTATCACTTATAACGCGCACTTACTTGATATGCGACATACTAATCTGGCGTCACTTATAACGCGCACTTTGTGTAATATAGCCTAACCATGCATAGGGAACATGGACGATGCGTTAAAGAGATTTGAGTCGCGAAATACTAATCTAGCATGACTTTTCACCCACACTTTGCGTAATATAACCTAACAATGCTTAGGTAATATGAACAAAGCGTTAAATAGACTTGAGACACGACATACTAACCTAGCGACGGTCGTAATATAACCTAACCATGCTTAGGTAATAGGAACGACGCATTAAAGAGACTTGAGATGCCACAAACTAATCTAGCGTCACTTTTCACGCACAATTTCCGTAAAATAACCTAACCATGCTTAGATAATCGTAACGACGCGTTAAAGAGACTTGCGACACGACATACCAATCAATAGTTACTTTTCAAGCACACTTTGTATAATATAACTAACCATGCTTCGGTAATCAGAACGACATGTTCGAGAGACTTCTAACGTAACATAGGCGAGAGACTTCTAACGTAACATAGGCATGGTAATAGAAACGACGCGTTAAAGAGACTTGAGACGCGACATACTAATCTAGCGTCATTTTTTACGCATACTTTGCGTAATATAACCTAACCATGCTTATGTAACCGTAATAACTCGTTAAAGAGACTAGTGACACGACATACTAATCTAGCGACACTTTAAACGCGCACTTGGCGTAATATAACATATCCATGCTTAGGTAATCAGAACGACGTGTTAAAGAGACTTGAGGCACGACATACTAATTTATTATCACTTTTCACGCACACTTTGCATAATATAACCTAACCATGCTTAGGTAATCAGAACGACACGTTAGAGATACTTTTTAAACGACATAAGTATGGTAATCAAAACGGCGCGTTAAAGAGACTTGAAACGCGCCACACTGATCTGGAGTCACTTTTTAAACACACTTTGCGTAATATAACCATGCTCAGGTAATCGGAATGACACGTTTAAATGACTTGAGACACGCCATACTAATTTAGCGTCACTTTTACGCACACATTGCGTAATATAACCTAACCATGCTTACGTAATCGGAACAACGCATTAAAGAGACTTGAGACGCGACATGCTAATCTAACGTCACACTATTCACGCACTCTTTGCGTAATATAACCTAACCATGCTTAGGTAATCGGAACGATGAGTTAAAGAGACTTGAGACGCAACATACTAATCTAGTGTCACTTTTCACGCACACTTTGCGTAAAATAACCTAACCATGCTTAGGTAATCGGAACGACGCGTTAAAGAGACTCCAGACGCGACATACTAATCTAGCGTTACTTTTCACGCACACTTTGTGTAAAATAACCTAACCATGCTTATGTTATCAAAACTACGCGTTAAAGAGACTTGACACTCGACAAACTAATCTATTTTCACTTTTCACGCACACTTTGCGTAATATAACCTAACCATGCTTAAGTAATCGGAACAACGCGTTAAAGAGACTTGAGATGCGACATACTAATCTAGCGTCACTATTCACACACTCTTTGCGTAATATGACCAAACCATGCTTAGGTGATCGGAACGACGAGTTAGAGAGACTTGCGATGCGACATACTAATCGAGCGTCTCTTTTCATGCACACTTTGCGTAATATAACCAAACCATGCTTAAGTAATTGGAACGACGCATTAGAGAGACTTGTGATGCGAGATAAGCATCATAATCGAAACGACGCGTTAAAGAGACTTGAGACGCGCCATACTAATCTAGCGTCACTTTTTACGCAGACTTTGCGTAATATAACCTAACCATACTTAGGTAATCAGAACAACAAATTAAAGAGACTTGAGATGTGACATTTTAATCTAGCGTAACGTTTCAAGCAGACTTTGCGTAATATAACTTAACCATGATTACGCAATCGGAACGACGAGATAAAGAGACTTGAGACGCGACATACTAATCTAGCGTCACTTTTCAAGCACATTTTACGTAATATAACCTAACCATGCTTAGGTAATCAGAACGACGCGTTAAAGAGACTTGAGACGCGACATACTAATCTATTGTCAATTTTCACGCACACTTTGCGTAATATAACCTAAACATAATCGCACACTTTGGTAATCAGAACGACTTGTTAGAGAGACTTGTAATGTGGCATAAGCATGGTAATCGAAACGAGGAGTTAAAGAGATTTGAGACGTGAATCACTTTTTGCGCACACTTTGCATGATATAACGTAACCATGTTAGGTAATCGTAACAACGCGTTAAAGAGACTTGTGACGCGACATACTAGTTTAGCGACACTATTAATGCGCACTTGGCGTAATATAACATAACCATGCTTAGGTAATCGGAACGATGCGTTAAAGAGACTTGAGACGCGAAATACTAATCTAGCGTCACTTTTCACCATATTTTGCGTAATATAACCTAACCATGCTTAGGTAATCAGATCGACGCGTTAGAGACTTGAGACGCGACATAAGCATGGTAATCAAAAAGACGCATTAAAGAGACTTAAGACGCGCGATACTAATCCAGCGTCACTTTTTACGCAGACTTTGCGTAGTATAACCAAACCATGCTTATGTAATCGAAACGACGAATCAATGAGACTAACTTAACCGTGCTTAAGTAATCGGAACGACGAGTTAAACAGACTTGAGACGCGACATACTAATCTAGCGTCACTTTTCACTCACTTTTTGTGTAATATAACCTAACCATGCTTAGGTAATTGGAACAACGCGTTAAAGAGACTTGAGATACGACATACTAATCTAGCGTCATTTTTCACGCACACTTTGCGTAATATAACTTAACCGTGCTTAAGTAATCGGAATGACGAGTTAAACAGACTTAAGACGCGACATACTAATCTAGCGTCACTTTTCACGCACATTTTGCATAATATAACCTAACAATGCTTAGGTAATCAGAGCGACACGTTAAAGAGACTTGAGATGCAACAGTTTTCACGCACACATTGCGTAATATAACCTAACCATGCTTAGGTAATCGGAACGACACATTAAAGAGAGTTGAGACGCAACATACTTATCTAGCGTCACTTTTCATGCACAATTTGCGTAAAATAACCTAACCATGCTTAGGTGATCGGAACGAAGCGTTAAAGAGACTTAAGACGCGGCATACTAATCTAGCGTCACTTTTCACGCACACTTTTTGTAAAATATCCTGACCATGCTTAGGTAATCGGAACGATGCGTTAAAGAGACTTACTTAAGATGCGACATACTAATCAAGCGGCACTTTTCACGAACACTTTGTTTAAAATAACCTAACTATGATTAGGTAATCGGAACGACGCGTTAAAGAGACTTGAGACGCACCATACTAATCTATTGTCAATTTTCGCGCACACTTTGCTTATTATAACCTAACCATGCTTTGGTAATCGGAACGACGTATTGGAGAGACAGGTAACGTGACATAAGAATTGTAATCGAAACGACGTGTTAAAGAGACTTGAAACGCGCCATACTAATCTAGCGTCACTTTTTAAGAACTCAACTCTCTTTAACGCGTCGTTTCAATTACATAAGCATGGTTAGGTTATATTACGCAAAGAGTGCGTGAAAAGTGAGGCTAGATTTGTATGCCGTGTCTCAAGTCTCTGGTTAGGTTATATTAGGCAAAGTGTGCGTGAAAAGTGACGCTAGATAAGTATGTCGCATTCTCTTTAACGCGTCGTTCCGTTTACCTAAGCATGGTTAGGTTAGATTACGCAAAGAGTGCGTGAAAAGTGACACTAGATTAGTATGTCGCGTCTCAAGTCTCTTTAACGCGTCGTTCACGTCTCAAGTCTCTTTAACACATCATTCCGATTAGCTAAGCATGGTTAGGTTATATTACGCATGGTGTGCGTGAAAAGTCACTCTAGATTAGTACGTCGCGCCTCAAGGCTCTTTAACGCTTCATTCCGATTACCCAAAAATGGTTAGGTTATATTTCGCAAAGTGTGCGAGAAAAGTAACGCTAGATTAATATGCCGCGTCTCAAGTCTCATTAACACGTCGTTCCAATTATCTAAGCATGGTTAAGTTATATTATGCAAGGTGTGCGTGAAAAGTGATGCTAGATTAGTATGCCGCGTCTCAAGGCTCTTTAATGCGTCATTCCGATTACCTAAGCATGTCAGGTTATATTAAGCAAAGGGTGCGTGAAAAGTGACGCTAGATTAGTATGTCGCGTCTTAATTCTCTTTAACGCGTTGTTCCGATTACCTAAGCATGATTAGGTTAAATGACGCAAAGCGTCCGTGAAAAGTGACGCTAGATTAGTATGTTGGTCTAAAGTGTATTTAACGCGTCGTTCCGATAACCTAAGCATGGTTAGGTTATATTACGCGAAGTGGGCGTGAAAAGTAACGCTAGATAAGTATGTCGCGTTCTCTTTAACGCGTCCTTCTGATTACCTAAGCATGGTTAGGCTATATTACGCAAAGAGTGCGTGAAACGTGACGCTAGATTAGCACGCCGCGCCTTAAGTCTCTTTAACGCGTCGTTCCGATTACCCAAGAATGGTTAGGTTATATTACGCAAAGTGTGCGAGAAAATTAAAGCTAGATTAGTATGTTATGTCTCAAGTCTCTTTAACGTGTCGTTCCGATTAGCTGAGCATGGTTAGGTTATATATTAAGCAAGGTGTGCATGAAAAGTGACGCTAGATTAGTGTGTCGCGTCTCAAGGCTCTTTAATGCGTCGTTCCGATTACTTAAGCGTGGTTAGGTTATATTACGCAAAGGGTGCGTGAAAAGTGACGCAGAATTAGTATGTTGCGTCTGAAATCTCTTTAACGTGTCCTTCCGATTACCCAAGAATGGTTAAGTTATATTACGCAAAGTGCGTGAGAAAAGTAACGCTCGATTTGTATGTCGCGTGTCAAGTCTCTTTAACGCGTTGTTCTGATTACCTAAGCATGGTTAGGTTATATTACGCAAGGTCTGCGTGAAAAGTGACGCTAGATTATTATGCCGCATCTCAACTTAATGCGTCGTTCCGATTACCTAAGCATGGTAGGAATTATTTTGCAAAGATTAGGCCAAAAGTGACGCTAGATTAGTATGTCGCATCTCAAGTCTCTTTAACGCGTTGTTTCGATTACCAATCTTATGTAGCGTCACAAGTCTCTCTAACGCTTCATTCCGATTACCTGAGCATGGTTTGGTTATATTACAAAAAGTGTGCGTTAAAAGTAACAGTAGATTAGTATGTCACGTCTCAAGTTTCTTTAACTCATCGTTCCGATTACCTAAGCATGGTTAGGTTACATTACGCAAAGTGTGCCTGAAAAAGTGACGCTAGATTAGTATGGCGCGTCTCAAGTGTCATTAGCGCGTCCTTTCGATTACCATGCTTATGTCGCGTCACAAGTCTCTCAAACACGTTGTTCTGATTACCTCAGCATGGTTTGGCTTTATTACGCAACGGGTGTATGAAAAGTGACGCTTGATTAGTACGTAGCGTCTCAATTTTCTTTAACGTGTTGTTCCGATTACCTAGGCATGGTTAGGTTATATTACGCAAAGCGTGCGTGAAAAGTGACGCTAGATTAGTATGTCGCGTGTCAAGTCTGTTTAACGCGTCGTTCTGATCACCTAAGCATGGCTAGGTTATATTACGCAAAGTGTGCGTGAAAAGTGACCCTAGATGAGTATGGCGCGTCTAATGTCTCTGGCTAGGTTATATTACGCAAAGTGTGCGTGAAAAGTGACGCTAGATAAGTATGTCGCGTTCTCTTTAACGCGTCGTTCCGATTACCTATGCATGGTTTGGTTATATTACGTAAAGAGTGCGTGAAAAGTGACGCTAGATTAATATGTCTCGTCTGAAGTCCCTTTAACACGTCTTTTCGATTACCCAAGAATGGTTAGGTTATATTATGAAAAGTGTGCGAGAAATGTAACACTGGATTAGTATGTCTCGTCTCAAGGATCTTAAACGCGTCGTTCCGATTACCCAAGCATGGTTACGTTATATTACGCAAGAGTGCGTGAAAAGTGACGCAGGATTAGTATGTCGCGTCTCAAGTCTCTTTAACCCGTCGTTCCGATTACCAAAGAATTGTTAGGTTATATTACGCAAAGTGTGCGAGAATAGTAACGCTCGCTTAGTATGTCGCATCTTAAGTCTCTTTTACGCGTCGTTCCGATTACCTAACCATGGTTAGGTTATATTACGCAAAGCGTGCGTGAAAAGTGGCACTAGATTAGTATGTCGTGTGTCAAGACTGTTTAACGATCTTTCCAATTACCTAAGCATGGTTAGGTTATATTACGCAAAGTGTGCGTCAAAACTGACGCTAGATTAGTATGTCGCATCTCCATTCTCTTTAACGCGTTGTTCCGATTACCTAAGCATGGTTAGGATATATTATGCAAAGTGTGCGTAAAAAGTGACGCTAGATTAGTATGGCGCGTCTCAAGTCTCTGGTTAGGTTATATTACGCAAAGTGTGCGTCAAATGTTACGCTAGATAAGAATGTCGCGTTCTATTTTAACGCATCGTTCCGATTACCTAAGCAGGGTTAGGTTATATTACGCAAAGTGAGCGTGAAAAGTGACGCTAGCTCTTTAACGCGTTGTTCTGATTACGTAAGCATGGTTAGGTTATATTACGCAATGTGTGCGTGAAAAGTGACGCTAGCTCTGTAACGCGTTTTTCTGATTACCTAAGCATTGTTTGGTTATACTACGCAAAGTGTGCATAAAAAGTGACGCTAGATTAGTATGGCGCATCTCAAGTCTCTTTAACTCGTCGATTCGATTACCATGCTTATGTCGCGTAACAAGTCTCTCTAACGCGTCGTTCTGATTACCTAAGCATGGTTAGATTATATTATGCAAAGAGTACGTGAAAAGTGACGCTAGATTAGTACGTCGCGTCTAAAGTCTCTTTAATGCGTCGTTCCGATTACCCAAGAATGGTTAGGTTATGTGACGCAAAGTGTGCGAGAAAAGTAACGCTAGATTATTCTGTTGCGTCTCAAGTCTCTTTAATGCGTCGTTCCGATTAGCTAAGCATGGTTGGTTATATTACGCAAGGTGTGCGTGAAAAGTGACGCTAGATTAATTCGTCGTACCGATTACCTAAGTATGGTTAGGTTATATTACGCAAAGGTGCATGAAAAGTGATGCAGGATTTGTATGTCTTGTCTCAAGTATCTTTAACGTGTCTTTCCGATTACTCAAGAATGGTAAGGTTATATTACGCAAAGTGTGCGAGAAAAGTAAGGCTAGATTAGTATGTGGCGTCTCAAGTCTCTTTAACGCGTCGTTCCGATTACCTATGCATGGTTAGGTTATTTTATGCAAGGTGTGCGAGACAAGTGACGCTAGATTAGTATGTCGCGTCTCAAGGCTCTTTAATGCATCGTTCCGATTACCATGGTTAGGTTATATTATGCAAAGTATAGGTTAAAACTGACGCTAGATTAGTATGTCGCGTCTCTAGTCTCTTTTACGCGTCGTTTTGATTAACATGCTTATGTCGCGTAAGAAGTCACTCTAACGCGTCGTTCCGATTACCTAAGTATGGTTAGGTTATATTACGTAAGGTGTGCGTGAAAAGTAACAATACATTAGCATGTCGTGTCTCAAGTCTCTTTAACGCATCGTTTTGATTGACATGCTTATGTCGCGTTACAAGTCTCTCTAGCGCGTCGTTTCGATTACCTAAGCATGGTTAGTATATATTATGCAAGGTGTGCGTGAAAAGTAACAATAGATTAGTATGTCGTGTCTCAAGTCTCTTTAACGCGTCGTTCCGATTACCTAAGCATGGTTAAGTTATATTACAAAAAGTGTGCGTGAAAAATGACGCTAGATTAGTATGTCGCGTTTTGATTACCTTGCTTATGTCGCGTCACAAGTCTCTCTAACGCGTCGTTCCGATTACCTAAGCATGGTTAGGTTATATCACGCAATGCGTGAAAAGTGACGTTATATTAGTATAACGCGTGTCAAGTCTCTTTAACGCGTCGTTCCGATTTCTTAAGCATGGTTAGGTTATCTTACGCAAAGTGTGCGTAAAAAAGTGACGGTAGATTAGTATATTGCGTCTCGAGTCTCTTTAACACGTCGTTCTAATTACCTAAGCATGGAAAGCTTTTATGACGCAAAGTGTGCTAAAAAGTGACGGTAGATTAGTATATCGCGTCCCAAGTCTCTTTAATGTGTCGTTCTGATTACCTAACCATGGTCAGGTTATGTTACACAAGGTGTGCGTGAAAAGTGACGCTAGATTAGTATGTCACATCTTAATGCTCTTTAACGCGTCGTTCCGTTTACCTAAGCATGGTTAGGTTATATTATGCAATGTCTGAGTGAACAGTCACACTATATTAGTATCTTGCGTCTCAAGTCTCTTTAACGCGTTGTTTTGATTACCATGCTTATTAACCCGTCGTTCCGATTACCTAAGCATAGTTAGGTTATATTACGCAAAGTGTGCGTGAAACGTTACGCTAGATTAATATGTCGCTACTCAAGTCTTTTTGATGCGTCGTTCTGATTACCTAATCATGGTTTGGTGATATTACGCAAAGCATGCGTAATAAGTGACGCTAGATTAGTATGGCGCGTTTCAAGTCTCTTTAACGCCTCGTTTCGATTACTGTGCTTATGTCGCGTCAAAAGTGTCTCTAACGCGCCTTTCTGATTACCTAAGCATGGTTAGATTATATTACGCAAAGTGTGCTTGAAAAGTGACAATATATTAGTATGTCGCATCTCAAGTCTTTTTAACGCGTCGTTCCGATTACCTAGGCATGGTTAGGTTATTTTACGCAAAGTGTGCGTGAAAAGTGACGCTAGATTAGTATGTCGCGTCTCAAGTCTATTTAATGCGTATTACCTAAGAATGGTTAGGTTATATTACGTGAAGTGTGCGTGAAAAGGGACGCTAGATTATTATGTCGCGTCTCAAGTCTCTTTAACTCGTCTTTCCGATTATGTAAGCATGGTCAGGTTATATTACGCAAAGTGTGCGTGAAAAGTGTTGCTAGATTAATATGTCTCTACTCAAGTCTGTTTAATGCGTCGTTCCGATTTCCTAAGCATGGTTAGGTTATAGTACACAAAGTTTGCGTGAAAAGGGACGCTAGATTAGTATGTCGCCTCTGAAGTCTCTTTAACGCGTCGTTCCGATTATCTAAGCATGGTTAGGTTATTTTTCAAAAAGTGTGCGTGAATAATGACGCTACATCAGTATGTCGCGTCTCAAGTCTCTTTAACGCATTGTACCGATTACCTAAGGATTGTTAGGTTACTTCACGAAAAGTGTGCGTGAAAAGTAACAAACATTAGTATGTCGCGTCTTAAGTCTATTTAACGCGTCGTTCTAATTATTAAAGCATGGTTTGGTTATATTACGCGAAGTGTGCGTGAAAAGATACAGTAGATTAATATGTCACGTCTCAATTCTCTTTAACGCGTTATTCCGATTACCCAAGCATGGTTAGGTTATATTATGCAAAGTGTGCGTGAAAAGTTACGCTAGATTAGTATGTCGCGACTCAAGTCTCTTTATCGCCTCTTTCCTATTACCTAGGCATGGTTAGGTTATATTACGCAAAGTGTGCGTGAAAAGCGGCGCTAGATTAGTATGTCGCGTCGCAATTCTCTTTAACGCGTCGTTCTGATTATCTAAGCATAGTTAGGTTATATTACCCAAAGTGTGCGTGAAAAGAGACGCTAGATTAGTATGTCGCGTCTTAAGTCTCTTTAGCGCAATGTTTCTATTACCTAAGCATGATGAGGTTATTTTACGCAAAGTTTGCGTGAAAAGTGACGCTAGATTAGTATGTCGTGTCTCAATTCTCTTTAATGTGTCGTTCCGATTACCTATGGTCATGTTATTTTACGCAAAGTGTAGATTAGTATGTCGCGTCTCAAGTAACTTTAACTCGTCGTTCTGAGTACCATACTTATGTCGTGTCACAAGTCTCTTTAATGCGTCGTTCTGATTACCTAAGCATAGTTAGGTTACATTACGTAAAGTGTGCGTGAAATTAGACGCTAGATTAGTATGTCGCATCTTAAGTCTCTTTAACACGTTGTTACATCACGCAAAGTGTGCGTGAAATTAGACGCTAGATTAGTATGTCGCGTCTTAAGTCTCTTTAACACGTTGTTCCGATTATCTAAGCATGATTAGGTTATTTTACGCAAAGTGTGCGTGAAAAGTGACGCTAGATTAGTATGTCGCGTCCCAATTCTCTTTAGCGTGTGGTTCCGATTACCTAAGCATGGTCAGGTTATTTTACGCAAAGTGTGCCTGACAAGTGACGCTAGATTAGCATGTTGCGTCTCAAGTCACTTTAACTTGTCGTTTGGATTACCATGCTTATGTTGCGTCAGAAGTCTCTCTGACGCGTCATTTCGATTACCTAAGAATGGTTAGGTCATATTACGCAAAGTGTGCGTGAAAAATGACAATAGATTAGTATGTCTCGTGTCACTTCTATTTAACGCGTCATTCCGGTTACCTAATCATGGTTAGGTTATATTATGCAAAGTGTGCGTGAAACGTTACGGTAGATAAGTATGTCGTGTCTCAATTCTCTTTAACGTGTTGTTCTGATTACCTAAGCATGGTTAGGTCATATTACGCAAAATGTGCGTGAAAAGTAACAATAAATTAGTATGTCGCGTCACACGTCTATTTAACGCGCCGTTCCGATAACCTAAGCAAGGTTAGGTTATATTACGCAAAGTGTGCGTGAAGCGTTACGCTAAATAAGTATGTCACGACTTAGTTCTCTTTAACGCGTTGTTCTGATTACCTAAGCATGGTTAGGTTATATTACGCAAACTGTGCGTGAAAAGTAACAATAAATCAGTATGTCGCGTCACACTTCAATTTAACGCGTCGTTCCGATTACCAAAGCATGGTTAGGTTATATTACGCAAAGTGTGCGTGGAAAGTTACGCTAGATTAATATGTCGCGTTTTAATTCTCTTCAACGCGTTGTACTGATTAGCTAAGCATGGTTAGGTTAGGTTACGCAGAGTGTCGTGAAAAGTGACGCTAGATTAGTATGTCACGTCTTAAGTCTCTTTAACGCGTCTTTCCGATTACCTAATCATGGTTAGGTTGTATTACGCAAAGTGTGCGTGAAAAGGGACGTTAGATTAGTATGGCGCGTCTCAAGTCTCTTTAACACGTTCCGATTACCGAAGCATTGTTTGGTTATATTACGCAAAGTGTGCATGAAAAGTGACGCTAGATTAGTATGTAGTGTCTCAACTCTCTTTAATGCATCGTTCCAATTACCTAAGCATGGTTAGGTTATATTACGCAAAGTGTGCGTGAAAAGTGACAATAGATCACTATGTCGCGTCTCAAGTCTCTTTAACGCGTTGTTCCGATTACCTAAGCGTGGTTAAGTTATATTACGCAATGTGTGCGTGAAAACTGTTGCTAGGTTAGCATGTCGCGTCTCAAGTCTCTTTTACGCGTCGTTCCGATTACCTAAGCATGGTTAGGTTATATTACGCAAAATGTGCGTGAAAAGTGATGCTAGATTAGTATGTCGTGTCTCAAGTGTCTTTAACGCGTCGTTCCGATTACCTAAGCATGGTTAGGTTATATTAAGCAAAGCGTGCGTAGAAAGTGACGCTAGATTAGTATTGCACGTTTCAAGTTTCTTTAATGCGTCGTTTCGATTATCATGCTTATGTCGCGTCACAAGTGTCTCTAATGCGTCGTTCTGATTACCTAAGCATGGTTAGGTTATATTACGCAAAGTGTGCTTGAAAAGTGAAAATAGATTAGTATGTCGCATCTCAAGTCTCTTTAACGCGTCATTCCGATTACCTAAGCATGGTTAGGTTATTTTACACAAAGTGCGTGTGAAAAGTGACGCTAGGTTTGTATGTCGCGTCTCAAGTCCCTTTAACTCGTGTTCTGATTATCAAAGCATGTTTAGGTTATACTACGCGAAGTGTGCGTGAAAAGTGACGCTAGATTTGTATGTCACGTCTCAAGTCTGTTTAACGCGTCGTTCCCATTACCAAAGCATGGTTATGTTATATTATGCCAAGTGCGCGTTAAGTCGCTAGATTAGTATGTCGCGTCACAAGTATCTCTAGCGCGTCGTTCCGATTACCTAAGCATGGTTAGGATATATTATGCAAGGTGTGCGTGAAAAGTAACAATAGATTAGTATGTCGTGTCTCAAGTCTCTTTAACGCGTCGTTCCGATTACCTAAGCATGGTTAGGTTATAATACAAAAAGTGTGCGTGAAAAATGACGCTGGATTAGTATGTCGCGTTTCGATTACCTTGCTTATGTCGCGTCACAAGTCTCTCTAACGCGTCGTTCCGATTACCTAAGCATGGTTAGGTTATATCACGCAATGCGTGAAAAGTGACGTTATATTAGTATGACACATGTCAAGTCTCTTTAACGCGTCGTTCCGATTTCTTAAGCATGGTTAGGTTATCTTACGCAAAGTGTGCGTAAAAAAGTGACGGTAGATTAGTATATTGCGTCTCGAGTCTCTTTAACACGTCGTTCTAATTACCTAAGCATGGAAAGCTTATATTACGCAAAGTGTCCTGAAAAGTGACGGTAGATTAGTATATCGCGTCCCAAGTCTCTTTAATGTGTCGTTCTGATTACCTAACCATGGTCAGGTTATGTTACACAAGGTGTGCATGAAAAGTGACGCTAGATTAGTATGTCACATCTTAATGCTCTTTAACGCGTCGTTCCGTTTACCTAAGCATGGTTAGGTTATATTACGCAATGTCTGCGTGAACAATGACACTATATTAGTATCTTTTGTCTCAAGTCTCTTTAACGCGTTGTTTTGATTACCATGCTTATTAACCCGTCGTTCCGATTACCTAAGCATAGCTAGGTTATATTACGCAAAGTGTGCGTGAAACGTTACGCTAGATTAATATGTCGCTACTCAAGTCTTTTTGATGCGTCGTTCTGATTACCTAAGCATGGTTTGGTGATATTACGCAAAGCATGCGTAATAAGTGACGCTAGATTAGTATGACGCGTTTCAAGTCTCTTTAACGCGTCGTTTCGATTACTGTACTTATGTCGCGTCAAAAGTGTCTCTAACGCGCCGTTCTGATTACCTAAGCATGGTTAGATTATATTACGCAAATTGTGCTTGAAAAGTGACAATATATTAGTATGTAGCATCTCAAGTCTTTTTAACGCGTCTTTCCGATTACCTAGGCATGGTTAGGTTATTTTACGCAAAGTGTGCCTGAGAAGTGACGCTAGATTAGTATGTCGCGTCTAAAGTCTATTTAATGCGTATTCCGATTACCTAAGCATGGTTAGGTTATATTACGTGAAGTGTGCGTGAAAAGGGACGCTAGATTATTATGTCGCGTCTCAAGTCTCTTTAACTCGTCTTTCCGATTATGTAAGCATGGTCAGGTTATATTACGCAAAGTGTGCGTGAAAAGTGTTGCTAGATTAATATGTCGCTACTCAAGTCTCTTTAATGCGTCGTTCCGATTTCCTAAGCTTGGTTAGGTTATAGTACACAAAGTTTGCGTGAAAAGTGACGCTAGATTAGTATGTCGCCTCTGAAGTCTCTTTAACGCGTCGTTCCGATTATCTAAGCATGGTTAGGTTATTTTACAAAAAGTGTGCGTGAATAATGACGCTACATCAGTATGTCGCGTCTCAAGTCTCTTTAACGCATTGTACCGATTACCTAAGGATTGTTAGGTTACTTCACGAAAAGTGTGCGTGAAAAGTAACAAACATTAGTATGTCGCGTCTTAAGTCTATTTAACGCGTCGTTCTAATTATTAAAGCATGGTTAGGTTATATTACGCGAAGTGTGCGTGAAAAGTTACACTAGATTAATATGTCACGTCTCAATTCTCTTTAACGCGTTATTCCGATTACCTAAGCATGGTTAGGTTATATTATGCAAAGTGTGCGTGAAAAGTTACGCTAGATTAGTATGTCGCGACTCAAGTCTCTTTATCGCCTCTTTCCTATTACCTAGGCATGGTAAGGTTATATTACGCAAAGTGTGCGTGAAAAGCGACGCTAGATTAGTATGTCGCGTCGCAATTCTCTTTAACGCGTCGTTCTGATTATCTAAGCATAGTTAGGTTATATTACCCAAAGTGTGCGTGAAAAGCGACGCTAGATTAGTATGTCGCGTCTTAAGTCTCTTTAGCGCAATGTTTGTATTACCTAAGCATGATGAGGTTATTTTACGCAAAGTTTGCGTGAAAAGTGACGCTAGATTAGTATGTCGTGTCTCAATTCTCTTTTACGTGTCGTTCCGATTACCTATGGTCAGGTTATTTTACGCAAAGTGTAGATTAGTATGTCGCGTCTCAAGTCACTTTAACTCGTCGTTCTGAGTACCATACTTATGTCGTGTCACAAGTCTCTTTAACACGCCGTTCTGATTACCTAAGCATAGTTAGGTTACATTACGTAAAGTGTGCGTGAAATTAGACGCTAGATTAGTATGTCGCATCTTAAGTGTCTTTAACACGTTGTTACATCACGCAAAGTGTGCGTGAAATTAGACGCTAGATTAGTATGTCGCGTCTTAAGTCTCTTTAACACGTTGTTCCGATTATCTAAGCATGATTAGGTTATTTTACGCAAAGTGTGCGTGAAAAGTGACGCTAGATTAGTATGTCGCGTCTCAATTCTCTTTAGCGTGTGGTTCCGATTACCTAAGCATGGTCAGGTTATTTTACGCAAAGTGTGCCTGACAAGTGACGCTAGATTAGCATGTTGCGTCTCAAGTCACTTTAACTTGTCGTTTGGATTACCATGCTTATGTTGCGTCAGAAGTCTCTCTGACGCGTCATTTCGATTACCTAAGAATGGTTAGGTCATATTACGCAAAGTGTGCGTGAAAAATGACAATAGATTAGTATGTCTCGTGTCACTTCTATTTAACGCGTCATTCCGATTACCTAATCATGGTTAGGTTATATTACGCAAAGTGTGCGTGAAACGTTACGGTAGATAAGTATGTCGTGTCTCAATTCTCTTTAACGTGTTGTTCTGATTACCTAAGCATGGTTAGGTCATATTACGCAAAGTGTGCGTGAAAAGTAACAATAAATTAGTATGTCGCGTCACACGTCTATTTAACGCGCCGTTCCGATAACCTAAGCAAGGTTAGGTTATATTACGCAAAGTGTGCGTGAAGCGTTACGCTAAATAAGTATGTCACGACTTAGTTCTCTTTAACGCGTTGTTCTGATTACCTAAGCATGGTTAGGTTATATTACGCAAACTGTGCGTGAAAAGTAACAATAAATCAGTATGTCGCGTCACACTTCAATTTAACGCGTCGTTCCGATTACTAAAGCATGGTTAGGTTATATTACGCAAAGTGTGCGTGGAAAGTTACGCTAGATTAATATGTCGCGTTTTAATTCTCTTCAACGCGTTGTACTGATTAGCTAAGCATGGTTAGGTTAGGTTACGCAGAGTGTCGTGAAAAGTGACGCTAGATTAGTATGTCACGTCTTAAGTCTCTTTAACGCGTCTTTCCGATTACCTAATCATGGTTAGGTTGTATTACGCAAAGTGTGCGTGAAAAGGGACGTTAGATTAGTATGGCGCGTCTCAAGTCTCTTTAACGCGTTCCGATTACCTAAGAATTGTTTGGTTATATTACGCAAAGTGTGCATGAAAAGTGACGCTAGATTAGTATGTAGTGTCTCAACTCTCTTTAATGCGTCGTTCCAATTACCTAAGCATGGTTAGGTTATATTACGCAAAGTGTGCGTGAAAAGTGACAATAGATCACTATGTCGCGTCTCAAGTCTCTTTAACGCGTCGACTCGATTACCTAAGCGTGGTTAAGTTATATTACGCAATGTGTGCGTGAAAACTGTTGCTAGGTTAGCATGTCGCGTCTCAAGTCTCTTTTACGCGTCGTTCCGATTACCTAAGCATGGTTAGGTTATATTACGCAAAATGTGCGTGAAAAGTGATGCTAGATTAGTATGTCGCGTCTCAAGTGTCTTTAACGCGTCGTTCCGATTACCTAAGCATGGTTAGGTTATATTAAGCAAAGCGTGCGTAGAAAATGACGCTAGATTAGTATTGCACGTTTCAAGTCTCTTTAATGCGTCGTTTCGATTATCATGCTTATGTCGCGTCACAAGTGTCTCTAATGCGTCGTTCTGATTACCTAAGCATGGTTAGGTTATATTACGCAAAGTTTGCTTGAAAAGTGAAAATAGATTAGTATGTCGCATCTCAAGTCTCTTTAACGCGTCATTCCGATTACCTAAGCATGGTTAGGTTATTTTACACAAAGTGTGTTCGAAAAGTGACGCTAGGTATGTATGTCGCGTCTCAAGTCCCTTTAACTCGTGTTCTGATTATCTACGCATGTTTAGGTTATACTACGCGAAGTGTGCGTGAAAAGTGACGCTAGATTTGTATGTCACGTCTCAAGTCTGTTTAACGCGTCGTTCCCATTACCAAAGCATGGTTATGTTATATTATGCCAAGTGCGCGTTAAGTTGCTAGATTAGTATGTCGCGTCACAAGTATCCTTAACGCGGTATTACGATTACTTTAGCATGGTTAAATTATATTACGCAAAGTGTGTTTAAAAAGTGACTTTCGATTAGTATGGCGCGTCTCAAATCTCTTTAACGTATCGTTTCGATTACCATGCTTATGTCACTTTACAAGTCTCTCTAACACGTCGTTCCGATTACCAAAGCATGGTTAGGTCGTATTACGCAAAGTGTGCGTGAAAAGTGACAATAGATTAGTATTTCAGGTTGCAAGTGTCTTTAACATGCCGTTCCGATTACCTATGCATGGTTAGGTTATTTTACGCAAAGTGTTCATGAAAAGTGACGCTAGATTAGTATGTCGTGTCTCAAGTCTCTTTAACGCGTCGTTCCGATTAAAAAAGCATGGTTAGGTTATATTACGCAATGTGCGCGTGAAAACATTTGCTAGGTTCGTATGTCGTGTTTCAAGTCTCTTTAATGTATCGTTTCGATTACCATGCATATGTCGCTTTACAAGTCTCTCTAACACGTCGTTCCGATTACCAAAGCATGGTTAGGTTATATTATGCAAAGTGTGCGTGAAAAGTGACAATAGATTAGTATGTCGCGTTGCAAGTGTCTTTAACGTGCCGTTCCATTACCTATGCATGGTTAGGTTATTTTACGCGAAGTGTGCGTGAAAAGGGACGCTAGATTAGTATGTCGCATCTCAACTCTCTTTAACGCGTCGTTCCGATTACCTAAGTATGGTTAGGTTATATTATGCAATAAGTCTCTTTATCACGTTGTTCCGATTTCCTAATCTTGATTAGGTTGTATTACGCAAAGTGTGCGTGAAAAGTGACGCTAGATTAGTATGGCGTGTTTCAAGTCGCTTTAACGCGTCGTTTCGATTACTGTTCTTATGTCGCGTTAGAAGTGTCTCTAACGCGTCGTTCTGATTACCTAAGCATGGTTAGGTTAAATTACGCAAAGTGTGCGTGAAAAGTGACAATAAATTACCTTGTCGTGTCTCAAGTCTCTTTAACGCGTCGTTACGATTACCTATGCATGGTTAGGTTATTTTATGCGAGATTAGTATGTCGTGTCTCGAGTCTTTTTAATGCGTATTCCGATTACCTAAGCATGAATAGGTTATATTACGTAAAGAGTGCGTGAAAAGTGAAACTAGATTAGTATGTCGCGTCTCAAGTCTCTTTAACGCGTCGTTCCGATTACCTAAGCATGGTTAGGTTATATTACTCAAAGTGTGCGTGAAAACTGGCGCTAGATTAATATGTCGTTACTCAAGTCTCTTTAACGCGTCGTTTCGATTTCCCAAAAATGGTAGGTTATATTACGCAAAGCGTGCGTAAAAAGTGACGCTAGATTAGTATTGCGCGTTTCAAGTCTCTTTAATGCATCGTTTCGATTACCATGCTTATATCGCGTAACAAGTGTCTCTTTAATGCGTCGTTTCGATTACCATGCTTATGTCGCGTCACAAGTGTCTCTAATGCGTCGTTCTGATTACCTAAGCATGGTTAGATTATATTACGCAAAGTGCGCGTGAGACGCTATATTAGTATGTCACGTCTCAAGTCTCTTTTACGCGTCGTTCCCATGACCAAAGCATGGTTGAGTAATATTACGCAAAGTGTGCGTAAAAAGTGACGTTAGATTAGTATGGCGCGTCTCAAGTCTCTTTAACGTATTGTTTCGATTACCATACTTATGTCACGTAACAAGTCTCTCTAGCACATCGTTCCGATTACAAAAGCATGGTTAGGTTATATTACGCAAAGTGTGCGTGAAAAGTGACAATAGATTAGTATGTCGTGTCTCAATTCTCTTTAACGCGTCGTTTCGATTACCTTAGCATGTTTAGATTATATTAAGCAAAGTGTGCGTGAAAAGTGACGCTAGATTAGTATGTCACGTCTTAAGTCTCTTTAACGCGTCGTTCCGATTACCAGAGCATGGTTATGTTATATTATGCCAAGTGCGCGTTAAAAGTGTCGCTAGATTAGTATGTCGAATCACAAGTCTCCTTAACATGTTGTTACGATTACCTAAGCATGGTTAAGTTATATTACGCAAAGTGTGCGCAAAAAGCGATGTTAGATTAGTATGGCGCGTCTCAAGTCTCTTTAACGTATCGTTTCGATTACCATTCATATGTCACGTTACAAGTCTCTCTAACACGTTGTTCCGATTACAAAAGCATGGTTAGGTTATATTACGCAAAGTGTGCGTGAAAAAGGACAATACATTAGTATGTCGCGTTGCAAGTGTCTTTAACGTGCCGTTCCGATTACAAAGCATGATTAGGTTATTTCACGCGAAGTGTGCGTGAAAAGTGACGCTAGATTAGTATGTCGCGTCTCAAATCTCTTTAACGCGTCGTTCCGATTACTAAAACATGGTTAGGTTATATTACGCAATGTGTGCGTGAAAACATTTGCTAGGTTACTATGTCGCGTCTCAAGTCTCTTTAAAGCGTCGTTCCGCTTATCTAATCTTGATTAGGTTGTATTACACAAAGTGTGCGTGAAAAGTGACACTAGATTAGTATGGCGCGATTCAAGTCTCTTTAACGCGTCATTTCGATTACCGTGCTTGTGTCGCATCACAAGTGTTTCTAACGAGTCGTTCTGATTACCTAAGCATGGTTAGGTTATATTACGCGAATTGGTGCGTCTCAAGTCTCTTTAACGCGTCGTTCCGAATACCTAGGCATGTTTAGGTTAGTTTACGCAAAGTATGTGTGAAAAGTTACGCTAAATTAGTATGTCGCGTCTCGAGTCTATTTAATGCGTATTCCGATTACCTAAGCATGAATAGGTTATATTACGTAAAGAGAGCGTGAAAAGTGAAACTAGATTAGTATGTCGCGTCTAAAGTATCTTATGCAAAGTCTGTGTAAAAAGTGACGCCCGATTTGTATGGTTCTTCTCAAGTCTCTTTAACGCGTCGTTTCGATTACCATGCTTATGTCGTCTCACAAGTCTCTCTAATGCATCGTTCCGATTATCTAAGCATGTTTTAGTTAACATAAAGTGTGCGTGAAAAGTGACGCTAGATTAGTATGTCGTGTTACAAGTCTCTCTAACGCGTCGTTCAAATTACCTAAGCATGGTTAGGTTATATTAAGCAAATTGTGCGTGAAAAGTAACGCTAGATTAGTATGTCGAATCTCAAGTCTCTCTAATGCTTCATTCCGATTACCTAACATGGTTAGGTTATATTACGCAAATTGTGCGTGAAAAGCGACAAAAGATTTGTATGTCGTGTCTCAATTCTCTGTAATGCGTCGTTTCGATTACCATGCTTATCTCGCGTCACAAGTCTCTCTAACGCGTCGTTCCGATTACCTAAGCATGGTTAGGTTATATTACACAAAGTGTGCGTGAAATGTAAAAATAGATTAGTATGTCTTGTCTCAAATCTCACCTAAGCATGGTTAGGTTATATTACGCAATGTGTGCGTGAACATTGTTGCTAGGTTAGTATGTCGTGTCTCAATTCTCTTTAATGCTTCGTTCCGATTACCTATGCATGGTTAGGTTATATTACGCAAACTGTGCGTGAAAAGTGACGCTAGATTAGTATGTCGCGTCTCAAGTCGCTTTGACGCGTCGTTCCGATTACTTAAGCATGGTTAGATTATATTACACAAAGCGTGCGTAAAAAGTGACGCTAGATTAGTATGGCGTGTTTCAAGTTTCTTTAACGCGTCGCTTCGATTACCATGCTTATGTCGCATTACAAGTGTCTCTAACGCATCGTTCTGATTACCTAAGCATGGTTTGATTATATTACGCAAAGTGTGCGTGAAAAGTGACAATATAATGTATGTCGTGTCTCAAGTCTCTATAACTCGTCGTTTCGATTACCTAAGCATGGTTAGGTTATTTAAAGCAAAGTGTGCGTGAAAAGGGACGCTTAGTATGTCGCTTCTCTAGTCCCTTTTGAGCGTATTCCGATTACCTAACCATGGTTAGGTTATATAACGCAAAGTGTGCGTGAAAAGTGACGCTAGATTAGTATGTCGCGTCTCAAGTATCTTTTACGCGTTGTTCCGATTACCAAAGCATGGTTATGATATATTACGCCAAGTGCGCGTAAAAAGTGTCGGTAGATTAGTATGTCGCGTCACAAGTCTCAAGCATGGTTAAGTTATATTACGCAAAGTATGCGTAAAAAGTCTCTTGAACGCATTGTTTGGATTACCATGCTTATGTCATGTTACGAGTCTCTCCAACACGTCGTCCCGATTACCAAAGCATGGTTAGTTTATATTACGCAAAGTGTGCGTAATAAGTGACAATAGATTAGTATGTCGCGTCGCAAGTCTCTTTAATGTGTCATTCCGATTACCTAAGCATGGTTAGCTTATTTTACGCAGAGTGTGCGTGAAAAGTGACGCTAGATTAGTATGTCGCTTCTTAAGTTCCTTTAACGCGTTTTCCGATTACCGAAGTATGGTTAGGTTCTATAGCACAAAGTGTGCGTGAAAAGTGACGCTAGATTATTATGTCGCGTCTCAAGTCTCTTTCAAGCGATGTTCCGATTACCAAAGCATGGTTAGGTTATATTGCGCAATGTGTGCGCGAAAACTGTTGCTAGGTTAGTATGTCGCGTCTCAACTCTCTTTAAAGCGTTGTTCCGATTACCTAATCATGGTTAGGTTGTATTACGCAATGTGTGCGTGAAAAGTGACGCTAGATTAGTATGTCGCGTCTCAAGTATCTTTAACGCGTCGTTATGATTACCTAAGCATGGCTAGGTTATATTACGCAAAGCGTACGTAAAAAGTGACGCTAGATTAGTATGTCGTGTTTCAAGTCTCTTTAACGCTTTGTTCTGATTACCTAGGCATGGTTAAATTATTTTACGCAAAGTGTGTGTAAAAACTGACGCTAGACTGGCATGTGACGTCTCAAGTCTCTTTAATGCGTATTACGATTACCTAAGCATGGTTAGGTTATATTACGAAGAGTGTGCGTGAAAAGTGACGCTAGTTTAGTATGTCGCATCTCAAGTCTCTTTAACGCGTCGTTGCGATTACCTAAGCATGGTTAGGTTATATTATGCATTGTGTGCGTGAAAACTGTTGCTAGGTTAGTATGTCGCGTCACAAGTCTCTCTAAAGCGTCGTTTCGATTATTTAAGCATGGTTAGGTCATATTACGTAAAATGTGCGTGAAAAGTAACGCTAGAATAGTATGTCGCGTCTCAAGTCTCTTTAACGCGTCGTTCCGATTACCTAAGCATGGTTAGGTTATATTACGCAATGTGTGCGTGAAAACTGTTGATAGGTTAGTATGTCGCGTCACAAGTCTCTCTAACGCGTCGTTATGATTACCAAAGCATAATTAGGTTATATAACGCAAAATATACCTGAAAAGTGACGCTAGAATAGTATGTCGTGTCCCAAGTCTCTTTAAAGCGTCGTTCCGATTAGCTAGGCATAATTATAATATAATATGCAAAGCATGCGTAAAAAGTGACGCTAGATTAGTATGGCACGTTTCAAGTCTCTTTAACGCGTCTTTTCGATTGCCATTGTCGCGTCACAAGTTTCTCAAACGTGTCGTTCTGATTACCTAAGCATGGTTAGGTTATATTACGCAAAGTGTGCTTGAAAATTGACAATATATTAGTATGTCGTGTCTCAAGTCTCTAAAACGCATTGTTCCGATTACCTAAGCATGGTTAGGTTATTTTACGCAAAGTGTGCTGAAAAGTGACGCTAGATTAGTACATCGTGTCTCAAGTCCCTTTAACGTGTGTTCTGATTACCTAAGCATGGTTAGGTTATATTACGCAAAGTGTGCGTCAAAAGTTACGCTAGATTACACGTTCTGATTACCTAAGCATGGTTAGGTTATATTACGCAAAGTGTGCGTCAAAAGTTACGCTAGATTAGTATGTCGTGTCTCAAGTCTCTTTAACGTGTTGTTCCGATTACCAAAGCATGGTTATGTTATATTATGCCAAGTGCGCCTTAAAAGCGTCGCTAGATTAGTATGTCACGCGCAAGTATTTTTAACGCGTTGTTACGATTACCTAAGCATGGTTAAGTTATATTATGCAAAGTGTGCGTAAAACGTGACCCTTGATTAGTACGTCGCGTCTCAACTCTCTTTAACGTATCTTTGCGATTACAATGCTTATGTCACGTTACAAGCCTCTCTAACACGTCGTTCTGATTACCAAAGCATGTTTAAGTCTCTTTATCGTGTCGTTCCGATTACCTAAGCGTGGTTAGATTATTTTACGCGAAGTGTGCGTGAAAACTGACGTTAGATTAGTATGTCGCGCTCTTAAGTCTCTTTAACGCGTCGTACCGATTACCAACGCATGGTTCGATTATATTACGCAATGTGTGCGTGAAAACTGTTGCTAGGTTAGTATGTCGATCTCAAGTATCTTTAAAGCGTCGTTCTAATTACCTAATCATTGTTAGGTCGTATTACGCAAAGTGTGCATGAAAAGTGACACTAGATTAGAATGTCGCGTCTAAAGTTTCTTTAACGCGTCGATCCAGTATCTAAGCATGGTTAGGTTATATTACGCAAAGCGTCCGTAAAAAGTGGCGCTAGATTAGTATGGTGTGTTTCAAGTCTCTTTAACGCGTCTTTTCGATTGCCATTGTCGCGTCACAAGTTTCTCAAACGTGTCGTTCTGATTACCTAAGCATGGTTAGGTTATATTACGCAAAGTGTGCTTGAAAATTGACAATATATTAGTATGTCGTGTCTCAAGTCTCTAAAACGCATTGTTCCGATTACCTAAGCATGGTTAGGTTATTTTACGCAAAGTGTGCTGAAAAGTGACGCTAGATTAGTACGTCGTGTCTCAAGTCCCTTTAACGTGTGTTCTGATTACCTAAGCATGGTTAGGTTATATTACGCAAAGTGTGCGTCAAAAGTTACGCTAGATTAGTATGTCGTGTCTCAAGTCTCTTTAACGTGTTGTTCCGATTAACAAAGCATGGTTATGTTATATTATGCCAAGTGCGCCATAAAAGCGTCGCTAGATTAGTATGTCACGCGCAAGTCTTTTTAACGCGTTGTTACGATTACCTAAGCATGGTTAAGTTATATTATGCAAAGTGTGCGTAAAACGTGACCCTTGATTAGTACGTCGCGTCCCAACTCTCTTTAACGTATCTTTTCGATTACCATGCTTATGTCACGTTACAAGCCTCTCTAACACGTCGTTCTGATTACCAAAGCATGTTTAAGTCTCTTTATCGTGTCGTTCCGATTACCAAAGCATGGTTAGGTTATATTGCGCAATGTGTGCGCGAAAACTGTTGCTAGGTTAGTATGTCGCGTCTCAACTCTCTTTAAAGCGTTGTTCCGATTACCTAATCATGGTTAGGTTGTATTACGCAATGTGTGCGTGAAAAGTGACGCTAGATTAGTATGTCGCGTCTCAAGTATCTTTAACGCGTCGTTATGATTACCTAAGCATGGCTAGGTTATATTACGCAAAGCGTACGTAAAAAGTGACGCTAGATTAGTATGTCGTGTTTCAAGTCTCTTTAACGCTTTGTTCTGATTACCTAGGCATGGTTAAATTATTTTACGCAAAGTGTGTGTAAAAACTGACGCTAGACTGGCATGTGACGTCTCAAGTCTCTTTAATGCGTATTACGATTACCTAAGCATGGTTAGGTTATATTACGAAGAGTGTGCGTGAAAAGTGACGCTAGTTTAGTATGTCGCATCTCAAGTCTCTTTAACGCGTCGTTGCGATTACCTAAGCATGGTTAGGTTATATTATGCATTGTGTGCGTGAAAACTGTTGCTAGGTTAGTATGTCGCGTCACAAGTCTCTCTAAAGCGTCGTTTCGATTATTTAAGCATGGTTAGGTCATATTACGTAAAATGTGCGTGAAAAGTAACGCTAGAATAGTATGTCGCGTCTCAAGTCTCTTTAACGCGTCGTTCCGATTACCTAAGCATGGTTAGGTTATATTACGCAATGTGTGCGTGAAAACTGTTGATAGGTTAGTATGTCGCGTCACAAGTCTCTCTAACGCGTCGTTATGATTACCAAAGCATAATTAGGTTATATAACGCAAAATATACCTGAAAAGTGACGCTAGAATAGTATGTCGTGTCCCAAGTCTCTTTAAAGCGTCGTTCCGATTAGCTAGGCATAATTATAATATAATATGCAAAGCATGCGTAAAAAGTGACGCTAGATTAGTATGGCACGTTTCAAGTCTCTTTAACGCGTCTTTTCGATTGCCATTGTCGCGTCACAAGTTTCTCAAACGTGTCGTTCTGATTACCTAAGCATGGTTAGGTTATATTACGCAAAGTGTGCTTGAAAATTGACAATATATTAGTATGTCGTGTCTCAAGTCTCTAAAACGCATTGTTCCGATTACCTAAGCATGGTTAGGTTATTTTACGCAAAGTGTGCTGAAA
This sequence comes from Mercurialis annua, assembly GCF_937616625.2. Taxonomy (NCBI): domain Eukaryota; kingdom Viridiplantae; phylum Streptophyta; class Magnoliopsida; order Malpighiales; family Euphorbiaceae; genus Mercurialis; species Mercurialis annua. The sequence continues at coordinate 35,555,763 of NC_065570.1, forward strand.
AGTGACGCTAGATTAGTACATCGTGTCTCAAGTCCCTTTAACGTGTGTTCTGATTACCTAAGCATGGTTAGGTTATATTACGCAATGTGTGCGTCAAAAGTTACGCTAGATTACACGTTCTGATTACCTAAGCATGGTTAGGTTATATTACGCAAAGTGTGCGTCAAAAGTTACGCTAGATTAGTATGTCGTGTCTCAAGTCTCTTTAACGTGTTGTTCCGATTACCAAAGCATGGTTATGTTATATTATGCCAAGTGCGCCTTAAAAGCGTCGCTAGATTAGTATGTCACGCGCAAGTATTTTTAACGCGTTGTTACGATTACCTAAGCATGGTTAAGTTATATTATGCAAAGTGTGCGTAAAACGTGACCCTTGATTAGTACGTCGCGTCTCAACTCTCTTTAACGTATCTTTGCGATTACAATGCTTATGTCACGTTACAAGCCTCTCTAACACGTCGTTCTGATTACCAAAGCATGTTTAAGTCTCTTTATCGTGTCGTTCCGATTACCTAAGCGTGGTTAGATTATTTTACGCGAAGTGTGCGTGAAAACTGACGTTAGATTAGTATGTCGCGCTCTTAAGTCTCTTTAACGCGTCGTACCGATTACCAACGCATGGTTCGATTATATTACGCAATGTGTGCGTGAAAACTGTTGCTAGGTTAGTATGTCGATCTCAAGTATCTTTAAAGCGTCGTTCTAATTACCTAATCATTGTTAGGTCGTATTACGCAAAGTGTGCATGAAAAGTGACACTAGATTAGAATGTCGCGTCTAAAGTTTCTTTAACGCGTCGATCCAGTATCTAAGCATGGTTAGGTTATATTACGCAAAGCGTCCGTAAAAAGTGGCGCTAGATTAGTATGGTGTGTTTCAAGTCTCTTTAACGCGTCTTTTCGATTGCCATTGTCGCGTCACAAGTTTCTCAAACGTGTCGTTCTGATTACCTAAGCATGGTTAGGTTATATTACGCAAAGTGTGCTTGAAAATTGACAATATATTAGTATGTCGTGTCTCAAGTCTCTAAAACGCATTGTTCCGATTACCTAAGCATGGTTAGGTTATTTTACGCAAAGTGTGCTGAAAAGTGACGCTAGATTAGTACGTCGTGTCTCAAGTCCCTTTAACGTGTGTTCTGATTACCTAAGCATGGTTAGGTTATATTACGCAAAGTGTGCGTCAAAAGTTACGCTAGATTAGTATGTCGTGTCTCAAGTCTCTTTAACGTGTTGTTCCGATTACCAAAGCATGGTTATGTTATATTATGCCAAGTGCGCCATAAAAGCGTCGCTAGATTAGTATGTCACGCGCAAGTCTTTTTAACGCGTTGTTACGATTACCTAAGCATGGTTAAGTTATATTATGCAAAGTGTGCGTAAAACGTGACCCTTGATTAGTACGTCGCGTCCCAACTCTCTTTAACGTATCTTTTCGATTACCATGCTTATGTCACGTTACAAGCCTCTCTAACACGTCGTTCTGATTACCAAAGCATGTTTAAGTCTCTTTATCGTGTCGTTCCGATTACCAAAGCATGGTTAGGTTATATTGCGCAATGTGTGCGCGAAAACTGTTGCTAGGTTAGTATGTCGCGTCTCAACTCTCTTTAAAGCGTTGTTCCGATTACCTAATCATGGTTAGGTTGTATTACGCAATGTGTGCGTGAAAAGTGACGCTAGATTAGTATGTCGCGTCTCAAGTATCTTTAACGCGTCGTTATGATTACCTAAGCATGGCTAGGTAATATTACGCAAAGCGTACGTAAAAAGTGACGCTAGATTAGTATGTCGCGTTTCAAGTCTCTTTAACGCTTCGTTCTGATTACCTAGGCATGGTTAAATTATTTTACGCAAAGTGTGTGTAAAAACTGACGCTAGACTGGCATGTGACGTCTCAAGTCTCTTTAATGCGTATTACGATTACCTAAGCATGGTTAGGTTATATTACGAAGAGTGTGCGTGAAAAGTGACGCTAGTTTAGTATGTCGCATCTCAAGTCTCTTTAACGCGTCGTTGCGATTACCTAAGCATGGTTAGGTTATATTACGCAATGTGTGCGTGAAAACTGTTGCTAGGTTAGTATGTCGCGTCACAAGTCTCTCTAAAGCGTCGTTTCGATTATTTAAGCATGGTTAGGTCATATTACGTAAAATGTGCGTGAAAAGTAACGCTAGAATAGTATGTCGCGTCTCAAGTCTCTTTAACGCGTCGTTCCGATTACCTAAGCATGGTTAGGTTATATTACGCAATGTGTGCGTGAAAACTGTTGATAGGTTAGTATGTCGCGTTACAAGTCTCTCTAACGCGTCGTTATGATTACCAAAGCATAATTAGGTTATATAACGCAAAATGTACCTGAAAAGTGACGCTAGAATAGTATGTCGTGTCTCAAGTCTCTTTAAAGCGTCGTTCCGATTAGCTAGGCATAATTATAATATAATACGCAAAGCATGCGTAAAAAGTGACGCTAGATTAGTATGGCACGTTTCAAGTCTCTTTAACGCGTCTTTTCGATTGTCATTGTCGCGTCACAAGTTTCTCAAACGTGTCGTTCTGATTACCTAAGCATGGTTAGGTTATATTACGCAAAGTGTGCTTGAAAATTGACAATATATTAGTATGTCGTGTCTCAAGTCTCTAAAACGCATTGTTCCGATTACCTAAGCATGGTTAGGTTATTTTACGCAAAGTGTGCTGAAAAGTGACGCTAGATTAGTACGTCGTGTCTCAAGTCCCTTTAACGTGTGTTCTGATTACCTAAGCATGGTTAGGTTATATTACGCAAAGTGTGCGTCAAAAGTTACGCTAGATTAGTATGTCGTGTCTCAAGTCTCTTTAACGTGTTGTTCCGATTACCAAAGCATGTTTATGTTATATTATGCCAAGTGCGCCTTAAAAGCGTCGCTAGATTAGTATGTCACGCGCAAGTATTTTTAACGCGTTGTTACGATTACCTAAGCATGGTTAAGTTATATTATGCAAAGTGTGCGTAAAACGTGACCCTTGATTAGTACGTCGCGTCTCAACTCTCTTTAACGTATCTTTTTGATTACCATGCTTATGTCACGTTACAAGCCTCTCTAACACGTCGTTCTGATTACCAAAGCATGTTTAAGTCTCTTTATCGTGTCGTTCCGATTACCTAAGCGTGGTTAGATTATTTTACGCGAAGTGTGCGTGAAAACTGACGTTAGATTAGTATGTCGCGCTCTTAAGTCTCTTTAACGCGTCGTACCGATTACCAAAGCATGGTTCGATTATATTACGCAATGTGTGCGTGAAAACTGTTGCTAGGTTAGTATGTCGATCTCAAGTCTCTTTAAAGCGTCGTTCTAATTACCTAATCATTGTTAGGTCGTATTACGCAAAGTGTGCATGAAAAGTGACACTAGATTAGAATGTCGCGTCTCAAGTTTCTTTAACGCGTCGATCCAGTCACCTAAGCATGGTTAGGTTATATTACGCAAAGCGTCCGTAAAAAGTGGCGCTAGATTAGTATGGTGCGTTTCAAGTCTCTTTAACGCGTCGTTTCGATTACGGTGCTTATGTCCCGTCACAAGTGTCTCTAACGCGTCATTCTGATACCTAAGCATGGTTATGTTATCTTACGCAAAGTGTGCGTGAAAAGTGACAATAGATTAGTATGTCGCGTCTCAAGTCTCTTTAACGCGTCATTCCGATTACCTAGGCATGGTTAAGTTATTTTACAAAAAGTGTGTATGAAAAGTGACGCTAGATTAGTATATCGCGTCTCAAGTCCATTAACGCGTCGTTCCGTTTACAAAAGCATGGTTAGGTTACATTACGCAATGTGTGCGTGAAATTTTTTGCTAGGTTAGTATGTCGTGTCTCAAGTGTCTTTAAAGCGTATTTCCGATTACCTAATCATGGTTAGGTTGTTTTATGCAAAGTGTGCGTGAAAAGTGACGGATATATTAGTATGTCTCGTCTCAAGCCTCTTTAACGCGTCATTCCGATTACCTAAGCATGGTTAGGTAGTGTGCGTGAAAAGTAACGCTAGATTAGTATGTTTCGTCTCAAGTCTCTTTAACTCGTCGTTCCGATTACCTAAGCATGGTTTAGTTATATAAGCAAAGTGTAAGTGAAAAGTGACGCTAAATTAGTATGTTGGGTCTCAAGTCTCTTTAACACGTCGTTTCGATTACTGTGCTTATGTCGCGTCACATGTGTCTCTAACGCGTCGTTCTGATTACCTATGCATGGTTAGATTATATTACACAAAGTGTGCGTGAAAAGTGACAATAGATTAGTATGTAGAATCTCAAGTCTTTTTAACGCGTCGTTCCGATTACCTAGGCATGGTTAGGTTATTTTACGCAAAGTGTGCGTGAAAGTGACGCTAGATTGGTATGACGCGTCTCAAGTCTCTTTAATACGTATTCCGATTACCTAAGCATGGTTAGATTATATTATGTAAAGTGTGCATGAAAAGTGACGCTAGATTAGTATGTCGCGTCTCAAGTCTCTTTAACGCGATTTTCCGATTACGTAAGCATGGTTAGGTAATATTACGCAACGTGTGCGGGAAAAGTGATGCTAGATTAATATGTCGCTATTCAAGTCTCTTCGATGCGTCGTTCCGATTACCTAATCATGGTTAGGTGATATTACGCAAAGCGTGCATAAAAAGTGACGCTATATTAGTATGGCACGTTTCAAGTCTCTTTAACGCGTCGTTTCGATTACTAAGCTTATGTCGCGTCACAAGAGTCTCTAATGCGTCATTATGATTACCTAAGCATGGTTAGATTATATTACGCAAAGTGTGCGTGAAAAGTGACGATAGATTAGTATGTAGCATCTCAAGTCTTTTTAACGCTTCGTTCCGATTACCTAGGCATGGTTAGGTTATTTTACGCAAAGTGTGCGTGAAAAGTGACGCTAGATTGGTATGACGCGTCTCAAGTCTCTTTAATACGTATTCCGATTACCTAAGCATTGTTAGGTTATATTACGTAAAGTGTGCGTGAAAAGTGCCGCTAGATTAGTATGTCGCGTCTCAAGTCTCTTTAACACGACTGTCCGATTACATAAGCATGGTTAGGTAATATTACGCAAAGTGTACGGGAAAAGTGACGCTAGATTAATATGTCGCTACTCAAGTCTCTTTGATGCGTCGTTCCGATTACCTAAGCATGGTTAGGTGATATTATGCAAAGTGTGCGTAAAAAGTGACGATATATTGGTATGGCGCATTTCAAGTCTCTTTAACGCGTCGTTTTGATTACCTAAGCATGGTTAGGTTATATTACGTGAAGTGAGTGTGGAAAGGGACGCTAGATTAGTATGTCGTGTCTCAAGTCTCTTAATGCATCTTTCCAATTACGTAAGCATGGTTAGGTTATTTTACGCAAAGTGTGCGTGAAAAGTGACGCTAGATTAATATGTCGCTACTCAAGTCTCTTTAATGCGTCGTTCCGATTTCCTAAGCATGGTTAGGTTATATTACACAAAGATTGCGTGAAAAGTGACGCTAAATTAGTATGTCGCCTCTGAAGTCTCTTTAACGCGTCGTTCCGATTAACTAAGCATGGTTAGGTTGTTTTACAAAAAGTGTGCGTGAAAAGTGACGCTATATTAGTATGTCGCGTCTCAAGTCTATTTAACGTGTGTTCCGATTACTTAAGCATTGTTAGGTTATATTATGCAAAGTGTGCGTGAAAACTGACGCTAGATGAGTTTGTCGCGTCTGAAGTCTCTTTAACGCGTCGTTCTGATTACTTAAGAGGCATGGTTAGGTTATACTACGCAAATTGTGCGTGAAAAGTGACGCTAGATTAGTATGTCACGTCTTAAGTCTCTGTATCGCGTCGTTTTGATTACCTAAGCATGGGTAGGTTTTATTACGCAAAGTGTGCATGAAAAGTGACGTTAGATTAGTATGCCGGGTCTCAAGTCTCTTTATCGCGTCGTTCCGATTACCTAAGCATGGCTAGGTTAAAATACGCAAAGTGTGCGTGAAAAGTGACGCTAGATTAGTATATCGCGTCTGACGTCTCTTTAACTGTCGTTCCGATTACCTAAGGATGGTTAGGTTATATTACGCAAAGTGTGTGTGAAAAGTGACACTAGATTAGTATGTCGCGTCTCAAGTCTCTCTAACGCGTAGTTCCTATCACCTAAGCCTGGTTTATTTTACGCAAAGTGTGCATGAAAAGTGACGCTAGATTAGTATGTCGCGTCTCAAGTGTCTATTAGGCGCCGTTCGATTACCTATTCATGGTTAGGTTATATTACGCAAAGTGTGCGTGAAAAGTAACAATAGATTAGTATGACGCATCTCAAGTCTCTTTAACCCGTCGTTTCGATTACCTAAGCATGGTTCGGTTATTGTACGCAAGGTGTGCGTGAAAACTGTTGCTAGGTTAGTATGTCGCGTCTCAAGTCTCTTTAATGCGTTGTTCCGATTGCCTAAGCATGGTTAGGTTTAGATTAGTATGTCGCGTCATAAGTCTCTTTAACGCATCGTTTCGATTACCTAAGCATGGTTAGGTTTAGATCACCATGCTTATCTTAAGTCTCTTTAACGCGTCGTTCCGATTACCCATGGTTTGGTTATATTAACCAAAGCGTGCTTAAAAAAAGTGACGCTAGATTAGTATGGCGCGTTTCAAGTCTCTTTAACGCATCGTTTCAATTACCGAAACATGGTTAGGTTATATTACGTACAGTGTGCGTTAAAAGTGACGCTAGATTAGTATGCCGCGTCTCAAGTCTCTTTAACGCGTCATTCCGATTACCTAAGCATGATTACGCAAGTGTGCGTGAAGAGTGACGCCAGATCAAGATGTCCCTACTCAAGTCTCTTTAACGCGTCGTTCTGATTTCCTAAGCATGGTTAGGTTATATGACGCAAAAAGTGCGTGAAAAGTGACGCTAAATTTAGTATGTCGCGTTTCAAGTCTCTTTAACTAGTCGTTCCGAAAGCAAGGTTAGGTTATATTACGCAAATTATGCGTAAAAGTGACGCTAGATTTGTATGGCGCGTCTCAAGTCTCGTTAACGCGTAGTTTCGATTACCATGCTTATGTCGCGTCACAAGTCTCTCTAACGCGCCGTTCCAATTACCTAAGCATGGTTTAGTTATATTACTCAAAGTGTGCGTAAAAAGTGACGCTAGATTAGTATGTCGCATCACAAGTCTCTAACGCGTCGTTCCGATTACCTAAGCATGGTTAGGTTATATTACGCAATGTTTGCGTGAAAAGTGACAATAGATTAGTATGTCGCGTCGTATGTCTCTTTAACGTGTCGTTTCGATCACCATATTTATGTCGCGTCACAAGTCTCTCTAACGCGTCGTTCCGATTACCTAAGCATGGTTAGGTTATATTACACAAAGTGTGCGTGAAAAGTGAAAATAGATTAGTATGTTACATCTCAAGTCTCTTTAACGCGTTGTTCCTATTTCCTAAGCATGGTTAGGTTATATTACGCAAAGAGTGCGTGAATAGTTACGCTACATTAGTATGTCGCGTCTCAAGTATTTTTAAGGTGTCGTTCCGATTACCTAACCTTGGTTAGGTTATATTATACAAAGTGTGAGTCAAAAGTGACGCTAAATTAGTATGGCGCGACTCAAGTGACTTTAACGCGTAGTTCAGATTACCTAAGCATGGTTAGGTTATATTACGCAAAGTGTGCAAAAAAAGTGACGCTAGATAAGTACACCGCGTCACAAGTCTCTCTAACGCGTCGTTCCAATTACCTAAGCATGGTTATGTTATTACTCAAAGTGTGCGTGAAAAGTGACGCTAGTTTAGGATGTCGCGTTTAGAGTCTATTTAATGCGGCGTTTTGATTACCTAAGCCGTTATATAACGCAACGCGTGCGTGAAAAGTGACAATAGATTAGTATTGCGCGTCTCAATTCTCTTTAGCATGTGGTTCCGATTATCTAAGCATGGTCAGGTTATTTTACGCAAAGTGTGCCTGACAAGTGACGCTAGATTAACATGTCGCGTCTCAAGTCACTTTAACTTGTCGTTTGGATTACCATGCTTATGTTGCGTCACAAGTCTCTCTGACGCGTCGTTTCGATTACCTAAGAATGGTTAGGTAATATTACGCAAAGTGTGCGTGAAAAATGACAATGGATTAGTATGTCTCGTCTCACGTCTATTTAACGCGTCGTTCCGATTACCTAATCATGGTTAGGTTATATTACACAAAGTGTGCGTGAAACGTTACGCTAGATAAGTATGTCGTGTCTCAATTCTCTTTAACGGGTTGTTCTGATTACCTAAGCATGGTTAGGTCATATTATGCAAAGTGTGCGTGAAAAGTAACAATAAATTAGTATGACGCGTCACACGTCTATTTAACGCGCCGTTCCGATAACCTAAGCAAGGTTAGGTCATATTACGCAAAGTGTGCGTCAAGCGTTACGCTAAATAAGTATGTCGCGACTCAGCTCTCTTTAGCGCGTTGTTCTGATTACCTAAGCATGGTTAGGTTATATTACGCAAACTGTGCGTGAAAAGTAACAATAAATCAGCATGTCGCGTCGCACTTCAATTTAACGCGTCGTTCCATTACCTAAGCATGGTTAGGTTATATTACGCAAAGTGTGCGTGGAAAGTTACGCTAGATTAATATGTCGCGTTTTAATTCTCTTCAACGCGTTGTACCGATTAGCTAAGCATGGTTAGGTTAGGTTGCGCAGAGTATCGTGAAAAGTGACGCAAGATTAGTATGTCACGTCTTAAGTCTCTTTTACGCATCTTTCCGATTACCTAATCATGGTTAGGTTGTATTACGCAAAGTGTGCGTGAAAAGGGACGTTAGATTAGTATGGCGCGTCTCAAGTCTCTTTATCGCGTGTTCCGATTACCTAAGCATATTTAGATTATATTACGCAAAGTGTGAGTATGTAGTGTCTCAACTCTCTTTAATAGTCGTTCCAATTACCTAAGCATGGTTCGGTTATATTACGCAAAGTGTGCGTGAAAAGTGACAATAGATCACTATGTCGCGTCTCAAGTCTCTTTAACGCGTCGTTCCGATTACCTAAGCGTGGTTAAGTTATATTGCGCAATGTGTGCGTGACACCTGTTGCTAGGTTAGAATGTCGCGTCTCAAGTCTCTTTAACGCGTCGTTCCGATTACCTAAGCATGGTTAGGTTATATTAAGCAAAGCGTGCGTAAAAAGTGACGCTAAATTAGTATTGCGCGTTTCAAGTCTCTTTAATGCGTCGTTTCGATTATCATGCTTATGTCGTGTCACAAGTGTCTCTAATGCGTTGTTCTGATTACCTAAGCATGGTTAGGTTATATTATGCAAAGTGTGCTTGAAAAGTGAAAACAGATTAGTATGTCGCATCTGAAGTCTCTTTAACGCGTCATTCTGATTACCTAAGCATGGTTAGGTTATTTACACAAAGTGTGTGTGAAAAGTGACGCTAGGTTTGTATGTCGCGTCTGAAGTCCCATTAATGAGTGTTCTGATTATCTAAGCATGTTTAGGTTATACAACGCGAAGTGTGTGTGAAAAGTGACGCTAGATTTGTATGTCACGTCTCAAGTCTGTTTAACCCGTCGTTCCCATTACCAAAGCATGGTTATGTTATATTATGCCAAGTGCGCATTAAGTCGCTAGATTAGTATGTCGCGTCATAAGTATCCTTAACGCGTTATTACGATTACTTAAGCATGGTTTAGTTATATTACGCAAAGTGTGCTTAAAAAGTGACTTTAGATTAGTATGGCGCGTCTCAAGTCTCTTTAACGTATCGTTTCGATTACCATGCTTATGTCACTTTACAAGTCTCTCTAACACGTCGTTCCGATTACCAAAGCATGGTTAGGTTGTATTACGCAAAGTGTGCGTGAAAAGTGACAATATATTAGTATGTATCAATAAATTAGTATGTCGTGTCTCAAGTCAATTTAACGCATCGGTTCAATTACCTAACCAGGGTTAGGTTATATTACGCAAAGTGTGCGTGAAACATTACGCTAGATTAGTATGTTGCATCTCAATTCTCTTTAAAGTGTTGTTCCGATTAACTAAGCATGGTTAGCTATCTTACAAAAAGTGTGCGTGAAAAGTGACACTAGATTAGTATATCGCGTCTCAAGTCTCTTTAACGCGTCGTTTCGATTACCATGCTTATCTCGCGTCACAAGTCACTTTAACGCGTCTTTCCGATTTCCTAAGTATGGTTAGGTTATATTATGCAAAGTGTTCATGAAAATTTACGCTAGATTAGTATGTCGCGTCTCAAGTCTCTCTAACGCGTCGTTCCTATTTCCTAAGCATGGTTAAGTTATATTATGCAAAGTGTGTGTGAAACGTGACGCTAGATTAGTACCTCGCGTCTTAAGTCTCTCTAATGCGTCGTTCCGATTTCTAACAGTGGTAAGGTTATATTACGCAAAGTGTGCGAAAAAAGTGACTCTAGATTAGTATTATGCATCTCAAGTCACTGTAACGCGTCGCTTCGATTAGCATGCCTATGTCGCGTCATAAGTCTCTCTAACGTGTCGTTCAGATTATCTAAGCATGGTTGGGATATATTACTCAACGTGTGCGTGAAAAATGACAATAGATTAGAATGTCGCGTCTCAAGTCTATTTAACGCGTCGCTCTAATTACCTAGGCATGGTTAGGTTACATTACGCAAAGTGTGCATGAAAAATTACAATAGATTATAGTATGTCTCCTATCAAGTCTATTTAACGCGTCGTTCCGATTACCTTAGCATAGTTAGGTTATATTACACGAAGTGTGCGTTAAAAGTGACGTTAGATTAGTATGTCGTGTTTTAAGTCTCTTTAACGCGTCGTTTCGATTACCATGCTTATGTCGCGTCACAAGTCACTCTAACGCGCCGTTCCGATTACCTATGCATAGTTAGGTTATAGTATGTCGCATCTAAATTCTCTTTAACGGGTCGTTCTGATTACTTAAGCATGGTTATGTTATATTATGGAAAGAGTGCGTGAAAAATGACGCTAGATTAGTATGTTGTGTGTCAAGTCTCTTTTACGCGTTGTTCGGATTATCTAAGCATGGTTAGGTTATACTAAACAAGGTGTGCGTGAAAAGTGACGCTAGATTAGTATGTCGCGTCTCAAGTCTCTTTAACGTGTCGTTCTTATTACCCAAGCATGGTTAAGGTTATATTACGCAAAGTGTGCGTGAAAAGTGATGCTAGATTAGTATGTCGCGTCCGAAGGCTCTTTAACGCGTCGTTTCGATTACCATGCTTATGTGGCGTCACAAGTCTCTCCCACGCGTCATTTCGATTACCTAAGCATGGTTAGGTTATATTACGCAGAGTATGCGTGAAAAGTAACAATAAATTAGTATGTCGTGTCTCTAGTTGATGTAACGCGTCGTTGCAATTACCTAACCATGGTTTGGTTATATTACACAAAGTGTACGTGAAAAGTGACGCTAGATTAGGGTGTCGCCTCTCAATTTTCTTTAGCTCGTTGTAACGATTATCTAAGTATGGTAGGTTATATTACGAAAAGTGTGCGTGAAAAGGGACTCTACATTAGTATGTCGCGTCTCAAGTCTCTTTAACGCGTGGTTTCAATTACCATGCTTATCACACGTCACAACTCTCTTTAACGCGTCGTTCCGATTACCTAAGTATGGTTAGGTTATATTATGCAAGTGTTCATGAAAAGTGACGTTAGATTAATATGTCGTGTCTCAACTCTCTCTAACGCATGGTTCCTATTTTCTTAGCATGGTTACGCAAAGTGTGCGTGAAAACTGACGCTAGATTAGTACGTCGCTTCTCAAGTCTTTCTAAAGCGCCGTTCCGATTTCTACGCATGGTTAGGTTATATTACGCATAGTTTTCGAAAAAAGTGACGCTAGATTAGTATTACGCGTCTCAAGTCTCTATAACGCGTCATTTCCGATTACCATGCCTATATCGCGTCACACGTCTATCTAACGCGTCGTTTCGATTACCTAACCATGGTTAGGTTAGTATGTCGTGTTTCAAGTCTCTTTAACGCATCGTTTCGATTACCATGCTTCTGTCGCATCACAAGTCTCTCTAACGCGTCGTTCAGATTACCTAAGCATCTTTAGGTTTTATTACGCAAAGTGTGCGTGAAAAGTAACAATAGATTAGTATGTCGCGTTTAAAGTCTCTTTAACGCGTCGTTTCGATTACCTAAGCATGGTTAGGTTATATTACGCAAAGAGTGCGTGAAAAGTGACGCCAGATTAGTATGTTGCGTCTCAAGTCTCTTTAACATGGTTATATATTACTCAAAATGTGCGTGAAAAGTAACAATAAATTAGTATGTCGAGTCTCACGTCTATTTAACGCGTCGTTCCGATTACCTAAGCATGGTCAGGTTATATTACGCAAAGTGTGCGTGGAAAGTGACGCTGGATTAGTATGTCGCGTCTCAATTCTCTTTAATATGTTGTACCGATTACATAAGGATGGTTAGGTTACTTTACGCAAAGTGTGCGTGAAAAGTAACAATATATAAGTATGTCGCGTTTGAATTTTATTTAACGCGTCGTTCCGATTACCTATGTATGGTTAGGTTCTATTATGCAAAGTGTGTGTGAAAACTTACGATAGATTATTATGTCGTGTTTCAAGTCTATTGAACGCGTCATTCTGATTACCGAAGCATGGTTAGGTTATATTACGCAAAGAGTGCTTGAAAAGTGACGCTAAATTAGTATGTCGTGTCTCAAGTCTCTTTAACACGTCGTTCCGATTAATTAAGCATGGTTAGGTTATATTACGCAAAGTGTGCGTGAAAAGTGACGCTAGATTAGTATGTCGTTTCTCAAGTTTCTTTAACACGTCATTCTGATTACCTAAGCATGGTTAGGTTATAATACGAAAGGTGTGCGTGAAAACTGACGCTAGATGACTATGTCGCATCTCAATTTTCTTTAACGCCTCGTTGCGATTACCTAAGCATGGTTAGGTTATTTACGCAACGTGTGCATGAAAAGTGACGCTATATTAGTATGTCGTGTCTCAAGTGTCTTTAACGCGTCGTTTCAATTACCATGTTTATGTCGCATCCCAAGTCTCTTTATCGCGTCGTTCTGATTATCTAAGCATTGTTGGGTTATATTACGCAAAGTGTGCGTGAACAGTCACAATTAATTAGTATGTCGAGTCTCAAGTCGATTTATAGCGGCGTTACGATGACCTGAACCATGGTTAGGTTATAGTACGCAAAGTTTGCTTGAAAAGTGACGCTAGATTAGTATGTCGTGTCTGAATTCTCTTTACGCGTCGTTCCGATTTCCTAAGCATGGTTTGGTTATATTACGCAAAGTGTGCGTGAAAAGTCACAGTTAATTAGTATGTCGTGTCTTAAGTCGATTTAAAGCGGCGTTGCGATTACCTAACCATGGTTAGGTTATAGTACGCAAAGTTTGCTTGAAAACTGACGCTAGATTAGTATATCGCGTCTCAATTCTATTTAACGCGTTGTTCCGATTAACTAAGCATGGTTAGATTACATTACGCAAAGTGTGCGGGAAAAGTGACGCTAGATTAATATGTCGTTGTTGGGGCAGCGGGACGAGCAGGCTTGGATCGTATATTTCAATTCAAAATCGAAATTCCAGCAATCCGGATCCTAAAGTTGATCATATCAACAATAAATGAATCGTCGTATCATTTAGTAATTAAAGCACGCATCTAGGAATCATAAGAAGAATACCTTTGTCGATTCTCCAACGATTCTTGTAGTCCCGAAAGTACGGCGACCTCAAGCTCGTCCACACGAGTATGCGTCTGATTGAATCCTCGCCTTGAAGTAATCTGCAAGAGTTCCTCTTGCCGAGCAGCCCTAATCTCAAACTCTCGCCGCGATTACGACCTTGCTCAGATGTATGAAAAACGTCGCCAAGTTTTTCTCATGATTGATGACTACTTGAACTCCTTCAAGTTCTTTCTCTCTCTATTACTTTGTAGTGAGATGTGTGTTGTGTGGTGTAATGAAATGAGCAAGGACAAACTCTATTTATAGGCTAGAGCATGTCTTAAGAATGCAACACGTTGCATGCTAGGTGTCACACACCAAGCAAAGGTGTTGCCACCACATGACCCCTTTCATGTGGTGACATCATATAGGTGATGTCATCATATGACATCACATATATGACATAAACTTATCTCATTACACCATCACCATGACATCATCATTCCATTAGCTTATGATTAGGGATTTAAGTATCATTAATTACACTAATTAATTACTTAAGCCTTTTAATCATAAAACTTGGTTAAAATATAATTAGGTTCCTACTAATTTATAAGTCTTATAAATTAGTCCCTAATTAACATGGACATAGTACAATTAGGTTCCTACTAATTTATAACTCATACAAATTAGTCCCTAATTTGTACTTGTTTTTCATCTTACAATAATTTTCGAGATATGCCAGTATCTATATGAAATTGATATTGTAAACTCAATCGGTTGCACACTCTATTGTGTGTGACTAACTAGGTTCACATCTATATGGCAACGAGAGTCATAAGAAACGCCTTTCTTATATTAAATAATTAAATCCCATTTAATTATTAATTCTCGTAGATCGAGAGTGACGTCTAGCAACATATCACGACCCCCAAATAGAGATGAATGTTTCAATGCATTCTTTATGAAGCAATGTTCATAATTATCTCCGTTCATCCAGAGTGATGAATTCTTTCTAGGTTAAACTCCTATCTCCATATATAACTAATTAGAGCCAACACATCCTGCGGCCTTAGCTCATGAAAGATCTAGGGTTAAGGAGTATCAAACTCTAATCACCTATATACAAGATAGTGTCACCGCAAGTCAAAGGACATATGTACAATTATGAACTAGATGACATTAAATTGACTTTGATGAATTACCATATAAGTCATCTAGCGTCACTTGTTTGACTCACTCAACAACTTGAGTGTCCACATGTTTATTCTGATCCCCATCAAGTAGTATGAGACTCACTACTTCCTATAATTAGTAACTCTTTACTAATCATGAGCATAAACAGAGGTGACGATCTTTCCGGGATAATGCGATGCCCTTATTCGTAGGACCCCATCGATCGTGAACGATTATTTAGATCACTTGTATAATAGAATCTGTCACTCATATTCTTAATACCTTAAGAATAGATTCTATCACAATGTGATAAGGACAATATGTAATAAATAAACACTTAGTTGATGAGACATTTAGTTCAAATAAAAACATATATATCATTGCCAGTGGGATTTTTTTATACAAGAATAAATACAACATGGCCCTAGGGCACATACTACTAACAGTCGCGTAACAAGTCACTTTAACGCGTCGTTCCGATTACCATGCTTATGTCGCGTCACAAGTCTCTCTAACGCGTCGTTTCGATTACCTAAGCATGGTTAGGTTATTATTACGCAAAGTGTGCGTGAAAAGCGACGTTAAATTAGTATGCCGCGTCTCAGGTCTCTTTAACGCGTCGTTCCGATTACCTAAGCATGGTTAGGTTATTTTACACAAAGTGTGCGTGAATAGTGACGCTAGATTAGTATGTCGCATCTCAAGTCTTTTGAACGCGTCGTTTCGATTACCATGGTTATCTTGCGTCACAAGTCTCTTCAACGCGTCGTTACGATTACATAAGCATGGTTAGGTCATATTACGTAGAGTATGCATGAAAAGTGACGTTAGATAAGTATATCGTATTTCAAGTCTCTCTAACGTGACGTTCCGATTTCCCAAGCATGGTTAGCTTATATTACGAAAAAAAGTTTGCGTAAAAAGTGACGCTAGATTAGTATTACGTGTCTCAAGTCTCTTTAACACGTCGTTCTGATTGCGTAAGCATGGTTAGGTTATATTACACAAAGTGTGCGTGAAAAGTTACGTTAGATTAGTATGTCGCATTTCAAGTCATTTTAAGGCGTCGTTTCGGTTACCTAAGCATAGTTAGTTTATATTACACAAAATGTGCGTGAAAATAGACGCTAGATTAGTATGTCGCATCTCAAGTCTCTTTAACGCGTTGTTCCGATTACCTATGCATGATTAGGTTATTTTACTCAAAGTGTGCGTGAAATGTGATGTTAGATTAGTATGTCGCGTCTCAAGTTTCTTTAACGCTTCGTTTTGATTACCATCCTTATGTTTCGTCACAAGTCTCTCTAACGCGTCTTTCCGACTACCTAATCATGGTTAGGTTATATATTACGCAAAATGTGCGTGAAAAGTAACAAAAAATTAGTATGTCAAGTCTCACGTCTATTAAACGCCTCGTTCCGATTACCTAAGCATGGTTAGTTATATTACGCAAAGTGTTCGCAGAAAGTGACGCTGGATTAGTATATCGTGTCTCAATTCTCTTTAATGCATTTTACAGATTACCTAATGATGGTTAGGGTAATTTACGGAAAGTGTGCATGAAAAGTAACAATACATTAGTATGTCGCGTTTCAAGTCTATTTAACGCGCCGTTCCAATTACTTAAGAATGGTCAGGTCATATTACGCAAAGTGTGCGTGAAAAGTTACGCTAGACAAGCTAGATTAGTATGTCACGTTTCAAGTCTCTTTAAAGCGTCGTTCCGGTTACCTATGCATAGTTAAGTTATATTACGCAAAGTGTGCGTGAAAAGAGGCGCTAGATTAGTATGTCGCGTCTCAAGTCTCTTTAACGCGTTGTTCCGATTACCTAAGCATAATTAGGTTATTTTACTCAAAGTGTGCGTGAAAAGTGACGCTAGATTAGTATGTCGCGTCTCAATTCTATTTAACGCGTGGTTCCGATTACCCAAGCATGGTTAGGTTATTTTACGCAAAGTGTGCTTGAAAAGTGACGCTAAATAAGTATGTCGCGTCTCAAGTAACTTTAACTCGTCGTTCCAATTACTATGCTTATGTCGCATCACAAGTCTGTGTAATGCGTCGTTTCCATTACCTAAGCATGGTTAGGTTATATTACACAAAGTGTGCGTGAAAAATGACAATAGTATGTCGCGTCTTACGTCTATTTAACGCGTCGTTCCGATTATCTAAGAATGGTTAGGTTATATTACGCAAAGTGTGCGTGAAAAGTGACGCTAGAATAGTATGTCGCGTCTCAAGTCTCTTCAACGTATCGTTTCGATTACCATGCTTATCTCACGTCCCAAGTCTCTTTAACGGGTCGTTACGATTACCTAAGCATGGTTTGGTTATATTACGCAAAGTGTGCGTGAAAAGTGATGCTAGATTAGTATATCCTACCTCAAGTCTCTCTAACGCGCGGTTCCGATTTCCTAAGCAGGTTAGGTTATATTACGCAAAGTGTGCGTGAAAAGTCACAATAAATTAGTATGTCGCGTCTCAAGTCGATTTAAAGCGGCGTTGCGATTACCTAACCATGGTTAGGTTATAGTACGCAAAGTTTTCTTGAAAACTGACGCTAGATTAGTATCGCGTCTTAATTCTATTTAACGCGTTGTTCCGATTAACTAAGCATGGTTAGGTTATATTACACAAAGTGTGCGTGAAAAGTGACGCTAGATTAGTATGTCGCGTCTCAAGTCACTTTAACGCGTCGTTCCGATTACCATGCTTATGTCGCGTCACAAGTCTCTCTAACGCGTCGTTTCGATTACTTAAGCATGGTTAGGTTATTATTACGCCAAGTGTGCGTGAAAAGTGATGCTAGATTAGTATGCCGCGTCTCAGGTCTCTTTAACGCGTCGTTCCGATTACCTAAGCATGGTTAGGTTATTTTACACAAAGTGTGCGTGAAAAGTGACACTCGATTAGTATGTCGTATCTCAAGTCTCTTTAACACGTCGTTTCGATTACCATGGTTATCTTGCGTCACAAGTCTCTTCAAGGCGTCGTTACGAATACCTAAGCATGGTAAGGTTATATTATGCACAGTGTGCGTGAAAAGTGACGTTAGATTAGTATATCGTATTTCAAGTCTCTCTAACGGGCCGTTACGATTTCCCAAGCATGGTTAGGTTATATTACGCAAAGTGTGTATAAAAAGTGACGCTAGATTAGTATTACGCGTCTCAAGTCTCTTTAACACGTCGTTCCGATTACGTAAGCATGGTTAGGTTATATTACGCAAAGTGTGCGTGAAAAGTTATGTTAGATTAGTATGTCGCGTCTCAAGTCTCTTCAACGCGTCGTTCTGATTACCTAAGCATGGCTAGGTTATATTACGCAAGGTGTGAGTGAAAAGTTACGCTAGATTAGTATGTCGCGTCTCAAGGATCTTAAACGCGTTGTTCCGATTACCTAAGCATGGTTAGGTTATATTATGCAATGTGTGCGTGAAAAGTGACGCTAGATTAGTATATCGCATTTCAAGTCTCTTTATGGCGTCGTTCCGGTTACCTAAGCATAGTTAGGTTATATTACGCGAAGTGTGCGTGAAAATAGACGCTAGATTAGTATGTCGCATCTCAAGTCTCTTTAACGCGTTGTTCTGATTACCTATGCATGATTAGGTTATTTTACTCAAAGTGTGCGTGAAAAGTGACGCTAGATTAGTATGTCGCGTCTCAATTCTCTTTAACGCGTGATTCCGATTACTAAGCATGGTTAGGTTATTTTACGAAAAGTGTGCGTGAAAAGTGACGGTAGATTAGTATGTCGCGTCTCAAGTCACTTTTACTCGTCGTTCCAATTACCATGCTTATGTCGCGTCACAAGTCTGTGTAATGCGTCGTTTCGATTACCTAAGCATGGTTAGGTTATATTACGCAAAGTGTGCTTGAAAAATGACAATAGTATATCGCGTTTTACGTCTATTTAACGCGTCGTACTGATTACCTAAGAATGGTTAGGTTATATTACGCAAAGTGTGCGTGAAAAGTGTCGCTAGATTAGTATGTCGTGTCTCAAGTCTTTTTAACCCATCGTTTTGATTACCTTGCTTATCTCGCGTCACAAGTCTATTTAACACGTCGTTACGATTACCTAAGCATGGTTAGGTTATATTACACAAAGTGTCCATGAAAAGTGACGCTAGATTAGTATATCCTACCTCAAGTCTCTATAACGCGTAGTTCCGATTACCTAAGCATGGTTAGGTTATATTACGCAAAGTGTGCGTGAAAAGTCACAATTAATTAGTATGTCGCGTTTGAAGTCGATTTAAAGCGACGTTACGATTACCTAACCATGGTTAGGTTATAGTACGCAAAGTTTTCTTGAAAAGTGACGTTAGAATAGTATATCGCGTCTCAATTCTATTTAACGCGTTGTTCCGATTAACTAAGCATGGTTAGGTTATATTATGCAAAGTGTGCGTGAAAAGTGACGCTAGATTAGTATGTCGCGTGTCAAGTCACTTTGACGCGTCGTTTCGATTACCATGCTTATGTCGTATCATAAGTCTCTCTAACGCGTCGTTTCGATTACCTAAGCATGATTATGTTATTATTACGCAAAGTATGCGTGAAAAGTGGCGCTAGATTATTATATGCCGCGTCTCTGATATCTTTAACGCGTCGTTCCGAATACTTAAGCATGGTTAGGTTATTTTACACAAAGTGTGCGTGAAAAGTGACGCTAGATTTGTATATCGCGTCTCAAATCTCTTTAACGCATCGTTATGATTACCTAAGAATGGTCAGGTTATATTACGCAGAGTGTGCGTCAAAAGTGATGCTTAGTTAGTATATTGTATCTCAAGTCTCTCTAACGATCATTCCGATTTCTTAAGCATGGTTAGGATATATTACGCAAAGTGTGCGTGAAAAGAAACACTAAATAAGTATGTCACTTGTCAAGTCTCTCTAACACGTCGTTACGATTTCCTAATATAATTAGGTTATATTACACAAAGTGTGCGTAAAACGTGACGCTAGATTAAAATTACGCGTCTCAAGTCTCTTTAACACGTCATTCTGATTACCTAAGCATGGTTAGGTTACATTATGCAAAGTGTGCACTAAAAGTTACGTTAGATCAGTATGTCGCATCTCAAGTCTCTTTAACGTGTCGTTCTGATTACCTAAGCATGGCTAGGTTATACTACGCAAGGTGTGTGTGAAAAGTAACGCTAGATTAGTATGCTGCGTCTTAAGGCTCTTTAATGCGTCGTTCTGATTACCTAAGCATGGTTAGGTTATATTACGCAAAGAGTGCGTCAAAAGTGACGCTAAATTAGTATGTCGTGTCTCAAGTCTCGTTAATGCGTTGTTTCGATTACCATGCTTATGTCGCGTCACAAGTCTCTCTAACGCGTCGTTCCGATTATCTAAGCATGGTTAGGTTATATCACGCAAAGTGTGCATGAAAAGTGACGCTATATTAGTATGTCGCGTCTCAAGTCTCTTTAACGCGTAGTTTCGATTACCATGCTTATCTCGCGTCACAAGTCTCTTTAACTCATCATTGTGATTACCTAAGCATGGTTTGATTATGTTACGCAAAGTGTGCGTGAAAAGTGACGCTAGATTAATATATCCTACATCAAGTCTCTCTAACGCGTCGTTCCGATTATCTAAGAATGGTTAGGTTATATTACGCAAAGTGTGCGTGAAAAGTGACGCTAGATTAGTATGACGCGTCGTTTTGATTACCATGCTTATTAAGCATGGTTAGTTTCGAATACCATGCTTATCTCGCGTCTCAAGTATCTTTAACGCGTCGTTTTGATTACCATGCTTATTAACCCGTTGTTCCGATTATCTAAGCATAGTTAGGTTATATTACGCAAAGTGTGCGTGAAACGTTACGCTAGATTAATATATCGCCACTAAAGTCTCTTTGATGCGTCGTTCTGATTACCTAAGCATTGTTAGGTGATATTACGCAAAGCGTGCGTAATAAGTGACGCTAGATTAGTAAGGCGCGTTTCAAGTCTCTTTAACGCGTCGTTTCGATTATTGTGCTTATCTCGTGTCACAAGTATCTCTAACGCGTCGTTCCAATTACCTAGGCATGGTTAGGTTATTTTACGCAAAGTGTGCGTGAAAAGTGACGCTAGATTAGTATGACGCGTCTCAAGTCTCTTTAATGCGTATTCCGGTTACCTAAGCATGGTTAGGTTATATTGCGTAAAGTGTGCGTGAAAAGGGACGTTAGATTAGTATGTTGCGTCTCAAGTCTCTTTAACGCGTCTTTCCGATTACGTAAGCATGGTTATGCAATATTACGCAAATTGTGAGTGAAAAGTTTTGCTAGATTAATATGTTTCTACTCAAGTCTCTTTAATGCGTCGTTCCGATTT
Source organism: Mercurialis annua (assembly GCF_937616625.2). Taxonomy (NCBI): domain Eukaryota; kingdom Viridiplantae; phylum Streptophyta; class Magnoliopsida; order Malpighiales; family Euphorbiaceae; genus Mercurialis; species Mercurialis annua. The sequence goes on from NC_065570.1 coordinate 35,576,960, forward strand.
CCTAAGCATGGTTAGGTTATATCACGCAAAGTTGGCGAAAAGTGACGCTAGATTAGTATGTTGCCTCCGAAGTCTCTTTAACGCGTCGTTCCGATTATCTAAGCATGGTTAGATTATTTTACGAAAAGTGTGCTTGAAAAGTGACGATACATTAGTACGTTGCGTCTCAAGTCTCTTAAACGCGTTGTACCAATTACCTAAGGATGGTTAGGTTACTTTACGAAAAGTGTGCGTGAAAAGTAACAAACATTAGTATGTCGTGTCTAATGTCTATTTATCGCGTCGTTCTGATTACCAAAGAATGGTTTGGTTATATTACGCAAAGTGTGCATGGAAAATGACGCTAGATTAGTATGTCGCATCTCAATTCTCTTTAACGTGTTGTTTCGATTACCTAAGGATGGTTAGGTTACTTTACAGAAAGTGTACGTGAAAAGTGACGCTAGATTAATATGTCGCGTCTCAAGTCTATTTAACGCGTCGTTCTGATTACCAAAGCATGGTAAGGTTATATTACGCGAAGTGTGCGTGAAAATTTATGCTAGATTAGTATATCGTGTCTCAATTCTCTTTTACGTGTGGTTAGGTTATATTATGCAAAGTGTGCGTGAAAAGTTACGCTAGATTAGTATGTCGCGTCTCAAGTCTCTTTATCGCCTCTTTTCGATTACCTAGGCATGGTTAGGTTATATTAAGCAAAGTGTGTGTGAAAAGCGACCCTAGATTAGTATGTTGTGTCGCAAGTCTCTTTAACGCATCGTTCTGATTACCTAAGCGTAGTTAGGTTATATTACGCAAAGTGCGCGTGAAAAGAGACGCTAGATTAGTATGTCACATCTTAAGTCTCTTTAACGCGTTGTTTCAATTAACTAAGTATGATTAGGTTACTTTACGCAAAGTGTGCGTGAAAAGTGACACTAGATCAGTATGTCGCGTCTCAATTCTCTTTTGCGTGTGGTTACGATTACCTAAGCATGGTCAGGTTATTTTACCCAAAGTGTGCCTGAAAAGTTACGCTAGATTAGTATGTCGCTTCTCAAGTCACTTTAACTCGTCGTTTTGATTACCATGCTTATGTCGCGTCACAAGCCTCTTTAATGCGTCGTTCTGATTACCTAAGCATAGTTAGGTTACATTATGCAAAGTGTGCATAAAATTAGACGCTAGATTAGTATGTCGCGTCTTAAGTCTCTTCAACACGTTGTTACATTACACAAAGTGTGCGTGAAATTAGACGCTAGATTAGTATGTCGCGTCTTAATTCTCTTTAACAGGTTGTTACGATTCCCTGAGCATGATTAGGTTATTTTACGCAAAGTGTGCATGAAAAGTGATGCTAGATTAGTATGTCGCGTCTCAATTCTCTTTAGCGTGTGGTTCCGATTACATTGGTATGGTCAGGTTATTTTACGTAAAGTGTGCCTGATAAGTGACGCTAGATTAGTATGTCGCGTCTCAAGTCACTTCAACTCGTCGTTTGGATTACCATGCTTATGTCGCGTCACAAGTCTCTCTGACGTCGTTTCGATTACCTATGCATCGTTAGGTCATATTACGCAAAGTGTGCGTGAAAAATGACAATAGATTAGTATGTCTCGTTTCGCTTCTATTTAATCCGTCGTTCCGATTACCTAAGCATGGTTAGGTTATATTACGCAAAGTGTGCGTGAAACGTTACGCTACTAGATAAGTATGTTGTGTCTCAATTCTCTTTAACGTTTTGTTCTGATTATCTAAGCATGATTAGGTCATATTACGCAAAGTTTTCGTGAAAAGTAACAATTAATTAGTGTGTCGCGTCACACGTCTATTTAACGCGCCGTTCCAATTACCGAAGCATGGTTAGGTTATATTACGCAAAGTGTGCGTGAAACGTTAAGCTAAATAAGTATGTCGCGTCTCAATTCTCTTTAACGCATTGTTCTGATTACCTAAGCATGGTTAGGTTATATTACACAAAGTGTGCGTGAAAAGTGACGGTAGATTAGTATGCCGCGTCTCAGGTCTCTTTAACGCGTCGTTCTGATTACCTAAGCATGGTTTGGTTATATTACGCAAAGTGTGCGTGAAACGTTACGCTACTAGATAAGTATGTCGTGTCTAAATTCTCTTTAACGTGCTAGGTTAGAATGTCGCGTCTCAAGTCTCTTTAACGCATCGTTCTGATTACCTAAGCATGGTTAGGTTATATTACGCAAAATGTGCGTGAAAAGTGATGCTACATTAGTATGTCGCGTCTCAAGTGTCTTTAACGCGTCGTTCCGATTACCTAAGCATGGTTAGGTTATATTACGCAAAGAGTGTGAAAAAAGTGACGCTAGATTAGTATTGCGCGTTTCAAGTCTCTTTAATGCGTCGTTTCGATTATCATGCTTATGTCGCGTCACAAGTGTCTCTAATGCGTTGTTCTGATTAGCTAAGAATGGTTAGATAATAATACGCAAAGATTGCGTGAAAAGTGAAAATAAATTAGTATGTCGCATCTCAAGTCTCTTTAACGCGTCATTCCGATTACCTAAGCATGGTTAGGTTATTTTACACAAAGTGTGCGTGAAAAGTGACGCTAGGTTTGTATGTCGCGTCTCATGTCCCGTTAACGCTTGTTCTGATTATCTAAGCATGTTTAGGTTATACAACGCAAAGTGTGCGTGAAAAGTGACGCTAGATTAGTATATCACGTCTCAAGTCTCTTTAACGCGTCGTTCCCATTACCAAAGAATGGTTATGTTATATTATGCCAAGTGCGCGTTAAGTCGCTAGAATAGTATGTCGCGTCACAAGTCTCCTTAACACGTTGTTACGATTACTTAAGCATGGTTAATTTATATTACGCAAAGTGTGCGTAAAAAGTGACGTTGGATTAGTATGGCGCGTCTCAAGTATCTTTAACGTATCGTTTCGATTACCATGCTTATGTCACTTTACAAGTCTCTCTAACACGTCGTTCCGATTACCAAAGCATGCTTAGGTTGTATTACGCAAAGTGTGCGTGAAATGTTACAATAGATTAGTATGTCGCGTTGCAAGTGTCTTTAACGTGCCGTTCCATTACCTAAGCATGGTTAGGTTAATTTACGCAAAGTGCATGTGAAAAGTGACACTAGATTAGTATGTCGCATCTCAAGTCTCTTTAACGCGTCGTTCCGATTACCAAAGCATGGTTAGGTTATAATACGCAATGTGTGCGTGAAAACATTTGCTAGGTTAGTATGTCGCGTCTCAAGTCTCTTTAACGTATCATTTCGATTACCATGCTTATGTCACTTTACAAGTCTCTCTAACATGTCGTTCCGATTATCAAAGCATGGTTAGGTTATATTACGCAAAGTGTGCGTGAAAAGTGACAATAGATGAGTATGTCACGTTTCAAGTCTCTTTAAGGCGTCGTTCCGGTTACCTAAGCATGATTATGTTATTTTACTGAATGTGTGCGTGAAAAGTGACGCTAGATTAGTATGTCACGTCTCAATTCTCTTTAATGCGTCGTTTCGATTATCATGCTTATGTCGCGTCACAAGTGTCTCTAATGCGTTGTTCTGATTAGCTAAGAATGGTTAGATAATAATACGCAAAGATTGCGTGAAAAGTGAAAATAAATTAGTATGTCGCATCTCAAGTCTCTTTAACGCGTCATTCCGATTACCTAAGCATGGTTAGGTTATTTTACACAAAGTGTGCGTGAAAAGTGACGCTAGGTTTGTATGTCGCGTCTCATGTCCCGTTAACGCTTGTTCTGATTATCTAAGCATGTTTAGGTTATACAACGCAAAGTGTGCGTGAAAAGGGACGCTAGATTAGTATATCACGTCTCAAGTCTCTTTAACGCGTCGTTCCCATTACCAAAGAATGGTTATGTTATATTATGCCAAGTGCGCGTTAAGTCGCTAGAATAGTATGTCGCGTCACAAGTCTCCTTAACACGTTGTTACGATTACTTAAGCATGGTTAATTTATATTACGCAAAGTGTGCGTAAAAAGTGACGTTGGATTAGTATGGCGCGTCTCAAGTATCTTTAACGTATCGTTTCGATTACCATGCTTATGTCACTTTACAAGTCTCTCTAACACGTCGTTCCGATTACCAAAGCATGCTTAGGTTGTATTACGCAAAGTGTGCGTGAAATGTTACAATAGATTAGTATGTCGCGTTGCAAGTGTCTTTAACGTGCCGTTCCATTACCTAAGCATGGTTAGGTTAATTTACGCAAAGTGCGTGTGAAAAGTGACACTAGATTAGTATGTCGCATCTCAAGTCTCTTTAACGCGTCGTTCCGATTACCAAAGCATGGTTAGGTTATAATACGCAATGTGTGCGTGAAAACATTTGCTAGGTTAGTATGTCGCGTCTCAAGTCTCTTTAACGTATCATTTCGATTACCATGCTTATGTCACTTTACAAGTCTCTCTAACATGTCGTTCCGATTATCAAAGCATGGTTAGGTTATATTACGCAAAGTGTGCGTGAAAAGTGACAATAGATGAGTATGTCACGTTTCAAGTCTCTTTAAGGCGTCGTTCCGGTTACCTAAGCATGATTATGTTATTTTACTGAATGTGTGCGTGAAAAGTGACGCTAGATTAGTATGTCACGTCTCAATTCTCTTTAACGCGTGGTTCCGATTACCCAAGCATGGTTAGGTTATTTTATGCAAAGTGTGCGTGAAAAGTGACGCTAGATTAGTATGTCGCGTCTCAAGTAACTTTAACTCGTCGTTCCAATTACATAAGCATGGTTAGGTTATATTACGCAAAGTGTGCGTGAAAAGTGACGCTAGATTAGTATGTCTTGTCTCAAGTCGCTTTAACGCGTCGTTCCGATTACCATGCTTATGTCGCGTCACAAATCTCTCTAACGCGTCGTTTCGATTACTTAAGCATTGTTAGGTTATTATTACGCAAAGTGTGCGTGAAAAGTGACGCTAGATTAGTATGCCGCGTCTCAGGTCTCTTTAACGCATCGTTCCGATTACCTAAGCATGGTTAGGTTATTTTACACAAAGTGTGCGTGAAAAGTGACACTAGATTAGTATGTCGCATCTAAAGTCTCTTTAACACGTCGTTTCGATAACCATGGTTATCTTGTGTCACAAGTCACTTCAACGCATCGTTACGAATACCTAAGCATGGTAAGGTTATATTACGCAGAGTGTGCGTGAAAAGTGATGTGAGATTATTATATCGTATTTCAAGTCTCTCTAACGCGCCGTTCCGATCTCCCAAGCATGGTTAGGTTATATTACGCAAAGTGTGCATAAACAAGTGACGCTAGATTAGTATTACGTGTCTCAAGTCTCTTTAACACGTCGTTCCGATAACGTAAGAATGGTTAGGTTATAATACGCAAAGTGTGCGTGAAAAGTTACGTTAGATTAGTATGCCGCGTCTCAAGTCTCTTCAACGCGTCGTTCTGATTACCTAAGCATGGCTAGGTTATATTACGCAAGGTGTGCGTAAAAAGTTACGCTAGATTAGTATGTCGCGTCTCAAGGATCTTTAACGCTTCGTTCTGATTACCTAAGCATGGTTAGGTTATATTATGCAACGTGTGCGTGAAAAGTGACGCTAAATTAGTATGTCGCGTCTAAAGTCTCTTTAGCGCGTCGTTTCGATTACCATCCTTATGACGCGTCACAAGTCTCTCTAACGCGTCTTTCCGATTACCTAAGCATGGTTAGGTTATATATTACGCAAAATGTGCGTCAAAAGTAACAATAAATTAGTATGTCGAGTCTCACGTCTATTTAGCGCGTCGTTCCGATTGCCTAAGCATGGTTAGTTATATTACGCAAAGTGTTCGTGGAAAGTGACGCTGGATTAGTATATCGTGTCTCACTTCTCTTTAACGTGTTGTACCGATTACCTAAGGATGGTTAGGTTACTTTACGGAAAGTGTGCGTGAAAAGTAACAATACATTAATATGTCGCGTCTCAATTCTATTTAACTCGTCGTTCCGATTACATAGGAATGGTGAGGTTATATTACACAAAGTGTGCGTGAAAAGTAATGCTAGATAAGCTAGATTTGTATTAGGTTATATTACACAAAGTGTGCGTGAAAATAGATGCTAGATTAGTATGTCGCATCTCATGTCTCTTTAACGCGTTGTTCCGATTACCTATGCATGATTAGGTTATTTTACTCAAAGTGTGCGTGAAAAGTGACGCTAGATTAGTATGTCGCGTCTCAATTCTCTCTAACGCGTGGTTCCGATTACCTAAGCATGGTTAGGTTATTTTACGAAAAGAGTGCGTGAAAAGTGACGGTAGATTAGTATGTCGCGTCTCAAGTCACTTTAACTCGTTTCGATTACCTAAGCATGGTTAGGTCATATTACGCAAAGTGTGCGTGAAAAATGACAATAGATTAGTATGTCTCGTCTCACGTCTATTTAACGCGTCGTTCCGATTACCTAAAAATGGTTAGGTTATATTCCGCAAAGTGTGCGTGAAACGATACGCTACTAGATAAGTATGTTGTGTCTCAATTCTCTTTAACGTGTTGTTCTTATTACCTAAGCATGGTTAGGTCATATTACGCAAACTGTGCGTGAAAAGTAACAATAAATTAATATGTCGCGTCACACGTCTACTTAATGCGCCGTTTCGATTACCTAAGCATGGTTAGGTTATATTACGCAAAGTGTGCGTGAAAGGTTACGCTAAATAAGTATGTCGCATATCAATTCTCTTTAACGCGTTGTTCTGATTACCTAAGCATGGTTAGGTTATATTGCGCAAACTGTGCGTGAAAAGTAACAATAAATCAGTATGTTGCGTCACACTTTTATTTAACGCGTCGTTCCGATTACCTAAGCATGGTTAGGTTATATTACGCAAAGTGTGCATGGAAAGTGACGCTAGATTAATATGTCGCGTCTCAATTCTCTTTAACGCGTTGTAACAATTAGCTAAACATGGTTAAGTTAGGTTACGCAAAGTGTGCATGAAAAGTGACAATAGATTAGTATGTCGCGTCTTAAGTCTCTTTAACGCGTCGTTCCGATTACCTAAGCATGGTTAGGTTGTATTACGCAAAGTGTGCGTGAAAAGTGACGTTAAATTAGGTATGGCGCGTCTCAAGTCTTTTTAATGTGTCGTTCAGATTACCTAAGCATGGTTAGGTTATATTACGCAAACTGTGCGTGAAAAGTGACAATTGATTAGTATGTCGCTTCTCAAGTCTCTTTAACGCCTCGTTCGATTACCAAAGAATTGTTAGGTTATATTACGCAAAGTGTGCATGAAAAGTGACGCTAGATTAGTATGTAGTGTCTCAACTCTCTTTATTGCGTTGTTCCGATTACCTAAGCATGGTTAGGTTATATTACGCAAAGTGTGCCTGAAAAGTGACAATAGATCACTATGTCGCGTCTCAAGTCTCTTTAACGCGTCGTTCCGATTATCTAAGCGTGGTAGGTTATATTGCGCAATGTGTGCGGGAAAACTGTTGCTAGGTTAGAATGTCGCATCTCAAGTCTCTGTAACGCGTCGTTAGGTTATATTACGCAAAATGTGCGTGAAAAGTTATGCTAGATTAGTATGTCGCTTCTCAAGTGTCTTTAACGCGTCGTTCCGATTACTTAAGCATGGTTAGGTTATACTCCCTCCGTCCCACAAAGATAGACCACCTTTCTATTTTGGGCGTCCCAAATTATAGGCCACCTTCTATTTTTGGTTAGTAATTTTAAAACTAAAGGTCTTAGTTACCCCAAATAAATATACATTGTTATCTTCAACTTAATTAATTTCTCCATGTTTCAATGTGGAGTAAATGTCAATTTTTAATACCAATGCAAAATACACCAATACAAAAATTAGTCATCAATATATTATTTATTTATTTAAAAAATTATTAAAGGCTGAAAATGGAAAAAAACTAATTTTAACTAATCTAACTATTTTTTTCTTAATTCCCGTGTTTGTCCAAATGGCCTATCTTTGTGGGACGGAGGGAGTATTACGCAAAGCGTGCGTAAAAAGTGACACTAGATTAGTATTGGGCGTTTCAAGTCTCTTTAATGCGTCGTTTCGATTATCATGCTTATGTCGCGTCATAAGTGTCTCTAATGCGTCGTTCTGATTAGCTAAGCATGGTTAGATAATGTTACGCAAAGTTTGCGTGAAAATTGAAAATAAATTAGTATGTCGCATCTCAAGTCTCTTTAACGCGTCATTCTGATTACTTAAGCATGGCTAGGTTATTTTACACAAAGTGTACGTGAAAGTGACGCTAGGTTTAGTATGTCGCGTTACAAGTGTCTTTAACGTGCCGTTCCAATTACCTAAGCATGGTTAAGTTATTTTACGCAAAGTGCGCGTGAAAGGTGACACTAGATTAGTATGTCGCGTCTCAAGCCTCTTTAACGCGTCGTTCCGATTACCAAAGTATGGTTAGGTTATATTACGCAATGTGTGTGTGAAAACATTTGCTAGGTTAGTATGTCGCGTCTCAAGTCTCTTTAACGTATCATTTCGATTACCATGCTTATGTCACATTACAAGTCTCTCTAACACGTCGTTCCGATTACCAAAGCATGGTTAGGTTATATTACGCAAAGTGTGCGTGAAAAGTGACAATAGATGAGTATGTCGCGTTGCAAGTGTCTTTACCGTGCCGTTCCGATTACCTAAGCATAGTTAAGTGACAATAGATGGTTAGGTTATTTTACGCAAAGTGCGTCTCAAGTCTCTTTAACGCGTCGTTCCGATTGCCTAAGCATGGTTAGGTTTTGATTAGTATGTCTTGTCTCAAGTCTCTTTAACGCGTCGTTCCGATTACCTAAGCATGGTTAGGTTTAGATTACCATGCTTGTCTTAAGTCTCTTTAACGCGTCGTTCTGATTACCAAAGCATGGTTAGGTTATATTATGCAAAGCGTGCTTCAAAAAAGTGACGCTAGATTAGTATGGCGCGTTTCAAGTCTCTTTAACGCGTCGTTTCGATTACCGAAATATGGTAAGGTTATATTACATACAGTGTGCGTGAAAAGTGACGCTAGATTAGTATGTCGCGTCTCAAGTCTCTTTAACGCGTCATTCCGATTACCTAAGCATAGTTAGGTTATATTACACAAAGTGTGCTTGAAGAGTCACGCTAGATCAATATGTCCCTATTCAAGTCTCTTTAACACGTCGTTCCAATTACCTAAGCATGGAAAGCTTATATTATGCAGAGTGTGTTGAAAAGTGACGGTAGATTAGTATATCGCGTCTCAAGTCTCTTTAATGTGTCGCTCTGCTTACCTAAGCATGGTTAGGTTATGTTACTTAAGGTGTGCGTGAAAAGTGACGCTAGATTAGCATGTCGCATCTCAATGCTCTTTAACATGTCGTTCCGTTTACCTAAGCATGGTTAGGTTATATTACGCAATGTCTGCGTGAAAAGTGACGCTATATTAGTATCTCGTGTCTCAAGTCTCTTTAACGCGTCGTTTTGATTACCATGCTTATTAACCCGTCGTTCCGATTACCTAAGCATAGTTAGGTTATATTACACAAAGTGTGCGTGAAACGTTACGCTAGATTAATATATCGCTACTCAAGTCTCTTTGATGCGTCGTTCTGATTACCTAAGCATGGTTAGGTGATATTACGCAAAGCGTGCGTAATAACTGACGCTAGATTAGTAAGGCGCGTTTCAAGTCTCTTTAACGCGTCGTTTCGATTATTGTGCTTATGTCGTGTCACAAGTGTCTCTAACGCGCCGTTCTGATTACCTAAGCATGGTTAGATTATATTACGCAAAATGTGCGTGAAAAGTGACAATATATTAGTATGGAGCTTCTCAACTCTTTTTAACGCGTCATGGTTAGGGTATTTTACGCAAAGTGTGCGTGAAAAGTGACGCTAGATTAGTATGACGCGTCTCAAGTTTCTTTAATGTGTATTCCGATTACCTAAGCATGGTTAGGTTATATTACGTAAAGTGTGAGTGAAAAGGGACGCTAGATTAGTATGTTGCGTCTCAAGTCTCTTTAACGCGTCTTTCCGATTACGTAAGCATGGTTATGTCATATTATGCAAAGTGTGCGTGAAAAGTGACGCTATATTAATGTGTTGCTACTCAAGTCTCTTTAATGCGTCGTTCCGATTTCCTGAGCATGGTTAGGTTACATTACGCAAATTTTGCGTGAAATTTGACGCTAGATTAGTATGTTGCCTCTGAAGTCTCTTTAACGCGTTGTACCGATTACGTAAGGATTGTTAGGTTACTTTACGAAAAGTGTGCGTGAAAAGTAACAAACATTAGTATGTCGCGTCTCAAGTCTATTTATCGCGTCGTTTTGATTACCTAAGCATGGTTAGGTTATATTATGCAAAGTGTGCATGGAAAGTGACGCTAGATTAGCATGTCGCATCTCAATTCTCTTTAACGCGTTGTACCGATTACCTAAGGATTGTTAGGTTACTTTACAGAAAGTGTACGTGAAAAGTGATGGTAGATTAGTATGTCGCGTCTCAAGTCTATTTAACGCGTCGTTCTGATTACCAAAGCATGGTTAGGTTATATTACATGAAGTGTGCGTGAAAATTTACGCTAGATTAGTATATCACGTATCAATTCTCTTTAACGCATTGTTCCGATTACCTAAGCATGGTTAGGTTATATTATGCAAAGTGTGCGTGAAAAGTTACGCTAGATTAGTACGTCGCGTCTCAAGTCTTTTTATCGCCTCTTATCGATTACCTAGGCATGGTTAGGTTATTTTACGCAAAGTGTGCGTGAAAAGCGACGCTGGATTAGTATGTCGCGTCGCAAGTCTCTTTAACGCGTCGTTCTGATTACCTAAGCATAGTTAGGTTATATAACGCAAAGTGAGCGTGAAAAGAGACGCTAGATTAGTATGTCGCTTCTTAAGTCTTTTTAATGCGTTGTTTCAATTACCTAAGTATGATTAGGTTATTTTACGCAAAGTGTGCGTGAGAAGTGACGCTATATCAGTATGTCGCGTCTCTATTGTCTTTTGCGTGTGGTTCCGATTACCTAAGTATGGTCAGGTTATTTTACCCCAAGTGTGCCTGAAAAGTGACGCTAGATTAGTATGTCGCGTTTCAAGTCACTTTAACTCGTCGTTCTGATTACCATGCCTATGTCGCATCACAAGTCTCTTTAACGCGTCGTTCTAATTACCTAAGCATAGTCAGGTTACATTACGCAAAGTGTGCGTGAAATTAGACGCTAGATTAGTATGTCTCGTCTTAGGTCTCTTTAACACGTTGTTACATTACGCAAAGTGTGCGTGAAATTAGACGCTAGATTAGTATGTCGCGTCTTAAGTCTCTTTAACAGGTTGTTCCGATTACCTAAGCATGATTAGGTTATTTTACGCAAAGTGTGCGTGAAAAGTGACGCTAGATTAGTATGTCGCATCTCAATTCTCATTAGCGTGTGGTTCCGATTACCTAGGCAAGGTCAGGTTATTTTACGCAAAGTGTGCCTGATAAGTGACGCTAGATTAGTATGTCTCGTCTCAAGTCACTTTAACTCGTCGTTTGGATTTTCATGCTTATGTCGCGTCACAAGTCTTTATGACATCGTTTCGATTACCTAAGCATGGTTAGGTCATATTACGCAAAGTGTGCGTGAAAAATGACAATAGATTACTATGTCTTGTCTCACGTCTATTTAACGCGTCGTTCCGATTACCTAAAAATGGTTAGGTTATATTCCACAAAGTGTGCGTGAAATGTTACGCTACTAGATAAGTATGTCGTGTCTCAATTCTCTTTAACGTGTTGTTCTGATTACCTAAGCATGGTTAGGTCATATTACGCAAACTGTGCGTGAAAAGTAACAATAAATTAGTATGTCGCGTCACACGTCTATTTAACGCGTCGTTCTGATTACCTAAGCATGGTTAGGTTATATTACGCAAAGTGTGCTTGAAAAGTTACGCTAAATAAGTATGTCGCGTCTCAATTCTCTTTAACGCGTTGTTCTGATTACCTAAGCATAGTTAGGTTATATTACGCAAACTGTGCGTGAAAAGTAACAATAAATCAGTATGTCGGGTCACACTTTTATTTAAAGCGTCGTTCCGATTACCTAAGCATGGTTAGGTTATCTTACGCGAAGTGTCTATGGAAAGTGACACTAGATTAATATGTCGCGTCTCAATTCTTTTTAACGCGTTGTACCAATTAGCTAAACATGGTTAAGTTAGGTTACGCAAAGTGTGCGTGAAAAGTGACAATAGATTAGTATGTCGCGTCTTAAGTCTCTTTAACGCGTCGTTCCGATTACCTAAGCATGGTTAGGTTGTATTACGCAAAGTGTGCGTGAAAAGTGACGTTAGATTAGGTATGGCGCGTCTCAAGTCTTTTTAATATGTCGTTCAGATTACCTAAGCATGGTTAGGTTATATTGCGCATAGTGTGCGTGAAAAGTGACAATAGATTAGTATGTCGCGTCTCAAGTCTCTTTAACGCATGTTCCGATTACCTAAGCATTGTTAGGTTATATTACGCAAACTGTGCGTGAAAAGTGACGCTATATTAGTATGTCGCTTCTCAAGTCTCTTTAACGCCTCGTTCGATTACCAAAGCATTGTTAGGTTATATTACGCAAAGTGTGCGTTAAAAGTGACGCTATATTAGTATGTCGCTTCTCAAGTCTCTTTAACGCCTCGTTCGATTACCAAAGCATTGTTAGGTTATATTACGCAAAGTGTGCCTGAAAAGTGACAATGGATCACTATGTCGCGTCTCAAGTCTCTTTAACGTGTCGTTCCGATTATCTAAGCGTGGTAGGTTATATTGCGCAATGTGTGCGTGAAAACTGTTGCTAGGTTAGAATGTCGCGTCTCAAGTCTCTGTAACGCGTCGTTAGGTTATATTACGCAAAATGTGCGTGAAAAGTGATGCTAGATTAGTATGTCGCTTCTCAAGTGTCTTTAACGCGTCGTTCCGATTACTTAAGCATGGTTAGGTTATACTCCCTCCGTCCCACAAAGATAGGCCACCTTTCTATTTTGGGCGTCCCAAATTATAGGCCACCTTCTATTTTTGGTTAGTAATTTTAAAACTAAAGGTCTTAGTTACCCCTAATAAATATACATTGTTATCTTCAACTTAATTAATTTCTCCATGTTTCAATGTGGAGTAAATGTCAATTTTTAATACCAATGCAAAATACACCAATACAAAAATTAGTCATCAATATATTATTTATTTATTTAAAAAATTATTAAAGGCTGAAAATGGAAAAAAACTAATTTTAACTAATCTAACTATTTTTTTCTTAATTCCCGTGTTTGTCCAAATGGCCTATCTTTGTGGGACGGAGGGAGTATTACGCAAAGCGTGCGTAAAAAGTGACACTAGATTAGTATTAGGCGTTTCAAGTCTTTTTAATGCGTCGTTTCGATTATCATGCTTATGTCGCGTCATAAGTGTCTCTAATGCGTCGTTCTGATTAGCTAAGCATGGTTAGATAATATTACGCAAAGTTTGCGTGAAAAGTGAAAATAAATTAGTATGTCGCATCTCAAGTCTCTTTAACGCGTCATTCCAATTACTTAAGCATGGCTAGGTTATTTTACACAAAGTGTGCGTGAAAGTGACGCTAGGTTTAGTATGTCGCGTTACAAGTGTCTTTAACGTGCCGTTCCAATTACCTAAGCATGGTTAGGTTATTTTACGCAAAGTGCGCGTGAAAAGTGACACTAGATTAGTATGTCGCGTCTCAAGCCTCTTTAACGCGTCGTTCCGATTACCAAAGCATGGTTAGGTTATATTACGCAATGTGTGTGTGAAAACATTTGCTAGGTTAGTATGTCGCGTCTCAAGTCTCTTTAACGTATCATTTCGATTACCATGCTTATGTCACATTACAAGTCTCTCTAACATGTCGTTCCGATTACCAAAGCATGGTTAGGTTATATTACACAAAGTGTGCGTGAAAAGTGACAATAGATGAGTATGTCGCGTTGCAAGTGTCTTTACCGTGCCGTTCCGATTACCTAAGCATGGTTAGGTTATTTTACGCGAAGTGTACATGAAAAGTGACGCTAGATTAGTATGGCATCTCAAGTCTCTTTAACTCGTCGTTCCGATTACCTAAGCATGGTTAAGTTATATTACGCAATGTGTGCGTCTTAAGTCTCTTTAACTCGTCGGTCCGATCACCTAAGCATGGTATAGTTATATAACGCAAAGTGTGCGTGAAAAGTGACGCTAAAGTAGTATGTTGCGTCTCAAATCTCTTTAATGCGTCGTTTCGATTAATGCGCTTATGTCCCGTCACAAGTGTCTCTAACGCGTCGTTCTGATTACCTATGAATGGTTAGATTATATTACGCAAAGTGTGCGTGAAACGTGACAATAGATTACTATGTAGCATCTCAAATCTTTTTAACGCGTCGTTCCGATTACCTAGGCATGGTTAGGTTATTTTACGTAAAGTGTGCGTGAAAATTGACGCTAGATTAGTATGTCGCGTCTCAAGTCTCTTTAACTGTCGTTCCGATTACCTAAGTATGGTTAGGTTATATTACGCAAAGTGCGCGTTAAAAGTGACGCTAGATTAGCATGTCGCGTCTCAAGTCTCTCTAACGCGTATTTCCTATTACCTAAGCTTGGTTTATTTTACGCAAAGTGTGCGTGAAAAGTGACACTAGATTAGAAAGTCGCATCTCAAGTCTCTATTAGGCGTCGTTCGATTACCTATTCAAGGTTAGGTTATATTACACAAAGTGTGCGTGAAAAGTGACAATAGATTAGTATCACGCATCTCAAGTCTCTTTAACGCGTCGTTTCGATTACCTAAGCAAGGTTTGGTAATAATACGCAATGTGTGCGTGAAAACTATTGCTAGGTTAGTATGTCGCGTCTCAAGTCTCTTTAACGCGTCGTTCCGATTGCCTAAGCATGGTTAGGTTTTGATTAGTATGTCTTTTCTCAAGTCTCTTTAATGAGTCGTTCCGATTACCTAAGCATGGTTAGGTTTAGATTACCATGCTTGTCTTAAGTCTCTTTAGCGCGTCGTTCCGATTACCTAAGCATGGTTAGGTTATATTACGCAAAGCGTTCTTCAAAAAAGTGACGCTAGATTAGTATGGCGCGTTTCAAGTCTCTTTAACGCGTCGTTTCGATTACCGAAATATGGTACGGTTATATTACGTACAGTGTGCGTGAAAAGTGACGCTAGATTAGTATGTCGCGTCTCAAGTCTCTTTAACGCGTCATTCCGATTACCTAAGCAAAGTTAGGTTATATTACACAAAGTGTGCTTGAAGAGTCACGCTAGATCAATATGTCCCTATTCAAGTCTCTTTAACGCATCGTTCCGATTTCCTAAGCATGGTTAGGTTACATGACGCAAAGTGTGCGTGAAAAGTGACGCTAGATTTAGTATGTCGCGTTTCAAGTCTCTTTAACTAGTCCTTCCGATTACCTAAGCATGGTTAGGTTATATTACACAAAGTGTGCGTGAAAAGTGAAAATAGATTAGTATGTTACGTCTCAAGTCTCTTTAATGCGTTGTTCCTATTTCCTATGCATGGTTAGGTTATGTTACACAAAGAGTGCATGAATAGTTACGCTAGATTAGTATGTCGCGTCTCAAGTATTTTTAAGGCGTCGTTCCGATTAGGCTATATTATGAAAAGTGTGAGTTAAAAGTGACGCTAAATTAGTATGGCTCGACTCAAGTGACATTAACGCGTCGTTCGAATTACCTAAGCATGGTTAGATTATATTACGCAAAGTGTGCATAAAACGTGACGCGAGATTAGTATACCGCGTCACTAGTCTCTCTAACGCGTCGTTCCAATTACCTAACCATGGTTATTTTATATTACGCAAAGTGTGCGTGAAAATTGACACAAGTTTAGTATGTCGCGTCTAGAGTATATTTAATGCGTCGTTTCGATTACCTAAGCCGTTATATTACGCAACGTGTTGGTGAAAAGTGACAATAGATTAGTATGTCGCTTCTCAAGTCCCTTTAAAGCGTCGTTTCGATTAACCAAGCATGGTTCGGTAATAATACGCAATGTGTGCGTAAAAAGTGACGCTAGATTAGTATGACGCGTCTCAAGTCTCTTTAACGCGTCGTTTTGATTACCATGCTTATGTCACGTTACAAGTCTCTTTAACACGTCGTTCCGATTACCAAAGCATGGTTAGGTTATATTACGCAAAGCGTGCATGAAAAGTGACAATAGATTAGTATGTCGCGTCTCAAGTCTTTATAACGCCTCGTTCCGATTACCTAAGCATGGTTAGGTTATTTTACATAAAGTGTGCGTGAAAAGTGACGCTAGATTAGTATGTTGCGTCTCAAGCCTCTTAAACGCATCGTTCTGATTACCTAAGCATGGTTAGATTATATTACGCAACGTGTGCGTAAAAACAGCTGCTAGGTTAGTATGTCGCATCTTAAGTCTCATTAACGCGTCGTTCCAACTTCCTAAGCATGGTTAGGTTATATTACGCAAAGTGTGCGTGAAAAGTGACGCTAAATTAGTATGTCGCGTCGCAAGTTTCTTTATCTCGTTGTTCCGATTACCTAAGCATGGTTAGTTTATATTACGCAACGTCTGCGTAAAAAGTGACGCTAGATTAGTATGGCGCATCTCAAGTCTTTCTAACGCGTCTTTCCGATTACCTAAGAATGGTTAGGTAATATTACGTAAAGTGTGCGTGAAAAGTGACGCTAGATTTGTATGTCACGTGTCAAGTCTCTTTAATGCTTCGTTTCGATTACCTAAGCATGGTTAGGTTATATTACGCAAAGTGTGCATGAAAAGTGACAATAGATTTCTATGTCGCGACTCAAGTATCTTTAACGCGTCGTTTCGATTACCATGCTTATGTTGCGTCACAAGTCTCTCTAACACGTCTTTCCGATTACCTAAGCATGGTTAATTTATATGACGCGAAGTGTGCGTGAAAAATGAAAATTGATTAGTAAGTCGCGTCTCAAGTCTCTTTAACGCGTCGTTCCGATTTCCTAAGAATGGTTAGGTTATATTACGCAAAGTTGTGCGTGAAAAGTGACGGATATATTAGTATGTCGGGTCTCAAGTTTCTTTAATGCGTCGTTCCAATTACCTATGCATGGTTAGATTATATTACGCAAAGCGTGCGTAAAAAGTGACGCTAGATCAGTATGGCGCGTTTCAAGTCTCTTTAACGCGTCGTTTTGATTACTTTACTTATGTCGCGTCACAAGTATCTCTAACGCGTCGTTCTGATTACCTATGCATGGTTAGGTTATATTACACAAAGTGTGCGGGAAAAGTGAAAATGGATTAGTATGTCACATCTCAAGTCTCTTTAACGCGTCGTTCCGATTACCTAGGTATGGTTATGTTATTTTACTAAAAGTGTGCGTGAAAAGTGACGCCAGATAAGTATGTCGCGTCTTAGATATCTTTTATGCGTATTCTGATTACCTAAGCATGGTTTGGTCATATTACGCAAAGTGTGCGTGAAAAGTGACGATAGATTAGTATGACGCGTCTCAAGTCTCTTTAACGCGTTTTTCCGATTACGTAAGCTTGGTTAGGTTATATTACGCAAAGAGTGCGTGAATAGTGACGCTAGATTAGTATGTCGCTTCTCAAGTCTCTTTAACGCGTTGTTCGGATTACTTAAGAATGGTTAGGTTATATTACGCAAAGTGTGCGTCAAAAGTGACACTAATTAGTATGTCGCGTCTCAAGTCTCTTTAACGCGTTGTTTCGATTAGCTAAGCATGGTTAGATTATATTACGCAAAGTGTGCGTGAAAAGTAACGCGTGATTAGTTTGTCGCGTCTCAAGTATCTCTTACGCGTAGTTCCTATTACATAAGCCTGGTTAGGTTATTTTACGCAAAGTGTGCGTGGAAAGTGATGCTAGAATAGTATGTCATATCTCAAGTCTCTTTAATGCTTCGTTCCGAATACCTAAGCATGGTTAGGTTATATTACGCAAAGTGTGCGTGAAAAGTGACAATTGATTAGTATGAAGCATCTCAAGTCTCTTTAACCCGTCGTTTTGATTACCATGCTTATGTCGCGTCACAAGCTCTTTAATGTGTAGTTCCGGTTACCTAAGCATGGTTAGGTTATATTACGCAAAGTGTGAGTAAAAAGTGAAGCTAAATTAGTATGGCGCGTCTCAAGTCACTGCAACGCGTCGTTCCTATTACCTAAGCATAGTTAGGTTATATTACACAAAGTGTGTGTAAAAAGTGACGGTAGATTAGTATGGCGCGTTTCAAGTCTCTTTAACGCGTCTTTTCTATTACCATGCTTATGTCGCGTAACAAGTCTCTCGAACGCGTCGTTCTACTTAACTAAGCATGGTTAGGTTATATTACGTAAAGTGTGCGAGAAAAGTGTGCGTGAAAAGTGACAATAGATTAATATGTTGCGTCTCAATTCTCTTTAATGCGTCGTTCCGATTACCTAAGCATGGTTAGGTTATATTACGCAAAGTGTGCGTGGAAAGTGACGCTAGATTAATATGTCGCATCTCAATTGTCTTTAACGCGTTGTACCGATTAGCTAAGCATTGGTAAGTTAGGTTACGCAAAGTGTGCGTGAAAAGTGACGCTAGATTAGTATGTCGCGTCTTAAGTCTCTTTAACGCGTCGTTCCAATTACCTAAGCATGGTTAGGTTGTATTACGCAAAGTGTGCGTGAAAAGTGACGTTAGATTAGGTATGGCGCGTCTCAAGTCTTTTTAATGTGTTGTTAAGATTACCTAAGCATGGTTAGGTTATATTACGGATAGTGTGCGTGAAAAGTGACAATAGAGTATGTCGCGTCTCAAGTCTCTTTAACGCATGTTCCGATTACCTAAGCCTTGTTAGGTTATATTACGCAAAGTGTGCATGACAAGTGACACTATATTAGTATGTCACTTCTCAAGTCTCTTTAACGCCTCGTTCGATTATCTAAGCATTGTTAGGTTATATTACGCAAAGTGTGCATGAAAAGTGACGCTAGATTAGTATGTAGTGTGTGTGTGAATAGTGACGCTATATTAGTATGTCGCGTCTCAAGTCTCTCTAACGCGTCGTTCCAATTTCCTAAGCATGGTTAGGTTATATTACGCAAAGCGTGCGTGAAAAGTGACACTAGATTAGTATGTCGCGTCTCAAGTCTCCCTAACGCGTCGTTCCGATTTCCAATGTATAGTTATGTTATATTACGCAACGCGTGCGTAAAAAGTGACGCTAGATTAATATTGCACGTCTCAAGTCTCTTTAACACGTCGTTCCGATTACCTACGCATAGTTAGGTTATATTACGCAAAGCGTGTGTAAAAAGTGACGCTAAGTATTGCGCATTTCAAGTCTCTTTAATGCGTCGTTACGATTATCATGCTTATGTCGCGACAGAAGTGTCTCTAATGCGTCGTTCTGATTAGCTAAGCATGGTCAGATAATATTACACAAAGTTTGCGTGAAAAATGAAAATAAATTTGTATGTCGCATCTCAAGTCTCTTTAACGCGTCATTCCGATTACCTAAGCATGGTTAGGTTATTTTACACAGTGTGCGTGAAAAGTGACGCTAGGTTTGTATGTCGCGTCTCAAGTCCCTTTAACGCGTGTTCTGATTATCTAAGCATGTTTAGGTTATACTACGCAAAGTGTGCGTGAAAAGTGACGCTAGATTAGTATGTCACGTATCAAGTCTCTTTAACGCGTCGTTCCCATTACCAAAGCATGGTTATGTTATATTATGCCAAGTGCGCGTTAAGTCGCTAGATTAGTATGTCGCGTCAGAAGTCTCCTTAACGCTTTGTTACGATTACTTATGCATGGTTAAGTTATATTACGCAAAGTGTGCGTAAAAAGTGACGTTGGATTAGTATGGCGCGTCTCAAGTCTCTTTAACGTAATCTAGCGTCATTTTTCACGCGCACTTTGCTTAATATAACATAACCATGCTTAGGTAATCGGAAAGAGGCGTTAGAGAGACTTGTGATGCGACATACTAATCTAGCTTCACTATTAATGCGCTCTTTGCGTAATATAACCTAACCATGCTTAGGTAATCGGAACGACGCGTGAAAGAGACTTGAGGCGCTACATTCTAATATAGCGTCACGTTTCACGCACACTTTGAAAAATATAACCTAACCATGCTAAGGTAATCAGAACGACACGTTAGAGACACTTGTTAAACGGCATATGCATGGTAATCGAAACAACGCGTTGAAGAGTCTTGAAACGCGCCATACTAATCTAGTGTTAATTTTTACGCACACTTTGCGTAATATAACTTAACCATGCTTTGGGAATCGGAACGACACGTTAAAATGACTTGAGAGGCGTCATACTAATTTAGCGTCACTTTTAACCTAACCATGCTTAGTCAATCAGAACGACGCTTTAAAGAAACTTGAGACGCGACTTACTAATCTAGTGTCACTATTCACGCACTCTTTGCGATATATAACCTAACCATGATTAGATAATCGGAATGACGCGTTAAAGAGACTTGAGATGCGACATACTAACCTTACAATAGTTTTCACGCACACATTGCATAATATAACCTAGCCATGCTTAGGTAATCGGAATGACGAGTTAAAGAGACTTGAGACGCGACATACTAATATAGCGTCACTATTCACGCACTCTTTGCGTAATATAACCTAACCATGCTTAGGTATTCGGAGCAACGCGTTAAAGAGACTTGGGATGTGACATACTAACCATACAACAGTTTTCACGCACACATTGCATATGAGACTTGAGACACGACATACTAATCTAGCGTCACTTTTCACGCACAGTTTGTGTAAAATAACCCAACCATGCTTAGGTAATCGGAACGACGCGATACAGAGACTTGAGACGCGACATACTAATCTAGCGTCACTTTTCACGCACACTTTGTGTAAAATAACCTAGCCATGTTTAGGTAATCGGAACGACGCGTTAAAGAGACTTGAGACACGACATACTAATTTATTGTATATTTCCACGCACACTTTGCGCAATATAACCTAACCATGCTTTGGAAATCGGAACGACGTGTTAGACAGACTTGTAACGTGACAAAATAATTCTAATCGAAACGACGCGTTAAAGAGACTTGAGACGCGCCATACTAATCTAGCGTCACTTTTTACGCACACTTTGTGTTATATAACTAACCATGATTAGGTAATCGTAACGACTCGTGAAAAAGACTTGTGACGCGACATTCTAATCTAGCGACTCTTTATACACGCACTTGGAGTAATATAACATAACCATGCTTAGGTAATCAGAACAACGCGTTCAAGAAACTTGAGACCCGACATACTAATATAGCTTCACTTTTCACGCATACTTTGCGTAAACTAACCTAACCATGCTTAGGTCATCAAAACGACGCATTAAAGAGAGTTGTGACGTGACATACTAATCTAGCGTTACTTTTTACGCACACTTTGCGTAATATAACCTAACCTTGCTTAGGTTATCGGAACGACGCATTAAAGACATAGGACACGCCATACTAATCTAACAACACTTTTCACGCACACTTTGCGTAATATAACCTAACCATGCTTAGGTAATCGAAACGACGCATTAAAGAGACTTGAGACGCGACATGCTAATCTAGCGTCCCTTTTCATGCACACTTTGCGTAATATAACCTAACCATGCTTAGGTAATCGGAACGACGCGTTAAAGAGACTTGAGTCACGACATACTAATCTACCATCACTTTTCATGCACACTTTGCGTAATATAACCTTACCATGCATAAGTAATCGCAACACGCGTTAAAGAGACTTGAGACGCGACATACTAATCTAGCGTCACTTTTCATTCACACTTTGCGTAAAATAACCTAGCCATGCTTAGGTAATCGGAACGACAAGTAAAAGAGACTTAAGACGCGACATACTAATTGATTGTCACTTTTCACGCACACTTTGCCTAATATAACCAACCATGTTTAGGTAATCGAAACGACGCGTTAGAGACACTAGTGACGCGAAGTAATCGAATCGACGTGTTAAAGAGACTTTAAACGCGCCATACTAATCTAGCGTCAATTTTTACGCACTCTTTGCGTAATATAATCTAACCATGCTTAGTTAATCGGAACGACGCATTAAAGAGACTTGAGTTGCGACATGCTAATCTACCGTCACTTTTCACTCACACTTTGCGTAATATAACCTAACCATGCTTAGTAATCGGAACGACGTGTTAAATGGACTTGAAATGCGACATTCTAAACTAGCGATAGTTTTCACGCACACATTGGATAATATATCCTAACCATGCATAGGTAATCAGAACGACGCGTTAAAGAGACTTGGGACGCGACATACTAATCTAGCGTCACTTTTCACGCACAATTTGCGTAAAATAACCTAACCATGCTTAGATAATCGTAACAACACGTTAAAGAGACTTTGTGAGACGACATACTAATCTAGCGACACTTTTAACGCGCACTTGGCGTAATATAACATAACCATGCTTAGGTAATCGAAACGACGCGTTAGAGAGACTTGTGACCCACATAAGCATAGTAAATCGAAACGATGCGTTAAAGAGACTTGAGATGCGACATACTAATCTAGCGTCACTTTTCGCGCACACTCTGCATAATATGACTTAACCATGCTTATGTAATCGGAACGACGCGTTAGAGAGACTTGCGATGCGACATACTAATCGAGCGTCACTTTTCATGCACACTTTGCGTAATATAACCTAACCATGCTTAAGTAATTGGAACGACGGATTAGAGAGACTTGTGACGCGACATAAGCATCATAATTGAAACGACGCGTTAAAGAGACTTGAGACACGCCACACTAATCTAGCGTCACTGTTTACGCAGACTTTGCGTAATATAACCAAACCATACTTAGGTAATCAGAACGACGAATTAAAGAGACTTGAGACGTGACATACTAATCTAGCGTCACTTTTCAAGCAGACTTTGCGTAATATAACTTAACCATGCTTACGCAATCGGAACGACGAGATAAAGAGACTTGAGATGCGACATACTAATCTAGCGTCACCTTTCACGCACACTTTGTGTTAAATAACCTAACCATACTTAGGTAATCGGAACGACGCGTTAAAGAGACTTGAGACGCGACATACTAATCTAGCGTCACCTTTCACGCACACTTTGTGTAAAATAACCCAACCATAATAATGTAATCGGAACGACGCGTTAAAGAGACTTGAGACGCGACATACTAATCTATTGTCAATTTTCACGCACACTTTGCGTAATATAACCTAAACATAATCGCACACTTTGGTAATCAGAACGACTTGTTAGAGAGACTTGTAATGTGGCATAAGCATGGTAATCGAAACGAGGCGTTAAAGAAATTTGAGACGTGAATCACTTTTTGCGCACACTTTGCATGATATAATGTAACCATGCTTAGGTAATCGTAACAACGCGTTAAAGAGACTTGTGACGCGACATACTAGTCTAGCGACACTATTAACGCGCACTTGGCGTAATATAACATAGCCATGCTTATGTAATCGGAACGACGCGTTAAAGAGACTTGAGACGCGAAATACTAATCTAGCGTCACTTTTCACCACATTTTGTGTAATATAACCTAAGACGCGTTAGAGACTTGAGACGCGACATAGGCATGGTAATCAAAAAGACGCATTAAAGAGACTTAAGACGCGCCATACTAATCTAGCGTCACTTTTTACGCAGACTTTGCGTAATATAACCAAACCATGCTTATGTAATCGAAACGACGAATAAATGAGACTAACTTAACCGTGCTTAAGTAATCGGAACGACGAGTTAAACAGACTTGGGACACGACATACTAATCTAGCATAACTTTTCACTCACTTTTTGCGTAATATAACCTAACCATGCTTAGGTAATCGGAACGACGCGTTAAAGAGACTTGAGATACGACATACTAATCTAGCGTCACTTTTCACGCACACTTTGCGTAATATAACTTAACCGCGCTTAAGTAATCGGAATGACGAGTTAAACAGACTTGAGACGCGATATACTAATCTAACGTCACTTTTCACGCACATTTTGCGTAATATAACCTAACAATGCTTAGGTAATCAGAGCGACACGTTAAAAAGACTTGAGATGCAACAGTTTTCACGCACACATTGCGTAATATAACCTAACCATGTTTAGGTAATCGGAACGACACGTTAAAGAGAGTTGAGATGCAACATACTAATCTAGCGTCACTTTTCATGCACAATTTGCATAAAATAACCTAACCATGCTTAGGTAATCGGAACGATGCGTTAAAGAGACTTAAGACGCGGCATACTAATCTAGCATCACTTTTCACGCACACTTTGCGTAAAATATCCTAACCATGCTTATGTAATCGGAACGATGCGTTAAAGAGACTTACTTAAGATGCGACATACTAATCTAGCGGCACTTTTCACGAACACTTTGTTTAAAATAACCAAACCATGCTTAGGTAATCGGAACGACGCGTTAAAAAGACTTGAGACGCACCATACTAATCTATTGTCAATTTTCACGCACACTTTGCGTAATATAACCTAACCATGCTTTGGTAATCGGAACGACGTATTGGAGAGACAGGTAACGTGACATAAGAATGGTAATCGAAACGACGTGTTAAAGAGACTTGAAACGCGCCATACTAATCTAGCGTCACTTTTTAAGCACTCAACTCTCTCTTTAACGCGTCGTTTCGATTACCATGCTTATGTCGCGTCACAAGTCTCTCTATCGCGTCGTTCTAATTACACAAGCATGGTTAGGTTATATTACGCAAAGTGTGAGTGAAAAGTGACGCTAGATAAGTATGTCGCATTCTCTTTAACGCGTCGTTCTGTTTACCTAAGCATGGTTAGGTTAGATTACGCAAAGAGTGCGTGAAAAGTGACGCTAGATTAGTATGTCGCGTCTCAAGTCTCTTTAACGCGTCGTTCCAATTACCCAAGAATGGTTAGGTTATTTTACGCAAAGTGTGCGAGAATAGTAATGCTAGATTAGTATGTCACGTCTCCAGTCTCTTTAATACGTTGTTCCGATTAGCTAAGCATGGTTAGGTTATATTACGCATGGTGTGCGTGAAAAGTGACGCTAGATTAGTACGTCGCGCCTTAAGGCTCTTTAACACTTCGTTCCGATTACCCAAAAATGGTTAGGTCATATTTCGCAAAGTGTGCGAGAAAAGTAACGCTAGATAAATATGCCGCGTCTCAAGTCTCTTTAACGCGTCGTTCCAATTATCTAAGCATGGTTAGGTTATATTATGCAAGATGTGCGTGAAAAGTGACGCTAGATTAGTATGCCGCGTCTCAAGGCTCTTTAATGTGTCGGTTCGATTACCTAAGCATGGTCAGGTTATATTAGGCAAAGGGTGCATGAAAAGTGACGCTAGATTAGTATGTCGCGTCTTAATTCTCGTTAACACGTTGTTCCGATTACCTAAGCATGATTAGGTTATATGACGCAAAGCGTCCGTGAAAAGTGACGCTAGATTAGTATGTTGGTCTAAAGTGTATAATACGCGTCATTCCGATAACCTAAGCATGGTTAGGTTATATTACGCGAAGTGGGCGTGACAAGTGACGCTACATAAGTATGTCGCGTTCTCTTTGTCCTTCTGATTACCTAAGCATGGTTAGGTTATATTACGCAAAGAGTGCATGAAACGTGACGCTAGATTAGTACGTCGCGCCTCAAGTCTCTTTAACTCGTCGTTCCGATTACCCAAGAATGGTTAGGGTATATTATGCAAAGTGTGCGAGAAAATTAACGCTAGATTAGTATGTCATGTCTCAAGACTCTTTAATGCGCCGTTCCTATTACTTAAGCATGGTTAGGTTATATTACGCAAAGGGTGCGTGAAAAGTGACGCAGGATTAGTATGTCGCGTCTGAAGTCTCTTTAACGTGTCGTTCCGATTACCTAAGCATGCTTAGGTTATATTACGCAAGGTGTGCGCGAAAAGTGACGCTAGATTAATATGCCGCATCTCTACTTAATGCGTCGTTCCGATTACCTAAGCATGGTTAGGAATTATTATGCAAAGTTTAGGTCAAAAGTGACGCTAGATTAGTATGTCGCATCTCAAGTCTCTTTAACGCGTCGTTTCGATTACCATGCTTATGTAGCGTCACAAGTCTCTCTAACGCGTCATTCCGATTACCTAAGCACGGTTATATTATAAAAAGTGTGCATTAAAAGTAACAATAGATTAGTATGTCGCGTCTCAAGTTTCTTTAACACATCGTTCCGATTACCTAAGCATGGTTAGGTTACATTACGCAAAGTGTGCCTGAAAAAGTGACGCTAGATTAGTATGGCGCGTCTCAAGTCTCATTAGCGCGTCTTTTCGATTACCATGTTTATATTGCATCACAAGTCTGTCTAACGCGTCGTTCTGATTACCTAAGCATGGTTTGGCTTTATTACGCAAAGGGTGCGTGAAAAGTGACGCTTGATTAATACGTAGTGTCTCAATTTTCTTTAACGCGTTGTTCCGATTACCTAGCCATGGTTAGGTTATATTACGCGAAGCGTGCGTGAAAAGTGACGCTAGATTAGTATGTCGCTTGTCAAGTCTGTTTAATGCATTGTTCTGATCACCTAAGCATGGTTAGTTTATATTACGCAAAGTGTGCGTGAAAAGTGACCCTAGATGAGTATGGCGCGTCTAATGTCTCTGGTTAGGTCATATTACGCAACGTGTGCGTGAAACGTGACGCTAGATAAGTATGTCGCGTTCTCTTTAACGCGTCGTTCCGATTACCTATGCATGGTTTGGTTATATTACGCAAAGAGTGCGTGAAAAGTGACGCAGTATTAGTATGTCGCGTCTCAAGTCTCTTTAACGCGTCGTTCCGATTACCCAAGAATGGTTAGGTTATATTACGCAAAGTGTGCGAGAAAAGTAACGCTCGCTTAGTATGTCGCATCTTAAGTCTCTTTAACGCGTCGTTCCGATTACCTAACCATGGTTAGGTTATATTACGCAAAGCGTGCGTGAAAAGTGACACTAGATTAGTATGTCGCATGTCAAGACTGTTTAACGCGTCTTTCCAATTACCTAAGCATGGTTAGGTTATATTACGCAAAGTGTGCGTGAAAGGTGACGCTAGAATAGTATGTCGCGTGTCCATTCTCTTTAACACGTTGTTCCGATTACCTAAGCATGGTTAGGTTATATTACGCAAAGTGTGCGTGAAAAATGATAATATATTAGTAAGTCGCGTCATTAGTCTATATATCTCGTCGTTCCAATTACCTTAGCATGGTTAGGTTATATTATGCCATGTGTATGTCGTGTCTCAAGTCTCTTTAACGCGTTGTTTTGATTACCATGCTTATGTCGCGTCAAAAGTCTCTCTAATGGGTCGTTCTGATTACCTAAGAATGAATAGGTTATATTACGCAGAGTGTGCGTGAAAAGAAACAATTGATTAGTATGTCGCGTCTCAAGTCTCTTTAACGCATCTTTCCCATTATCCAAGAATGGTTAGGTTATACTACGCAAAGTGTGCGAGAAAAGTAATGCGAGATTAGTATGTCGTATCTCAAGTCTCTTTAACGCGCCAATCCGATTACCTAAGCATGGTTAGGTTATATTACGCAAGATGTGCGTGAAAGGTGACGCTAGATTAGAATGTCCTGTCTCAAGGTTCTTTAATGTGTCGTTACGATTAACTAAGCATGGTTGTTATATTATGCAAAGTTTACGTGAAAAGTGACGCTAGATTACTATGTCGCGTCTCAACTGTCTTTAACGCGTCGTTTCGATTACCATGCTTATGTCGCGTTACAAGATCTTTAATGCGTCGTTCCGATTACCTTAAGCATGGTTAGGCTATACTACGCAAAGTGTGAGTGAAAAGTGACTAGATTAGTAGGTCGCATCTCAAGTCTATTTAACGCGTCGTTCCGATTACCTAAGCATGGTTAGGTTATATTACGCAAAGTGTGCGTGAAGAGTGACTCTAGATTAGTATGTCGCGTCTCAAATCTCTTTAACGAGTCGTTCCGGTTACCTAAGAATGGTTAGGTTATTTACGCAAAGCGTGCGTGAAAAGTGACGCTAGATTAGTATGTCGTGTCTCAAGTCGATTTGACGCGTCATGCCGATTACCTAAGCATGGTTAGGTTAGATTAAGCAAAGTGTGCGTGAAAAGTGACACTAGATTAGTATGTCGCATCTCAAGTCTCTTTAACGCGTCGTTCCGATTACCTAAGCATGGTTAGGTTATATTATGCAAAGTGTGCGTAAAAAGTGACGCTAGATTAGTATGGCGCATCTCAAGTCTCTTTAATGCTACGTTTCGATTACCATGCTTATGTCGTGTCATAAGTCTCTCTAATGCGTTGTTACGATTACCTAAGCATGCTTATGTTATATTACGCAAAGTGTTCGTAAAAAATGACAATAGATTATTATGTCATGTCTCAAGTCTATTTAACGCGTCGTTACGATTACCTAAGCATGGTCAGGTTATGTCACGCAAAGTGTGCGTGAAAAATGACAATAGATTAGTATGTCGTGTCTTAAGTATATCTAACGCGTTGTTCCGATTACCTATGCATGGTTAGATTATACTACGCAAGGTGTGCATGAAAAGAGACGCTAGATTAATATGTCGCGTCTCAAGGCTCTTTAGGTTATATTATGCAAAGTTTGCGTAAAACGTGACGCTAGATTAGTATGTCGTGTCTCAAGTCTCTTAAACGCATCGTTTCGATTACAATGGTTAGGTCGCGTCACACGTTTCTCTAAGGCGTCGTTCCGATTACCTAAGCATGGTTAGGTTAAATTACACAAAGTGGGCGTGAAAAGTGACGTTAGATTAGTATGTCCAGTCTCAATTCTCTTTAACGCATCGTTTCGATTATCAAAGCATGGTTAGGTTATAATACGCAAAGTGTGCGTAAAAGTTGACGCTAGATTAGTATGATTAGTCTCAAGTCTCTTTAAAGTGTCGTTTCGATTACCATGCTTATCTCGCGTCACAAGTCTCTTTAACGCGTTGTTCCGATTACATAATCATGGTTAGGATATATTACGCAAAGTATCTGTGAAAAGTGACGTTAGATCAGTTTGTCGCGTCTCAAGTCTTTCTAACGCGTCGTTTCATTTTCTAAAGCATGGTTAGGTCATATTACGCAAAGTGTGCGTGAAAAGTGACACTAGATTAGTATATCGCGTCTCAAGTCTTTTTAACGCGTTGTTTCGATTACCTAAGCATGGTTAGGTTATATTACACAAAATGTGCGTAAAAAGTGACACTAGATTAGTATGGCGCATCTCAAGTTTCTTTTACGCGTCGTTTCGATTACCATGCTTATGTCGCGTCACAAGTCTCTTTAACGCGTTGTTCCGATTACCTATGCATGGTTAGGTTATATTACGCAAAGCGTGCGTAAAAAATAACAATTGATTAGTATGTCGCGTCCCAAGTCTATTTATGCGTCGTTCCGATTACTTAAAGAATGGTTCGGTATTACGCAAAGTGTGCGTGAAAAATGACCTAAGCATGGCTAGGTTATTTTACGCAAGGTGTGCGTTAAAAGTGATGCTAGATTAATATGTCACGTCTCACGGCTCTTTAATGCGTCGTTCAGATTACCTAAGCATGGTTAGGTTATATTATGCAAAGTTTGCGTAAAAAGTGACGCTAGATTAGTATGTCGTGTCTCAAGTCTCTTTAACGCATCATTTTGATTACCATGCTTAAGTGACTTCACACGTCTCTTTTATGCGTCGTTCCGATTACCTAAGCAGGGTTAGGTTATATTACACAAAGTGTGCGTGAAAAGTAAAGTTAGACTATGTCCAGTGTCAAGTCTCTTTAAAGCCTTGTTTCGATTATCTAAGCATGGTTTGGTTATATTACGCAAAGTGTGCGTAAAAAGTGACGCTAGATTAGTATGACTAGTCTCAAGTCTCTTTGAAGCGTCGTTTCGATTACCATTCTTATCTCGGGTCACAATTCTCTTTATGGCGTTGTTCCGATTACCTATGCATGGTTAGGTTATATTACGCAAAGTTTGCGTGAAAAGTGA
Organism: Mercurialis annua; assembly: GCF_937616625.2. Taxonomy (NCBI): domain Eukaryota; kingdom Viridiplantae; phylum Streptophyta; class Magnoliopsida; order Malpighiales; family Euphorbiaceae; genus Mercurialis; species Mercurialis annua. The sequence continues at coordinate 35,606,962 of NC_065570.1, forward strand.
CGTTAGATCAGTATGTCTCGTCTCAAATCACTCTAACGCGTCGTTTCAATTTCCTACGCATGGTTAGGTTATATTACGCAAAGTATGCTTGAAAAGTGATAGTAGAGTAGTATGTCACGTCTCAAGTATCTCTAACGCGTCGTTCCGATTTCCTAAGCATGGTTAAGTTATATTACGCAAAATGTGCGCAAAAAGTGACGCTAGATTAATATGGCGCGTCTCAAGTCTTTTTAATGCGTCGTTTCAATTACCATGCTTATGTCGCGTCAGAAGTCCCTCTTACGCGTCGTTTAGATTGCCTAAGCATGGTTAGGTTATATTACGCAAAGTGTGCCTGAAAAATGACAATAGATTAGTATGTCGCGACTCAAGTCTATTTAACGAGTCGTTCCAATTACTTAAGCATGGCTAGGTCATATTACGCAAATTGTGCATGAAAAATGATAATAGATTAGTATGTCGCGTCTTAAGTCTAATCTAACTCGTCGTTCTGATTACTTTAGCATGGTCAGGATATATTATGCAATGTGTACGTGAAAAGTGTTGCTAGATTAGTATGTCGCGTCTCAAGTCTCTTTAACCCGTCGTTTTGATTACCATGCTTTTGTCGCGTCACAAGTCTCTCTAATGGGTAGCTCCGATTACCGAAGAATGGTTAGGTTATATTACGCAGAGTGTGCGTGAAAATTAATAATTGATTTGTATGTCGCGTCTCAAGTCTCTTTAACGCGTCGATCTGATTACCCAAGAATGGTTAGGTTATATTACGCAAATTGTGCGAGATAAGTAATGCTAGATTAGTATGTCGAGTCTCTAGTGTCTTTAACGCGTCGTTCCAATTACCAAAGCATGGTTAGGTTATATTAGCAAGGTGTGCGTGAAAGGTGACACTAGATTAGAATGTCCCGTCTCAAGGATCTTTAATGCATCGTTGACGGTTGTTATATTATGCAAAGTTTGCGTGAAAAGTGACGCTAGATAAGTATGTCGCATCTCAAGTCTCTTTAATGCGTCGTTTCGATTACCATGCTTATGTCGCGTCACAAGTCTCTAACGCGTCGTTCCGATTACCTAAGCATGGTTAAGTTATTATACGCAAAGTGTGCGTGTAAAGTGACGCTAGATTAGTATGTCGCGTCTCAAATCTCTTTAACGCGTTATTCCGATTACCTAAGCATGGTTAGGTTATATTAAGCAAAGTGTTCGTGAAAAGTGACGCTATATTAGTATGTCGCGTCTTCAGTCTCTTTAACGTGTCGTTCTGATTACCTAAGCATGGTTAGGTTATATTACGCAAAGTGTGCGTCAAAAGTGACGCTAGATTAGTATGGCCCGTCTCAAGTCTCTTTCACGCGTCGTTTCGATTACCAAGATTAAGTCACGTCACAAGTCTCTCTAACGCGTTGTTCCGATTACCTAAGCATGGTTAGCTTATATTACGAAAAGTGTGCGTGAAAAATGACAATAGATCAGTATGTCGCGTCTCAAGTCTATTTAACGCGTCGTTCCGATTACCTAAGCATGGTTAGGTTATATTACGCAAAGTGTGTGTGAAAAATGACAATAGATTAGAATGTCACATAGTGTGTGTAAAAAGTGACGCTAGATTAATATGGCGTGTCTCAAGTCTTTTTAACGTGTCGTATACCATGCTTCTGTCTCGTCAGAAGTCTCTCTAACGCGTCGTTCCGATTATCTAAGCATTGTTTGGTTATATTACGCAAGGTGTGCGTGAAATTTGACGCTAGATTAATATGTCGCGTGTCAAGGCTCTTTTATGCGTCGTTCCGATTACCTAAGCATGGTATTATGCAAAGTTTGCGTATAAAGTAACGCTAGATTAGTATGTCGTATCGCAAGTCTCTTAAACGCATCGTTCAGATTACCATGCTTAGGTTGCGTCATACGTGTCTCTAAGGCGTCGTTCCGATTACCTAAGCATGGTTAGGTTAAATTACGCAAAGTGTGCGTGAAAAGTGACGCTAGATTAGTATGTCCAGTCTCAATTCTCTCACATAAAGTGTGTGTAAGAAGTTACGCTAGATTAGTATGATTCATTTCAAGTCTCTTTAAAGTGTTGTTTCGATTACCATGCTTATCTCGCGTCACCAGTCTCCTTAACGCGTTGTTCCGATTAATTAAGCATGGTTAGGTTATATTACGCAAAGTGTGCGTGAAAAGTGACATTCGATTAGTATGTCGCATCTCAAGTCTGATGCCTCGTTTCAATTTCCTAAGCATGTTTAGGTTATATTACGCAAAGTGTGCATGAAATGTGACACTAGATAAGTATGTGGCGTCTCAAGTCTCTCCAACGTGTCGTTCCGATTTCCTAAGCATGGTTAGGTTATATTCACATAGTGTGTGTAAAAAGTGACGCTAGATTAATATGGCGTGTCTCAAGTCTTTTTAACGTGTCGTATACCATGCTTCTGTCTCGTCAGAAGTCTCTCTAACGCGTCGTTCCGATTACCTAAGCATGGTTAGGTTATATTACGCAAAGTGGGCATGAAAAATGATAATAGATTAGTATGTCGCGTCTCAAGTCCATTTAACGCGTCGTTCCAATTACATAAGCATGGTTAGGTTATATTAAGCAAAGTGTGCGTGAAAAATGACAATAGATTAGTAGGTCGCGTCTTAAGTCTATCTAACGCGTTATTCCGATTACCTAAGCATGGTTAGGTTATATTATGCAATGTGTACATGAAAATTGACGGTAGCTTAGTATGTCGTGTCTCAAGTCTCTTTTAACGCGTCGTTTCGATTACCATGCTTATGTCGCGTCACAAGTCTCTCTAACGGGTCCTTCTGATTACCTAAGAATGGTTAGGTTATATTACGCAAACTGTGTGTATGTCGCGTCTCTAGTCTCTTTAACGCGTCGTACCTTAAGCATGGTTAGGTTTTATTACCCAATGTGTGCGTGAAAAGTGACGCTAGATTAGTATGTCGCATCTCAAGGCTCTTTAATGCGTCGTTTTGATTACCTAAGCATGGTTAGGTTATATTATGCAAAGTTTGCGTGAAAAGTGACGCTAGATTATTATGTTGCGTCTCAAGTCTCTTTAACACGTCGTTTCGATTACCATGGTTATGTCACGTCATAAGTCTCTCTAACGCGTCGTCCCGATTACCTAAGCATGGTTAGGTTATAATACGCAAATTGTGCATGAAATGTAACAATAAACTAGTATGTCGCGTCTCAAGTCTCTTTAACGTGTCGTTCCGATTACCTAAGCATGGTTAGGTTCTATTACGCAAAGTGTGCGTGAAAAGTGAGAATAGATTAATATGTTGCGTCTCAAGTCTATTTAACGCGTCGTTCCTATTATCTAAGCATGGTTAGGTTATATTACGCAGGGTGTGCGTAAAAAGTGACGCTAGATCAATATGTCGCGTCTCAAGGCTCTTTAATGCGTCTTTCCGATTAACTAATAATGGTTAAGTAATATTACACAATGTTTGCGTGAAAAGTGACGCTAGATTAGTATGTTGCGTCTCAAGTCTCTTTAACGCATCGTTCCGATTAGCTAAGCATGGTTAGGTTATATTAGTCAAAGTGTGCGTGAAAAGTGACGCTAGATTAGAATGTCGCGTCTCAAGTCTCTTTAACGCGTCGTTATGATTACCTAAGCATGGTTAGGTTATATTACGCAAACTGTGGGTGAAAAGTGACTATAGATTATTATATCGCGTCACACGTCTATTTAACGCGTCGTTGCGATTACCTAAGCATCGTTAGGTTATATTACGCAAAGTGTGAGTGAAAAGTTACTCTAGATTAGTATGTCACATCTCAAGTCTGTTTAACGCATCGTTCCGATTACCTAAGCATGGTTAGGTTATATTACGCAAAGTGTACATGAAAAGTGACACTAGATTAGTATGTCGCGTCCCTATTCTCTTTAACACGTTGTTCCACTTACCTAAGCATGGTTAGGTTATATTACGCAAAGTGTGCGTGAAAACTGACTATAGATTAGTATATCGCGTCACAAGTCTATTTAACGCGTCATTCCGGTTACCTAAGCATCGTTAGGTTATATTACGCAAAGTGTGCGTGAAAAGGGACGCTAGATTAGTATGCCGCGTCTCAAGTCTTTTAACGCGTCATTCCGATTACCTAAGCATGGTTAGGTTATATTAGGCAAAATTTGCGTGAAAAGTGACGCTGGATTAGTATGTCACGTCTCAAGTCTCTTTAACGCGTCGTTCCGATTATCTAAGCATGGTTAGGTTATATTACACAAAGTGTGCGTGAAAAGTGACAATAGATTAGTATGTCGCGTCACAAGTCTATTTAACGCGTCGTTTCGGTTACGTAAGCATCTTTAGGTTATATTACGCAAAGTGTGCGTGAAAAGTGACACTAAATTAGTATGTCGCGTCTCAAGTCTGTTTAACGCGTCGTTCCGATTACCTAAGCATGGTTAGGTTATATTACAGAAAGCGTGAGTGAAAACTGACGCTAGATTAGTATGTTGTGTCTCAAGTCTCTTTAATGCGTCGTTCCGATTACCTAAGCATGGTATGGTTATATTACGCAAAGTGTATTTAACGTTTCATTCCAATTACCTAAGCATCGTATGGCTATATTACACAAAGTTTGCGTAAAAAGTGACGCTAGATTAGTATGGCGCGTCTCAAGTCTCCTAAATGGGTCGTTTCAATTGCCATGCTCATGTCACATCACAAGTCTCTCTAACGTGTTGTTCTGATTACCTAAGCAATGTTAGGTTATATTACACAAAGTGTGCTTGAAAAATGACAATAGATTAGTATGTCGCGTCTCAAGACTAAACTATTTAACGTGTCGTTCCGATTACCTAAGCATGGTTAGGTCATATTGAATGACACAATAGTATTTCACGTCTCAAGGCTCTTTAACGCGTCGTTTGGATTACCAAATCATGGTTACGTTACATTGTGCAAATTTTGGGTGAAAAGTGACGCGAGATTAGTATGCCGCGTCTCAAGTCTCTGTAACGCATTGTTTCGATTGCCATGCTTATATCGCGTCACAAGTCTCTCTAACACGTCGTTTTAATTACCCAACTGTTGTTAGGTTATGCAAAGTGTGCGTGAAAAGGATCAATAGATTAGTATGTCGCGTCTCAAGTCTCTTTAGCGCGTCGTTCCGATTACCTAGGCATGGTTAGGTTATATTGCTCAAAGTGAGTGTGAAAAATGACAATAGATTAGTATGTCGTGTCATATAAGCATGGTTAGGTTATATTACGTAAGGTGTGCGTGAAAAGTGACGCTATATTAGTATGTCGCGTCTTAAGGCTCTTTAATGCGTCGTTCCGATTACCTAAGCATGGTTAGGTTATATTATGCAAAGTTTGCGTGGAAAGTGACGCTAGATTAGTTTGTCGCGTCTGAATTCTCTTCAACGCATTATTTCGATTACCATGCTTTACGATTACCTAAGCATGGTTAGGTTATATTAAACAAAGTGTACGTGAAAAGTAGTAATAGATTAGTATGTCGCGTCTCAAGTCTCTTTAATGCGTCGTTGCGATTACCTGAAAATTGTTAGGTTATATTACACAAAGAGTGCGTGAAAAGTGAAACTAGATTAGTATGTCGCGTCTCAAGTCTCATTAACGCGTCGTTCCGATTAACTAAAAATGGTTAGGTTACATTAGACAAAAAGTGCGTGAAAAGTGACGCTAGAATTGTATGTCGCGTCTCAAGTCTCTTTTACGCATCGTTTTGATTACCATGCTTATGTCACGTCACAAGTCTCTCTAACGCGTTGTTCCGATTACCTAAGCATGGTTAGGTTATATTAGGCAAAGTGTGCGTGAAACGTAAAAATAGGTTAGTATGTCGCGTCTCAAGTCACATTAATGTGTCGTTCAGATTACCTAAAAAGGTTAGGTTAAATTACACAAAGAGTGCGTGAAAAGTGAAGCTAGATTAGAATGTCGCGTCGCAATTCTCTTTATTGTGTCGTTCAGATTACCTAAGCATGGTTAGGTTATATTACGCAAACTGTGCATGAAAAATGATAATAGATTAGTATGTCGCGTCTCAAGTCCATTTAACGCGTCGTTCCAATTACTTAAGCATGGTTAGGTTATATTAAGCAAAGTGTGCGTGAAAAATGACAATAGATTAGTAGGTCGCGTCTTAAGTCTATCTAACGCGTTCTTCCGATTACCTAAGCATGGTTAGGTTATATTATGCAATGTGTACATGAAAATTGACGGTAGCTTAGTATGTCGTGTCTCAAGTCTCTTTTAACGCGTCGTTTCGATTACAATGCTTATGTCGCGTCACAAGTCTCTCTAACGGGTCCTTCTGATTACCTAAGAATGGTTAGGTTATATTACGCAAACTGTGTGTATGTCGCGTCTCTAGTCTCTTTAACGCGTCGTACCTTAAGCATGGTTAGGTTTTATTACCCAATGTGTGCGTGAAAAGTGACGCTAGATTAGTATGTCGCATCTCAAGGCTCTTTAATGCGTCGTTTTGATTACCTAAGCATGGTTAGGTTATATTATGCAAAGTTTGCGTGAAAAGTGACGCTAGATTATTATGTTGCGTCTCAAGTCTCTTTAACACGTCGTTTCGATTACCATGGTTATGTCACGTCATAAGTCTCTCTAACGCGTCGTCCCGATTACCTAAGCATGGTTAGGTTATAATACGCAAATTGTGCATGAAATGTAACAATAAACTAGTATGTCGCGTCTCAAGTCTCTTTAACGTGTCGTTCCGATTACCTAAGCATGGTTAGGTTCTATTACGCAAAGTGTGCGTGAAAAGTGAGAATAGATTAATATGTCGCGTCTCAAGTCTATTTAACGCGTCGTTCCTATTATCTAAGCATGGTTAGGTTATATTACGCAGGGTGTGCGTAAAAAGTGACGCTAGATCAATATGTCGCGTCTCAAGGCTCTTTAATGCGTCTTTCCGATTAACTAATAATGGTTAAGTAATATTACACAATGTTTGCGTGAAAAGTGACGCTAGATTAGTATGTTGCGTCTCAAGTCTCTTTAACGCGTCGTTCCGATTACCTAAGCATGGTTAGGTTATATTAGTCAAAGTGTGCGTGAAAAGTGACGCTAGATTAGAATGTCGCGTCTCAAGTCTCTTTAACGCGTCGTTATGATTACCTAAGCATGGTTAGGTTATATTACGCAAACTGTGCGTGAAAAGTGACTATAGATTATTATATCGCGTCACACGTCTATTTAATGCGTCGTTGCGATTACCTAAGCATCGTTAGGTTATATTACGCAAAGTGTGAGTGAAAAGTTACTCTAGATTAGTATGTCACATCTCAAGTCTGTTTAACGCATCGTTCCGATTACCTAAGCATGGTTAGGTTATATTACGCAAAGTGTGCATGAAAAGTGACACTAGATTAGTATGTCGCGTCCCTATTCTCTTTAACACGTTGTTGCACTTACCTAAGCATGGTTAGGTTATATTACGCAAAGTGTGCGTGAAAACTGACTATAGATTAGTATATCGCGTCACAAGTCTATTTAACGCGTCATTCCGGTTACCTAAGCATCGTTAGGTTATATTACGCAAAGTGTGCGGGAAAAGTGACGCTAGATTAGTATGCCGCGTCTCAATTCTTTTAACGCGTCATTCCGATTACCTAAGCATGGTTAGGTTATATTAGGCAAAATTTGCGTGAAAAGTGACGCTGGATTAGTATGTCACTCTCAAGTCTCTTTAACGCGTCGTTCCGATTATCTAAGCATGGTTAGGTTATATTACACAAAGTGTGCGTGAAAAGTGACAATAGATTAGTATGTCGCGTCACAAGTCTATTTAACGCGTCGTTTCGATTACGTAAGCATCTTTAGGTTATATTACGCAAAGTGTGCGTGAAAAGTGACACTAAATTAGTATGTCGCGTCTAAAGTCTGTTTAACGCGTCGTTCCAATTACCTAAGCATGGTTAGGTTATATTACAGAAAGCGTGAGTGAAAACTGACGCTAGATTAGTATGTTGCGTCTCAAGTCTCTTTAATGCGTCGTTCTGATTACCTAAGCATGGTATGGTTATATTACGCAAAGTGTATTTAACGTTTCATTCCAATTACCTAAGCATCGTATGGCTATATTACACAAAGTTTGCGTAAAAAGTGACGCTAGATTAGTATGGCGCGTCTCAAGTCTCCTAAATGGGTCGTTTCAATTGCCATGCTCATGTCACATCACAAGTCTCTCTAACGTGTTGTTCGGATTACCTAAGCAATGTTAGGTTATATTACACAAAGTGTGCTTGAAAAATGACAATAGATTAGTATGTCGCGTCTCAAGACTAAACTATTTAACGTGTCGTTCCGATTACCTAAGCATTGGTTAGGTCATATTGAATGACACAATAGTATTTCACGTCTCAAGGCTCTTTAACGCGTCGTTTGGATTACCAAATCATGGTTACGTTACATTGTGCAAATTTTGGGTGAAAAGTGACGCGAGATTAGTATGCCGCGTCTCAAGTCTCTGTAACGCATTGTTTCGATTGCCATGCTTATATCGCGTCACAAGTCTCTCTAACACGTCGTTTTAATTACCCAACCGTTGTTAGGTTATGCAAAGTGTGCGTGAAAAGGATCAATAGATTAGTATGTCGCGTCTCAAGTCTCTTTAGCGCGTCGTTCCGATTACCTAGGCATGGTTAGGTTATATTGCCTCAAAGTGAGTGTGAAAAATGACAATAGATTAGTATGTCGTGTCATATAAACATGGTTAGGTTATATTACGTAAGGTGTGCGTGAAAAGTGACGCTATATTAGTATGTCGCGTCTTAAGGCTCTTTAATGCGTCGTTCCGATTACCTAAGCATGGTTAGGTTATATTATGCAAAGTTTGCGTGAAAAGTGACGCTAGATTAGTTTGTCGCGTCTGAATTCTCTTCAACGCATTATTTCGATTACCATGCTTTACGATTACCTAAGCATGGTTAGGATATATTAAACAAAGTGTACGTGAAAAGTAGTAATAGATTAGTATGTCGTGTCTCAAGTCTCTTTAATGCGTCGTTGCGATTACCTGAAAATGGTTAGGTTATACTCCCTCCGTCCCAATAGAGTTGTCCACTTTGCCTTTATCACACAGTTTAAGAAAAATAATTATTGCTTATGGATTTTGTAAAATTTTCCTTACTTTTCTTGTCATATCCCTATTTAATGTAGGGTCTACTTGCAATTTACTTTCAAAAGACTCATTAGTGGATTTTAAATAGGGGTAATATAGGATTTTGAGTGTAAAAGTTAGTTACTTTTTGAAAGTGGACAAGAATTTTGGGACAAATTTTTTTTTCAAAGTCGACAACTCTATTGGGACGGAGGGAGTATTACGCAAAGAGTGCGTGAAAAGTGAAACTAGATTAGTATGTCGCGTCTCAAGTCTCATTGACGCGTCGTTCCGATTAACTAAAAAAGGTTAGGTTATATTAGACAAAAAGTGCGTGAAAAGTGATGCTAGAATTGTATGTCGCGTCTCAAGTCTCTTTTACGCATCGTTTTGATTACCATGCTTATGTCACGTCACAAGTCTCTCTAACGCGTTGTTCCGATTACCTAAGCATGGTTAGGTTATATTAGGCAAAGTGTGCGTGGAACGTAAAAATAGGTTAGTATGTCGCGTCTCAAGTCACATTAATGTGTCGTTCCGATTACCTAAAAAGGTTAGGTTAAATTACACAAAGAGTGCGTGAAAAGTGAAGCTAGATTAGAATGTCGCGTCTCAATTCTCTTTATTGTGTTGTTCAGATTACCTAAGCATGGTTAGGTTATATTACGCAAAGTGTGCGTGAAAAGTGATGCTAGATTAGTATGTCGCGTCTCAAGTCTCTTTAACGCGTTTCTCTGATTACCGAAGCATGGTTTGGTTATATTACGCAAAAGTGTGCGAGAAAAGTAACAAGTGTCTTTAACGCGTCGTTCCGATTACTTAAGCATAATTAGGTTAAATTACGCAAGTTGTGAGTGAAAAGTGACGCTAGATTAGTATGTCTCATTTCAAGGCTCTTTAATGCGTCGTTCTGATTACCTATGCATAGTTAGGTTATATTACGCAGAGTTTGCGTGAAAAGTGACGCTAGATTAGTATGTCGAATCTCAAGTCGCCTTTACGCGTCGTTTCGATTACCATGCTTATGTCGCGTCACAAGTCTCTCTAACGCGTCGTTCTGATTACCAAAGCATGGTTAGGTTATAGTACGCAAAGAGTGCGTGAAAAGGATCAATAGATTAGTATGTCGCGTCTCAAGTCGCTTCATGCGTTGTTCCGATTACCTAAGCATGGTTAGGTTACATTACGCAAAGTGTGCGTGAAAAGTGACGGTAGATAAGTATGTTGCGTCACAGATCTCTTTAACGCGTCGTTTCGATTACCTAAGCATGGTTAGTTATATTACGCAAAGTGTGCATTAAAAGTGACGCTAGATTAGTATGTCCAGTCTCAAGTCTCTTTAACGCGTCGTTCCGATAACCTAAGCTTGGTTAGGTTATATTACGCGAAGTGTGCGTAAAAAATGACTCTAGGTTAGTATGTTTTGTCTTAAATCTCTTTAACGCATCATTTTGATTACCATGCTTATCTCGCGTCAAAAGTCTCTTTCCAATTATATTACGCAAAGTGTGCGTGAAAAATGACAATAGATTAGTATGTCGCGTCTTAAGTCTATCTAACGCATCGTTCTGATTACCTAAGCATGGTTAGGTTATATTAGACAAAGTGTGCGTGAAAAGTGACGCTAGATTAGTATGTCGCATTTCAAGTCTCTTTAACGCGTCGGTCCAATTACCCAAGCATGGTGAGGTTATATTACGCGAGGTGTGCGTGAAAAGTGACGCTAGATTAGTATGTCGTGTCTCAAGGCTACTTAACGCGTCGTTCCGGTTACCTAAGCATTGTTAGGTTATATTATGCATAGTTTGCGTGAAAAGTGACGCTAGATTAGTATGTCGCATCTCAAGTCTCTTTAACGCGTCGTTTCGATTACCATGCTTATGTCGCGTCACAAGACTGTCTAACGCGTCGTTTCGATTACCTAAGTATGGTTAGGTTATAGTATGCATAGTGTGTGTGAAAAGTAGCAATAGATTAGTATGTCGCGTCTCAAGTCTCTTTAATGCGTTGTTCCGATTACCTAAGAATGGTTACGTTATATTACGCAAAGTGTGTGTGAAAAGTAACAATAGATTAGTATGTCGTGTCTCAAGTCTATTTAACGTGCCGCTCTGATTACTTAAGCATGGTTAGGTTATACTCCCTCCGTCCCAATAGAGTTGTCCACTTTTTCTTTATCACACAGTTTAAGAAAAGCAATTATTGTTTACGGATTTTGTAAAATTTTCCTTACTTTTCTTGTCATATCCCTATTAAATATAGGGTCCACTTGCAATTTACTTTTAATTTATTCATTAGTTGGTTTTAAATAAGGGTAATATAGGAAAGTTGAGTGTAAAAGTTTGTTACTTTTTAAAAGTGGACAAGAGTTTTGGGATAAAAAAATTTCTCAAAGTTGACAACTCTATTGGGACGGAGGGAGTAGTACGTAAAGTGTGCGTGAAAAGTCACGCTGGATTAGTATGTCGCGTCTCAATTATCTTTATTGCGTTGTTCCGATTACCTAAGCATGGTTAGGTTATATTACGAAAAGCGTGAGTGAAAAGTGACGCTAGATTAGTATGTCGTGTCTCAAGTCTCTTTAATGCGTTGCATGGTTAGGTTATATTATGCAAAGTATACGTGAAAAGTGACCCTAGATTAGTATGTCGCGTCTAAAGTCGCTTTAACGCGTCGTTCCGATTACCTAAGCGTGGTTAGATTATATTACACAAAGTGTGCGTAAAATGTGACGCAAGAATCGTATGACGTGTTTCAAGTCTGTTTAACGCGTCGTTTCGATTACCATGCTTATGTCAAGGCACAAGTCTTTCTTACGCGTCGTTCCAATTACCTAAGCATGGTTAGGTTATATTACGCAAAGTGTGCTTTAAAAATGACAATAAATTAGTATGTCGCGTCTCAAGTCTATTTAACGCGTCGTTCCTATTACCGAAGCATGGTTAGGTTATATTACGCAAGGTGCATGAAAAGTGACGCTAGATTAGTATGTCGGGTCTCAAGGTTCTTTAATGCGTCGTTCAATTACTTAACCGTTAGGTCATATTATGCAAAGTTTGCGTGAAAAGTGACCCTAGATTAGTATGTCCAGTTTCAACTCTATTTAATGTGTCGTTCCAATTACCTACGCATGGTTAGGTTATATTACGCAAAGTGTGCGTGAAAAGTGACACTTGATTTGTATGTCGCGTCTAATGTCTCTTTAACGCATCGTTCTGATTACCTATGCGTGGTTAGGTTATAATACACAAAGTGTGCGTAAAAAGCGACGCTAGATTAGTATGGCACGTCTCAAGTCTGTTTAGCGCATCGTTTCGGTTACCATGCTTATGTCGAGTCACAAGTCTTTCTAACGCGTCGTTCTGATTACCTGAGCATGGTTAGGGTATATTACCCAAAATTGCATGAAAAATGACAATAGATTAGGATGTCCTGTCTCAAGTCTATTTAACGAATCGTTCCTATTACCTAAGCATGGTTAGGTTATATTACGAAGGTGTGCGTAAACATGACGCTAGATTAGTATGTCGCGTCTCAAGGTTCTTTAATGCGTCGTTCCAATTACCTAAGCATGGTTAGGTGATATTACACAAAGTTTGCGTGAAAAGGGACGCTAGATTAGACGTCGCGTCTCATGTCTCTTTAACGCGTCGTTTCGATTACCATGCCTATGTCGTGTAACAAGTCTCTCTAATGGGTCATTCTAATTAACTAAGCATGGTTAGGTCATAGTACACAAAGTGTGCATGTAAAGGATCTATAGATTCGTATGTCGCGTCTCAAGTCTCTTTAATGCGTCGATTACCTGAGCATGGTTAGGTTATTTATGCAAAGTGTGCGTGAAAAGTGACGCTAAATTAGTATGTCCAATCTCAAGTCTCTTTAACGCTTCGTTCCAATTACCTAAGCATGGTTATGTTATATTACGCAATGTGTGCGTAAAAAGTGACCCTAGTAATGTATGTTTCGTCTCAAGTCTTTTTAAAGTGTCGTTTCGATTACCATGCTTATCTCGCGCCACAAGTCTCTTTAACGCGTCGTTCCAATTTTCTAAGCATGGTTAGGTTATATTACGCAAAGTGTGTGTGAAAAGTGACACTAGATTAGTATGTCGCGTCTCAAGTCTCTCTAACGCGTCGTTCTGATTTCCTAAGAATGGTTAGGTTATATTACGCAAAGTGTGCGTCAAAAGTGACGCTAGATTAATATGGCGCGTCTCAAGTCTCTTTAACGCGTCGTATCGATGTTGCTTATGTCGCGTCAAAAGTCTCTCTAACGCGTCGTTCTGATTACCTAAGCATGATTAGGTTATATTACGCAAAGTGTGCGTGAAAAGTGACGCTAGATTAGTATGTCGCGTTTCAAGTCTATTTAACATATCGTTCCGGTTACTTAAGCATCGTTAGGTTATATTACGCAAAGTTTGCGTGAAAAGTGATGCTAGATTAGTATGTCGCGTCTCCATTCTCTTCAACGCATTGTTCCGATTACCTAAGCATGGTTAGGTTATATTACGCAAAGCGTGCGTGAAAGTGACGCTAGATTAGTAAGCCGCGTCTCAAGTCTTTTTAACGCGTTGTTCCAATTATCTAAGCATGGATAGGTTATATTAGGAAAAGTGACGTTAGATTAGTATGTCGCGTCTAAAGTCTCTTTAACGCGTCGTTCCGATTACTTAAGCATGGTTATGCAAAGTGTGTGTAAACAGTGACGCTATATTAGTATGGCGCATCTCAAGTCTATTTAACGCGTTGTTTCAATTACCAAGCTTATGTCGCATCACAAGTCTCTCTCTAACACGTCATTCCGATTACCTAAGCATGGTTAGGTTATATTACGCAAAGTGTGCGTGAAAAATGACAATTGGTTAGGATGTCGCGTTTCAAGTCTATTTAACGTGTCTTTCCTATTACCTAAGCATGGTTAGGTTATATTACGCAAGGTGTGCGTAAAAAGTGACACTAGATTAATTTAACGCGTCTCAATTCTCTTTAATGCATCGTTCCGATTACCTAAGCATGGTTAGGTTATATTACACAAAGTTTGCGTGGAAAGTGATGCAAGATTAGAATGTCGCGTCTCAAGTGTCCGTAGCGCGTCTTTTCGATTACCATGCTTATGTCGCGTCACAAGTCTCTTTAACGCGTCGTTCCGATTACCTAAGAATGGTTAGGTTATAGTACGCAAAGCGTGCGTGAATAGGATCAATAGATTAGTATGCCGCGTATCAAGTCTCTTTAACGTGTTAGGTTATATTATGCAAAATGTTCGTGAAAAGTGACGCTAGATTAGTATGGTTAGTCTGAAATCTCTTTAATGCGTCGTTCCGATTACCTAAGCATGGTTAAGTAATCTTACGAGAAGTGTGCGTAAAAAGTGACCCTAGATGAGTATGTTTCGTCTCAGGGCTCTTTAATGTGTGATTACCATGCTTATGTCACGTCAGAAGTCTCTCAAACGCGTCGTTCTGATTACCTAAGCATGGTTTGGTTACATTACGAAAAGTGTGCGTGAAAAATGACAATAGATTAGTATATTGCGTCTCAAGTGTATTTCACGCGTCATTCCAATTACTTAAGCATGGTTTGGTTATATTACGCAAAGTGTGCGTGAAAAATGACAACAGATTAGTATGTCACGTCTTAAATGTATCTAACGCGTCGTTGCGATTACATAAGCATGGTTAGGTTATATTAAGCAAAGTGTGCAGGAAAAGTGACGCTAGATTAGTAAGTCGCATCTCAATTCTCTTTAACGCGTTTTTCCGATTATCTAAGCATGGTTAGGTTATATTACGCAAAGTGTGCATGAAAAGTAACGCTAGATTAGTATGTCACCTCTCATGTCTATTTAACGCGTAGTTCCGATTACCTAAGAATGGTTAGGTTATATTAGGCAAAGTGTGCGTGAAAAGTAACGCTAGATTAGTATGTCGCGTCTCAAGTCTCTTTAACGCGTCGTTCTGATTACCTAAGAACGGTTATTTATTTTATGCAAAATGTGCGTGAAAAGTGACGCTAGATTAGTATGTCCAATCTCAAGTCTCTTTAGCGTGTTGTTCCGATTACCTAAGAATGGATAGATTATACTACGCAAAGTGTGCGTAAAAAGTGACCCTAGATTAGTATGTTTCGTCACAAGTCTCTTTAACGTGTCGTTTCGATTAGAATGCTTATGCCGCGTCACAAGTCTCTCTAACGTGTCGTTTTGATTACCCAAGTATGGTTATGTTATATTACGAAAAGTGTGCAAGTGACGTTAGATTAGTATGCCGCGTCTCACGTCTCTTTAACGCTTCGTTCCGGTTACCTAAGCAAGGTTAGGTTATATTACACAAAGTGTGCGTAAAAAGTGACACTAGATTAATATGGCGCGTCTCAAGAACGCGTCGTATTGATTACCATGCATATGTCTCGTCAGAAGTCTCTCTAATGTGTCGTTCTAATTACCTAAGCATGGTTAGGTTATATTACGCAAAGTGTGCGTGAAAAATGACAATAGATTAGTTTATCGCGTCTCAAGTCTATTTAACGCGTCGTTCCATTCACTTAAGCATGGTTAGGTTATATTACGCAAAGCGTGCGTGAAAAGTGACAATAGATTAGTATGTTGCGTCTCAAGTCTATTTAACGTGTCGTTCCGATTACCTAGGCATGGTTAGGTTATATCACGCAAAGTGTGCGTGAAAACTGACACTAGATTAGTATGTCGCATCTCAAGTGTCTTTTACGCGTCGTTCCGATTACCTACGCATGGTTAGGTTATATTACGCAAAATGTGCGTGAAAAGTGACGCTAGATTAGTATGGCGCGTCTCAAGTCTCTTTAACCCGTCATTTCGATTACCATGCTTATGTCGCGTCACAAGTCTCTCTAGCGCGTCGTTCCGATTTCCTACGCATGGTTAGGTTATATTACGTAAAGTACGCGTGAAAAGTAATGCTAGATTAGTATGTCGCATCTGAAGTCTCTCTAACGCGTCTTTCCGATTAACTAACCATGGTTAGATTATATTATGCAAAGTGTGCGTGAAAAGTGACAATCGATTAGGATGTCGCATCTTAAGTCTCTTTACCGCGTCGTTCGGATTACCCAAGCATTGTTAGGTTATAGTATGTCGCGTCACAAGTCTCTTTGACGCGTCGTTCCGATTACCTATGTATGGTTAGGTTATATTGCGCAAAGTGTGCTTGAAAATTGACTTTAGATTAGTATGTCGCGTCTCAAGTCTCTCTAACGCATCGTTCCGATTTTCTAACCATGGTTAAGTTATGTTACGCAATGTGTGCGTATAAAGCGACGCTAGATTAATACGGTGCGTCTCAAGTCTCATTAACGCGTCCTATCGATTACCATGCTTATGTCGCGTCAGAAGTCTCTCTAACGCGTCGTTCTGATTACCTAAGCATGGTTAGGTTATAGTACGCAAAATGTGCGTGAAAAGTAAAAATTGATTAGTATGTTGCATCACAAGTCTCTTTAACTCGTCGTTCCGATTAGCTAGACATGGTTAGGTTATATTACGTAAAGTGTGCGTGAAAACAAATGCTAGATTAGTATGTCGCGTCTCAAGTGTCTTTAACGCGTCGTTTCAATTACCTAAGCATTGTTAGGTTATATTACGCAGAGTATGAGTGAAAAAGTACAATTGATTAGAATGTCGCGTCGCAAGTCTATTTAACGCGTCGTTACGATTAGCTAAGCATGGTTAGTATTAGGCAAATTGTGCGTGAAAACTGACGCTAGATTAGTATGTCGTGTCTCAATGATCTCTTACGAGTTGTTCCGATTACCTAAGCATGGTTAGGTTAGGTTATGCAAAGTTTGCGTGAAAAGTGACGCTAGATTAGTATGTCGCGTCTTAAGTCTCTTTGACGCGTCGTTTCGATTACCATGCTTATGTCGTTTCACAAGTCTCTCTAACGAGTTATTCTGATTACCAAAGCATGGTTAGGTTATGCTCCGCAAATTGTGCGTGAAAAGTAACAATAGATTAGTATATCGTGGCTCAAGTCTCTTTAGCGCGTCGTTCCGATTACCTAAGAATGGTTAGGTTATATTACGCAAAGTGTGCGTGAAAAGTGACGCTAGATTAGTATGTCGCATCTCAAGTCTATTTAACGCGTCGTTCCGATTACCTAAGCATGGTTAGGTTATATTAGGGAAATTTGTATGTCGCGTCTCAATTCTCTTTTACGCGTCGTTCCGATTACCTAAGCATGGTTAGGTTATATTACGCATAGTGTGCGTGAAAAGTGACAATTGATTAGTATGTTGCGTCTCAAGTCTATTTAACGCGTCGTTCCGATTACCTAAGCATGGTTAGGTTATATTCGGTAAAAAGTGCGAGAAAAGTGACGCTAGATTAGTATGTCGCATCTCAAGTCTCTTTGACGCGTCATTCCGATTACCTAAGCATGATTAGGTTATATTACGCGAAGTGTGTGTAAAAATTGACGGTAGATTAGTATGGCGCGTATCAAGTCTGTTTAACGCGTCATTTTGATTACCATGCTTATGTCGCGTCACAAGGCTCCCGAACGCGTCGTTCTGATTATTTAAGCATGGTTAGGTTATATTACGTAAAATGTGCGTGAAAAATGACAATAGATTAGTATATCGCGTCTCAAGTCTATTTAACGCGTCGTTCCAATTACCAAAGCATGGTTAGGTCATATTACGGTGACGCGTCGCGTCTCAAGTCTGTTTAAAGCGTCGTTCCAATTACTTAAGCATGGTTCGGTAATATTAGGCAAAGTGTGCGTCAAAAGTGACGCTAGATTTTTATGTCGCGTCTCAAGTCTCTTTAACGCGTCGTTCTGATTACATAAGCATGGTTAGATTATATTACGCATAGTGTGCGTGAAAAGTGACAATAGAATAGTATGTTGAGTCTCAAGTCTAACCGATTACCTAAGCACGGTTAGGTTATTAGGTAAAGTGTGCGAGAAAAGTGACGCTAGATTAGTATGTCGCGTCTCAAGTCTCTTTAACGCGTCGCTCTGATTACATAAGCATGGTTATGTTATATTATGCAAAGTGTGCTTGAAAAGTGAGGCTAGATTACTTTGTCGCGTCTCAATTCTCTTTAACGCGTCGTTCTGATTACCTAAGCATGGTTAGGTTATATTAAGCAAAGTGTGCGTGAAAAGAGACTCTAGATTAGTATGTCGCGTTTCAAGTCTCTGTAACGCGTCGTTAAGATTAGCTTAGCATGGTTAGGTTATATTACGCAAAGTGTGCGTGACGAGGGACGCTAGATTTGTATGTGACGTCTCAAGTATCTTTTAACACATTGTTCTAATTTCCTAAGCATGGTTAGGTTATATTACGCAAAGTGTGAGTGAAGTCTATTTAACGCGTCGTTTCGATTACCATGCTTATGTCACGTCACAACTTTCTCTAACGCGTCATTCCAATTACCAAAGCATGGTTAGGTTATATTACGCAGAGTGTGAGTGGAAAATTACAATTGATTAGAGTGTCGCATCGCGAGTCTATTTAACGCGTCGTTACGATTAGCTAAGCATATTTAAGTTATATTACGCAGAGTGTGCGTGAAAAGTAACGCTAGATTAGTATGTCACGTCTCAAGTCTCTTTAACGCGTTGTTCCGATTACCTAAGAACGGTTATTTATATTATGCAAAATGTCCGTGAAAAGTGATGCTAGATTAGTATGTCCAATCTCAAGTCTCTTTAGCGTGTTGTTCCGATTACCTAAGAATGGTTAGATTATACTACGCAAAGTGTGCGTAAAAAGTGACCCTAGATTTGTATGTTATTCACAAGTCCATTTAACGTGTCGTTTCGATTAGAATGCTTATGTCGCGTCACAAGTCTCACTAACGTGTCGTTTTGATTACCTAAGTATGGTTAGGTTATATTACGAAAAATGTGCAAGTGACGTTAGATTAGTATGCCGCGTCTCACGTCTCTTTAACGCTTCATTCCGGTTACCTAAGCATGGTTAGGTTATATTACACAAAGTGTGCGTAACAAGTGACGCTAGATTAATATGGCGCGTCACAAGAACGCGTCGTGTCGATTACCATGCATATGTCTCGTCAGAAGTCTCTCTAATGTGTCGTTCTAATTACCTAAGCATGGTTTGGTTATATTACGCAAAGTGTGCGTGAAAAATGACAATAGATTGGTATATCGCGTCTCAAGTCTATTTAACGGGTCGTTCCAATTACCTAAGCATGGTTAGGTCATATTACGGTGACGCTAGATTAGTATGTCGCGTCTCAAGTCTGTTTAACGCGTCGTTCCGATTACATAAGCATGGTTAGGTTAAATTAGGCAAAGTGTGCGTGAAAAGTGACGCTAGATTTGTATGTCGCGTCTCAAGTCTCTTTAACGCGTTGTTCCGATTACCTAAGCATGGTTAGGTTATATTACGCAAAGTATGCGTGAAAATTCATAATAGATTAGTGTGTTGCGTTTCAAGTCTATTTAACGCGTCGTTCCGATACCTAAGCATGGTTAGGTTATATTAGGTAAAGTGTGCGAGAAAAGTGACGCTAGATTAGTATGTCGCGTCTCAAGTCTCTTTAACGCGTCGTTTCGATTACCAAAGCATGGTTAGGTTATATTACGCAAAGTGTGTATAAAAATTGACGCTAGATTAGTATGTCGCTTCTCAAGTCTGTTTAACGCGTCTTTTCTATGTATTGTTTCTTCCTTCCTTTTCCATTTCAGGGCTTTTTTGTAGCAATGAAGTGGTGGTGATGTTTTTGTGGTTTAGGTGGATTATGACAAGGTGAGTTTAATGGTTTTTGTGGGGAAGGCGTTGTCAAATCTGCTGGAGGGGAGTATGAAACTAAATAATCATGTTTTTCAGATGGTTGGCCAAGCATCCCAATAAAAGGATCATTATCATCATATCTCATGTGAAAATCAGCTTCAGAACAACAGCTTGAGTTTGGAGATCATCTTTTATTTGAAAAACAATGACCATCCCGTTGAAAGGCATATATAGGACGCTCTTCAAAATCAAAAGAGACAACAGGAACTCCTTTTTCTTGTGGAAATGGTTCAAGCATGAACTGTGTAGAAAATACCTAAGGAGTGACGTCAATATGTTTTGAAAAGGACGTCTCAACAGTGCCATCAGGTTTTTTTGTGAATACTGGAGTACATGATTGAACAGGTTGAGTAGATTCATGCATTTTTTCATAGTTGGTAATCCACTTTTTGGGGAAAAGGTGTAGGAGTTCATTTCTAGTGATTTGTTTGGGTATATGGACACAAGAAGGGATGTGTAGATTGATACTTGCCAAAACAGGCGTGTGGTGCTTGTTAAAGCCATAGAGTGATTGTTTGAGCTTACAAACATTTATTGATGGTATAGAAAAGAATATAGAAAGTGAAGTCATATAAATTTCTTTATTAAGGACCCCGTGTAAGAAGACATTCTTAAGTCTCTTTAACGCGTAGTTCCGATTACATAAGCATGGTTATGTTATATTACCTAAAGAGTGCGTGAAAAGTGACGCTAGATTAGTATGTCGCGTCTCAAGTCTCTTTAACGCGTCGTTCAGATTACCCAAGAATAGTTAGGTTATATTACACAAAGTGTGCGAGAAAAGTAACGCTAGATTAGTATGTCGCGTCTCAAGTCTCTTTCTTTAACGCGTCGTTCCGATTACCTAAGCATGGTTAGGTTATATTACGCAAGGTGTGCGTGAAAAGTGACGCTAGACTAGTATGTCTCGTCTCAAGGCTCCTTAATGCGTCGTTCCGATTAACTAAGCATAGTTATATTATGCAAAGTGTGCGTGACGAGGGACGCTAGATTTGTATGTGACGTCTCAAGTATCTTTTAACACATTGTTCTAATTTCCTAAGCATGGTTAGGTTATATTACGCAAAGTGTGAGTGAAGTCTATTTAACGCGTCGTTTCGATTACCATGCTTATGTCACGTCACAACTTTCTCTAACGCGTCATTCCAATTACCAAAGCATGGTTAGGTTATATTACGCAGAGTGTGAGTGGAAAATTACAATTGATTAGAGTGTCGCATCGCGAGTCTATTTAACGCGTCGTTATGATTAGCTAAGCATATTTAAGTTATATTACGCAGAGTGTGCGTGAAAAGTAACGCTAGATTAGTATGTCGCGTCTCAAGTCTCTTTAACGCGTTGTTCCGATTACCTAAGAACGGTTATTTATATTATGCAAAATGTCCGTGAAAAGTGATGCTAGATTAGTATGTCCAATCTCAAGTCTCTTTAGCGTGTTGTTCCGATTACCTAAGAATGGTTAGATTATACTACGCAAAGTGTGCATAAAAAGTGACCCTAGATTTGTATGTTATTCACAAGTCCATTTAACGTGTCGTTTCGATTAGAATGCTTATGTCGCGTCACAAGTCTCACTAACGTGTCGTTTTGATTACCTAAGTATGGTTAGGTTATATTACGAAAAATGTGCAAGTGACGTTAGATTAGTATGCCGCGTCTCACGTCTCTTTAACGCTTCATTCCGGTTACCTAAGCATGGTTAGGTTATATTACACAAAGTGTGCGTAACAAGTGACGCTAGATTAATATGGCGCGTCACAAGAACGCGTCGTATCGATTACCATGCATATGTCTCGTCAGAAGTCTCTCTAATGTGTCGTTCTAATTACCTAAGCATGGTTAGGTTATATTACGCAAAGTGTGCGTGAAAAATGACAATAGATTAGTATATCGCGTCTCAAGTCTATTTAACGGGTCGTTCCAATTACCTAAGCATGGTTAGGTCATATTACGGTGACGCTAGATTAGTATGTCGCGTCTCAAGTCTGTTTAACGCGTCGTTCCGATTACATAAGCATGGTTAGGTTAAATTAGGCAAAGTGTGCGTGAAAAGTGACGCTAGATTTGTATGTCGCGTCTCAAGTCTCTTTAACGCGTTGTTCCGATTACCTAAGCATGGTTAGGTTATATTACGCAAAGTATGCGTGAAAATTCATAATAGATTAGTGTGTTGCGTTTCAAGTCTATTTAACGCGTCGTTCCGATACCTAAGCATGGTTAGGTTATATTAGGTAAAGTGTGCGAGAAAAGTGACGCTAGATTAGTATGTCGCGTCTCAAGTCTCTTTAACGCGTCGTTTCGATTACCAAAGCATGGTTAGGTTATATTACGCAAAGTGTGTATAAAAATTGACGCTAGATTAGTATGTCGCTTCTCAAGTCTGTTTAACGCGTCTTTTCTATGTATTGTTTCTTCCTTCCTTTTCCATTTCAGGGCTTTTTTGTAGCAATGAAGTGGTGGTGATGTTTTTGTGGTTTAGGTGGATTATGACAAGGTGAGTTTAATGGTTTTTGTGGGGAAGGCGTTGTCAAATCTGCTGGAGGGGAGTATGAAACTAAATAATCATGTTTTTCAGATGGTTGGCCAAGCATCCCAATAAAAGGATCATTATCATCATATCTCATGTGAAAATCAGCTTCAGAACAACAGCTTGAGTTTGGAGATCATCTTTTATTTGAAAAACAATGACCATCCCGTTGAAAGGCATATATAGGACGCCCTTCAAAATCAAAAGAGACAACAGGAACTCCTTTTTCTTGTGGAAATGGTTCAAGCATGAACTGTGTAGAAAATACCTAAGGAGTGACGTCAATATGTTTTGAAAAGGACGTCTCAACAGTGCCATCAGGTTTTTTTGTGAATACTGGAGTACATGATTGAACAGGTTGAGTAGATTCATGCATTTTTTCATAGTTGGTAATCCACTTTTTGGGGAAAAGGTGTAGGAGTTCATTTCTAGTGATTTGTTTGGGTATATGGACACAAGAAGGGATGTGTAGATTGATACTTGCCAAAACAGGCGTGTGGTGCTTGTTAAAGCCATAGAGTGATTGTTTGAGCTTACAAACATTTATTGATGGTATAGAAAAGAATATAGAAAGTGAAGTCATATAAATTTCTTTATTAAGGACCCCGTGTAAGAAGACATTCTTAAGTCTCTTTAACGCGTAGTTCCGATTACATAAGCATGGTTATGTTATATTACCTAAAGAGTGCGTGAAAAGTGACGCTAGATTAGTATGTCGCGTCTCAAGTCTCTTTAACGCGTCGTTCCGATTACCCAAGAATGGTTAGGTTATATTACACAAAGTGTGCGAGAAAAGTAACGCTAGATTAGTATGTCGCGTCTCAAGTCTCTTTCTTTAACGCGTCGTTCCGATTACCTAAGCATGGTTAGGTTATATTACGCAAGGTGTGCGTGAAAAGTGACGCTAGACTAGTATGTCTCGTCTCAAGGCTCCTTAATGCGTCGTTCCGATTAACTAAGCATAGTTATATTATGCAAAGTGTGCGTGACGAGGGACGCTAGATTTGTATGTGACGTCTCAAGTATCTTTTAACACATTGTTCTAATTTCCTAAGCATGGTTAGGTTATATTACGCAAAGTGTGAGTGAAGTCTATTTAACGCGTCGTTTCGATTACCATGCTTATGTCACGTCACAACTTTCTCTAACGCGTCATTCCAATTACCAAAGCATGGTTAGGTTATATTACGCAGAGTGTGAGTGGAAAATTACAATTGATTAGAGTGTCGCATCGCGAGTCTATTTAACGCGTCGTTACGATTAGCTAAGCATATTTAAGTTATATTACGCAGAGTGTGCGTGAAAAGTAACGCTAGATTAGTATGTCGCGTCTCAAGTCTCTTTAACGCGTTGTTCCGATTACCTAAGAACGGTTATTTATATTATGCAAAATGTCCGTGAAAAGTGATGCTAGATTAGTATGTCCAATCTCAAGTCTCTTTAGCGTGTTGTTCCGATTACCTAAGAATGGTTAGATTATACTACGCAAAGTGTGCGTAAAAAGTGACCCTAGATTTGTATGTTATTCACAAGTCCATTTAACGTGTCGTTTCGATTAGAATGCTTATGTCGCGTCACAAGTCTCACTAACGTGTCGTTTTGATTACCTAAGTATGGTTAGGTTATATTACGAAAAATGTGCAAGTGACGTTAGATTAGTATGCCGCGTCTCACGTCTCTTTAACGCTTCATTCCGGTTACCTAAGCATGGTTAGGTTATATTACACAAAGTGTGCGTAACAAGTGACGCTAGATTAATATGGCGCGTCACAAGAACGCGTCGTATCGATTACCATGCATATGTCTCGTCAGAAGTCTCTCTAATGTGTCGTTCTAATTACCTAAGCATGGTTAGGTTATATTACGCAAAGTGTGCGTGAAAAATGACAATAGATTAGTATATCGCGTCTCAAGTCTATTTAACGGGTCGTTCCAATTACCTAAGCATGGTTAGGTCATATTACGGTGACGCTAGATTAGTATGTCGCGTCTCAAGTCTGTTTAACGCGTCGTTCCGATTACATAAGCATGGTTAGGTTAAATTAGGCAAAGTGTGCGTGAAAAGTGACGCTAGATTTGTATGTCGCGTCTCAAGTCTCTTTAACGCGTTGTTCCGATTACCTAAGCATGGTTAGGTTATATTACGCAAAGTATGCATGAAAATTCATAATAGATTAGTGTGTTGCGTTTCAAGTCTATTTAACGCGTCGTTCCGATACCTAAGCATGGTTAGGTTATATTAGGTAAAGTGTGCGAGAAAAGTGACGCTAGATTAGTATGTCGCGTCTCAAGTCTCTTTAACGCGTCGTTTCGATTACCAAAGCATGGTTAGGTTATATTACGCAAAGTGTGTATAAAAATTGACGCTAGATTAGTATGTCGCTTCTCAAGTCTGTTTAACGCGTCTTTTCTATGTATTGTTTCTTCCTTCCTTTTCCATTTCAGGGCTTTTTTGTAGCAATGAAGTGGTGGTGATGTTTTTGTGGTTTAGGTGGATTATGACAAGGTGAGTTTAATGGTTTTTGTGGGGAAGGCGTTGTCAAATCTGCTGGAGGGGAGTATGAAACTAAATAATCATGTTTTTCAGATGGTTGGCCAAGCATCCCAATAAAAGGATCATTATCATCATATCTCATGTGAAAATCAGCTTCAGAACAACAGCTTGAGTTTGGAGATCATCTTTTATTTGAAAAACAATGACCATCCCGTTGAAAGGCATATATAGGACGCCCTTCAAAATCAAAAGAGACAACAGGAACTCCTTTTTCTTGTGGAAATGGTTCAAGCATGAACTGTGTAGAAAATACCTAAGGAGTGACATCAATATGTTTTGCAAAGGACGTCTCAACAGTGCCATCAGGTTTTTTTGTGAATACTGGAGTACATGATTGAACAGGTTGAGTAGATTCATGCATTTTTTCATAGTTGGTAATCCACTTTTTGGGGAAAAGGTGTAGGAGTTCATTTCTAGTGATTTGTTTGGGTATATGGACACAAGAAGGGATGTGTAGATTGATACTTGCCAAAACAGGCGTGTGGTGCTTGTTAAAGCCATAGAGTGATTGTTTGAGCTTACAAACATTTATTGATGGTATAGAAAAGAATATAGAAAGTGAAGTCATATAAATTTCTTTATTAAGGACCCCGTGTAAGAAGACATTCTTAAGTCTCTTTAACGCGTAGTTCCGATTACATAAGCATGGTTATGTTATATTACCTAAAGAGTGCGTGAAAAGTGACGCTAGATTAGTATGTCGCGTCTCAAGTCTCTTTAACGCGTCGTTCAGATTACCCAAGAATAGTTAGGTTATATTACACAAAGTGTGCGAGAAAAGTAACGCTAGATTAGTATGTCGCGTCTCAAGTCTCTTTCTTTAACGCGTCGTTCCGATTACCTAAGCATGGTTAGGTTATATTATGCAAGGTGTGCGTGAAAAGTGACGCTAGACTAGTATGTCTCGTCTCAAGGCTCCTTAATGCGTCGTTCCGATTAACTAAGCATAGTTATATTATGCAAAGTTTGCGTGAAAAGTGACGCTAGATTTGTATCTTGCGTCTCAAGTATCTCAAACGCGTTGTTCCGATTACCTAAGCATGGCTAGGTTATAGTACGCAAAGTGTACGTGAAAAGTAACAATAGATTAATATGTCGCGTCTCAAGTCTCTTTAACGCGTCGTTCCGATTACCTAAGCATGGTTAGGTTATATTACGCAAAATGTGCGTGAAAAGTGACTATTGATTAGTATGTCGCGTATCAATTCTATTTAACGCGTCGTTCCGATTACCTAAGCATGGTTAGGTTATATGACACAAAGCGTGCGTGACAAGTAACGCTAGATTAATATTTCGCGTCTCATGTCTGTTTAACGCATCCTTCCGATTACCTAAGCATAATTAGGTTATATTACGCAAAGTGTGCGTGAAAAGTGACGTTAGATAAGTATGTTGAATCACATGTCTCTTTAACGCGTCGTTCCGATTACCTAAGCTTGGTTAGGTTATATTACACAAAGTGTGCGTGAAAAGTGATAATAGATTAGTATGTTGCGCAACAAGTCTCTCTAACGCGTCGTTCCGATTACCTAAGCATGGTTGGTTTATATTACGCAAAGTGTGCGTGAAAAGAGACGCTAGATTAGTATGTCATGTCTCAAGTCCCTTTAACGCGTTGTTCTGATTACCTATGCATGATTAGGTTATTTTACTAAAAGTGTGCGTGAAAAGTGACGCTAGATTAGTATGTCGCGTCTCAATTGTCTTTAACGCGTGGTTCCGATTACCCAAGCATGGTTAGGTTCTTACGCAAAGTGTGCGTGAAAAGTGACGCTAGATTAGTATGTCGCTTCTCAAGACACTTTAACTCGTACTTCCAATTACCATGCTTATGTCGCGTCACAAGTCTGTGTAATGCGTCGTTTCGATTACCTAAGCATGGTTAGGTTATATTACGCAAAGTGTGCGTGAAAAATGACAATAGTATGTCCCGTCTTACGTCTATTTAAGGCGTCGTTCCGATTACCTAAAAATGGTTAGGTTATATTATGCAAAGTGTGCGTGAAAAGTGACGCTAGATTAGTATGTCGCGTCTCAAGTCTCTTTAACGTGTCGTTTCGATTACCATGCTTATCTCGCGTCCCAAGTCTCTTTAACGCGTCGTTACGATTACCTAAGCATGGTTAGGTTATATTACGCAAAGTGTGCTTGAAAATTGACGCGAGATTAGTATATTCTACCTCAAGTCTCTCTAACGCGTCATTCCGATTTCCTAAGCATGATTAGGTTATATTACGCATAGTGTGCGTAAAAGTCACAATTAATTAGTATGTCGCGTCTCAAGTCGATTAGAAGCGGCGTTGCGATTACCTAACCATGATTAGGTTATAGTACGCAAAGTTTGCTTGAAAACTGACGCTAGATTAGTATATCGCGTCCCAATTCTATTTAACGCGTTGTTCCGATTAACTAAGCATGGTTTGGTTATATTACGCAAAGTGTGCGTGAAAAGTGACGCTAGATTAGTATGTCGCGTCTCAAGTCACTTTAACGCGTTGTTCCGATTAACTAAGCATGGTTTGGTTATATTACGCAAAGTGTGCGTGAAAAGTGACGCTAGATTAGTATGTCGCGTCTCAAGTCACTTTAACGCGTTGTTCCGATTACCATGGTTATGTCGCGTCAAAAGTCTCTCTAACGCGTCTTTTTAATTACCTAAGCATGGTTAGGTTACTATTATGCAAAGTGTGCGTGAAAAGTGACGCTAGATTAGTATGTCGCGTCTCAGGTGTCTTTAACGCGTCGTTTCGATTACCTAAGTATGGTTAGGTTATTTTACACAAAGTGTGCGTGAAAAGTGACGCTAGATTAGTATGTCGCATCTCAACTCTCTTTAATGCGTCGTTTCGATTACCATGGTTATCTTGCGTCACAAGTCTCTTTAACGCGTCGTTTCGATTACCTAAGCATGGTTAGGTTATATTACGAAGAGTGTGCGTCAAAAGTGATGCTAGATAGTATATCGTATCTCAAGTCTCTCTAACGGTCGTTCCGATTTCCCAAGCATGGTTAGGTTATATTACGCAAAGTGTGCGTGAAAAGCAACGCTAAATTAGTATGTCACGTGTCAAGTCTCTCTAACACGTCATTCCGATTACCTATGATGATTATGTTATATTACGCAAAGTGTTCGTGAAAAGTGACTCTAGATCACTATATCCTACCTCAATTCTCTCTAGCGCGTCGTTCCAATTACCTAAGCATGGTTAGGTTATATTACGCAAAGTGTAAGCAAAAAGTTACGTTAGATTAGTATGTCGCATCTCAAGTCTCTTTAACGTGTCGTTCTAATTACCTAAGCATGGCTAGGTTATATTACGCAAGCTGTGCGTTAAAAGTTATGCTAGATTAGTATGTCGCGTCTCAAGGCTCTTTAATGCGTCGTTCCGATTACCTAAGCATGGTTAGGTTATATTACGCAAAGAGTGCGTTAAAAGTGAAGCTAGATTAGTATGTCGCGTCTCAAATCTCTTTAACGCGTTCTTTCTATTACCATGCTTATGTCGCGTCACAAGTCTCTCTAACGCATCGTTCCGATTATCTAAGCATGGTTAGGTTATATCACGCAAAGTGTGCGTGAAAAGTGACGTTATATTAGTATGTCGCATCTCAAGTCTCATTAACGCCTCGTTTCGATTACCTTGCTTATCTCGCATCACAAGTCTCTTTAACTCGTCATTGTGATTACCTAAGCATGGTTAGGTTATATTACGCAAAGTGTGCGTGAAAAGTGACGCTAGATCAGTATATCCTACCTCAAGTCTCACTAACGCGTTGTTCTGATTTCCTAAGCATTGTTAGGTTATATTACGCAAATTGCGTGTGAAAAGTGACGCTAGATTAGTATGACGCGTGTTAAGTCTCTTTAACACGTCGTTCTGATTTCCTAAGCATGGTTAGGTTATATTACGCAAAGTGTGCGTAAAAAAGTGACGGTAGATTAGCATATCGCTTCTCAAGTCTCTTTAACACGTCGTTCCAATTACCTAAGCATGGAAAGCTTATATTACGCGCTGAAAAGTGACGGTGGATTAGTATATCGCGTCTCAAGTCTCTTTAATGTGTTGTTCTGATTTTGTTAGGTTATGTTACGCAAGGTGTGCGTGAAAAGTGACGCTAGATTAGTATGTCGCATCTCAATGCTCTTTAACGCGTCGTTCCGTATACCTAAGCATGGTTAGGTTATATTACGCAATGTCTGCGTGAAAAGTGACGCTATATTAGTATCTTGCGTCTCAAGTCATTAACGCGTTGTTTTGATTACCATGCTTATTAACCCATCGTTCCGATTACCTAAGCATAGTTAGGTTATATTACGCAAAGTGTGCGTGAAACGTTACGCTAGATTAATATGTCGCTACTCAAGTCTTTTTGATTCGTCGATCTGATTACCTAAGCATGGTTAGGTGATATTTCGAAAAGCGTGCGTAATAAGTGACGCTAGATTAGTATGGCGCGTTTCAAGTCTCTTTAACGCGTCGTTTCGATTACTGTGCTTATGTCGCGTCACAAGTGTCTCTAACGCGTCATTCTGATTACCTAAGCATGGTTAGATTATATTACGCAAAGTGTGCTTGAAAAGTGACAATATATTAGTATGTAGCATCTCAAGTCTTTTTAACGCGTCGTTCGGATTACCTAGGCATGGTTAGGTTATTTTATGCAAAGTGTGCGTGAAAAGTGACGCTAGATTAGTATGACGCGTCTCAAGTCTCTTTAATGCGTATTCTGATTACCTAAGCATGGTTAGGTTATATTACGTGAAGTGTGCGTGAAAAGGGATGCTAGATTAGTATGTCACGTCTCAAGTCTCTTTAACGCGTCTTTCCGATTATGTAAGCATGGTTTGGTTATATTACGCAAAGTGTGCGTGAAAAGTGATGCTAGATTAATATGTCGCTACTCAAGTCTCTTTAATGCGCCGTTCCGATTTCCTAAGCATGGTTCGGTTATAGTACGCAAAGTCTGCGTGAAAAGTGACGCTAGATTAGTATGTCGCTTCTGAAGTCTCTTTAACGCGTCGTTCTGATTATCTAAGCATGGTTAGGTTATATTACGAAAAGTTTGCGTGAAAAATGACGCTACATTAGTATGTCGCATCTCAAGTCTCTTTAACGCATTGTACCGATTACCTAAGGATGGTTTGGTTACTTCACGAAAAGTGTGCGTGAAAAGTAACAAACATTAGTATGTCGCGTCTCAAGTCTATTTAACGCGTCGTTCCGATTGACGCTAGATTAGTATGTCGCATCTCAATTCTCTTTAACGCGTTGTACCGATTACCTAAGGATGGTTAGGTTGCATTACAGAAAGTGTACGTGAAAAGTGACGCTAGATTAATATGTCGTGTCTTAAGTCTATTTAACGCGTCGTTCTAATTATCAAAGCATGGTTAGGTTATATTACGCAAATTGTGCGTGAAAAGTTACGCTAGATTAGTATGTCGTGTCTCAATTCTCTTTAACGCGTTGTTCCGATTACCTAAGCATGGTTAGGTTATAATATGCAAAGTGTGCGTGAAGAGTTACGCTAGATTAGTATGTCGCGTCTCAAGTCTCTTTATCGCCTCTTTCCTATTACCTAGGCATGGTTAGGTTATATTATGCAAAGTGTGAGTGAAAAGCGACGCTAGATTAGTATGTCGCGTCGCAAGTCTCTTTACCACGTCGTTCTGATTATCTAAGGATAGTTAGGTTATATTACGCAAAGTGTGCGTGAAAAGAGACGCTAGATTAGTATGTCGCGTCTTAAGTCTCTTTAGCGCGTTATTTCGATTACCTAAGCATGATGAGGTTATTTTACGCAAAGTGTGCGTGAAAAGGGACGCTATATTAGTATGTCGTGTCTCAATTCTCTTTTACGTGTCATTCGGATTACCTACGGTCAGGTTATTTTACGCAAAGTGTGCCTGAAAAGTGACTTTAGATTAGTATGTCGCATCTCAAGTCACTTTAACTCGCCGTTCTGATTACCATGCTTATGTCGCGTCACAAGTCTCTTTAACGCGTCGTTCTGATTACCTAAGCATAGTTAGGTTACATTACGCAAAGTGTGCCTGAAATTAGACGCTAGATTAGAATGTCGCATCTTAAGTCTCTTTTACACGTTGTTACATCACGCAAAGTGTGCGTGAAATTAGACGCTAGATTATTATGTCGCGTCTTAAGTCGCTTTAACACGTTGTTCCGATTATCTAAGCATTATTAGGTTATTTTACGCAAAGTGTGCGTGAAAAGTGGCGCTAGATTAGTATGTCGCGTCTCAATTCTCTTTAGCGTGTGGTTCCGATTACCTAAGCATGGTCAGGTTATTTTACTCAAAGTGTGCCTGACAAGTGACGCTTGATTAGCATGTCGCGTCTCAAGTCACTTTAACTCGTCGTTTTGATTACCATGCTTATGTTGCATCAGAAGTCTCTCTGACGCGTCGTTTCGATTACCTAAGAATGGTTATGTCATATTACGCAAAGTGTGCGAGAAAAATGACAATAGATTAGTATGTCTCGTCTCACGTCTATTTAACGCGTCGTTCCGATTACCTAATCATGGTTAGGTTATATTACGCAAAGTGTGCGTGAAACGTTACGCTAGATAAGTATGTCGTGTCTCAATTCTCTTTAACGTGTTGTTCTGATTACCTAAGCATGGTTAGGTCATATTTCGCAAAGTGTGCGTGAAAAGTAACAATAAATTAGTATGTCACGTCACACGTCTATTTAACGCGCCGTTCCGATAACCTAAGCAAGGTTAGGTTATATTACGCAAAGTGTGCGTGAAGCGTTACGCTAAATAAGTATGTCGCGACTCGATTCTCTTTAACGCGTTGTTCTGGTTACCTAAGCATGGTTATGTTATATAAAGCAAACTGTGCGTGAAAAGTAACAACAAATCAGTATGTCGCGTCACACTTCAATTTAACACGTCGTTCTGATTACCTAAGCATGGTAGTGTGCGTGGAAAGTTACGCTAGATTAATATGTCGCGTTTTAATTCTCTTCAACGCGTTGTACCGATTAGCTAAGCATGGTTAGGTTAGGTTACGCAGAGTGTCGTGAAAAGTGACGCTAGATTAGTATGTCACGTCTTAAGTCTCTTTTACGCGTCTTTCCGATTACCTAATCATGGTTAGGTTGTATTACGCAAAGTGTGCGTGAAAAGGGACGTTAGATTAGTATGGCGCGTCTCAAGTCTCTTTATCGCGTGTTCCGATTACCTAAGCATATTAAGATTATATTACGCAAAGTGTGAGTATGTAGTGTCTCAACTCTCTTTAATGCGTCGTTCCAATTACCTAAGTATGGTTAGGTTATATTACGCAAAGTGTGCGTGAAAAGTGACATAAGATCACTATGTCGCGTCTCAAGTCTCTTTAACGCGTCGTTCCGATTACCTAAGCATGGTTAAGTTATATTGCGCAATGTGTGCGTGAAACCTGTTGCTAGGTTAGAATGTCGCGTCTCAAGTCTCTTTAACGCGTCGTTCCGATTAGGGGTGTGCAAAAACCGACCGAAACCGAATAACCGAACCGAACCGACAAATTCGGTTCGGTTCGGTTTGAAAAAGTAGAATATTTTCGGTTGGTCGGTTCGGTTCGGTTTTTAGAGTAAAAAAATTTCAGTCACTTTTACACGTAAACCGAACCGAAAAACCGAACCGAACCGAAATAACCGACCGAACCGACAGGTTCGGTTCGGTTCGGTTTGAAAAATTAAATTTTTTCAGAATTTCGGTTCGGTTCGGTTTCTTAAAAAACCAAAAATTTCGGTTCGGTCGGTTCGGTTTAACCGAATGCACACCCCTAGTTCCGATTACCTAAGCATGGTGAGGTTATATTACGCAAAATGTGCGTGAAAAGTGATGCTAGATTAGTATGTCGCGTCTCAAGTGTCTTTAACGCGTCGTTACGATTACCTAAGCATGGTTTGGTTATATTAAGCAAAGCGTGCGTAAAAAGTGACGCTAAATTAGTATTGCGCGTTTCAAGTCTCTTTAATGCGTCGTTTCGATTATCATGCTTATGTCGTGTCACAAGTGTCTCTAATGCGTCGTTCTGATTACCTAAGCATGGTTAGGTTATATTACGCAATGTGTGCTTGAAAAGTGAAAACAGATTAGTATGTCGCATCTGAAATCTCTTTAACGCGTCATTCCGATTACATAAGAATGGTTAGGTTATTTTACACAAAGTGTTTGTGAAAAGTGACGCTAGGTTTGTATGTCGCGTCTGAAGTCCCTTTAACGCGTGTTTTCTGATTATCTAAGCATGTTTAGGTTATACAACGCGAAGTGTGCGTTAAAATGACGCTAGATTTGTATATCCCGTCTCAAGTCTGTTTAACGCGTCGTTCCCATTACCAAAGCATGGTTATGTTATATTATGCACAGTGCGCGTCAAGTCGCTAGATTAGTATGTCGCGTCACAAATATCCTTAACGCATTATTACGATTACTTAAGAATGGTTAAGTTATATTACGCAAAGTGTGCTTAAAAAGTGACTTTATATTAGTATGGCGCGTCTCAAGTCTCTTTAACGTATCGTTTCGGTTACCATTCTTATGTCACTTTACAAGTCTCTCTAACACGTCGTTCCGATTACCAAAGCATGGTTAGGTTGTATTACGCAAAGTGTGCGTGTTTGCAAGTGTTTTTAACATGCCGTTCCGATTACCTATGCATGGTTAGGTTATTGTATGCAAACTGTGCATGAAAAGTGACGCAAGATTAGTATGTCGCGTCTCAAGTCTCTTTAACGCGTCGTTCCGATTACAAAAGCATGGTTAGGTTATATTACGCAATGTGCGCGTGAAAACATTTGCTAGGTTAGTATGTCGCGTCTCAAGTCTCTTTAATGTATCGTTTCGATTACCATGCATATGTCGCTTTACAAGTCTCTCCAACACGTCGTTCCGATTACCAAAGCATGGTTGGGTTATATTACGCAAAGTGTGCGTGAAAAGTGACAATAGATTAGTATGTCGCGTTGCAAGTGTCTTTAACGTGCCGTTCCGATTACCTAAGCATGGTTAGGTTATTTTACGCGAAGTGTGCGAGAAAAGGGACGCTAGATTAGTATGTCACATCTCAACTCTCTTTTACGCGTCGTTCCGATTACCTAAGCATGGTTAGGTTATATTACACAATATGTCTCTTAATCACGTTGTTCCGATTTCCTAATCTTGATTAGGTTGTTTTACGCAAAGTGTGCGTGAAAAGGGACGCTAGATTAGTATGGCGTGTTTCAAGTCGCTTTATCGCGTCGTTTCGATTACTGTTCTTATGTCGCGTAGAAGTGTCTCTAACGCGTCGTTCTGATTACCTAAGCATGGTTAGGTTATATTACGCAAAGTGTGCGTGAAAAGTGACAATAAATTAGTTTGTCGTGTCTCAAGTCTCTTTAACGCGTCGTTCCGATTACCTATGCATGGTTAGGTTATTTTATGCGAGATTAGTATGTCGTGTCTCAAGTCTTTTTAATGCGTATTCTGATTACCGAAGCATGAATAGGTTATATTACGTAAAGAGTGCGTGAAAAGTGAAACTTGATTAGTATGTCGCATCTCAAGTCTCTTTAACACGTCGTTCCGATTACCTAAGCATGGCTAGGTTATATTACTCAAAGTGTGCGTGAAAACTGGCGCTAGATTAATATGTCGTTACTCAAGTCTCTTTAACGCGTCGTTTCGATTTCCTAAAAATGGTTAGGTTATATTACGCAAAGTGTGCGTAAAAAGTGACGCTTGATTAGTATTGCGCGTTTCAAGTCTCTTTAATGCGTCGTTTCGATTACCATGCTTATGTCGCGTAACAAGTGTCTCTTTAATGCGCCGTTTAGATTACCATGCTTATGTCGCGTCACAAGTGTCTCTAATACGTCGTTCTGATTACCTAAGCATGGTTAGGTTATATTACGCAAAGTCTGCGTGAAAAGTGAAAATAGATTAGTATGTCGCATCTCATGTCTGTTTAACGCGTCATTCCGATTACCTAAGCATGGTTAGGTTATTTTACACAAAGTGTGCGTGAAAAGTGATGCTAGATTTGTATTTCGCGTCTCAAGTCCCTTTATCTAAGCATGGTTAGATTATATTACGCAAAGTGTGCGTGAAAAGTGACGCTATAATAGTATTTCACCTCTCAAGTCTCTTTAACGCGTCGTTCCCATGACCAAAGCATGGTTATGTTAAAATTGTCGCTAGATTAGTATGTCGCGTCACAAGTCTTCTTATCACGTTGTTACGATTACTTAAGCATGGTTTAGTAATATAACGCAAAGTGTGCGTAAAAAGTGACGTTAGATTAGTATTGCGCGTCTCAAGTCTCTTTAACGTATCGTTTCGATTACCATACTTATGTCACGTTACAAGTCTCTCTAACTCATCGTTCCGATTACAAAAGCATGGTTAGGTTATATTATGCAAAGTATGCGCGAAAAGTGAGAATAGATTAGTATGTCGTGTCTAAATTCTCTGTAACGCGTCGTTTGGATTACCTAAGCATGTTTAGATTATATTAAGCAAAGTGTGCGTGAAAAGTGACGCTAGATTAGTATGTCACGTCTCAAGTCTCTTTAACGCGTCGTTCCGATTACCAAAGAATGGTTATGTTATATTATGCCAAGTGCGCGTTAAAAGTATCGCTAGATTAGTATGTCGAATCACAAGTCTCCTTAACGTGTTGTTACGATTACCTAAGCATGGTTAAGTTATATTACGCAAAGTGTGCGTAAAAAGTGACGTTAGATTAGTATGGCGCGTCTCAAGTCTCTTTAACGTATCGTTTCGATTACTATTCATATGTCACGTTACAAGTCTCTCTAACACGTTGTTCCGATTACCAAAGCATGGTTAGGTTATAGTACGCAAAGTGTGCGTGAAAAGTGACAATACATTAGTATGTCGCTTTGCAAGTGTCTTTTACGTGCCGTTCCGATTACAAAGCATGGTTAGGTTATTTTACGCGAAGTGTGCGTGAAAAGTGACGCTAGATTAGTATGTCGCGTCTCAAATCTCTTTAACGCGTCGTTCCGATTACTAAAGCATGGTTAGGTTATATTACGCAATGTGTGCGTGAAAACATTTGCTAGGTTAGTATGTCGCGTCTCAAGTCTCTTTAAAGCGTCTTTCCGCTTACCTAATCTTGATTAGGTTGTATTACACAAAGTGTGCGTGAAAAGTGACACTAGATTAGTATGGCGCGATTCAAGTCTCTTTACCGCGTCATTTCGATTAATGTGCTTATGTCGCATCACAAGTGTCTCTAACGAGTCGTTCTGATTACCTAAGCATGGTTAGGTTATATTACGCAAAGTGTGCGTGAAAAGTGACAATATATTAGTATGTCGCGTCTCAAGTCTCTTTAACACGTCGTTCCGATTACCTAGGCATGGTTAGGTTATTTTATGCAAAGTGTGCGTGAAAAGTTACGCTAGATTAGTATGTCGCGTCTCGAGTCTTTTTAATGCGTATTCCGATTACCTAAGCATGAATAGGTTATATTACGTGAAGAGTGCGTGAAAAGTGAAACTAGATTAGTATGTCGCGTCTAAAGTATCTTTAACGCCTCGTTCCGATTTCTTATGCATGGTTAGGTTATATTACGCAAAGTCTGTGTAAAAAGTGATGCTAGATTGGTATGGTGCTTCTCAAGTCTCTTTAACGCGTCGTTTCGATTACCATGCTTATGTCGTCTCACAAGTCTCTCTAACGCGTCGTTTCGATTACCTAAGCATGTTTTAGTTAACGTAAAGTGTGCGTGAAAACTGACGCTAGATTAGTTTATTGAGTGACAAGTCTCTCTAACGCGTCGTTCGAATTACCTACGCATGGTTAGGTTATATTAAGCAAACTGTGCGTGAAAAGTGAGGCTAGACTAGTATGTCGCATCTCAAGTCTCTCTAATGCTTCGTTCCGATTACTTAACATGGTTAGGTTATATTATGCAAATTGTGCGTGAAAAGCGACAATAGATTTGTATGTCGCGTCTCAATTCTCTGTAACGCGTCGTTTCGATTACCATGCTTATGTCATGGCACAAGTCTCTCTAACGCGTCGTTCTGATTACCTAAGCATGGTTAGGTTATATTACACAAAGTGTGCGTGAAATGTGAAAATAGATTAGTATGTCTTGTCTCAAGTCTCTTTAACGTGTTGTTCCGATTACCTAAGCATGGTTAAGTTATATTACGCAAAGTGTGCGTAAAAAGTGACGTTAGATTAGTATGGCTCGTCTCAAGTCTCTTTAACGTATCGTTTCGATTACCATTCATATGTCACATTACAAGTCTCTCTAACACGTTGTTCCGATTACCAAAGCATGGTTAGGTTATATTACGCAAAGTGTGCGTGAAAAGGGACAATACGTTAGTATGTCGCGTTGCAAGTGTCTTTTATGTGCCGTTCCGATTACAAAGCATGGTTAGGTTATTTTACACGAAGTGTGCGTGAAAAGTGATGCTAGCTTAGTATGTCGCGTCTCAAATCTCTTTAAC
Source organism: Mercurialis annua (assembly GCF_937616625.2). Taxonomy (NCBI): domain Eukaryota; kingdom Viridiplantae; phylum Streptophyta; class Magnoliopsida; order Malpighiales; family Euphorbiaceae; genus Mercurialis; species Mercurialis annua. Next base: position 35,644,455 of record NC_065570.1, read on the forward strand.
GCGTCGTTCGATTACTAAAGCATGGTTAGGTTATATTACGCAATGTGTGCGTGAAAACATTTGCTAGGTTAGTATGTCGCGTCTCAAGTCTCTTTAAAGCGTCGTTCCGCTTACCTAATCTTGATTAGGTTGTATTACACAAAGTGTGCGTGAAAAGTGACACTAGATTAATATGGCGCTATTCAAGTCTCTTTAACGCGTCATTTCGATTACTGTGCTTATGTCGCATCACAAATGTCTTTAACGAGTCGTTCTGATTACCTAAGCATGGTTAGGTTATATTATGCAAAGTGTGCGTGAAAAGTGACAATATATTAGTATGTCGCGTCTCAAGTCTCTTTAGTACGTCGTTCCGATTACATAGGCATGGTTAGGTTATTTTACGCAAAGTGTGTGTGAAAAGTTACGCTAGATTAGTATGTCTCGTCTCGAGTCTTTTTAATGCGTATTCCGATTACCTAAGCATGAATAGGTTATATTACGTAAAGAGTGCGTGAAAAGTGAAACTAGATTAGTATGTCGCGTCTAAAGTATCTTTAACGCCTCGTTCCGAATTCCTAAGCATAGTTAGGTTATATTATGCAAAGTCTGTGTAAAAAGTGACGCTAGATTGGTATGGTGCTTCTCAAGTCTCTTTAACGCGTCGTTTCGATTACCATGCTTATGTCGTCTCACAAGTCTCTCTAACGCGTCGTTCCGATTACCTAAGCATGTTTTAGTTAACGTAAAGTGTGCGTGAAAAGTGACGCTAGATTAGTATATCGTGTCACAAGTCTCTCTAACGCGTCGTTCCAATTACCTAAGCATGGTTAGGTTATATTAAGCAAACTGTGCGTGATAAGTGACGCTAGATTAGTATGTCGCATCTCAAGTCTCTCTAATGCTTCGTTCCGATTACCTAACATGGTTAGGTTATATTACGCAAATTGTGCGTGAATAGCGACAATAGATTTGTATGTCGTGTCTCAATTCTCTGTAACGCGTCGTTTTGATTACCATGCTTATGTCGTGTCACAAGTCTCTCTAACGCGTCGTTTCGATTACCTAAGCATGGTTAGGTTATATTACACAAAGTGAGCGTGAAAATAGATTAGTATGTCTTGTCTCACGTCTCTTTAACGCGTCGTTCCAATTACCTAAGCATGGTTAGGTTATATTAAGAAAACAGTGCGTGAAAAGTGACGCTAGATTATTATGTCGCATCTCAAGTCTCTCTAATGCTTCGTTCCGATTACCTAACATGGTTAGGTTATATTACGCAAATTGTGCGTGAAAAGCGACAATAGATTTGTATGTCGTGTCTCAATTCTCTGTAACGCGTCGTTTCGATTACCATGCTTATGTCGTGTCACAAGTCTCTCTAACGCGTCGTTCCGATTACCTAAGCATGGTCAGGTTATATTACACAAAGTGTGCGTGAAATGTGAAAATAGATTAGTATGTCTTGTCTCAAGTCTCTTTAACGCGTCGTTCCGATTACCTAAGCATGGTTAGGTTATATTATGCAATGTGTGCGTGAACACTGTTGCTAGATTAATATGTCGTGTCTCAAGTCGCTTTGACGCGTCGTTCCGATTACCTAAGCATTGTTAGATTATATTACGCAAAGCGTGCGTAAAAAGTGACACTAGATTAGTATGGCGCGTTTTAAGTTTCTTTAACGCGTCGCTTAGATTACCATGCTTATGTCGCATCACAAGTGTCTCTAACGCATCGTTCTGATTACCTAAGCATGGTTAGATTTTATTACGCAAAGTGTGCGTGAAAAGTGACAATATAATGTATGTCGTGTCTCAAGTCTCTATAACTCGTCGTTTCGATTACCTAAGTATGGTTAGGTTATTTAACGCAAAGTGTGCGTGAAAATGGACGTTTACTATGTCGCGTCTCTAGTCCATTTAGAGCGTATTCCGATTACCTAAGCATGGTTAGGTTATATAACGCAAAGTGTGCGGGAAAAGTGACGCTAGATTAGTATGTCGCGTCTCAAGTATCTTTAACGCGTCGTTCCGATTACCAAAGCATGGTTATCATATATTACGCCAAGTGTGCATTAAAAGTGTCGGTAGATTAGTATGTCGCGTCACAAGTCTCTTTAACGCGTTGTTATGATTACCCAAGCATGGTTAAGTTATATTACGCAAAGTATGCGTAAAAAGTCTCTTGAACGCATCGTTTCGATTACCATGCTTATGTCACATTACAAGTCTCTCCAACACGTCGTCCCGATTACGAAAGCATGGTTAGGTTATATTACGCAAAGTGTGCGTAATAAGTGACAATAGATTAGTATGTCGCGTCGCAAGTCTCTTTCATATGTCATTCCGAGTACCTAAGCATGGTTAGGTTATTTTATGCTGAGTGTGCGTGAAAAGTGACGCTAGATTAGTATATCGCTTCTTAAGTCCCTTTAACGCGTGTTCCGATTACCTAAGTATGGTTAGGTTATATAGCGCAAAGTGTGCGTGAAAAGTGACGCTAGATTAGTATGTCGCGTCTCAAGTGTCTTTAAAGCGTCGTTCTGATTACCAAAGCATGGTTAGGTTATATTGCGCAAAGTATGCGTGAAAACTGTTGCTAGGTTAGTATGTCACGTCTCAACTCTCTTTAAAGCGTTGTTCCGATGACCAAATCATGGTTAGGTTGTATTACGCAATGTGTGTGTGAAAAGTGACGCTAGATTAGTATGTCGCATCTCAAGTATCTTTAACACGTCGTTATGATTACTAGGGGTGTGCATTCGGTTCAAATCGAACCGAACCCAATTTTGGCCTTTTTTAAAAACTGAACCGAACCGAAATTTTAGGAAAAGAAAAATTTCAAACCGAACCGAACCAGTCGGTTCGGTTGGTTATTTCGGTTCGGTTATTTCGGTTCGGTTTACATAGAAATCTGTCTGAAATTTTTTTAGCTCAAAACCAAACCGAACCGACCAACCGAAATTTTTTTGAAATCTCAAACCGAACCGAACCGAATTTGTCGGTTCGGTTTTGCACACCCCTAATGATTACCTAAGCATGGCTAGGTTATATTACCCAAAGCGTACGTAAAAAGTGACGCTAGATTAGTATGGCGCGTTTCAAGTGTCTTTAACGCGTCGTTTTGATTACTGTGCTTATATCGCGTCACAAGTGTGCGTGAAAAGAGATAATAGATTAGTATGTCGCGTCTCAAGTCTCTTTAACGCGTAGTTCTGATTACCTATGCATGGTTAAGTTATTTTACGCAAAGTGTGTGTGAAAACTAACGCTAGATTGGTATGTGACGTTTCAAGTCTCTTTAATGCGTATTACGATTACCTAAGCATGGTTAGGTTATATTACGAAGAGTATGTGTGAAAAGTGACGCTAAATTAGTATGTCGCGTCTCAAGTCTCTTTAACGCGTCGTTCCGTTTACTAAAGCATGGTTAGGTTATATTACGCAATGTGTGCGTGAAATCCTTTTGCTAGGTTAGTATGTCGTGTTTCAAGTGTCTTTAAAGCGTCTTTCCGATTACCTAATCATGGTTAGGTTGTATTATGCAAAGTGTGCGTGAAAAGTGACGGATATATTAGTATGTCGCGTCTCAAGTCTCTTTTACGCGTCGTTCCGATTACCTAAGCATGGTTAGGTAGTGTGCGTGAAATGTAACGCTAGATTAGTATGTCGCGTCTCAAGTCTCTTTAACTCGTCGTTCCGATTACCTAAGCATGGTTTAGTTATATTACGCAAAGTGTAAGTGAAAAGTGACGCTAAATTAGTATGTCAGGTCTCAAGTCTCTTTGACGCGTCGTTTCGATTACTGTGCTTATGTCGCGTCACAAGTGTCTCTAACGCGTCGTTCTGATTACCTATGCATGGTTAGATTATATTACGCAAAGTGTGCGTGAAAAGGAACAATAGATTAGTATGTAGCATCTCAAGTCTTTTTAACGCGTCGTTCCGATTACCTAGGCATGGTTAGGTTATTTTACGCAAAGTGTGCGTGAAAAGTGACGCTAGATTGGTATGACGAGTCTCAAGTCTCTTTAATAGGTATTCCGATTACCTAAGCATGGTTAGATTATATTACGTAAAGTGTGCGTAAAAAGTGACGCTAGATTAGTATGTCGCGTCTCAAGTCTCTTTAACGCGACTGTCCGATTACGTAAGCATGGTTAGGTAATATTACGCAAAGTGTGCGGGAAAAGTGACGCTAGATTAATATGTCGCTACTCAAGTCTCTTTGATGCGTCCTTCCGATTACCTAAGCATGGTTAAGTGATATTACGCAAAGCGTGCGTAAAAAGTAACGCTATATTAGTATGGCGCGTTTCCAGTCTCTTTAACGAGTCGTTTCGATTACGATGCTTATGTTGCGTCACAAGAGTCTCTAATGCGTCGTTCTTATTACCTAAGCATGGTTAGATTATATTACGCAAAGTGTGCGTGAAAAGTGACGATAGATTAGTATGTAGCATCTCAAGTCTTTTTAACGCGTCGTTCCGATTACCTAGGCATGGTTAGGTTATTTTACGCAAAGTGTGCGTGAAAAGTGACGCTAGATTGGTATGACGCGTCTTAAGTCTCTTTAATACGTATTCCGATTACCTAAGCATGGTTAGGTTATATTATGTAAAGTGTGCGTGAAAAGTGACGCTAGATTAGTATGTCACGTCTCAAGTCTCTTTAACGCGACTGTCCGATTACGTAAGCATGGTTAGGTAATATTACGCAAAGTGTGCGGGAAAAGTGACGCTAGATTAATATGTCGCTACTCAAGTCTCTTTGATGCGTCGTTCCGATTACCTAAGCATGGTTAGGTGATATTACGCAAACCGTGCGTAAAAAGTGACGCTATATTAGTATGGCGCGTTTCAAGTCTCTTTTTCGCATCGTTTCGATTACCTAAGCATGGTTAGGTTATATTACGTAAAGTGAGCTTGAAAAGGGACGCTAGATTAGTATGTCATGTATCAAGTCTCTTAACGTGTCTTTACGATTACATAAGCATAGTTAGGTTATTTTACGCAAAGTGTGCATGAAAAGTGACGCTAGATTAATATGTCGCTACTCAAGTCTCTTTAATGCGTCGTTCCGATTTCCTAAGCATGGTTAGGTTAAATTACACAAAGATTGCGTGAAAAGTGACGCTAAATTAGTATGTCGCCTCTGAAGTCTCTTTAACGCGTCGTTCTGATTAACTAAGCATGGTTAGGTTATTTTACAAAAAGTGTGTGTGAAAAGTGACGCTACATTAGTATGTCGCGTCTCAAGTCTCTTTAACGTGTGTTCCGATTACTTAAGCATTGATAGGTTATATAATGCAAAGTGTGCGTGAAAATTGACTCTAGATTAGTTTGTCGCGTCTGAAGTCTCTTTAACGCGTCGTTCCGATTACCTAAGAAGCATGGTTGGGTTATACTACGCAAATTGTGAGTGAAAAGTGACGCTAGATTAGTATGTCGCGTCACAAGTGTCTCTAACGCGTCGTTCTGATTACCTATGCCTGTATAGATTATATTACGCAAAGTGTGCGTGAAAAGTGACGATAGATTAGTATGTAGCGTCTCAAGTCTTTTTAACGCGTCGTTCCGATTACCTAGGCATGGCTAGGTTAAATTACGCAAAGTGTGCGTGAAAAGTGACGCTTGATTAGCATATCGCATCTGACGTCTCATTAACTGTCGTTCCGATTACCGAAGTATGGTTAGGTTATAAAAGTGTGCGTGAAAAGTGACGCTAGATAAGTATGTCGCGTCTCAAGTCTCTCTAACGCGTAGTTCCTATCACCTAAGCCTGGTTTATTTTACGCAAAGTGTGCGTGAAAAGTGACGCTAGATTAGTATGTCGCGTCTCAAGTCTCTATTAGGCGCCGTTCGATTACCTATTCATGGTTAGGTTATATTACGCAAAGTGTGCGTGAAAAGTAACAATAGATTAGTATGACGCATCTCAAGTCTCTTTAACCCGTCGTTTCGATTACCTAAGCATGGTTCGGTTATAATACGCAATGTGTGCGTGAAAACTGTTGCTAGGTTAGTATGTCGCGTCTCAAGTCTCTTTAACGCGTCGTTCCGATTGCCTAAGCATGGTTAGGTTTAGATTAGTATGCCGCGTCTCAAGTCTCTATAACGCGTCGTTTCGATTACCTAAGCATGGTTAGGTTTAGATCACCATGCTTATCTTAAGTCTCTTTAACGCGTCGTTCCGATTACCCATGGTTAAGTTATATTACACAAAGCGTGCTTAAAAAAAGTGACGCTAGATTAGTATGGCGCGTTACAAGTCTCTTTAACGCGTCGTTTCGATTTCCGAAACATGGTTAGGTTATATTACGTACAGTGTGCGTGAAAAGTTACGCTAGATAATGTCGCGTCTCAAGTCTCTTTAACGCGTCATTCCGATTACCTAAGCATGATTAGGTTATATTACGCAAGTGTGCGTGAAGAGTGACGCTACATCAAGATGTCCCTACTCAAGTCTCTTTAACGTGTCGTTCCGATTTCCTAAGCATGGTTAGGTTATATGACGCAAAGTGTGCGTGAAAAGTGACGCTAGATTTAATATGTCTCATTTCAAGCTCTATAACTAGTCGTTCCGAAAGCATGGTTAGGTTATATTACGCAAATTATGCGTAAAACTGACGCTAGATTTGTATGGCGCGTCTCAAGTCTCGTTAACGCGTCGTTTCGATTACCATACTTATGTCGCGTCACAAGTCTCTCTAACGCGTTGTTCCAATTACCTAAGCATGGTTTAGTTATATTACTCAAAGTGTGCGTAAAAGTGACGATAGATTAGTATTTCGCATCACAAGTCTCTTTAACGCGTCGTTCCGATTACCTATGCATGGTTAGGTTATATTACGCAATGTTTGCGTGAAAAGTGATAATAGATTAGTATGTCGCGTCGCAAGTCTCTTTAACGTGTCGTTTCGATTACCATATTTATGTCACGTCACAAGTCTCTCTAACGCGTCGTTCCGATTACCTAAGCATGGTTAGGTTATATTACACAAAGTGTGCGTGAAAAGTGAAAATAGATTAGTATGTTACGTCTCAAGTCTCTTTAACGCGTTGTTCCTATTTCCTAAGCATGATTAGGTTATATTACGCAAAGAGTGCGTGAATAGTTACGCTAGATTAGTATGTCGCGTCTCAAATATTTTTAAGGTGTCGTTCCGATTACCTAAGCATGGTTAGGTTATATTATACAAATTGTGAGTCAAAAGTGACGCTAAATTAGTATGGCACGACTCAAGTGACTTTAACGCGCCGTTTGGATTACCTAAGCATGGTTAGGTTATATTACACAAAGTGTGCATAAAAAGTGGCGCTAGATAAGTATACCGCGTCACAAGTCTCTCTAACGCGTCGTTCCGATTACCTAAGCATGGTTATGTTATTACGCAAAGTGTGCGTGAAAAGTGACGCTAGTTCAGGATGTCGCGTTTAGAGTCTTTTTAATGTGTCGTTTCGATTACCTAAGCCGTTATATTACGCAACGCGTGCGTGAAAAGTGACAATTGATTAGTATGTTGCGTCTCAAGTCTCTTTAACGCTTCGTTTCGATTACAATGCTTATGTCGCGTCACAAGTCTCTTTAACACGTCGTTCCTATTACCAAAGCATGGTTAGGTTATATAAGGAAATATGTGCGTAAAAAGTGACGCTAGATTAGTATGGCCCATCTCAAGTCTCTTTATCGCGTCGTTTCGATTACCATGCTTGTGTCACGTTACAGGTCTCTTTAACACGTCGTTTCGATTACCAAAGCATGGTTAGGTTATATTAGGCAAAGCGTGCATGAAAAGTGATAATAGATTAGTATGTCGCGTCTCAAGTCTCTTGCTTAGGTTATTTTACGTAAAGTGTGCGTGAAAAGTGACGCTAGATTAGTATGTCACGTCTCAAGTGTCGTTAACGCGTCGATCCAGTCACCTAAGCATGGTTAGGTTATATTACGCAAAGCGTCCGTAAAAACTGGCGCTAGATTAGTATGGCGCGTTTCAAGTCTCTTTAACGCGTCGTTTCAATTACAGTGCTTATGTCCCGTCACAAGTGTCTCTAACGCGTCGTTCTAATACGTAAGCATGGTTAAGTTATATTACGCAAAGTGTGCGTGAAAAGTGACTATAGATTAGTATGTCGCATCTCAAGTCTCTTTAACGCGTCGTTCCGATTACCTAGGCATGGTTAAGTTATTTTACAAAAAGTGTGTGTGAAAAGTGACGCTAGATTAGTATGTAGCGTCTCAAGTCTCTTTAACGCGTCGTTCCGTTTACTAAAGCATGGTTAGGTTATATTATGCAATGTGTGCGTGAAATCTTTTGCTAGGTTAGTATGTCGTGTTTCAAGTGTCTTTAAAGCGTCTTTCCGATAACCTAATCATGGTTAGGTTGTATTATGCAAAGTGTGTGGAAAAGTGACAGATATATTAGTATGTTGCGTCTTAAGTCTCTTTAACGTTTCGTTCCGATTACCTAAGTATTGTTAGGTAGTGTGTGTGAAAAGTAACGCTAGATGAGTATGTCGCATCTAATGTCTCTTTAACTCGTCGTTCCGATTACCTAAGCATGGTTTAGTTATATTACGCAAATTGTAAGTGAAAAGTGACGCTAAATTAGTATGTCAGGTCTCAAGTCTCTTTGACGCGTCGTTTCGATTACTGTGCTTATGTCGCGTCACAAGTGTCTCTAACGCGTCGTTCTGATTACCTATGCCTGTATAGATTATATTACGCAAAGTGTGCGTGAAAAGTGACGATAGATTAGTATGTAGCATCTCAAGTCTTTTTAACGCGTCGTTCCGATTACCTAGGCATGGTTAGGTTATTTTACGCAAAGTGTGCATGAAAAGTGACGCTAGATTGGTATGACGAGTCTCAAGTCTCTTTAATACGTATTCCGATTGCCTAAGCATGGTTAGGTTATATTATGTAAAGTGTGTGTGAAAAGTGACGCTAGATTAGTATGTCACGTCTCAAGTCTCTTTAACGCGACTGTCCGATTACGTAAGCATGGTTAGGTAATATTACGCAAAGTGTGCGGGAAAAGTGACGCTAGATTAATATGTCGCTACTTAAGTCTCTTTGATGCATCGTTCCGATTACCTAAGCATGGTTAGGTGATATTACGCAAACCGTGCGTAAAAAGTGACGCTATATTAGTATGGCGCATTTCAAGTCTCTTTTTCGCGTCGTTTCAATTATCTAAGCATGGTTAGGTTACATTACGTAAAGTAAGCTTGAAAAGGGACGCTAGATTAGTATGTCGTGTCTCAAGTCTCTTAACGCGTCTTTCCGATTACGTAAGCATGGTTAGGTTATTTTACGCAAAGTGTGCATGAAAAGTGACGCTAGATTAATATGTCGCTACTCAAGTCTCTTTAATGCGTCGTTCCGATTTCCTAAGCATGGTTAGGTTAAATTACACAAAGATTGCGTGAAAAGTGACGCTAAATTAGTATGTCGCCTCTGAAGTCTCTTTAACGCGTCGTTCTGATTAACTAAGCATGGTTAGGTTATTTTACAAAAAGTGTGTGTGAAAAGTGACGCTACATTAGTATGTCGCGTCTCAAGTCTCTTTAACGTGTGTTCCGATTACTTAAGCATTGATAGGTTATATAATGCAAAGTGTGCGTGAAAACTGACTCTAGATTAGTTTGTCGCGTCTGAAGTCTCTTTAACGCGTCGTTCCGATTACCTAAGAAGCATGGTTGGGTTATACTACGCAAATTGTGAGTGAAAAGTGACGCTAGATTAGTATGTCACGTCTCAAGTCTCTGTAACGCGTCGTTTTGATTAACTAAGCATCGGTAGGTTATATTACGCAAAGTGTGCATGAAATGGGACGTTTGATTAGTATGTCGCGTCTCAAGTCTCTTTATCACGTCGTTCCGATTAACTAAGCATGGCTAGGTTAAATTACGCAAAGTGTGCGTGAAAAGTGACGCTTGATTAGCATATCGCATCTGACATCTCATTAACTGTCGTTCCGATTACCGAAGTATGGTTAGGTTATAAAAGTGTGCGTGAAAAGTGACGCTAGATAAGTATGTCGCGTCTCAAGTCTCTCTAACGCGTAGTTCCTATCACCTAAGCCTGGTTTATTTTACGCAAAGTGTGCGTGAAAAGTGACGCTAGATTAGTATGTCGCGTCTCAAGTCTCTATTAGGCGCCGTTCGATTACCTATTCATGGTTAGGTTATATTACGCAAAGTGTGCGTGAAAAGTAACAATAGATTAGTATGACGCATCTCAAGTCTCTTTAACCCGTCGTTTCGATTACCTAAGCATGATTCGGTTATAATACGCAATGTGTGCGTGAAAACTGTTGCTAGGTTAGTATGTCGCGTCTCAAGTCTCTTTAACGCGTCGTTCCGATTGCCTAAGCATGGTTAGGTTTAGATTAGTATGCCGCGTCTCAAGTCTCTATAACGCGTCGTTTCGATTACCTAAGCATGGTTAGGTTTAGATCACCATGCTTATCTTAAGTCTCTTTAACGCGTCGTTCCGATTACCCATGGTTAAGTTATATTACACAAAGCGTGCTTAAAAAAAGTGACGCTAGATTAGTATGGCGCGTTACAAGTCTCTTTAACGCATCGTTTCGATTTCCGAAACATGGTTAGGTTATATTACGTACAGTGTGCGTGAAAAGTTACGCTAGATAATGTCGCGTCTCAAGTCTCTTTAACGCGTCATTCCGATTACCTAAGCATGATTAGGTTATATTACGCAAGTGTGCGTGAAGAGTGACGCTACATCAAGATGTCCCTACTCAAGTCTCTTTAACGTGTCGTTCCAATTTCCTAAGCATGGTTAGGTTATATGATGCAAAGTGTGCGTGAAAAGTGACGCTAGATTTAATATGTCTCATTTCAAGCTCTATAACTAGTCGTTCCGAAAGCATGGTTAGGTTATATTACGCAAATTATGCGTAAAACTGACGCTAGATTTGTATGGCGCGTCTCAAGTCTCGTTAACGCGTCGTTTCGATTACCATACTTATGTCGCGTCACAAGTCTCTCTAACGCGTTGTTCCAATTACCTAAGCATGGTTTAGTTATATTACTCAAAGTGTGCGTAAAAGTGACGATAAATTAGTATTTCGCATCACAAGTCTCTTTAACGCGTCGTTCCGATTACCTATGCATGGTTAGGTTATATTACGCAATGTTTGCGTGAAAAGTGATAATAGATTAGTATGTCGCGTCGCAAGTCTCTTTAACGTGTCGTTTCGATTACCATATTTATGTCACGTCACAAGTCTCTCTAACGCGTCGTTCCGATTACCTAAGCATGGTTAGGTTATATTACACAAAGTGTGCGTGAAAAGTGAAAATAGATTAGTATGTTACGTCTCAAGTCTCTTTAACGCGTTGTTCCTATTTCCTAAGCATGATTAGGTTATATTACGCAAAGAGTGCGTGAATAGTTACGCTAGATTAGTATGTCGCGTCTCAAATATTTTTAAGGTGTCGTTCCGATTACCTAAGCATGGTTAGGTTATATTATACAAATTGTGAGTCAAAAGTGACGCTAAATTAGTATGGCACGACTCAAGTGACTTTAACGCGCCGTTTGGATTACCTAAGCATGGTTAGGTTATATTACACAAAGTGTGCATAAAAAGTGGCGCTAGATAAGTATACCGCGTCACAAGTCTCTCTAACGCGTCGTTCCGATTACCTAAGCATGGTTATGTTATTACGCAAAGTGTGCGTGAAAAGTGACGCTAGTTCAGGATGTCGCGTTTAGAGTCTTTTTAATGTGTCGTTTCGATTACCTAAGCCGTTATATTACGCAACGCGTGCGTGAAAAGTGACAATTGATTAGTATGTTGCGTCTCAAGTCTCTTTAACGCTTCGTTTCGATTACAATGCTTATGTCGCGTCACAAGTCTCTTTAACACGTCGTTCCTATTACCAAAGCATGGTTAGGTTATATAAGGAAATATGTGCGTAAAAAGTGACGCTAGATTAGTATGGCCCATCTCAAGTCTCTTTATCGCGTCGTTTCGATTACCATGCTTGTGTCACGTTACAGGTCTCTTTAACACGTCGTTTCGATTACCAAAGCATGGTTAGGTTATATTAGGCAAAGCGTGCATGAAAAGTGATAATAGATTAGTATGTCGCGTCTCAAGTCTCTTGCTTAGGTTATTTTACGTAAAGTGTGCGTGAAAAGTGACGCTAGATTAGTATGTCACGTCTCAAGTGTCGTTAACGCGTCGATCCAGTCACCTAAGCATGGTTAGGTTATATTACGCAAAGCGTCCGTAAAAACTGGCGCTAGATTAGTATGGCGCGTTTCAAGTCTCTTTAACGCGTCGTTTCAATTACAGTGCTTATGTCCCGTCACAAGTGTCTCTAACGCGTCGTTCTAATACGTAAGCATGGTTAAGTTATATTACGCAAAGTGTGCGTGAAAAGTGATAATAGATTAGTATGTCGCATCTCAAGTCTCTTTAACGCGTCGTTCCGATTACCTAGGCATGGTTAAGTTATTTTACAAAAAGTGTGTGTGAAAAGTGACGCTAGATTAGTATGTAGCGTCTCAAGTCTCTTTAACGCGTCGTTCCGTTTACTAAAGCATGGTTAGGTTATATTATGCAATGTGTGCGTGAAATCTTTTGCTAGGTTAGTATGTCGTGTTTCAAGTGTCTTTAAAGCGTCTTTCCGATAACCTAATCATGGTTAGGTTGTATTATGCAAAGTGTGTGGAAAAGTGACAGATATATTAGTATGTTGCGTCTTAAGTCTCTTTAACGTTTCGTTCCGATTACCTAAGTATTGTTAGGTAGTGTGTGAAAATTAACGCTAGATGAGTATGTCGCATCTCAAGTCTCTTTAACTCGTCGTTCCGATTACCTAAGCATGGTTTAGTTATATTACGCAAATTGTAAGTGAAAAGTGACGCTAAATTAGTATGTCAGGTCTCAAGTCTCTTTGACGCGTCGTTTCGATTACTGTGCTTATGTCGCGTCACAAGTGTCTCTAACGCGTCGTTCTGATTACCTATGCCTGTATAGATTATATTACGCAAAGTGTGCGTGAAAAGTGACGATAGATTAGTATGTAGCATCTCAAGTCTTTTTAACGCGTCGTTCCGATTACCTAGGCATGGTTAGGTTATTTTACGCAAAGTGTGCATGAAAAGTGACGCTAGATTGGTATGACGAGTCTCAAGTCTCTTTAATACGTATTCCGATTGCCTAAGCATGGTTAGGTTATATTATGTAAAGTGTGTGTGAAAAGTGACGCTAGATTAGTATGTCACGTCTCAAGTCTCTTTAACGCGACTGTCCGATTACGTAAGCATGGTTAGGTAATATTACGCAAAGTGTGCGGGAAAAGTGACGCTAGATTAATATGTCGCTACTTAAGTCTCTTTGATGCATCGTTCCGATTACCTAAGCATGGTTAGGTGATATTACGCAAACCGTGCGTAAAAAGTGACGCTATATTAGTATGGCGCATTTCAAGTCTCTTTTACGCGTCGTTTCAATTATCTAAGCATGGTTAGGTTACATTACGTAAAGTAAGCTTGAAAAGGGACGCTAGATTAGTATGTCGTGTCTCAAGTCTCTTAACGCGTCTTTCCGATTACGTAAGCATGGTTAGGTTATTTTACGCAAAGTGTGCATGAAAAGTGACGCTAGATTAATATGTCGCTACTCAAGTCTCTTTAATGCGTCGTTCCAATTTCCTAAGCATGGTTAGGTTAAATTACACAAAGATTGCGTGAAAAGTGACGCTAAATTAGTATGTCGCCTCTGAAGTCTCTTTAACGCGTCGTTCTGATTAACTAAGCATGGTTAGGTTATTTTACAAAAAGTGTGTGTGAAAAGTGACGCTACATTAGTATGTCGTGTCTCAAGTCTCATTAACGTGTGTTCCGATTACATAAGAATTGTTAGGTTATATTATGCAAAGTGTGCGTGAAAACTGACTCTAGATTAGTTTGTCGCGTCTGAAGTCTCTTTAACGCGTCATTCCGATTACCTAAGAAGCATGGTTAGGTTATACTACGCAAATTGTGCGTGAAAAGTGACACTAGATTAGTATGTCACGTCTCAAGTCTCTGTAACGCGTCGTTTTGATTACCTAAGCATGGGTAGGTTATATTACGCAAAGTGTGCATGAAATGGGACGTTTGATTAGTATGTCGCGTCTCAAGTCTCTTTATCACGTCGTTCCGATTAACTAAGCATGGCTAGGTTAAATTACGTAAAGTGTGCGTGAAAAGTGACGCTTGACTAGCATATCGCATATGACGTCTCATTAACTGTCGTTCCAATTACCGAAGTATGGTTAGGTTATAAAAGTGTGTGTGAAAAGTGACGCTAGATAAGTATGTCGCGTCTCAAGTCTCTCTAACGCGTAGTTCCTATCACCTAAGCCTGGTTTATTTTACGCAAAGTGTGCGTGAAAAGTGACGCTAGATTAGTATGTCGCGTCTCAAGTCTCTATTAGGCGCTGTTCGATTACCTATTCATGGTTAGGTGATATTATGCAAAGTGTGCGTGAAAAGTAACAATAGATTAGTATGACGCATCTCAAGTCTCTTTAACCCGTCGTTTCGATTACCTAAGCATGGTTCGGTTATAATACGCAATGTGTGCGTGAAAACTGTTGCTAGGTTAGTATGTCACGTCTCAAGTCTCTTTAACGCGTCGTTCCGATTCCCTAAGCATGGTTAGGTTTAGATTAGTATGCTGCGTCTCAAGTCTCTATAACGCGTCGTTTCGATTACCTAAGCATGGTTAGGTTTAGATCACCATGCTTATCTTAAGTCTCTTTAACGCGTCGTTCCGATTACCCATGGTTAGGTTATATTACACAAAGCGTGCTTAAAAAAAGTGACGCTAGATTAGTATGGCGCGTTACAAGTCTCTTTAACGCGTCGTTTCGATTACCGAAACATGGTTAGGTTATATTACGTACAGTGTGCGTGAAAAGTGACGCTAGATAATGTCGCGTCTCAAGTCTCTTTAACGCGTCATTCCGATTACCTAAGCATGATTAGGTTATATTACGCAAGTGTGCGTGAAGAGTGACGCTACATCAAGTTGTCCCTACTCAAGTCTCTTTAACGTGTCGTTCCGATTTCCTAAGCATGGTTAGGTTATATGACGCAAAGTGTGCGTGAAAAGTGACGCTAGATTTAATATGTCGCGTTTCAAGCTCTTTAACTAGTCGTTCCGAAAGCATGGTTAGGTTATATTACGCAAATTATGCGTAAAACTGACGCTAGATTTGTATGGCGCGTCTCAAGTCTGGTTAACGCGTCGTTTCGATTACAATGCGCGTTTCAAGTCTCTTTAACGCGTAGTTTCAATTACAATGCTTATTTCGCGTTACAAGTCTCTGTAACGCGTTGTACCGACAACCTAAGCATGGTTGAGTTATATTACGCAAAGTGTGTGTCAAAAGTGACGCTAGATTAGTATGTCGCATTTCAAGTCTCTTTAACGCGTTGTTCCGATTACCTAAGCATTGTTAGGTCATATTACGCAAAGTGTGTGTGAAAAGTGACGCTAGATTAATATGTCGCTACCGTGCTTATGTCGCGTCCCAAATGTCTCTAACGCGTCGTTTCGCGTCTCAAAGTGTGTGTGAAAAGTGACGCTAGATTAGTATGTCGCGTCACAAGTCTCCCTAACGCGTCATTCCGATTACATAAGCATGATTAGGTTATATTACGCAAAGTGTGCGTGAAAAGTGACGCTAGATTAGTATGTCGCGTCTCAGGTCTTTTTAATGAGTTGTTCCGATTACCTAAGTAAGGTTATGTTATATTACGCAAAGTGTCCATGAAAAGTGACGCAGGATTAGTATGGCACGTCTCAAGTCTCTTTAACGCGTCGTTTATATTACCATGCTTATGTCACATTACAAGTCTCTCTAACACGTCGTTCCAATAACCTAAGCATGGTTAGGTTATATTACGCAAAATGTGCGGGAAAATTGACAAATGATTAGTATGTCGCGTCTCAAGTCTCTTTAACGCGTTGTTCCGATTACCTAAGTATGGTTAGGTTATTTTACGCAAAGTGTGCGTGAAAAGTGACAGTTGAAGTAATCGAAACGACACGTTAAAGAGATTTGCGACGCGATATACTAATTTAGCGACAATTTTCCCGCACATTTTGCGTAATATAACCTAACCATGCTTAGGTAATTGGAACGACGTGTTAGAGAGACTTGTAATGTGACATAAGCATGGTAATCTAAACGACGCGTTAAAGAGACTTGAGACGTGCCATACTAATCTTGGGTCATTTTTTACGCGCACTTAGCGCAATATAACCTAACCATGCTTAGGTAATCGTAACACCGCGTTAAAGAGACTTGTGACGGAACATACTAATCTAGTGACACTTTTAACGACTAACATAACAATGCTTAGGTAATCGGAACGACGCGTTAAATAGACTTGAGACGCAACATACTAATCTATTGTCCCTTTTCACGCACACTTTGCGTAATATAACGTAACCATGCTTAGTTAATCAGAACGACGCGTTAGAGACAGTTGAAAAGATGCGTTAAAAAAACTTGAAATGCGCCATACTAATCTAGCGTCATTTTTACGCACACTTTGCGTAATATAACCTAACTATGCTTAGGTTATCGGAACGACGTGTATAAGTGACTTGAGACGCACCATACTAATTTAGCATCACTTTTTACTCACACTTTGCGTAATATAACCTAACCATTCTTAGTTAATCGGAACGACGCGTTAAAGAGACTTGAGACGCGCCATACTAATTTAGCGTCACTTTTTACTCACACTTTGCGTAAAATAACCTAACCATTCTTAGGTAATCGGAACGACGCGTTGAAGAGACTTGAGACGCAACCTACTAACCTAGCATCACTATTCACGAACTCTTTGCGTCATATGACCTAATCGGAACGACGCGTTAAAGAGACTTGAAACGCAACATACTAATCTATTTTCACTTTTCATGCACACTTTGCATAATATAACCTAACCATGCTTAGGTAATCGGAACGACGCGATAGAGAGACATGTGACTCCACATAAGCATGGTAATCAAAACGACGCGTTAAAGAGACTTCAGACACGACATACTAATCTATTGTCGCTTTTCATGCACACTTTGTTGGCTCCCAGCCAATAGTGAGGTTGTGGACCAATATGGACTCGATCCTATCTCATAGGGTGACATCCATATGTACCTACCAAAGCACGCATCACATACGCTCCAGGGTGGAGAGCCTCACTTCGTCACACGATCATGAGTTAGAGTTCCCTAGAATCGGATAATCGACACATCTCCATGTGTTGCATCTCCATGCACATTATCCTTTGCTCCGATACCACTGTTGGTGCAGCGGGACGTGAGGGTCCGAATCGTATAATTCAATTCAAAATTGGAATTCCAACAATTCGGATCCAGAAATTGATCATATCAATAATAAATGGATCGTCGTATCATCTAGTAATAAAGCACGCATCTAGAAACCGTAAGAAGAATACCTATGTCGATTCTCCAACGATTCTTGTAGTCCCGATAGTTCGGCGACCTCAAGCTCGTCCACACGAGTATGCGTCCGATTGAATCCTCGCCTTGAAGTAATCTGCAAGAGTTTGTCTTGCCGAGCAACCCTAAGCTTAAACTCTCGCCTCGATTACGTCTTTGCTGGGATGTATGAAAAACTTTCTCCAAACTTTTCTGTGATTGATGACTACTTGAACTCCTTCAAATATGCTCTCTTAAGTGTGATGTCTATAGAATGAACAAAGGCAACCTCTATTTATAGGGTAGAGCTTTGCTTAAGAATGCAACACCTAGCATGCTAGGTGTCACACACCAAGCAAAGGTGTTGCCACCATTCGACACCTCACATGCTAGGTGTCACACACCAAGCATAGGTGTTGCCACCAGCTGACACATCACATGCTAGGTGTCACACATCAAGCATAGGTGTTTCCACCTTCTGACACGTCGGATGCTAGGTGTCGCACACAGAGACATACATGACATCATCACGTGACATCATCGCATGACATCATCGTGACATCATCGCATGACATCATCGTGACATCATTGCATGACATCATCGTGACATCATCACATGACATTATCGTGACATCATCACATTAACTTGGATAAAATACAATTAGGTGCCTACTAATTTATAACTCTTACAAATTAGTCCCTAATTTATACTCGTTTATCATCTTAGATTAATTTCCGAGATATGCTAGTATCTATATGAAATCAATCTCTCGTAAACTCAATCGGTTGCACACCCTATTATGTGTGACTAACTAGGTTCATATCTATATGGCAACGAGAATCATAAGAAACGCCTTTCTTATATTAAATAATTAAATCCCATTAATTATTAATTCTCGTAGATCGTGAGTGACGTCTAGCAACATATCATGACCCCCAAATAGATATGAATGTTTCGATGCATTCTTTATGAACCACTGTTCATAATTACCGTACACTCAAAATTCCCTTCATCTAAGATTCCGATCTCGACTAGTGTCACGGTTAAGTCAAACACTATTTGTCAAGTCTATTTAACACGCGTTCCGATTACCTATGCATGGTTAGGTTATAATAAAAAAAGCGTGCATGAAAAGTGACACTAGATTAGTATGTCGCATCTCAAGTCTCTTTAACGCTTTGTTTCGATTACCTAAGCATGTTAGGTTATATAACCCAAAGTGTGCGTGAAAAGTGACGCTAGATAAGTATGTCTCGTTCTTTTTAATACGTCGTTCCGATTACCTAAGCATGGTTAGGTTATATATTATGCAAAGTATAGGTCAAAAGTGACGCTAGATTAGTATGTCGCGTCACAAGTCTCTCTAATGCGTCGTTCCGATTACCTACCTATAAGCATGGTTAGGTTATATTACGCAAGGTGTGCGTGAAAAGTAACAATAGATTAGTATAACAACTGCCCCGCTGTCTCCGACATGGACCCGGTGAAATTGAAGGTTAACGAGCGCTCCGCCCGTCAAGCGGGCAGCAAGAACTTTTGGCTTTGTTGATTTACTGTGTGATGATTTTATTGAAAAAGATCGAAATCGTGAATTCCCTAGCAAAACTCGTTTGTAAGATCTTTGGCGCAAGAAGAAGGGGTTGATCCGTATCATCTTGACACAATCATCTATCTTTGAGAAAGATTTGAAACCGGAGCCTCCGAACAAGGCAAACAAACGGCAGCACCTGGGTAAGAATTATTCTAAGTATTTCAGCTGGAACTGCTATGTATGTTTTCGATTTCCCGACATGCTATGGTACCCTGGGATTGGTAGGAGCGGGTCGAGTCCGACGCTAACTCGAAATGGAATAAATAAGATCGGAACGACGCGTTAAAAAGACTTGAGACGCGACATACTAATCTAGCGTCACTTTCTACGCATTATTTGTGCAATATAACCTAACCATGCTTAGGTCATCGGAACGATGCGTTAAAGAGACTTGACAATCGACATACTAATCTATTGTAACTTTTCACGCAGACTTTGTGTAATATAACCAAACCATGCTTAGGTAATCGAAACGACTCGTTAGAGAGACTTGTGACGCGACATAAGATTGGTAATCAAAACGACGCGTTAAAGAGACTTGAGACGCAATATACTAATCTAGCGTCACTTTTCACGCACACTTTGCATAATATAACCTAACCACGCTTAGGTAATCGGAACGACGCGTTAGATAGACTTAAACGCGCCATACTAGTCTAGCGTCACTTTTCACGCACACTTTGCGTAATATAACCTAATCATTCTTAGGTAATCGGAACGACGCGTTATATAGACTTAAGACGCGACATACTAATATACTGTCATTTTTCACGCACACTTTGCGTAATATTACCTAAACTTGCTTAGATAATCGAAACAACGCGTTAGAGAGACTTGTGACGCGACATAAGCATGGTAATCGAAACGACGCGTTAAAGAGACTTGAGATGCGCCATATTAATATAGCGTCACTCTTTACGCACACTTTGCATAATGGAAATTAGAACAACGCGTTAGAGAGACTTGAGACGCGACATACTAATTTAGCATCACTTTTCACACACACTTTGCATAATATAATCTAACCATGCCTAGGAAATCGGAACGCGTTAGAGAGACTTGAGATGCGACATACTAATCAAACGTCACTTTTCACGCACACTTTGCGTAATATAACCTAACCATGCTTAGGTAATCGAAACGACGCGTTCAAGAGACTTGTGACGCGAGATAAGCATGGTAATCGAAACGACACGTTAAAGAGACTTGAGACTTGACATACTAATCTAGCGTCACTTTTAACGTACGCTTTGCGTAATATAGTCTAACCATGCTTTGGTAATCAGAATGACGCGTTAAAGAGACTTGAGACGTGACATACTAATCTATTGATCCTTTTTACGCACACTTTGTGTAATAACTTAACCATGCTTAGGTAATCGGAACGACGTGTTCAAGAGACTTGAGACGCGACATTCTAATCAATTGATCCTTTTTACGCACACTTTGCGTAATATAACCTAACCATGCTTGAGTAATTGGAACGACGGGTTAAATAGACTTGCGACGCGACATACTAATGTATTGTCATTTTTTCACGCACACTTTGCGTAATATAGCCTAACCATGCTTAAGTAATCGGAACGACGCGTTAGAGAGACTTGTGACGTGACATAAGCATGGTAATCGAAAACCACGCGTTAAAGAGAATTGAGACGCGCCATATTAATCTAGCATCACTTTTTATGCACACTTTGCATAATATAACCTAACCATGCTTAGGTAATCGTAACGACTCGTTTAAGAGACTTGTGTCGCGAGATAAACATGGTAATCGAAATGACCCGTAAAAGTGACTAGAGATGAAACATACTAATCTAGCTACACTTGTTACGCACATTTTGTGTGATATAACCTAACCATGCTAAGGTAATCGGTTCGACCCGTTTAAGAGACTTGAGACTGGACATACTAATATAGCGTCACTTTTCACACACACTTTGCGTAATATAACCTAACCATGCTTAGGTAATAGTAACGATGCATTAAAGAGACGTGAGACGCGACATACTAATCTATTGATCCTTTTCTCGCACACTTTACGTACTGTAATCTAACCATGCTTAGGCAATCGGAACGACGTGTTTGAGAGACTTGTGACGCGACATAAGCATGGTAATCGAAATGATGCGTTAAATAGACTTGAGACGCGACATACTAATCTACTGTCACTTTTTCACACAAACTTTGCCTAATATAACCGAACCATGCTTCGGTAATCAGAACGACGCATTAAAGAGCCTGGAGATACGACATACTAATCTATCACTTTTCACACACACCTTGTGTAATATAACCTAACCATGCTTAGGTAATCGGAACGACGCGTTAAATAGACTTGAGATGTGACATACTAATCTATTGTCATTTTTCACGCACACTTTGCGTAATATAACATGCTTAGGTAATTGGAACGACGCGTTAGAGAGACTTGTGACGCGACATAAGCATGGTAATCAAAACGACGCGTCAAAGAGACTTGAGACGCGCCATACTAATCTAGCGTCACTTTTTACGCACACTTTGTTGAATATAACCAAACCATGCTTAGGTAATCGGAACGACGCATTAAAGAGTCTTGAGAAGCGACGTATTATTCTAGCGTCGGTTTTCACGCACACTTTGTTTAATATATCCTAACAGTGCTTAGGTAATCGGAACGACGTGTTAAAGAGACTTGAGATGCGACATACTAATCTAGCGTCACTTTTCAAGCACGCCTTGCGTCTTGTACCTAACCATGCTTAGATAATCGGAACAGCGTGATAAAGAGAATTGAGACGCAACATACTAATCTAGCGTCACTTTTCAAGCACGCCTTGCGTCTTGTACCTAACCATGCTTAGATAATCGGAACACCGTGATAAAGAGAATTCAGACGCAACATACTAATCTATCGTCACTTTTCACGCACACTTTTCATAATCTAACATAACCATGCTTAGGTAATCCGAACGACGCGTTAAATAAACTTGAGACGCGACAAACTAATCTATCCTCACTTTTCACGCACACTTTGCGTAATATAACCTAACCATGCTTAGGTAATCGGAACGACGCGTAAAAGAGACTTGAGATGCGACATACTAATCCATTGTTACTTTTCTCGCACACTTTGCGTAATATAACCTAACCATGCTTAGATAATCGGAAAAATGCGTTAGAGAGACTTAAGATACGACATAAGCATGGTAATTGAAACGACACGTTAAAGAAACTTAAGACGCGACATATTATTCTAGTGTCACTTATGACGTAAACTTTGCATAATATAACCTAACCATGCTTAGGTAATCAGAACGACACATTAAAGAGCCTTGAGACACGACATACTAATCTAGCATCACTTTTCACGAACACCTTGCGTAATATAACCTAACCATGCTTAGGTTATCGGAACGAAGCGTTAAAGACACTTGAGACACGACATACTAATCTAGCGTTACTTTTCTCGCACACTTTGCGTCATATAACCTAACCATGCTTGGGTAATCAGAACGACGCGTTAAAAAGACTTGAGACGTGACATACTCATCTAGCGTCAGTTTTAAAGCACACTTTGCGTAATATAAGCTAACCATGCTTTGGTAATCGGAACGATGCGTTACAGAGAATTAAGACGCGACATACTAATCTAGCGTCACTTTTCACGCACACTTTGCGTAATATAAGCTAACCATGCTCAGGTAATCAAAATGACGCGTTAAAGAGACTTGAGACGCGACATATTAATCTATCATCTCTTTTCACGCATCTGAACGACGCGTTAGATAGACTTAAGACGCGACATACTAATCTATTGTCATTTTTCACACATACTTTGCATAATATAACCTAACCATGCTTAGGTAGTCGGAACAATTCGTTAGAGAGACTTGTGACGCGACATAAGCATGAGACACGCCATATTAATCTAGCGTCATTTTTTACGCACAATTTGCGTAATATATCCTACCCATGCTTGGGAAATCGGAATGACGCGTTAGAGAGACTTGATACGCGACATACTAATGTAGCGTCACTTTTC
This sequence comes from Mercurialis annua, assembly GCF_937616625.2. Lineage (NCBI taxonomy): Eukaryota > Viridiplantae > Streptophyta > Magnoliopsida > Malpighiales > Euphorbiaceae > Mercurialis > Mercurialis annua. The sequence continues at coordinate 35,667,534 of NC_065570.1, forward strand.
ACGCACACTTTGCGTAATATAACTTAACCTTGCTTAGGAAATCAGAACGACGCGTTAGAGAGACTTGAGATGCGACATACTAATATAACGTCACTTTTCACGCACACTTTGCATAATATAACCTAACCATGCTTAGGTAATCAGAACGACGTGATAAAGAGACTTGTGACGAGAGATAAGCATGGTAATCCAAACGAAGCGTTAAAGAGACTTGAGACAAAACATACTAATCTAGCTACACTTTATATGCACACTTTGCTTAATATAACCTAACCAGGCTTAGATAATCGGAACGACGCGTTAAAGAGACTTGAGACTGGACATACTAATCTAGAGTCACGTTTCACGCTCACTTTGCATAGATAACTTAACCATGCTTAGGAAATCAGAGCGACGCGTTAGAGAGACTTGAGATGCGAGATAGTAATATAACGTCACTTTTCACGCACACTTTGCATAATATAACCTAACCATGCTTAGGTAATTGTAACTACGCGTGAAAGAGACTTGTGACGCGAGATAAGCATGGTAAACGAAACGACGCATGAAAGAGACTTGAGACAAAACATACTAATCTAGCTATACTTTTTACAAACACTTTGCGTAATATAACCTAACCATGCTTAGGAAATCGGAACGATGCGTTAAAGAGACTTGAGACACGGCATACTAATCTATTGATCCTTTTCACGCACACTTTGCGTACTATAACCTAACCATGCTTAGGTAAACGGAAAGACGCATTAGAGAGACTTGTGACGAGATACGAGCATGGTAATCGAAACGACTCGTTAAAGAGAGTTGAGACGCGACATACTAATCTAGCGTCATTTATAACGCGCACTTTGCGTAATATAACCTAACCATGCTTATGTAATCAAAACGACGCGTTAAATAGACTTGTCAAGCGACATACTAATCTACCGTCACTTTTAACGCACACTTAGCGTAATATAAGCTAACCATGCTTAGGTAATCGGAACGACGCGTTAAAGAGACTTGAGATGCGAGATACTAATCTAGCGTTACTTTTAACACACACTTTGCGTAATATAACTGAACCATGCTTATGTAATCGGAACGACGCGTTAAAGAGACTTGAGACGCGACATACTTATATAGCGTCACTTTTAACGCACACTTTGTGGAATATAACCTAACCATGCATAGGTAATTGGAACGACGCGCTAAAGAGACTTGTGACACGACATACTTATATAGTGTCCCTTTTCACGCACACTTTGCATAATATAACTTAACCATGCATAGTAATCAGAACGACGCGTTAAAGAGACTTGTGACGCGACATACTAATCTAGCGTCACTTTTAATGCACACGTTGCGTAATATAACCTAAGCATGCTTAGGTAATCGTAACGCGTTAAAGAGACTTGTGACGCGACAAACTTATATGGCGTCACTTTTCACACACACTTTGCGTAGTGTAAGCAAACATTGTTAGGTAATCAGAACGACGCGTTAAAGAGACTTGTGACACGACAAACTTATGAAGCGTCACTTTTCACCCACACTTTGTGTAATATTAGCAAACCATTGTTAGGTAATCCGAACGACGCGTTAAAGAGACTTGTAACACGATATATTAATCTAGCGTCACTTTTAACGCACACTTTGCGTAATATAACCTAACCATGCTTAGGAAATTGGAACGACGCGTTAAAGAGACATTAGACGCTATATACTAATCTATCTTCACTTTTAACTCACACTTTGCATAATATAACCTAACCATGCTTAGATAATCGGAACGACGTGTTATAGAGACTTGTGAGAGGACATACTTATATAGCGTCACTTTTCCATACACTTTACGTAAAATAACCTAACCATTGTTAGGTAATCAGAACGACGCGTTAAAGAGACTTGTGAAGCGAGATAGCAATCTAGCGTCACTTGTAAAGCACCTTTTGTGAAATATAACCTTACCATGCTTAAGTAATCGAAACGACGCGTCAAAGAGACTTGAAATGCGACATACTAATCTAGCGACACTTTTAACACACACTTTGCGTTATATAATCTAACCATGCCTAGGTAATAGGAACGACGGGTTAAAGAGACTTGTGACGCGACATACTTATACAACGTCACAGTTCACGCACACTTTACGTAATATAACCAAACCATTGTTAGGTTAGAACAACGCGTTAAAAAGACTTGTGACGCGACATACTAATCTAGCGTCATTTTTAACACAAACTTTACGTCATATAACCATGCTTATGTAATCAGTACGACGCGGTAAAGAGACTTGAGACGCGACATACTACTAATCTAGCATCATTTTTCACGCACACTTTGCGTAATATAACCTAACCACGCTTAGTAATCGGAACGACGCGTTAAAGAGACTTGTGATGCGACATAATAATCTATCGTCACTTTTAACGCACACTTTGCGTAATATGACCTAACCATGCTTAGCTAATCGGAACGACGCGTTAAAGAGACTTGTGACGCAACATACTTATATAGCGTCACTTTTCTCGCACAGTTTCCATAATATAACCTAACCATTGTTAGGTAATAAGAACGACGCGTTAAAGAGACTTGTGTCGCGACATATAATCTAGTGTCACATTTAACGCACACTTTGCGTAATATAACAAAACCTTGCTTAGGTTATCGAAACGAGAGGTTAAAGAGACTTGCGACGCGACATACTTATCTAGCGTTACTTTTCACGCACACTTTGCGTAATATAACTTAACCATGATTATATAATCGGAACGCGGCGTTAAATAGACTTGTCATGCGATATACTAATCTACAGTCACTTTTAACTAACACTTATCATAATATAACCGAACAATGCATAGGTAATCAGAACGGCGCGTTAAAGAGATTTGAGACGCGACGTACTAATCTAGCGTCACTTTTAACACACACTTTGTGTTATACAACCCAACCATGCTTATATAATCGGAACGACACGTTAAAGAGAGTTGAGACGCAACATACTTATAACGCGTCACTTTTAACGCACACTTTGCTGAATATAGCCTAACCATGCATAGGTAATTGGAACGACGCGTTAAAGAGACTTGTGACACGACATACATATATATTGTCCCTTTTCACGCACACTTTGCATAACATAACCTAACCATGCATAGGTAATCAGAACGATGCGTTAAAGAGACTTGTGACACGACATACATATATATTGTCCCTTTTCACGCACACTTTGCATAACATAACCTAACCATGCATAGGTAATCAGAACGATGCGTTAAAGAGACTTGTGATGCGACATACTAATCTAGCATCACTTTTAACGCACACTTTGCGTAATATAACCTAAGCATGCTTAGGTAATCGGAACGACGCGTTAAAGAGACTTGTGACGCGACATACTTATATAGCGTTACTTTTTATGCACACTTAGCATAATATAAGCAAACCATTGTTAGATAATTAGAACGACGCATTAAAGAGACTTGTAACGTGAAATAGTAATCTAGCGTCGCTTTTAACGCACACTTGGCGTAATATAACCTAACCATGCTTAGGTAATCGGAACGACGCGTTAAAGAGACATGTGACGCGATATACTAATCTATCGTCACTTTTAACTCACACTTTGCGTAATATAACCTAACCATGCTTAGCTAATCGGAACGACGCATTAAAAAGACATGTGACTCGAACTACTAATCTAGCGTCACTTGTAACACATCTTTTGCGTAATATAACCTAACCATGCTTAGGTAATCGGAACAACGAGTCAAAGACACTTAAGACGCGACATACTAATCTAGCGACACTTTTAACACACACTTTGTGTTATATTACTTAACCATACTTAGGTAATCGGAACGACGCATTAAAGAGACTTGAGACGCGACATGCTAATCTAGCGTCACTTATAACGCACACTTTGCCTATTATAACCAAACCATGCTCAGGTAATCGGAACGACGTGTTAAAATGACTTGTGACGCGACATACATATACAGCGTCACAGTTCACGAACACTTTACGTAATATAACCTAACCATTGTTAGGTCAGAACGAAGCGATAAAAAGAATTGTGACGCGATATACTAATCTAGCATCACTTTTAACAAACACTTTGCGTCATATAAACTAACCATGCCTAATAGGAAAGATACTTGAGACGCGACATAGTACTAATCTAGCATCACATTTCACGCACACTTTGCGTAATATAACCTGACCACGCTTAGGCAATCAGAACGACGCGTTAAAGAGACTTGTGACGTGACATACTACTAATCTAGTCTCACTTAAAAACGCACACTTTGCGTTATATAACCTAACCATGCCTAGGTGATTGGAACGGCGCGTTAAAGAGTCTTGTGACACGACATAATAATCTAGCGTCACTTTTAACGCACACTTTGCATAATATAACCTAACCATTGTTACGTAATCGGAACGACGCGTTTGTGACGCGACATATTTGTATAGCGTCACTTATCACGCACACTTTGCGTAATATAACCAAACAATTGTTAGGTAATCAGAACGACGCATTAAAGAGACTTCTAACGCGACAACCTAATCTAGCGTCACGTTTAAGGCACACTTTGCGTAATATGACGGAACCATGCTTAGGTAATCGGAACGACGCGTAAAAGAGACTTGTGAAGCGACATAATAATCTAGCGTCACTTTTCACGCACACTTTGCGTAACATAATCTAACCATGACTAAGTAATCATAACGACGCACTAAAGAGACTTGTGACGCGAATCTTGTCTCACTTTTAACGCAGACTTTGCGTAATATAACCTAACCATGCTTAGGTAATCGGAACAACGCGTTAAAGAGACTTAAGACGCGACATACTAATATAATATCGCTTTTCACGCGCACTTCTCGTAATATAACCTAACCACGCTTAGGTAATCGGAACAACGCGTTAAAGAGACTTGTGACGCGACGTACTACTAATCTAGCGTCACTTTTAATGCACACTTTGCATTATATAATCTAACCATGCCTAGGTAATCGGAACGACTCATTAATAAAACTTGTGACGCGACATAATAATCTAGCATCACTTTTCACGCACACTTTGCGTAATATAATCTAACCATGCTTAGGTAATCAGAACGACGCGTTAAAGAGACTTTTGACGCAACATACTACTAATCTAGCGTCACTTTTAACGCACACTTTGCATTATATAACTCTAACCATGCTTAGGTAATCGGAACGACGCGTTAAAAAGACTTGTGACGCGACATACTTATTTAGCGTCACTTTTCAAGCACACTTTGCATAACATAACCTAACCATTAGGTAATCAGAACAACGCGTTAAACAGACTTGTGACGCGACATAACAATCTAGCGTCACTTTAACGTACACTTTACATAATATAACCAAACCATGCTTAGGTAATCAGAACGACGCTTTAAAGATACTTGTGGCGTGACATACTTATCTAGCGTCACTTTTCACGCGCACTTTGCGTAATTTAACATAACCATGCTTAGGTAATTGGAACGACGCGTTTAAGAACTTGTGCCGCGACATACTAATCTTGCATCACTTTTCACGCACACTTTACGTAATATAATCAAACCATGCATAGGTAATCGGAACGACGCATTAAAGAGACTTGTAACACGACATACTGCTAATCTAGCGTCATATAACCTACCCATGCTTAGGTAATCGGAACGATGCGTTAAAGAGACTTGTGAGGCGACATACTTATCTATCTTCACTTTTCACGCACACTTTGCATAATATAACCTAAACCATGAATAGGTAATCGGAACGACGCGTTAAAGAGACTTGTGACGCGACATAATAATCTAGCGTCACTTTTAAGGCACACTTTGCGTAATATAACCTAACCATGCTTAGGTAATCGGAACGACGTGTTAAAGAGACTTGTGATGCGACATAACCATGGTAATCGAAACGACGTGTTAAAGAGACTTGAGACGCAACATACTAATCTAGCGTCACTTTCACGCAAACTTTGAATAATATGACCTAACACTTTTCACGCAAACTTTGCATAGTATGTCGCGTCACAAGTCTCTCTAACGCGTATTTCTGATTACCAAAGCGTGGTTAGTTTATAGTACGCAAAGTGTGCATGAAAAGGATCAATAGATTAGTATGTCGCGTCTCAAGTCTCTTTAACGCGTCGTTCCGATTACATAAGCATGGTTAGGTTATATTAGGCAAAGTGTGCGTGAAAAGTGACGCTAGATTAGAATGTCGCGTCTCAAGTCTCTTTAACGCGTCGTTCTGATTACCTAAGCATGGTTAGGTTATATTACGCAAACTGTGCGTGAAAAGTGACTATAATTATATCACGTCACACGTCTATTTAACGCGTAGTTCAGATTAACTAAGCATTGTTAGGTTATATTACGCAAAGTGTGCGTGAAAAGTGACTCTAGATTAGTATGTCGCATCTCAAGTCTGTTTAACGCATCGTTCCGATTACCTAAGCATGGTTAGGTTATATTACGCAAAGTGTGCGTGAAAAGTGACCCTAGATTAGTATGTCGGGTCTCTATTCTCTTTAACGCGTTGTACCACTTACCTAAGCATGGTTAGGTTATATTACGCAAAGTGTGCGTGAAAAGTGACTATAGATTAGTATATCGCGTCACAAGTCTATTTAACGCGTCGTTCCGATTATCTAAGCATGGTTAGGTTATATTACTCAAAGTGTGCGTGAAAAGTGACAATAGATTAGTATGTCGTGTCACAAGTCTATTAAACTCGTCGTTTCGATTACGTAAGCATTGTTAGGTTATATTACGCAAAGTGTGTGTGAAAAGTGACACTAGATTAGTATGTCGCGTCTCAAGTCTGTTTAACGCGTCGTTCGGATTACCTAAGCATGGTTAGGTTATATTACGGAAAGCATGAGTGAAAAGTGACGCTAGATTAGTATGTCGCATCTCAAGTCTCTTTAATGTGTCGTTCCGATTACCTAAGCATGGTTCGGTTATTTGACGCAAAGTGTGCGTGAAAAGTGACAATTGATTAGTATGTCGCGTCACAAGTTTATTTAACGCGTCGTTCCTATTACCTAAGCATGGTTAGGTTATATTACGCAAGCTGTGTGTAAACAGTGATGCTAGATTAGTATGTCGGGTTTCAAGGCTCATTTATGCGTCGTTCCGATTACCTATGCATGGTTAGGTTTTATTACGCAAAGTTTGCGTGAAAAGTGACGCTAGATTAGTATGTCGTGTCTCAAGTCTCTTTAACGCGCCGTTTTGATTACCATGCTTATGTCCCGTCACAAGTCTCTCTAACACGTGGTTCTGATTAACTAACCATAGTTAGGTAATAGTACGCAAAGTGTGTGTCAAAAGGATCAATAAATTAGTATGTTGAGTCTCAAATCTGTTTACCACGTCGTTGCGATTACCTAAGCATGGTTAAGGTATTATGCAAAGTGTGCGTCAAAAGTGATAATAGATTAGTATGTCGCGTCTCGAGTGTATCTAACGTGTCATTCCAATTACCTAAGCATCGTATGGTTATATTATGCAAAGTTTGCGTAAAAAGTGACGTTAGATTAGTATGGCGCGTCTTAAGTCTCTTTAATGGGACGTTTCAATTACCATGCTCATGTCGCATCACAAGTCTCTCTAATGTGTTGTTCGGATTAGCTAAGCATGGTTAGGTTATATTACACAAAGTGTGCTTGAAAAATGACAATAGATTAGTATGTCGCATCTCAAGTCTAAACTATTTAATGTGTCGTTCCGATTATCTAAGCATGGTTAGGTTATACTGAATGACAATAGATTAGTATGTCACGTCTCAAGGCTCTTTAACGCGTCGTTTGAATTACCTAAGCATGGTTTGGTTATATTATGCAAATTTTGGGTGAAAAGTGCCGCTAGATTAATATGTCGCGTCTCAAGTCTCTTTAACGCATTGTTTCGATTACCATGCTTATGTCGCATCACAAGTCTCTCTAACGCGTCGTTTTGATTACCTAAGCATTGTTAGGTTATGCAAAGTGTGCGTGAAAAGGATCAATAGATTAGTATGCCGCGTCTCAAGTCTCTTTAGCGCGTCGTTCCGATTACCTAGGCATGGTTATGTTATATTACGCAAAGTGTGTGTGAAAAATGACAATAGATTAGTATGTCGCGTTATATGTCTATCTAACGCGTCGTTCCAATTACCTAAGCACGGTTAGGTTATATTACGCAAGTTGTGCGTGAAAAGTGACGCTAGATTAGTATGTCGCGTCTTAAGGCTCTTTTACGCGTCGTTCCGATTACCTAAGCATGGTTAGGTTATATTATGCAAAGTTTGCTAGAAAAGTGATGCTAGATTAGTATGTCACGTCTGAATTCTCTTCAACGCATTATTTCAATTACCATGCTTATGTCACGTCACAAGTCTCTCTAACGCGTCGTTCCGATTACCTAAGCATGGTTAGGTTATATTACACAAAGTGTACGTGAAAAGTAATACTCCCTCCGTCCCAAATTGATACGCACTATTTGCATTTTCTTTGTCCCAAATTATAGGCAGTAATTTATTGCTTGAATGTTTAATTGTCATATATACCCTCATTAAATATAGTTGAATGCATTGAAAATAACACAAAAGATGCTAAAAGACAAAATTGCTACTATAATAAATGAGAGTAAGTGTGGTATTTGTTTATAAATTTACTCATTTTATCTTGATAAGTACAATTTCTTAAGACTTGTGTTTGTGTTAAACTGCCTATCAATTTGGGACGGAGGGAGTAATAGATTAGTATGTCGCGTCTCAAGTCTCTTTAATGCGTCGTTGCGATTACCTGAAAATAATTAGGTTATATTACACAAAAAGTGCGTGAAAAGTGAAACTAGATTAGTATGTCGCGTCTCAAGTCTCTTGAACGCGTCGTTTCGATTACCTAAAAATGGTTTGGTTATATTACACAAAAAGTGCGTGAAAAGTGACGCTAGAATAGTATGTCGTGTCTCAAGTCTCTTTAACGCATCGTTTCATTTGCCATGCTTATGTCACGTCACAAGTCTCTCTAACGCGTCGTTCCGATTACCTAAGCATGGTTAGGTTATATTAAGCAAAGTGTGTGTGAAAAGTAAAAATAGATTAGTATGTCGCGTCTCAAGTTACATTAATGCGTCGTTCTGATTACCTAAAAAGGTTACGTTATATTACACAAAGAGTGCGTGAAAAGTAAAGCTAGATCAGAATGTCGCGTCTCAATTCTCTTTAACGCGTTGTTCGGATTACCTAAGCATGGTTAGGTTATATTACGCAAAGTGTGCGTGAAAAGTGACGCTATATTAGTATGTTGCGTCTCAAGTGTCTTTAACGCATTGTTCCAATACCTAAGATTGGTTAGCTTATATTACACAAAGTGTGCGTGAAATGTGACGCTAGATTAGTATTTCGCGTCTCAAGTCTCTTTAACGCGTCGCTTTGATTATCGAGTGTGCGAGAAAAGTAACAATAGATTAGTATGTCGCGTCACAAGTGTCTTTAATGCGTCGTTCTGATTACTTAAGCATAATTAGGTTATATTACGCAAGTTGTGACTGAAAAGTGACGCTAGATTAGTATCTCTCATTTCAAGGCTCTTTAATGCGTCGTTGCGATTACCTAAGCATAGTTAGGTTATATTACGCAGAGTTTGCGTGAAAAGTGACGCTAGATTAGTATGTCGCATCTCAATTCGCCTTAACGCGTCGTTTCGATTACCATGCATATGTCGCGTCACAAGTCTCTCTAACGCGTTGTTCTGATTACCAAAGCATGGTTAGGTTATAGTACGCAAAGGGTGCGTGAAAAGGATCAATAAATTAGTATGTCGCGTCTCACGTCTCTTCATGTGTCGTTCTGATTACGTAAGCATGGTTAGGTTATATTACGCAAAGTGTGCGTGAAAAGTGATGGTAGATAAGTATGTTGCGTCACAAATCTCTTTAACGCGTCGTTTCGATTACCTAAGCATGGTTAGACGCTAGATTAGTATGTCCAGTCTCAAATCTCTTTAACGCGTTGTTCCGATAACCTAAGCTTGGTTAGGTTATATTACGCAAAGTGTGCGTAAGAAGTGAGTCTAGGTTAGTATGTTTCGTCTTAAATCTCTTTAACGCATCGTTTTGATTACCATGCTTATCTCGCGTCACAAGTCTCTTTCCAATTACCTAAGCATGTTTAGGCTATATTTCGCAAAGTGTGCGAGAAAGTGACGCTTGATTAGTATGTCGCGTCTCAAGGCTCTCTAACGAGTCTTTCTGATTTCCTAAGCAGGGTTAAGTTATACTACGCAAAGTGTGCGTGAAAAGTGATGCTAGATTAGTATGTCGCATTTCAAGGCTCTTTAACGCGCCATTCCGATTAACTAAGCATTGTAAGGTTATATTAGGCGAGGCGTGCGTGAAAAGTGACGCTAGATTAGTATGTCGCGTCTCAAGTCTTTTTAACGCGTCGTTTGGATGGTATGCTTATGTCGCGTCGCAAGTTTCTTTAACGCGTCATTTCGATTACCATGCTTATGTCGCGCCCCAAGTTTCTCTAACGCGTCGTTCCAATTACCAAAATGTTAGGTTATAGTACAAAGTGTTCGTAAAAAGGATATATAGATTAGTATGTCGCGTTTCAAGTCTCTTTCACGCGTCGTTCCGATTACCTAAGCATGGTTAGGTTATATGACGCAAAGTGTGCATGAAAAGTGACGCTGGATTAGTATGTCCAGTCTCAAGTCTCATTAACGCGTTGTTCCGATTACCTAAGTATGGTTAGGTTATATTACGCAATGTGTGCGTAAACAATGACGCTCAATTAATATGTTTCGTCTCAAATCTCTTTAACGCATCGTTTTGATTACCATGCTTATCGCGCAATTCTTTCACGCGTCGTTCCGATTACCTAAGCTTGGTTAGGTTATATTACGCAAAGTGTGCATGAAAGTGACATGAGTATGTCGTGTCTCAAATCTCTCTAACGCGTCATTCCGATTTCCTAAGTTATATTACACAAAGTGTGCGTGAAAAGTGACGCTAGATTAGTATGTCGCGTCTCAAGTCTCTCTAACGCGTCCTTCTGATTACCTAAGCATAAGCATGGTTAGGTTATATTACGCAAAGTGTTCGTCAAAAGTGACGCTAGATTAATATTGCATATCTCAAGACTCTTTAACGCATCGTTTCGATTACCATACCTATGTCGCGTCACAAGTGTCTAACTACCTAAGAATGTCGCGTCTCAAGTCCATTTAACGTGTCGTTCCAACTAGCTAAGCATGGTTAGGCTATATTACGCAAAGTGTGCGAGCAATATGACAATAGATTAGTATGTCGCGTCTTAAGTCAATCTAACGCGTCGTTCTAATTACCTATGCATGGTTAGGTTATATTAGACAAAGTGTGCGTGAAAAGTGACGCTAGATTAGTATGTCGCATTTCAAGTCTCTTTAACGCGTCGTTCCGATTACCTAAGCATGGCAAGGTTATATTACGCGAGGTGTGCGTGAAAAGTGACGCTAGATTAGTATGTCGAGTATCAAGGCTACTTAACGCGTCGTTCCGGTTACCTAAGCATTGTTAGCTTATATTATATATAGTTTGCGTGAAAAGTGACGCTAGATTAGTATGTCGCGTCTCAAGTCTCTTTAACACGTCGTTTCGATTACCATGCTTATGTCGCGTCACAAGTCTGTCTAACGCGTCGTTTTGATTACCTAAGAATGGTTAGGTTATAGTACGCAAAGTGTGTGTGAAAAGTACCAATAAAATAGTATGTCGCGTCTCAAGTCTCTTTAATGCGTCGTTCCGATTACCTAAGCATGGTTAGGTTATATTACGCAAAGTGTGTGTGAAAAGTAACAATAGATTAGTATCTCGCGTCTCAAGTCTATTTAAAAAAAAAGGTTGGCGGTTTTTTTTTGAAATTTGGGGTAGAGGTGAAAAAAAAAGACAACGTCAAGGGTATATGTGATATTTTTCCTAGGTCAGGGTATAAACGAAATAAAGATTAAAGGTGAGGATTTTTTAAGTAATTAAGCCTTCTGATTACCTAAGTATGGTTAGGTTATATTACAAAAAGTGTGCGTGAAAAGTGACGTTAGATTAGTATGTCTCACGTCTCTTTAACGCTTCGTCCCGATTATCTAAGAATGGTAAGGTTATACTACACAAAGTGTGCGTACAAAGTGACGCTAAATTAATATGGCGCGTCTCAAGAACGCGTCGTATCGATACCATGCATATGTCTCGTCAGAAGTCTCTCTAACGCGTCGTTCTAATTACCTAAGCATGGTTAGGTTATATTACGCAAAGTGTGCGTGAAAAATGACAATAGATTAGTATAACGCGTCTCAAGTCTATTTAACGCATCATTCCAATTACCTAAGCATGGTTAGGTTATATTACGCAAAGTATGCCTGAAAAGTGACACTAGATTAGTATGTCGCGTCTCAAGTCTGTTTAACGCGCCGTTCGGATTGCCTAAGCATGGTTAGGTTATATTAGGCAAAGTGTGCATGAAAAGTGACGCTAGATTAGTATGTCGCGTCTCAAGTCTCTTTAACGCGTCGTTCCGATCACCCTTATGTTTAGGTTATATTACGCAAAGTGTGTGTAAAAAGTAACGCTAGATTAGTATGGCGCGTCTCAAGTCTCTTTAACGCGTCGTATCGATAACCATGCTTATGTCGCGTCAGAAGTCTCTCTAACACGTCGTTCTTATTACCTAAGCATAGTTAGGTTATATTACGCAAAGTGTGCGTGAAAAATGACAATAGATTAGTATATCGCGTCTCAAGTCTATTTAACGCGTCTTCCAATTACTTAAGCATGGTTAGGTTATATTGCGCAAAGTGTGCGTGAGAAATGACAATAGATTAGTATGTCGCGTCTTATGTCTCTCTAACGTGATGTTCAGATTTCCTATGCATCGTTAGGTTATATTACGCAAAGCGTGCATGGAAAGTGACGCTAGATTAGTATGTCGCATCTCGAGTTTTTTTAACGCGTCGTTCCGATTACCTAATCATGGTTTGGTTTATTACGCGAAGAGTGAGTGACGCTAGATTAGTATGTCGCTTCTCAAGTCTGTTTAACGCGTCGTTCCAATTACGTAAGCATTGTAAGGTTATATTAGGCAAAGTGTGCGTGAAAAGTTACGTTAGATTAGTATGCCGCGTCTCAGGTCTCTTTAACTCTCGTCCATGGTTAAGTTATATTACGCAAAGTGTGCTTGAAAAGTGATGATAGATTAGTACGTCGCGTCTCAAGTCTCTTTAATACATCGTTCTGATTTCCTAAGCAAGGTTAGGTTATATTACACAAAGAGTGCGTGAAATGTGACGATAGATTAGTATGGCACGTCAATAGTCTATTTAACGCGTCATCTCGATTACCTTGCTTATGTCCCCTCACAACTCTCTCCAACGCGATGTTCCAATTACCAAAGCATGGTTAGGTTATATTACGCAAAGTGTACTTGAAAAGTGAGGCTAGATTAATTTGTCGCGTCTCAAGTCTCTGTAGCACGTCGTTCTGATTACCTAAGCATGGTTAGGTTATATTATGGAAAGTTTGCGTCAAAAGTGACGCTAGAATAGTATGTCGCATCTCAAGTCTCTTTAACACGTCGTTTTGATTACCATGCTTATGTCGCGTCACAAGTCTCTCTAACGCGTCGTTCCGATAACCAAAGCATGGTTGGGTTATATTACACAAAGTGTGCGGGAACCGTAACAAAAGATTAGTATGTCGCATCTCAAGTCAATTTAACGCGTCGTTCCGATTACCTAAGCATAGTTGGTTTATATTACGCAAAGTGTGCATGAAAAGTGACTCTAGATTAGTATCTCGCCTCTCAAGTCTCTTTAACGCGTCGTTACGATTACCTAACCATGGTTAGCTTATATTACGTAAAGTGTGCGTAAAAAGTGACGATAGATTAATATGGCGCGTCTCAAGTCTCTCTAACTCGTCGGTCCGATTACCTAAGTATGGTTAGGGTAAATTACGAAAACTGTGCATGAAAAATGACAGTAGCTTAGTATGTCACGTCACAAGTCTATTTAACGCGTCATTCTGATTACCTTAGCATGGTTCAGTTATATTACGCAAAGTGTGCTTGAAAAGTGACGCTAGATTAGTAAGTCGCGTCTCAAGTCTATTTAACGCGTCGTTTCGATTATCATGCTTGTGTCGTGTCACAAGTCACTCTAAGGCATCGTTCCGATTACCTAAGCATGGTTAGGTTATATTACGCAAAGTGTGCGTGAATAATGATAATAGATTAGTATGTCGCGTCTCAAGTCTATTTAACGCGTTGTTCCGATTACCGAAGCATGGTATGTTTTATTATGCACAGTGTGCGTGCAAAGTGATGCAAGATTAGTATGGCGCGTCTTAAGTCTCTTTAACGCGTCGTTTCGATTACCATGGTTATGCCGCGTCACAAGTCTCTCTAACGCGTCGTTCCGATTACCTAACCATGGTTGGGCTATATTACGCAGAGTGTGCGTGAAAAGTGACGCTAGATTAGTTTGTCCTGTGATCGGGTCATCTTGCCTTTAAGACACGACTCACAAGTCGAAATTGATGCAGAATTAAGATTGCTCAATATTCTCATCTTATCCAACTTGTTAAGTCTATCTTCCGCAATATGTCCTAATCGTAAGTGCCAAAGTTGTTTCGAGGTTTGATTACTTACGGTATTTATTTCTAAAACATTATTTGTATTACGAACATCTTCATTTATGCAATAAAGACCATTTTGTACATAACCATAACCAACAATTTCATTATTATAGATAATTTTACAAACATCCTTTGTAAATAGAAAATCATATCCTAATCTTGTCATACAAGAAATAGACATGATATTTCTATAAGCGTTTGGTAAGTACAAAACATTGTTCAAATACAAAACATGCTTATACAACAAAATAGAAGACGTCTGGAAAGTCTGGAAATCATCAAGAAACACATATGGAAAGTCTCTCACTATATGGTGGCAAACCAGGCAAATCATCAAGAAACACATCTGGAAAGTCTCTCACTATTGTAATTTCTGAAACCCCCGGACTAACTTTAGTCATATCTATCACACTAGCCAAATATTCTTGACATTCATCTTTAATCAAATGAAGCGCAGTAACAGAAGAGATTAAACAATTAGGCACTGTTTTCCTTTCCCCAACAATCATCGTTTTCATTTGCCCCTGAATTTCCATAACTACTTCTTTAGTTTGACAATCAACATTTGCAATGTTCGATACATCGAATCATCATGTTCACATGTTCTCCAACATCCTTTCCCTCGGAGAGCTTCGCTCGAAATAATTGCTTAGATATCTCATACCTAGCAGAACGACTTGATTCACCATACAACTCTTGTTAGTGAAACAATATTTCGCAGGCTCCCGGATATTTCTCGTGTTGCTTTTGCAACTCGTTATTAATAGATGCCAACGTGTAACACTTGGCTTGTTCATCATCTAACTTCACTTGCGCAATGCCTCATGTTCCTCAGGAGGTGCCTCAATCGGCAATGGTCCTGGAGCATTTGCCTCAAGAACATATGCTATGTGTTCACTTGCAAGAACTATTTTGAGATTTCTTAACCAATCAACAAAGTTAGGACCCACTAATCGATTATTGTCGAGAATGCTACTTAACGGATTTGATTTCATCTTATCTTATCAACCTATGGATAGCAAAGATCTCTAATTAGTACTATAGTCTTGTATATTTAACCATAAAGATTTGGTTTTTATCAAAATGGCCTCCCACTATCTTTTTCGAATTCTACACTTCCAAAATAGGAAACGTAAATCTTCGTTGGAAAAGATTTCAAGCGGGTGATTGATTTCTTATATTCATTTATCTTTCCCTCAAGTACTTAATGCTATTCTTGGGATCAAAATGATATATAAGTGAACAACTACTTATTCATCATATCTCATATGAGGTTCAATCAATTCCGGCTCCTAATGCTTTCACCCTCAAGTACTTAATGCTATTCTTGGGTTTCCACATTAGTTAAGTCTAACCCATTGAATTAACTAAGATGTATCGATTTGAATAATATACGACTCAGGTACGCCTAATTGCCTTTCTCGCCGTATATTATATCGACTACACCCGTAACATCTCATGCTTAACAATAAACTCAACAACATCTTTTGACGATATCATTTCGCCCCTATGTATCCATAGCCGACAAGATGATAACTCAAAGCGTGTTAGTTTATTGCTCCAATGGAGAGCCATTGATAAACAATTTAATGGTTAATCAATATAAACTTAATCTTTCAACTTTTAGGAAGATTTCTTAGGGTTTTAAGTTATTATGGTCTCACTAAACACACAACAAATTTTAGCATGAATCCCATACATATCAAAGCTAAAATAAATCATGCAACCACACATGTATGATCATGGACTTTCTAGGTCTCATTCTTTAGCCACAAAAGAATGAGCAAACTATTACATATCTTGGAAATGATTCTCTAATCATTTTCTATGTAATATCTACTTTCTTTAGGTATCGAGGATTCATCCTAGAACCTCCGAAAGCCTCAACCGATTGCTGATCCTCGAAAAAAAATTTACCTTCTTTTTTTTTTACGGTTTTTTTTCGAGTCGGAAACTTTTTCGCGGGTAAAACCCCTTTTTCAGCATTTCGTTTTTTTACGAAAAAAAAATATATTTTTTTTCCGGGCCGAAAACTTTTTCCCGGGTGTAAAACCCTTTTTTCAGCATTTTAGGATTTTATGAAAAAAAAAATTCAGGTTTTTTTTTCGGGTTTCGCTTTTTCCGCATATTCCGTTGATGACAACATAATGCACAAGCGAATCACGTATTGTGTTAAATGATCACATTAGAAAAATTCCCAGGATAGATTGGAGGGTCACGAGCGGACCACTTAAGTACCAATCTCCTAGACAGAATTTAATCAAATGTAATTAATATCACAATAGCGATTGTTCGTTTTGGAAAAAAATAATTAAGCCCTCTGAATTATAAATTACATGCCCAATAATAATTCCGAAGTCCATGATAATTTATACATGTATTTTAATCGTAAAGCGTTAATACTCGATGATACGGTGGCTCTGATACCACTGTTGGCGCAGCGGGAGGCACGGGTCCGGATCGTATATTTCAATTCAAAATTGAAATTTTAACAATCCGGATCCTAAAGTTGATCATATCAACAACAAATGGATCGTCGTATCATTTAGTAATTAAAGCACGCATCTAGGAATCGTAAGAAGAATACCTATGTCGATTCTCCAACGATTCTTGTAGGTTCACACGAGTATGCGTCTGATTGAATCATCGCCTTGAAGTAATCATGCAAGAGTTCCTCTTGCCTAGCAGCCCTAAGCTCAAACTCTCGCCGCGATCACTACCTTGCTCGGATGTATGAAAAACATCGCCAAGTTTTTCCCGTGATTGATGACTACTTGAACTCCTTTAAGTTCTTTCTCTCTCTACAACTTTGTAGTGAGATGTGTGTTGTGTGGTGTGTTGAAATGAGCAAGGACATGCTCTATTAATAGGCTAGAGCATGTCTTAAGAATGCAACACCTTGCATGCTAGGCGTCACACACCAAGCAAAGGTGTTGCCACCACATGACACCTTTCATGTGGTGACATCACATAGGTGACATCATATAGGTGATGTCTCTTTAACACGTCGTTCCGATTACCTAAGCATGGTTAAGTTATATTACGCAAAGAGTGCGTGAAAAGTGACGCTAGATTAGTATGTCGCGTCTCAAGTCTCTTTAACACGTCGTTCCGATTACCAAAGAATGGTTAGGTTATATTACGCAAAATGTGCGAGAAAAGTAACGCTAGATTAGTATTTCGCGTCTCAAGTCTCTTTAACGCGTCGTTCCGATTAGCTAGGCACGGTTAAGTTATATTACGCAAGGTGTGCGTGAAAAGTGACGCTAGATTAGTATGTCGCGTCTCACGGCTCTTTAATGCGTCGTTCCAATTACCTAAGTATTGTTAGGTTATATTATGCAAAGAGTGCGTGAAAAGTGACGCAGGATTTTTATGTCGCGTCTCAAGTCTCCTTAACGCGTTGTTTCGATTACCATGCTTATGTCGCGTCATAAGTTTCTCTAACACATCGTTACGATTGCCATAAGCATGGTTAGGTTATAGTACGCAAAGTGTGCGTGAAAAGTAACAATTGATTAGTATGTCGCATCTCAAGTCTATTTAACGCGTCGTTCCGATTACCTAAGCATGGTTAGGTTATATTACACAAAGTCTGCGTGAAAAGTGACGAAAGATTAGTATGTCGCATCTCAATTCTCTTTAACGGATTGTTCCGATTACCTAAGCATGGTTAGGTTATATTAAGCGAAGTGTGCGTGAAAAGTAACGATAGATTAGTATGTCGCATCTCAAGTCACTTTAACACATGCATAGTTTCGATTACCTAAGCATGGATAGTTTAAATTACACAAAGTGTGCATGAAAAGTTACGCTAGATTAGTATGTCCCGTCTCAAGTCTCTTTAACGCGTCGTTCCGATCACCCAAGCATGGTTAGGTTATATTACGCAAAGTGTGCGAGAAAAGTAACGCTAGATTAGTATATCGCGTCTCAAGTGTCTTTAACGCGTCGTTCCAATTACCTAAGCATGGTTAGGCTATATTACGCAAGGTGTGCGAGAAAAGTGATGCTGGATTTGTATGGCGCGTCTCAAGTCTCTTTAACGCGTCGTTTCGATTACCACGATTATGTCGCGTCACAAGTCTTTCTAACGCGTCGTTCCGATTACCTAAGCATGGTTAGGTTTTATTACTCAAAGGGTGCGTGAAAAGTAATGCTGGATTAGTATGTCGCGTCTCAATTCTCTCTAACGCATTGTTCCGATTACCAAAGCCTGGTTAAGTTATATTATGCAAAGCGTGCGTGAAAAGTGACGCTAGATTATTATGTCGCGTCTCAAGTCTGTTTAACGCGTCGTTCAGATTACCTAAGCATGGTTACGTTATATTACGCAAAGTGTGCATGAAAAGTGACGCTAGATTACTATGTCGCGTCTCAAGTCTCTTTAATGCGTCGTTCCGATTAGCTAAGCATGGTTAGGTTATATTACGCATGGTGTGTGTGAAAAGTGACGCTAGATTAGTATGTCACGTCTCAAGGCTCATTATTGCGTCGTTCCGATTACCTAAGCATGGTTAGGTTATATTACGCAAAGAGTGCGTGAAAAGTGATGCATGATTAGTATGTCGCGTCTCAAGTCTCTTTAACTAGTCATTCCGATTACCCAAGAATGATTTGGTTATATTATGCAAAGTGTGCGAGAAAAGTAACACTATATTTCTATGTCGCGCCTCAAGTCTCTTTAACGCATGGTTCTGATTACCTAAGCATGGTTAGGTTATATTACGCAAGGTGTGCGTGAAAAGTGACGCTAGTTCATTATGTCGTGTCTCAAGGCTCTTTAATGCGTCGTTCCGATTACCTAAGCATGTTCGGTTAAATTATGCAAAGTTTTGGTCAAAATTGACGCTAGATGAGTATGCCGCGTCTCAATTCTCATTAACGCGTCGTTTCGATTACCATGCTTATGTCGCGTCACAAGTCTATCTAACGCGTCGTTCCGATTACCTAAGCATGGTTAGGTTATATTACGCAAATTGTGCGTGAAAAGTAACAATAGATTAGTATGTCGCGTCTCAAGTCTCTTTAACGCGTCGTTCCGATTACCTAAGCATGGTTAGGTTACATTACGCAAAGTGTGCGTGAAAAGTGACGTTAGATTAGTATGGCGCGTCTCCAGTCTCTTTAATGCGTCGTTTCGATTACCATACTTATGTCGCGTCACAAGTCTCTTAAACGCGTCGTTTCGATTACCTAAGCATGGTTAGGTTATATTACGCAAAGGGTGCGTGAAAAGTGACGCAAGATTAGTATGTCGCGTCTCAATTCTCTTTAACGCGTTGTTCCGATTACCTAAGAATGGTTAGATTATATAACGCAAAGCGTGCGTTAAAAGTGACACTATATTAG
This sequence comes from Mercurialis annua, assembly GCF_937616625.2. NCBI lineage: Eukaryota > Viridiplantae > Streptophyta > Magnoliopsida > Malpighiales > Euphorbiaceae > Mercurialis > Mercurialis annua. The sequence goes on from NC_065570.1 coordinate 35,687,552, forward strand.
TATATCGCGTCTCAAGTCTGTATAACACATCGTTTAGGTTATATTACGCAAAGTGTGCATGAAAAGTGACGTTAGATTAGTATATCGCGTCTCAAATTCTCTTTAACGCGTCGTTCCGGTTACCTAAGCATGGTTAGGTTACATTATGCAAAGTGTGCATAAAAAGTGACGCTAGATTTGTATGGCGCTTCCCAAGTCTCTTTAACGCGTCGTATCGATTACCATGCTTATGTCACGCCACAAGTCTCTCTAACGCGTCGTTCCGATTACCTAAGCATGGTTAGGTTAGATTACGCAAAGGGTACGTGAAAGGTGACGTTAGATTAGTGTCGTACCGAACCATGCTTAGGTATCGGAACGACGCGTTAAAGAGACTTGAGCATACTTATATTGCGTCACTTTTAACGCACACTTTGCTGAATATAACCTAACCATGCATAGGTAATTGGAACGACGCGTTAAAGAGACTTGTTACACGACATACTTATATAGCGTCCCTTTTCACGCACACTTTGCATAATATAACCTAACCATGCATAGGTAATCGGAACGACGCGTTAAAGAGACTTGTGATGAGACATACTAATTTAGCATCACTTTTAACGCACACTTTGCATAATATAACCTAAGCATACTTAGGTAATCGGAACGACGCGTTAAAAAGACTTGTGACGCGGCATACTTATATAGCATCACTTTTTACGCACACTTTGCGTAATATAAGCAAACCATTGTTAGGTAATCAGAACGACGCGTTAAAGAGACTTGTAACGCGACATATTAATATAGCGTCACTTTTAACACACACTTAGCGTAATATAACCTAACCATGCTTAGGTAATCGGAATGACGCATTAAAGGTCTCATGTGACGCGATATACAAATATATCGTCACTTTTAACTCACACTTTGCGTAATATAACCTAACCATGCTTTGGAAAATCAGAAGGACGCGTTAAAGAGACTCATGACGCGACATACTAATCTAGCGTCACTTGTAATGCATCTTTTGCGTAATATAACCTAACCATGCTTAGGTAATCGGAACGACGCGTCAAAGAGACTTGAGACTCGACATACTAATCTAGCGACACTTTTAACACACACTTTGCGTTATATAACCTAATCATGCATACGTAATGGGAACGACGCGTTAAAGAGATTTGAGACGCGACATATTAATCTAGCGTCACTTATAACGCACACTTCGCGTAATATAAGCTAACCATGCTTGTGTAATTGGAACGGCGTGTCAAAAAGACTTGTGACGCGACATACTTATACACCGTCACAGTTCACGCACACTTTACGTAATATAACTTGACCATTGTTAGGTCTGAAAAACGCGTTAAAAAGACTTGTGACGCGACATACTAATCTAGCAACACTTTTAACACACACTTTGCGTCATATAACCTAACCATGTTTAGGTAATCGAAACGACGCGTTAAAAAGACTTTAGACGCGACATACTACTAATCTAACATCACTTTTCACTCACAGTTTGCGTAATATAACCTAACCACGCTAAGGTAATCGGAACGACGTGTTAAATAGACTTGTGACGCGACATACTACTAATCTAGCGTCACTGTAAAACGCATACTTTGCGTTATATAACCAAACCATGCATAGGTAATTGGAACGACTTTTTAAAGAGACTTGTGACGCGACATAGTAATCTAGAGTCACTTTTCACGCACACTTTGCGTAATATAACCATACTAATCTTAGCGTCACTTTTAACGCACAGTTTGCGTATCATAGCCTAACCATTCTTAGGTAATCGGAACGACGCTTTAAAAAGACTTGTGATGCGACATACTTATATAGCGTCGCTTTTCAGCACACTTTGCGTAATATAACCAAACCATTGTTAGGTAATCAGAACGACGCGTTAAAGACACTTGTGACGCGACATACTAATCTAGCGTAACTTTCAATGCACACTTTGCGTAATATAACCTAACCATTGTTAGATAATCGAAACGACGCGTTAAAGAGACTTGTGACACGACATACTTATCTAGCATCACTTTTCACGCAAAGTTTTGCTTAATATAACAAAACCATACTTAGGTAATCATTACGACGCGTTAAAGAGACTTGTGACGTGACATACTAATCTAGCGTCACTTTTCATGCACACTTTGCGTAACATAATCTAACCTCCTTAGGTACTCGGAACGACGCACTAAAACGATTTGTGACGCGACATACTACTAATCTAGCGTCACTTTTAACGCAGACTTTGCGTAATATAACCTAATCATTCTTAGGAAATCGAAACGACACGTAAATACTTGAGACGCGACATACTACTAATCTAACAAACTTTGCGTAGTATAACCAACGTCACTTTTAATGCACAGTTCGCGTTATAACCATGCTTAGGTAATCGGAACAACGCGTTAAAGAGACTTGTGACGCGACGTACTACTAATCTAGCGTCACTTTTAATGCACACTTTGCGTTATATAATCTAACCATGCGTAGGTAATCGGAACAACTCGTTAAAGAGACTTGTGACGCGACATACTAATCTAGCATCACTTTTCACGCACACGTTGCGTAATATAATCTAACCATGCTTAGGTAATCTGAACGACACATTAAAGAGACTTGTGACGCGACATACTACTAATCTAGCGTCACTTTTAACGCACACTTTGCGTTACATAATCTTACCATGCTTAGGTAATCAGAACGACACGTTAAAAAGACTTGTGACGCGACATACTTATGTAGCGTCACTTTTTTACGCACACTTTGCATAATATAATCTAACCATGCTTAGGTAATCGGAACGACGATTTAAAGAGACTTGTGATGCGGCATACTTATCTAGCGTCAATTTTCATGCGCACTGTGCGTAATATAACATAATCATGCTTAGGTAATTGGAACAACACGTTTAAGAGACTTGTGACGCGACATACTAATCTTGCATCACTTTTCACGCATGCGTAATATAATCTAGCGTCACTTTTAACGCACACTATGCGTTATATAACCTAACCATGCTTACGTAATCGGTACGACGCGTTAAAGAGACTTGTGAGGCGACATACTTATCTAGCAGCAATGTTCACGCACACTTTGTGTAATATATTCTAACCATGCTTAGGTAATCGGAACAACGCGTTAAAGAGACTTGTGACACAACATACTTATCTAGCATCACTTTTCACGTACACTTTGCATAATATAACCTAACCATGCATAGTTAATCGAAACGACGCGTTAAAGAGACTTGTGACACGATATACTAATGTTGCATCACTTTTCACGCACACTTTGCGTAATATAATCTAACCATGCTTAGGTAATCAGAACGACGCGTTAAAGAGACTTGTAACGCGACAGACTACTAACCTAGCATCACTATTAACGCACACTTTGCATTATATAACCTAACCATGCATAGGTAATCGAAACGACGCGTTAAAGAGACTTGTGAGGCGACATACTCATCTAGCGTCACTTTTCATGCACATTTTCCATAATATAACCTAACCATGCATAGGTAATCGAAACGACGCGTTAAAGAGACTTGTGACGCAACATAATAATCTAGCGTCACTTTGACGCACACTTTGCATAATATAACCTAACCATGCTTAGGTAATCAGAACAACACGTTAAAGAGACTTGTGACAAGACATACTAATCTAGCGTAAATTTTAACGCACACTTTGCGTAATATAATCTGACCATGCTTAGGTAATGGGGACGATGCGTTAAAGAGACTTGAGACGCGGCATACTAGTCTAGCATCAGGTTTCACGCACACTTTGCGTAATGTAATCTAACCATGCTTAGGTAATCGGAACGACGCGTTAAAGAGACTTGTGACGTGACATACTACTAATCTAGTGTTACTTTTAACGCACACTTTGCGTTATATAATCTAACCATGCTTAGATCATCGGAACGATTAAAGAGACTTGCGACGCGACATACTTATCTAGCGTCACTTTTCACGCACACTTTGCATAATATAACCTAACCATGCATAGGTAATCGGAACGACGCGTTAAAGAGACATGTTACACGACATAATAATCTAGCGTCACTTATATCGCATACTTTGCGTAATATAACCTAACTTGGGCTGCGACATACTACTAATCTAGCATCACTTTTAACGCACACTATGCGTTATATAACTTAACCATGCCTAGGTAATTGGAACGACTCGTTAAAGAGACTTGTTACGCGACATACTAATCTAGCATCACTTTTCACGCACACTTTGCATAATATATTCTAACCATGCTTAGGTAATCGGAACTACGCGTTAAAGAGACTTGTAACTCGACATACTTATCTAGCATCACTTTCACGCACACTTTGCATAATATAACCTAACCATGCATAGTTAATCGGAACGACGCGTTAAAGAGACTTGTGACTCGACATACTACTAATCAAGCATCACTTTTAACGCACACTTTGCAATATATAACCTAATCATGTTTATGTAATTGGAACAACGCGTTAAAGAAACTTGAGACACGACATACTAATCAAGCGGCGCTTATAACACGCATTTTGTGTAGTATAACCTAACCATGCTTAGGTAATCGGAACGACGCGTTAAAGAGACTTGAGACGCAATGAGACGCAACATACTAATCTAGTATTTCTTTTCTCGGACACTTTGCGTAGTATAACCTAACAATTCTTGGGTAATCGGAACAACGGGTTAAAGAGACTTGAAACGCGACATACTAATCTAGCGTCCCTTTTCACGCACTCTTTGCGTAATATAACCTAACCATGCTTAGATAATCGGAACGACGCGTTAAATAGACTTGTGATGGACATACTTATCTAGCGTCACTTTTCACGCACACTTTGTGTAATATAACCTAACCATGCTTAGGTAATCGGAACGACGCGTTAAATAGACTTGAGACAAGACAAACTAATCTAGCGTCACTTTTCACGCACGCTTTGCGTAATATAACCTAACCATGCTTAGATAATTGAAACAACGTGTTAAAGAGTATTAAGACGCAACATACTAATATATGGTCATGTTTTACGCACACTTTGCATAGTATAACCTCACAATGCGTAGGTAATCGGAACAACGCGTTAAATAGACTTGAGACGCGATATACTAATCTATTGTCATTTTGCACGCGCAGTTTGCGTAATATAACCTAACCATTGCATTGGTAATAGGAACGACGTGTTAGAGAGACTTGTGACGCGACAGAAGCATGGTAATCGAAACAACACGATAAAGAGACGTGAGACGCGCCATACTAATCTAGCGTCACTTTTTACGAACACTTTGTGTAATATAACCTAAACATGCTTAGGTAATCGGAACGACGTGTTAAAGAGACTTGTGACGCGAGATAAGTATGGTAATCGAAATAAGGCGTTAAAGAGACTTGAGACAAAACATCCTAATCGAAATAGTACGTGCCATCGTAAGTCTCTTTAACGCGTCATTTCGATTATCATTCTAATGTCGCATCACAAGTCTCTCTAACGCGTCATTACGATTACCTAAGCATGGTTAGGTTATAGTACGCAAAGTGTGCGTGAAAAGTGACAATAGATTATTAGTATGTCTCAAGTCTATTTAACGCGTCGTTTCGATTACCTATGCATGGTTAGGTTATGTTACGTAAAGTGTGCGTGAAAAGTGACGCTAGATTAGTATGTCGTGTCTCAATTCTCTTTATCGCGTTGTTCCGGTTACCAAAGCATGGTTAGGCTATATTACACAAAGCATGTGTGAAAAGTGATGCTAGATTGGTATGTCGCGTCTCAAGTCTCTTTAACGCGTCGTTCCGATTATCTAACCATGGTTAGGTTATATTACGCAAACTGTGAGTGAAAAGTGACACCAGATTAGCATGTCGCGTCTAAAGTCTCTTTAACGCGCCGTTCAGATTACGTAAGCGTCATTAGGTTATTACACAAAGTGTGCGTAAAAAGTGACTCTAGATTAGTATGGCTCGTCTCGAGTCTCTTTGACGCGTCGTTTCGATTACCATGCTTATGTCAAGTCACAAGTCTTCTAACGCGTCGTTACGATTACCTAAGTATAGTTTGGTTATATAATACAAAGTGTGAGTGAAAAATGACAATAGATTCAAATGTCGCATATCAAGTCTATTTAACGCATCGTTCCTATTACCTAAGCATGGTTAGGTTATATTACGCAAGATGTGCGTGAAAAGTGACGCTAGATTAGTATGTCGCGTCTCAAGGCTCTTTAATGCGTCATTCCGATTACCTAAGCATGATTAGGTTATAATACGCAATGTTTGAAAAGTGACGCTAGATTAGTATGTCCCTTCTGAAGTTTCTTTAACGCGTCGTTCCGATTACCATGCTTATGTCGTGTCACAAGTCTCTCTAACGTGTCGTTTCTATTACCTAAGCATGGTTAGGTTATAGTACGCAAAGTGTGCGTAAAAAGGATCAATAGATTAGTATGTCATGGCTCAAGTGTCTTTAACGAGTCATTCCTATTACCTAAGTATGGTTAGGTTATATTACGCAAAGTGTGCGTGAAAAGTGACGCTAGATTAGTATGTCCAGTCCGTCATTCCGATTACCTAAGCATGGTTAGGTTATATTACCGCAAAGTGTGCGTAAAAAGTGGCACTAGATTAGTATGTTTTGTCTCAAGTCTCTTTACCATACTTATCTCGCGTCACAACTCTCTTTAACGCATCGTTTTGATTACCTAAGCATGGTTAGGTTATATTACGCAAAGTGTGCGTGAAAAGTGACCTTAGATTATTATGTCGCGTCTCAAGTCTCTCTAACGCGTCGTTCCGATTTCCTATGCATGGTTAGGTTATATTACGAAAAGTGTGCGTGTGACACCAGATTATTATATCGCGTCTCATGTCTCTCTAATGCGTAGTTCCGATTTCCTAAGCATGGTTATGTTATATTACGCAACGTGTGCGTAAAAAGTGACGCTAGATTAATATTTCGCGTCGCAAGTCTCTTTAATGCGTCGTTTCGATTACCATGCCTATGTCGCGTCACAAGTCTCTCGAACGCGTCGTTCCAATTACCTAAGCATGGTTGGTTTATATTACGCAAAGTGTGCGCGAAAAATGACAATAGATTTGTATGTCGCGTCTCAAGTCTATTTAACGGATCATTCCAATTACTTAAGCATGGTTAGATTAGTATGTCGTGTCTTAAGTCTATCTAACGCGTCGTTCCAATTACCTAAACATGGTTAAGTTATATTACGCAGAGTGTGCGTGAAAAATGACGCTAGATTAGTATGTCGCGTCTCAATTTTCTTTATCGCGTTGTTCTGATTATCTAAGCATGGTTAGGTTATATTATGCAAAGCGTGCGTGAAAAGTGATACTAGATTACTAGTGTCTAATGTCTATTTGACGCGTCGTTCCGATTACCTAAGCATGGTTAGGTTATATTACGCAAGGTGTGCGTCAAAAGTGACACTAGATTAGTATGTCGCGTCTCAAGGCTATTTAATGCGTCGTTCTGATTACCTAAGCATGATTAGGTTATAATATGCAAAGTTTGCGTGAAAGTGACGCTAGATTAGTATGTCGCTTCTCAAGTCTCTTTAACGCGTCGTTTCGATTACCATACGTATCTCGCGTCACAAGTCTCTTTAACGTGTCGTTCCGATTACCTAAGCATGGTTAGGTTATATTACGTAAAGTGTGTGTGAAAAGTGACGTTAGATTAGATTTCGCTCTCAAGTCCCTCTAACGCGTCGTTCCGATTTCCTAAACATGGTTAGGTTATATTACGCAAAGTGTGCATGAAAAGTGACACTAGATTTTTATGTCGCGTCTTAAGTTTCTCTAACGCGTCGTTCCAATTTCCTAAGCATGGTTATGTTATAATACACAAAGTGTGCGTAAAAAGTGACGCTAGATTAATATTACGCGTCTCATGTCTTTTTAACGCGTCGTTTTGATTACCATACTTATGTCGCGTCACAAGTCTCTCTAACGCGTCGTTCCGATTACCTAAGTATGGTTAGGTTACAGTACGCAAAGTGTGCGTGAAAAGGATCAATAGATTATTAGTATACTCAAAACTCTTTAATGAGTCGTTCCTATTACCTAAGTATGGTTAGGTTATATTACGCAAAGTGTGCGTGAAAAGTGACGCTAGATTAGTATGTCGTGTCTCAAGTCTCTCTAACACGTCGTTCCGATTTCCTAAGCATGGTTAGGTTATATACGCAAAGTGTGCGTGAAAAGTGACACCAGATTAGTATGTCACGTCTCAAGTCTCTCTAACGCGTCGTTCCGATTTCCAAAGCATGGTTATGTTAACGTGTGCGTAAAAAGTGACGCTAGATTAATATTGCGCGTCTCATGTCTCTTTTACGCGTCGATTCGATTACCATACTTATGTCGCATCTGAAGTCTCTTTAACGCGTCGTTTCGATTACCATGCTTATGTCGCGTCACAAGTCTCTCGAACGCGTCGTTCCGATTACCTAAGCATGGTTAGGTTATATTAGGCAAAGTGTGCGTGAAAAATGACAATAGATTAGTATGTCGCACGTCTCAAGTCTATTTAACGCTCGTTCCAATTACTTAAGCATGTTTAGGTTACATTACGCAGGTGCTGAAAAATGACAATAGATTAGTATGTCTCGTCTTATGTCTATCTAACGCGTTGTTCTGATTACCTAAGCATGGTTAGGTTATATCACGCAAAACGTGCGTGAAAAGTGATGCTAAATTAGTATGTCGTGCCTCAATTCTCTTTATCACGTTGTTCCGATTATCTAAGCATGGTTAGGTTATATTATGCAAAGCGTGCGTGAAAAGTGACAGTAGATTCGCGTCTAAAGTCTATTTAACGCGTCGTTCCAATTACCTAAGCAAGGTTAGGGTTACGCAAGGTGTGCGTGAAAAGTGACGCTAGATAAGTATGTCGCGTCTCAAGGCTCCTTAATGCGTCGTTTCGATTACCTAATCATGGTTAGGTTATAATACGCAAAGTTTGCGTGAAAAGTGACGCTAGATTAGTATGTCGCGTGTCAAGGATCTTTAACGCGTCGTTCTGATTACCTAAGCATGGTTTGGTTATAGTACTCAAAGTGTGCGTAAAAAGGATCAATAGATTAGTATTCGCGTCTCAAGTCTCTTTTACGCGTCATTCCAATTACCTAAGCATGGTAAGGTAATATTACGCAAAGTGTGCGTGAAAAGTGACGCTAGATTAGTATGTCCATTCTCAAATCTCTTTAACGCGTCGTTCCGATTACCTAAGCATGGTTAGGTTCTATTTAGCAAAGTGTGCGTAAAAAGTGATGCTAGATTAGTATGTTTTGTCTCAAGTCTCTTTAACGCGTCGTTTCGCTTACCATACTTATCTCGCGCCACAAGTCTCTTTAACGCGTCGTTCCGATTACCTAAGCATGGTTAGGTTATATTACGCAAAGTGTGCGTGAAAAGCGACATTAGATTAGTACGTCGCATGTCAAATCTCTCTAACGCGTCGTTCCGATTTCCTAAGCATGGCCAGGTTATATTACGCAAAGTTTGCATGAAAAGTGACACTGGATTAGTATGTCGTGTTTCAAGTCTGCATACGCGTCGTTCCAATTTCCTAAGCATGGTTATGATATATTACGGAAAGTGTGCGTATAAAGTGACGTTAGATTAATATTGCGCGCCTCAAGTCTCTTGCACGCGTCGTTTCGATTACCATGCTTATGTCGCGTCACAAGTCTTTGTATCGCGTCGTTCCGATTACCTAAGCATGGTTAGGTTATATTAGGCAAAGTGTGCGTGAAAAATGACAATAGATTAGTATGTCGTGTCTTATGTCTATTTAACGCGTCGTTCCAATTACTTAAGCATGGCCAGGTTATATTACGCAGAGTGTACGTGAAAAATGACAATTGATTAGTATGTCGCGTCTTAAGTCTATCTAACGCGTTGTTCCGATTACCTAAGCATGGTTAGGTTATATTACGCAAAGTGTGCGTGAAAAGTGACGCTAGATTAGTATGTGGTGCCTCAGTTCTCTTTATCGCGTTGTTCCGATTATCTAAGAATGGTTATGTTATATTACACAAAGCATGCGTTAAAAGTGACGCTAGATTACTATGTCGCGTTGTTCCGATTATCTAAGCATGGTTAGGTTATATTATGCAAAGTGTGCGTGAAAAGTGACACTTGATTAGTATTGTCGCGTCTAAAGTCACTTTAACGCGTCGTTCCGATTACCTAAGCGTGGTTAGGTTATATTACAAAAAGTGTGCGTAAAAAGTGACGCTAGATTTGTATGGCCCGTCTCGAGTCTCTTTGACGCGTCGTTTCGATTACCATGCTTATGTCGAGTCACAATTCTTTCTAACGTGTCGTTCCGATTACCTAAGCATGGTTAGGCTATATTACGTAAAGTGTGCGTGATAAGTGAAAGTAGATTATTATGTCGCATCTCAAGTCTATTTAACGCGTCGTTCCTATTACCTAAGCATGGTTAGGTTATATTACACAAGGTGTGCGTGAAAAGTGACGCTATATTAGTATGTCGCGTCTCAAGGCTCTTTAATGCGTCATTTTGATTATGCAATAAATCTAACAAATACTTAGAGGACATGCCGGTTGATAAAATGCCCATGGTGAGGCTGTGATCCTGGCTAGTCATACATGTATCTGTTAAGGTTTATCGTCGTATCTCTAAATGGTATCAGAGCCTAATAGAGACGAGAAAGAAATATATATACTAGTTCCTACTTTGTGAAAATTGGGTCAGTACCTTACGATCATGCTCACAAAAAGTTGTTGTTCTACACCTTTTAATATTGTTCTTACTACTGTAAATAAAAATGATTATCTTTATGAGTTTATTTATCATTCAGAAAATCAAACAATATCTGATACAAAAGCCCCTCTTCTCAATCCTTATGATACATTTTCTAAAACCACTACCCCTTTTATCCATAATATCAAGTCCTTGATAAAAAAAAACCCTTACAAACCTCTCAAAGAATATGTTCAGTCATCCAGCTTTGATCAATGCACAATTCATGCTTCTCAAGCTGAACAATTTATTACTCTTGAGATTCCACCTGAATTTTTAAGAGTTTGGTTAGCTCAGGGTTATACTCATATTCACTTTGGAGCTATCCGACTTGGTCTCAGTTACCATGGTCGTGCCGGTCTACCAATTTTTACAAGAATTGCTCTTGTAGATTCTCGGTATCTACAGTATCAACATGCAGCGATTGGTACAGTTGAAACTTCCTTGAATACAGGCTCAATGTTTTTCACCTATTTCCCAAATTACAACCTTGCCCTCTCTATTCCGATGGCTCTTACGGCTTTAAAGGTGCAAATACAAATTACTGGAGCTCAACAAGTTGCTGATTCAATTGCACCTACTCTTCACTATCAAATAGTGTAACGTTTGCAAAACCATGCTTTAAACCTCACTTTACCCACAAACCATAATGATGCCCTTTTGATAAAAACAGATTCCCAAAACATCCCTTCTTGTGTCCATATACCCAAACAAATCACTAGAAATGAACTCCTACACCTTTTCCCCAAAAAGTGGATTACCAACTATGAAAAAATGCATGAATCTACTCAACCTGTTCAATCATGTACTCCAGTATTCACAAAAAAAACCTGATGGCATTGTTGAGACGTCCTTTGCAAAACATATTGATGTCACTCCTCAGGTATTTTCTACACAGTTCATGCTTGAACCATTTCCACAAGAAAAAGGATTTCATGTTGTCTCTTTTAATTTTGAAGGGCGCCCTATATATGCTTTTCAACGGGATGGTCATTGTTTCTTCGATGCTTGTGATTGTGATGATTTCTTAACAGATTTGGAGGATGAAGAAATAGAAGATGATCTCCAAAACTCAAGCTGTTGTTCTGAAGCTGATTGTCACAGGAGATATGATGATAATGATCCTTTTATAGGGATGCTTGGCCAACCATCTGGAAAATATGATTATTTAGTCTCATACTCCCCTCCAGCAGATTTGACAACGCCTTCCCCATAAAAACCATTAAACCCACCCCGTCATAATCCACCTAAACCACCAAAAACATCACCACCACTTCATTACTACAAAAAAGCCCTGAAATGGATAAGGAAGGAAGAAACAATACATAGAAACGACGCGTTAAACAGACTTGAGAAGCGACATACTAATCTAGCGTCAATTTTTACACACACTTCGCGTAGGGTTAGGTAATCGAAAGGACGCGTTAAAGAGACTTGAGACGCGACATACTAATCTAGCGTCACTTTTCTCGCACACTTTACCTAATATAACCTAACCATGCTTAGGTAATCGGAACGACGCGTTAAATAGACTTGAGACGCAACATACTAATCTATTATCACTTTTCACGCACACTTTGCGTAATATAACCTAACCATACATAGGTAATCGGAACGACGCGTTAAAGAGACATGAGACGCGACATACAAATCTAGCGTTACTTTTCACGCACACTTTCCCTAATATAACCAAACCATGCTTATGTAATTGGAACCACGCGTTAAACAGACTTGAGACACGACATACTAATCTAGCGTCACCGTAATATGACCTAACCATGCTTAGGTAATTGGAACGACCCGTTAAATAGACTTGAGACGCGATATACTAATCTATTGTCATTTTTCACGCACAATTTACGTAATATAACCTAACCATGCTTAGCTAACCAGAACGACGCGTTAGAGAGACTTTGGACGCGACTTACTAATCTAGTGTCACTTTCCACGCTCTATTTGCGTAATATAACCTAACCATGCGTAGGTAATCAGAACGACACGTTAGAGAGACTTATGAGGCAACATACTAATCTAGCGGTACTTTACACGCACACTTTGCGTAATATAACCTAACCATGCTTAGGTAATCGAAACGACGCGTTAATGGGACTTGTGACACGACATACTAATCTAGCAGCACTTTTAACGCACACTTTGCGTAATATAACACAACCATGCTTAGGTAATCAGAACGACGAGTTAAAGAGACTTGTGACATGACATACTAATCTAGCGTAACTTTTTAACACACATTTTGTGTAATATAACCTAACCATGCAACCACAACGACGCGTTATAGAGACTTGAGACGCGACTTACTAATCTAGTGTCACATTCCACGCTATATTTGCGTAATATAACCTAAGCATGCTTGAGTAATCAGAACGACATGTTTGAGAGACTTTTGAGGCAACATACTAATCTAGCCTTATCTTATTGAGGGGTGGTAGTGGAATGAGTCCACCTTTGATGGCATTCGTTGTTGACGAAAGGAGTGGTCACTTTACACGCACACTTTGCGTAATATAACCTAACCAGGGTAATCGAAACAACGCGTTAAAGAGACTTGTGACGCGACATACTAATCTAGCGACACTTTTAACGCACACTTTCCGCAATATAACTAACCTAACCTTTCTTAGGTAATAGGAACGACACGTATAGAGACTTGAGACGCGACTTACTAATCTAGTGTGACTTTTCACCCACTATTTGTGTAATATAACATGCTTAGGTAATCGGAATGACACGTTAGAGAGACTTGTGACGCAACATACTAATCTACTGTCACTTTTCACGCACACTTTGCATAATATAACATAACGATGCTTAGATAATCGAAACGACGCGTTAAAGAGACTTGAGACGCGGCATGCTAATCTAGTGTCACTTTTCACGCACACTTTGCGTAATATAACCTAACCATGCTTAGTTAATCGGAACAACGCGTTAGAGAGACTTCTGATGCGACATAAGCATGGTAATCAATACGACGCGTCAAAGAGACTTGAATTGCGCCGTATTAATCTAGTGTCGCTTTTTATGCACACATTGCGTAACATAACTTCACCATGCTTAGGAAATCGGAACGACGCGTTAGAGAGACTTGAGACGCGAAATATTAATCTAAAGTCACTTTTCACTCACACTTCGCGTAATATAACCTAACAATGCTTAGGTAATCGGAACGACTAGGGGTGTCAGAATGGGTTGGCGGGTCGTGTTCGTGTCGTGTCGACCCATTCTGTTGACACGATTAGAGTCCACACGAACACGACCCATTTAACTAATCGTGTCAAAATCCCAACCCTAACACGACACGAATTTTAAACGAGTGACACGACATGATTAACACGTTAAGATAAATGGGTAACACGATTAACACAATTACACGGCTAACACGACACGACTAACATGACCCACTTAACATTTAAGAATTTTTTAAATCATATAAATATAATTTTAACCTCAAATTTATCAGTTAATTTTCAAATTGTAAAATTTTAATATAATTAATTTATTTTTATATTAATATAATTAATTCAGTAATTTTTTTTTATATTTTTTATAATTATAACTATTTTATTTTTATATTATTATAAATAATAGAATTTATAAACGGGTTAGGTGGGTTAGATGGATTCGCGAGTCAACCCGTGACACGACCCATTTATTTCGTGTCATAAACGGGTTGACACGTTTTCGACACGAACCCGCTAAACCTCAACCCGGATTCGCCAAACTTACGGGTTAGACGAATCGTGTTATCGTGTCATGTCCTATTTTGACACCCCTGGGAACGACGCGTAAAAGAGACTTGTGATGCAACATACTACTACCTAACCATGCTTAGGTAATCTGAACGACGCGTTAAAGGGACTTAAGATGCGACATACTACTATTGTCACTTTTCATGCACACTTTGCATAATATAACCTAACATGGTTAGTTAATCAGAATGACGCGTTAGAGAGACTTGTGACGCGACATACTAATCTAGCATTACTTTTCACGCGTACTTTACGTAATATAACCTAACCATGCTTAGGTAATCGGAACGAGGCGTCAGAGAGACTAGAGACGCGACATACAAATCTAGCGTCAGTTTTCACGCACACTTTGCGTAATATAACCTAACCATGCCTAGGTAATCGGAACGACGTGTTAAATAGACTTGAGATGCAACATACTAATCTATTGTCACTTTTCACGCACACTTTGCATAATATAACCTAACCATGCTTAGGTAATCGGAACGACGCGTTAAAGAGACTTGAGCCGCGAAATATTAATCTATTGTTACTTTTCACGCACACTTTGCGTAGTATAACCTAACCATGCTTTGGTAATCGGAACGACGCGTTAGAGAGACTTGTGACGCGACATAAGCATGTTAATCGAAACGACGCGTTAAAGAGACTTGAGATGCGACATACTAATCTAGCGTCATTTTTCACGCAAACTTTGCATAATATAACCTAACCATGCTTAGGTAATCGGATCGATGCATAACTTGAGGTGCGACATACTAATCTAGCGTCACTTTTCACGCACACTTTGCGTAATATAACTTTAACATGCTTAGCTAATCGTAACGACGCGTTAAACAGACTCGCGACGCGCCATTCTAATCAATTGTAATTTTTCACTCATACTCTGCGTAATATAACCTAACCATGCTTTGGTAATTGGAACGACGCGTTAGAGAAAGTTGTGACGCGACATAAGCATGGTAATTGAAACGACGCGTTAAATAGACTTCAGACGCGCCATACTAATCTATCATCACTTTTTACGCACACTTGCGTAATATAACCTAACCATGCTTAGGAAATTAGAACGATGTGTTAAAGATACTTGAGACGTCACATACTAATCTAGTGTCACTTTTCACGCACACTTTGCGTAATATAACCTAACCATGCTAAGGTAATCGTAACGACGCGTTACAGAGACTTGAAACGCGACATACTAATCTAGCGTCTCTTTTCACGCACACATTGCTTAATATAACCTAACCATGCTTAGGTAATTAGAACGACGCTTTAAAGAGAATTGAGACGTGACAAATTAATCTAGCGTCACTTTTCAAGCACACTTTGCGTAATATAACATAACCATGCTTATGTAATTAGAACGACGCGTTAAAGAGACTTGAGACGCGGCATACTAATCTAGCGTCACTTTTCACGCACATTTTACGTCATATAACCTAACCATGCTTAGGTAATCGGAACGATGCATTAGAGAGCCTTGTGACGCGACGTAAGCATGGTAATCGAAATGACGCGTTAAACAGACTTGAGACGCGCCATACTAATCTACCGTCAATTTTTACACACGCTTTGCGTTATATAACCTGACTATGCTTAGGGAATCGGAAAGACACGTTAAAGAGACTTGAGACGCGACATACTAATCTAGCGTCACTTGTTACAGATGGGCTAGGACTCCAAAAGCTTGAAGATGCTAATTTTGATGGGCTTGATGAAGAGGGCAGAATGCATATCCAAGATCCGTTGAGTTTATCCAAAGGACCAATTACAAGGTCACGGGCCAAGAAGCTTCAAGAGACCTTAAATGGTTATATACAAGGCTGGGCTAATCTTCAAACTTATTTAAATGAAGATTCTGAAGAATGGGCTTTGTATAACATACTTAAAGCCCATATTCAAGACTAGGGTTTATTATTTCGAATTTTACTTATTTACAAGTATGCCATTGGTGGCTGAGACATTATAAATACTTTGTTTTAGGGTTTTACAATCAGATTATGATATATATTGATATTTGTTTCATAGGAACCCTTGTTTTATTCTTGTATTCATATTGAATGCTTTTCACTTATCAAAGATCTGATCAATCTTTGTGGCGTGCTAGTAATTAGGATTTAAAAGACTTAATCTTTTAGGTTCTATTTACACTTGATCGTTATAATCTGATCTAGAGTGATCTTAGGGTTTTGAATCAGATATGTATTGGGTTTTTAGGTTAGTAATTATACGGGTTCTTGGGCGTTGCATTAAGGGTTCGTATAGCCTATCGCTGAAGGTTCGTATCATTTGGTATCAAAGCTTTGGCTCTTGAAAATCAGGTTGGTTATCCATTTATTTCATGTGTTTGATTTAGTGTTCTTGTTCTTATATTTGTTGTTTAAAGAAAAAAAACAAAAAAAAATACAAAAAAAAAAGAGAAAAAAGGAATCTGAAATTCTGTTCTTGAAATTTCATATAAAAAAAAGGCTTAAATGCACAAAAAATCACCAACTTTCGCGTGTTTTTGGTATTTAACACGAACTTTTAATTTTGGCGTAAAAATACATAAACTATCAAATTTTTGCATATAAGACCAAGTTTGCATTTTTTTCAAAAAACGATGTCGTTTTAAGGTAAAAACGGTGCCGTTTTAGGGGGAAAACGGTGTCGTTTTATGCCCAAAATTATGTTCGTGTTATTATTGCAAAAATCAGTTAGTTCGTGTATTTTTATGCCAAAATTAAAAGTTCGTGTTAAATACCAAAAACACGCGAAAGTTGGTGATTTTTTATGCATTTAAGCCTAAAAAAAAAGAAGTATAAAAAAAAGAGAGAAAAGGAATCTGAAATCTTGAAGAAGTTATAAGGTCTTTTTGTTGGTTTTGATATTTGTGAGTTTGATTGCAAAAATTAATGTGTGCAAGTGAAGTGGTGAAAATCAAGAGCATTAATGGGGTTATTAATTGGCAAATCAGTACTGAATTTTTTTCTCTAATCTAAAGGGGATTTGTATTGAGTTTAAGGCTGTTTTAAGTGATTTATTTGAGAAATTCGAATTTGAAAGGATTGACACCATATAAGATCTTTTCAAATCAGATTAAAGTTTTCTAGGCTTTCTTTGATTACTTTCCAAATTGCTTTTCTTTACCTTTTTTTTTCTTTCTTGTTTCCTAGACATATTCTTGCATCTAGATATTTCTTTTATTTGTCTTTTGATTCCATTTGAAGTTTTATTTTCTTTCAATTCTGTTTTCTTTGATATGGATACACATTTGCTGTTTTCTTGATGTATATTGCATTTTTGCTTCTTAAGTATTTAAAACTTGATTATTAGTATTTCATAGGGTTTGGTTGGAAATTTGTAATTGAACTGATTCACATAAGAATACTTGATATAAAGCTTGAGTGGTGTGAGTTAAGCCTTGTGAGATCATTATTTTTGTGTGTTAAACACGAGTGAACAACCCCATCTTTTGAGTGCAAACACGTGAGGGAGTGTGTGAGGAATCTGTTTGCTCTTAACTTTTTTCATCTTTCTTTTTCAGGGTTACTATGTCAAGTGGATCAACGGGTTTACGAGTTGGTGATGATACAACTAGGTTACCTCATGAAGGTATTCCTTTAGCACAATTTCAAGAAAATGAAAGAGTACAAAGGAGTATGGCTAATCTGGTTGAAAGATTAGAAAGAATGGAGCTTAATAATCAGACTTTGCAAGAGCAACTTGCTGCAATTGCTGGGGCAGTAGGTGCAAATCGACAAGAAGTGAGGGAAAATGCTCCAAATTTGGGTGTAAATGCAATAAATGGGAGAGCTAATGTACCTAATGTGGGAGTGAACATGGGACTTCATAATAATGGGCATCATCAACATGTTGATTATGACGATTATGATGAGTTTGATCGGCATGAACCTAACTTAGGTAGAGGATTTGTTGCTGGTTCTTGTGCGAGCAGAAACCCTAATATTGGTAGAGGCAATCCAGGTGGTCATTATGGTGGCAATTGGCATAATAATCACGATGATGTGGACACAAACCTTGGTAGCATCAAATTTCAAATTCCTAATTTTGCCGGTAAGACTAACCCTGAAGTCTATTTGGAGTGGGAGAAAAGGGTAGATCTCATTTTTGATTGCCATAATTTTTCTGATGAGAAGCAAATGAAGTTAGTGGTTAGTCATTTTACTGAATATGCCATTATGTGGTATGAACAAATGGTAATTGCTCGGCGCAGAAGTGGAGAAAATGCTATTAATAGTTGGGTAGCTTTTAAGGATGTGATGAAAAGAAGATTTGTACCTTTATATTATCAAAGAGAGCTGTACCAAAAACTTCAGTACTTAAGACAAAGTACAAAGAATATTGAGGATTACTTTAAAGAAATGGAGATGTTAATGGTTAGGCTAGATTTACATGAGGAAATGGAAGCAACCATGTCTCGTTTTCTTAGAGGAATGAATAAGGAGATTGCTGACCGGGTTGAATTAAACCATTATAGAGAGATTGAAGAGATGGTGCATCTCGCCATCAAGATTGAGAAGCAATTAAAACCAAACTGGACAGCCAAGTCTAATTGGACATTAAATGCAAATTCCAATTCGAATTGGGGTGCTACTTCAAATTCAAAACCTAATTGGGGTGGATCTTCAAAGGGCGGAAAATTTGATTCTAACAAATCTGTTTTGCAGGATTCTAAGCAAAAAGGAGTGGCAGATCCAAAAAGTTCATTCAAATCTGAGACACCTATGGTAAGAAACCGAGATATAAAATGTTTCAAGTGCCTAGGTAATGGTCATATTGCTTCACAATGTCCAAATCGAAGAGCAATGATGCTCAAAGATCATGGTGATATTGAGACTGAAAGTGATGAAAGTGATAATGAAGAGATTCCATCACTGGAAAATTGTAGTGATGATGGTATTGAAGAACCAATGCGAGGCGATTTGCTGGTTGCTAGACGTACACTTAGTGTACAAATGAAGGATGGAAATGACTTAGAGCAGCAAAGGGACAACATTTTTCACACAAGATGCCATGTACAAGGTAAGATTTGCAACCTTATTATTGATAGTGGTAGTTGTACTAATGTTGCTAGTATTGCTATGGTTCGAAAGTTAAATTTGATTGTCATACCTCATCCTAGACCATATAGATTGCTTTGGCTTAATAATTATGGTGAGATTAAAGTGACTTAACATGTTATTGTACCATTCACAATTGGTAGATATTCTGATGAGGTGCTATGTGATGTAGTACCAATGCATGCTGGACATATCTTATTAGGTAGACCATGGCAATTTGATAGAAAATCTACACATGATGGTTTCCTTAATAGATATAGTTTTGCAAAGGATGGAAGAAAAGTTACATTAACACCTCTTTCTCCTAAGGATGTGTATGATGATCAGTGCAAAATTGAGAGAGAAAGAGCTGAAACTGAAAATAGCAAATGTATTGACGAATCACTAAAGAGTGATAAAAACAAAGGTATTCAATCAAGTGAGAAATCAAAACACAACAGGGGTAACTTTTTAGCTAGAGAAGGCGAAATTAGGCATGCATTGCATTCTAATAGGATATTGTTTGTGGTTACTTACAAGGATATATATTTGAACACTTCTGACCTTGATCTTGCCTTGCCAAGAGAATTTTGTGATTTGTTGCAGGAATCACAAAATTCTTGGATTTGTTGCAGGAATCACAAAACCACTTGGCATATCATCGGGAAAAACGTCATCAAATTGTTCGCCAATCTGAAGAAGTGTAGTTTTTGTTTAGATCAAGTCAATTTTCTTGGAATTATTGTTAGTTCTAATGGTTTGGAGGTTGATACTGAAAAGGTGAAAGCTATTCATGAATGGCCAAAACCAACTAATGTGAGTCAATTAAGGAGTTCTCATGGATTGGCTAGCTTTTACAGGCGTTTCATTAAAGATTTTAGAACTTTAGCTGCACCTTTGAATGAATTAGTCAAGAAAAATGTTGCTTTTAATTGGGGTGATGCACAAGAACATGCTTTTAATTTACTTAAACAAAAATTGTGTAGTGCACCTTTGTTAGTTTTGCCTAATTTTGATAAAATCTTTGAGATTGAATGTGATGCAAGTGGCGTTGGAATTGGGGCTGTATTGATGCAAGAGGGGCATCCAATTTGCTTCTTTAGTGAGAAACTAAATGGGGCAGCCTTGAATTACCCAACATATGACAAGGAGTTGTTTGCCTTGGTACGCGCACTTCAGACATGGCAACACTATTTGTCCTAAGGAGTTCATGATTCACACTGATCATGAATCCTTGAAACATCTAAAAGGGCAAGATAGTTGAATCGAAGACATGCTAAATGGATGGAGTTTGTCGATACCTTTCCTTATGTCATCAAGTACAAGAAAGGTAAAGAAAATGTGGTTGCTGATGCACTTTCAAGAAGGTATGCACTTCTTAATACTCTTGATTCTAAATTGTTAGGTTTTGAGTATATTAAAGATTTGTACAAAGATGATATTGATTTTCGCAATGTGTATGGAACCTGTATTAATGGGAATGCATTTGTTGATTTTTATGTTTTTGACCGATTTTTGTTTAAAAAGAACAGGTTGTGTGTGCCTAGTTGTTCTTTGCGTTTGTTGTTGATAAACGAAGCACATAGTGGTGGACTGATGGGTCACTTTGGGGTTATTAAGACTTATGCTATTATTTGTGATCATTTCTTTTGGCCTGCCATGAAACGAGATGTTCATAAAGTGTGTAGTAAATGTATTGTTTGCATGCAAGCTAAGTCCAAACTGAAACCTCATGGATTATATGCACCTTTACCCATATCTGATATGCCTTGGACAGATTTGTCTATGGACTTTGTACTTGGTTTGCCAAGAACTAGGAAGGGTAAGTGATAAATCACCAAACTGGATCCGAGCTTTATCAACCTGAAGGAACTCCAGTGGGGGTTACCGGACGTTCACTCTGACGCTCAAGTAAGGTTTTCAGGTAGGGAAAGAAGAAGAAGAGAAAGAGAGTAATCTGAGTTGAAGGAAAAAGAAATTATCTAGGGTTTGTCCTTAAACCCTATATTTATAGTTAGGGTTTAAGGACAAACCTGCCTTGCTGGCAAGCTGTGAGTCGTGTGGTCCCAGAATTCAGTTATGCCAACGTGGAGGAATATCCCTGTGTTAGGCGCAGGTTGTTAGGTGCGTCAGAGGGAACATTCCTCACGCACATGTCAGAAGATCTTATGTGGTCCCAGGATCCGGTACACGTGCGTGCACCTCCGGGCTGGACCTCGGAGCTAGGTCAGAACCCGAATCTCGGATTGCTTGGGGGCCGAGTTTACATAATTTTAGTTCTTGCACTTGAGAGTATCTCGAAGCTCGGACTGTCTAATTGTCACGACCCAATCTCAGGGCCGAGACCGGCGCTAGGGAATGGGAGTGGTTGCTCCGAAACCCGTAGCAAGCCTAAAACGTAAAATAATTTTTCGTGGAACATAAATGCCATGCATGACATAAATAAACACGTGTCATGCAGAAGCACACATGCCAGGCACACATATCCTCTGGCAGTCACAATATATATAACGCAGCAAGCGTAAAACGCTTAAAACTTTAAAACGTTAAAGCAATATTTACAGAAAACTATACATACAAGCTGACTGGCAAAATACTTATCTACTGCAGCTCTAAGAGTAAAGTAATGTTTCTTTACATACTCAAAATACAGACTTCTGGAAGTAGGATAGAAGTCCGTTGCTATAAAGCGTCTTTATCCTGAAAGGAAATCTGTGAGGGGTCAGTATATTGGAATATACTGAGTGAGTTCATACATTTACTAATAAGTATTTAAATAAAACATAAAATCGTAATCCATCATATGCAATCAAGTACAGGATCCGAATGAAACCTTAATCCTCAAACATACTAATAATCAATCGATCAACCCAATCATAAATATCAATTGCGAGTCCAACTCGCTGGTGGCCCAGCCACTAGATACGGGGACTCCAGACTACACCGTAGCCAAGTACTCTCTCGTATCAAAATCATAAACCCAATCGTAAATTTCATATTCATCATCAGCTCCCAGCTGAGTCATATCAAAACTGGTGATCACACAGTCCTATTGTCACCCAATAGGTAGCACGTTCCATCAGATCAATACTAGTTTCAAATCAAGCATATGCAATTCGTATAAAAGTTTCGCATATAAAACATGCAGTTCAAATAATAAGCAATATACAATAATTGCTTAAGTAAATACTTTTAAAGCAAATCATATAAACTCACAGAAAACGCTTATCCAAAAATACGTCGGGGCTTTAGAACGTCAAGCTTCCCGAACTACTGGTCCAGCTGCTTCTTGCCTTGCCGGATCTAAAACAATTTTTAAAACATTTGACTTGAATTAGAATCCTATTCTAAGATAGACTCTAGACTCGAGACTCGACACGTTTTACTTTCATTAATCATCGTGCTTCTCACGTATATTCCGATAAACGGTATCAACTTCGTTTACGGATCGTATATCATTTCTAATTCAATTCGCATTTAACCTTTTTAGGTTAAGTATTCATATACTCGATTAACTACTATTCGATTTCTGATTCAATATGCGAATTCAACTAATTCAATCGAGGTACGAAGATTCGGGGTGCGAGAATCGGAGGGTGCGAGAATCGGAAGATTCGGTCGTGTACCATGTATTGGTACACGGTCGTGTACTTTGGTACACATTCGTGTACCATTGATGGTACACGTTCGTGTACCACCTGTACACGTTCGTGTACCACCTGTACACGATCGTGCACGATCCCCCGGAATTGATTTCCGGGGTTTCCGACCTGCTATATACGTAAAAACGCTCCAAACTCAACCAAAACGCGTATTCTAAGCTCAAAACGCTATATAACAATCCTATACTCGATAAAACGATAAAATCGTTTCGTGGCCTAAAACTTTGAATCGATATAACTCAAAATATATTCGTTTAAATGATAAAACGTCAAGCTTACCGTGATTACCCGTCGAAATACGATCGTTTGGAGTTATAGAACGTCGGAAACGGACGAGAAACGAAAACCGCACGACGAACCGATCGGAAACGAAGCGAGAGTAAGGAAATGAACTGAGGAAGGAAATGAGTATCTGGATCCTTCTTCAACTCTTTTCTTATATATATATATATATATATATATATATATATATATATATATCCTGGCTAAATTGCACTTTGGTCCTTGAAACTTTTCAAAAGTTTCAATTTAGTCCAAAACCTATTCAATTAATCATTCTACTAATTCATATACGTATTATTTATATCCGAATAAATAATATTAACTCAAAATATAGATTTCCATCAAAAATCCTCAAATTTCTATTTTTGGGGCTTAATTGGCTAATTTGCACTTTAGCCCCTAAACTTTTCATAAATTACAATTTAGTCCCAAAATACCTCCACATCCAGATTTTCAAATTAACTCCTTTAATCCCGCTAATTGACTCATTAATTTTATCCTGAATTTCCGATATAATTAAATTAAATTCTCCTTAATTTAATTTATCGGAAATCACGACACGTGGCACGACTTAATTACCTTAAAATATTTTGGGGTATTACATTCACCCCCCCCCCCCCATAAAATAAATTCGTCCTCGAATTTAAAATTTAGCCACGTACCTTGAGTTAATAGATATGGATACTTCTGCCTCATATCCTCTTCTGTCTCCCACGTGCACTCTTCTACGGATTGACTTCTCCAAAGAACTTTCACCATTTGAATCCTCTTCGTTCGTAATTGTCGTATCTGCGTGTCGACAATCTGCACTGGCCATTCTTCATAAGTCAGTTCCTCGCTCACGTCCACCACTTGCTTTTGAATTATTCGAGAAGGGTCTGGTACATATTTCTGAAGCATGGAAATATGGAAAACAGGATGAACTTGCGACGTCTCTGGTGGCAATTCCAGCCTATAGGCAACTGAGCCTATGCGCTCCATTATCTGGTATGGTCCGACATATCTTGGAGCCAACTTGCCCTTCTTTCCGAAACGAATAACTCCCTTCATCGGTGACACTTTGAGAAACACGTAGTCTCCGATCTGGAATTCGACATCCTTCCTCTTGGGGTCCGCATAACTCTTTTGTCGACTGGAAACAGTATTCAAATGCTGCTTTATCAATGGTACTTTTTCGGACGTAATTTGGATGATTTCTGCTCCAGTGAGCTTTCGTTCACCGACCTCGTCCCAACAGATAGGGGATCGACACTTGCGACCGTATAATGCTTCGTAAGGAGCCATCTCGATGCTTGAATGATAGCTATTGTTGTAGGCAAACTCGACTAGAGGTAGGTACGTGTCCCAACTACCTCCGAAGTCTAATACGCAAAGTCGAAGCATATCTTCTAGCGTTTGAATCGTCCGCTCAGACTGGCCGTCTGTCTGAGGGTGAAACGCAGTGCTGAAATTCAATCGCGTTCCTAACGCATCTTGTAAACTCTTCCAGAAATGAGAGGTAAATATGGAACCTCTGTCTGAAATGATTGACACGGGAACTCCGTGTAGGCTCACGATCTTATCGATGTAAATCTCTGCCAACTTTGCTGCAGAATACGTCGTCTTGATAGGTATGAAGTGCGCTGACTTCGTCAAGCGATCCACAATTACCCAAATGGAATCAAAATCTTTTTGCGTCTTGGGCAATCCAACTACGAAATCCATCGTGATTTGCTCCCATTTCCACTCCGGGATGGGTAACGGCTGAAGAAATCCGTAAGGTCGCTGATGTTCCAATTTGACTTGCTGACAAGTCGGACATTTCGTCACGAACTCTGAGATATCTTTTTTCATTCCGCTCCACCAGTACGTTGTCTTAACGTCGTGATACATCTTCGTGGAACCTGGATGAACGCTATACATCGTTCCATGCGTCTCTTCCATGATCTTCTGTCTTAAGTCTTCCACATCTGGAACGCACATTCGATTGCCATATTTCAGTATTTCATTGACGATACTGAAATCTTGACTCTTTTCTTGTTGAACTTCCTCAATTAGATGCTTCAATTGAGGGTCATCCGCTTGCAATTCTTTGATCTGATCTATCAACGTCGATCGTATCGTTAGCTGAGCCATTAGGTTTCCGAGAGATGAAATCTCGAACTCAACTCCTTGGCTAAACATCATATGAATTTCGTTGATTAATGGTCTCTGCCATGTCGTTGTAACGTGCGCGAGACTTCCTGCTGATTTCCTGCTTAATGCATCCGCCACGACGTTGGCCTTGTCTGGATTGTGTTGTATCGTGCAGTCGTAATCTTTTAGTAGCTCCATCCATCTCCGCTGTCTGAGGTTTAACTCTCGCTGATCGAAAATGTACTTCAAACTTTTATGATCTGTAAAGATCTCACATGTAGCGCCGTATAAATAATGTCTCCAGATCTTCAGCGCAAAAATCACCGCTGCTAGCTCTAGGTCATGCGTCGGGTAGTTCGCTTCATGCTTCTTAAGCTGTCGCGACGCATACGCTATTACTCGACCATGTTGCATAAGGACACATCCTAGTCCAACTCTTGATGCATCACAGTAAACTGTGAATCCTTCTGTTCCTTCTGGTAGTGCTAAGACTGGTGCCGTCGTTAAACACTTTTTCAGTTTTAGAAAACTGAGTTCACACTGGTCCGTCCAGCCGAATGTCGCGTTTTTCTGAGTTAACTTCGTCAAAGGTACAACGATCTTTGAAAAATCCTGTACGAATCGTCTATAATATCCCGCTAAACCAAGGAAACTTTTAACTTCCGTAACTTATTCAGGCCGCTTCCATTCTAACACAGCTTCAATCTTCTTTGGATCAACCTTAATGCCGCTTTGTGAAACCACGTGGCCTAAGAAAGCCACTTCCGTTAGCCAAAATTCACATTTAGAGAATTTGGCGTAAAGCTGATGCTCTCTTATCGTCTGTAGTACTATTCGCAAATGTTGAGCATGCTCTTCTTCTGAACGTGAATAGATCAAAATATCGTCGATAAACACGATCACGAACTGATCCAAGTACGGTTTGAATATCCTATTCATCAAATCCATGAAGGCTGCTGGCGCATTCGTCAATCCGAATGACATAACGAGGAATTCGTAATGTCCGTATCGAGTTCGAAAAACAGTCTTCTGAACATCAACATCGCGAATCTTCAACTGATGATAGCCTGATCTCAGGTCAATCTTGGAGAAAAACTTCGCTCCTTGTAACTGATCGAACAAATCATCGATTCTAGGTAACGGATACTTATTCTTGATCGTCACCTTGTTCAACTGTCGATAATCAATACATAGTCGAAGGGATCCATCCTTCTTCTTCACGAATAACACTGGTGCACCCCACGGAGATACACTCGGTCTGATGAAACCACGATCAAACAATTCTTCTAACTGATTCTTAAGTTCTTTGAGCTCTGCTGGCGCCATTCGATAAGGAGGTATCGATATCGGCTTTGTGCCAGGAGCCAATTCGATACAAAATTCAATTTCGCGATCTGGGGGTAATCCAGGTAATTCCTCTGGAAAAACGTCTGGATATTCCGACACAACTGGCACGTCACTTAAATTCACACTTTTCTTTTCCACGTCTCGTACTATTGCTAAAAATCCTTGACATCCCTTCCTTAACATGCGACAAGCTTTAATAGCTGAGATAATACTCGTAGAAGATTCCATCTTGTCAGCCTGAATTGAAACAGCTTCAATTCCAGGCGTGTTAAACGTCACCGTCTTCCTCCGGCAATCCACATTGGCATAGTGCTGAGCTAGCCAATCCATTCCTAGTATGACATCAAAAGCTAATACCTCGAGTAAAATCAAGTCAACTAACAAATCTCGTCCTTGAACTCTTACAGGACAAGATGGATAAACGATACTAACTTCCACACTCTCACCGACTGGGGTAGCTACTGACAAAGGATTCGTAAGATATGCTGGTTGCACTCCTAACTTACTAGCAAAACTAGGCGAAACAAACGAATGCGTAGCGCCCGGATCAAATAAAATTAATGCATCTTGAGAAGCGATAGGAAAGGTACCTTGTACCACAGCATTGGAAGCCTGTGCCTCCTGAGGATTCAGTGCAAAGACCCTAGCCTGACTTCCGCCAGCCTGCGAAGTCTGACCAGTACCGCGTCCTCCGCCATTTCTTCCTCCACGATTTCCATAGCCACGGCCTCTCTGGCCAGTGAAAGTACTCCCTGTCTGATCATATCCTGACGCCGCCTGATGTGCAGTCCTCTGCTGCTGGTAAGAAGGCTGTACTACAGTAGTCATCGAGTCTTGGGGCATCTGCCTCGGACAGTCTCTAGCAAAATGGCCCCGTTGACCAGAGTTAAAACATGCTCCAGTAGCAATATAGCACGCGCCATAATGCCTCTTATTACAATTCAAACATATAGGGACTCCGCCTCCCATGTCACTCATCGATCTGGCACTAAATCCGGTACCTGAAGTACTGACTCTAGTTCCATACCGGGCTTTCTTATTTCTCTGCTGACGTGATGGGGGTCGAGAATAACTCCTGACGTATGATTGGGTAGGTGCGCTCTGTATGCTACGAAACACATCACTCCTCACAGGCGCAATATTGGAAGGATCAGGAATCCTCCCAAAACGGATCAAAGAAACCTCCATTTGCCTAGCGCTATCGATCAGTTGCACTAGGGTTCTTTCGATATCAGACGTCAGACTTACAAATTCAGCTCCTAGACCCTCTACAAACCTTGAGTTTACTCTAACTGGGTCTATAGTCAGGTCTGTTGCAAACCTACTCACTCTGGTAAATTCCGTCACATACTCTTGCACAGACCGATTACCTCTACTTAGGGTCAACCACTGACTACGATAACTCTCCGTCACCGCATATGGTAAAAAGTATTCCCTAAAGTGGTTTGCAAATACAGCCCAGGTCATAGTATCCATGGTTGGCTGAATATGCTGTTGAAACCAATCTTTCGCAGGTCCTTTCATTGACATTTCCACCATAATGATGGTCTGTCTCTCATTAGCTTGCAGGCGTCGAGCATTACGTTCTACTTCTTCAAGGAAATCGAGAGCATCGCCTGAACTGTCAAACCCAGTTGGCTTGAGGCGCATATAAGCCAAGACGATATCTCGGTCAGTAAAAGCAACATTGCGTAGCTGTTGCTGCTGTAGTTGCTCACGATGCATGTTCTGCACCTCAGCCTGATTGGCTTGCATAGCCGCAATTCCCGTAAGAAACTGATTCAGATCAAAACCCACAACATTAGGTTGCTGGGCTTGCGCTTGCACTCCATGTGCCTGCGCCTGGGCCTCTTGGCCACCACCTCCTCCACCCTGAAAAGAAGACTCATCTTGAGCTTCTGGATGGACGTCATGCGCCCCTTCAATAACGTTACGTGCTGCAGCGGCAGCTCGCTCTACTTCTTGTCGTTGGTCAGACATCCTGACCAAGACAAACATCGTTACTTAGCCACATAATCGCATAGTATCGAAACCGCATACCGAATTAAACGCGCATCTCATCACATGCGAACACACACATAAGACAGACTCACATCCTAGAGGAAACCTGAAAAGTTTGAAAATCAAATGAATACTTAACAAAGACAAGATTCGAATCCTATGTGCTGCAGTAGATTCCTAGGAAAATCAATCACTCTTCTGACATAAGCAATGGTAACTGGACCATGCTCTGATACCAACATTGTCACGACCCAATCTCAGGGCCGAGACCGGCGCTAGGGAATGGGAGTGGTTGCTCCGAAACCCGTAGCAAGCCTAAAACGTAAAATAATTTTTCGCGGAACATAAACGTCATGCATGACATAAATAAACACGTGTCATGCAGAAGCACCCATGCCAGGCACACATATCCTCTGGCAGTCACAATATATATAACGCAGCAAGCGTAAAACGCTTAAAACTTTAAAACGTTAAAGTAATATTTACAGAAAACTATACATACAAGCTGACTGGTAAAATACTTATCTACTGCAGCTCTAAGAGTAAAGTACTGTTTCTTTACATACTCAAAATACAGACTTCTGGAAGTAGGATAGAAGTCCGTTGCTTTAAAGCGTCTTTATCCTGAAAGGAAATCTGTGAGGGGTCAGTATATTGGAATATACTGAGTGAGTTCATACATTTACTAATAAGTATTTAAATAAAACATAAAATCGTAATCCATCATATGCAATCAAGTACAGGATCCGAATGAAACCTTAATCCTCAAACATACTAATAATCAATCGATCAACCCAATCATAAATATCAATTGCGAGTCCAACTCGCTGGTGGCCCAGCCACTAGATACGGGGACTCCAGACTACACCGTAGCCGAGTACTCTCTCGTATCAAAATCATAAACCCAATCGTAAATTTCATATTCATCATAAGCTCCCAGCTGAGTCATATCAAAACTGGTGATCACACAGTCCTATTGTCACCCAATAGGTAGCACGTTCCATCGGATCAATACTAGTTTCAAATCAAGCATATGCAATTCGTATAAAAGTTTCGCATATAAAACATGCAGTTCAAATAATAAGCAATATACAATAATTGATTAAGTAAATACTTTAAAAGCAAATCATATAAACTCACAGAAAACGCTTATCCAAAAATACGTCGGGGCTTTAGAACGTCAAGCTTCCTGAAATACTGGTCCAGCTGCTTCTTGCCTCGCCGGATCTAAAACAATTTTTAAAACATTTGACTTGAATTAGAATCCTATTCTAAGATAGACTCTAGACTCGAGACTCGACACGTTTTACTTTCATTAATCATCGTGCTTCTCACGTATATTCCGATAAACGGTATCAACTTCGTTTACGGATCGTATATCATTTCTAATTCAATTCGCATTTAACCTTTTTAGGTTAAGTATTCATATACTCGATTAACTACTATTCGATTTCTGATTCAATACGTGAATTCAACTAACTCAATCGAGGTACGAAGATTCAGGGTGCGAGAATCGGAGGGTGCACGTTTGTGCAGGGGGGTACACGATCGTGTACCTTGATGGTACACGTTCGTGTACCATGTATTGGTACACGTTCGTGTACTTTGGTACACGTTCGTGTACCATTGATGGTACACGTTCGTGTACCACCTGTTATATACGTAACTCTAAGACCTGCTATATACGTAAAAACGCTTTGAATCGATTTCCGGGGTCGCTTTGAATCGATTTCCGGGGTTTCTGACCTGCTATATACGTAAAAACGCTCCAAACTCAACCAAAACGCGTATTCTAAGCTCAAAACGCTATATAACAATCCTATACTCGATAAAACGATAAAATCGTTTCGTGGCCTAAAACTTTGAATCGATATAACTCAAAATATATTCGTTTAAATGATAAAACGTCAAGCTTACCGTGATTACCCGTCGAAATACGATCGTTTGGAGTTATAGAACGTCGGAAACGGACGAGAAACGAAAACCGCACGACGAACCGATCGGAAACGAAGCGAGAGTAAGGAAATGAACTGAGGAAGGAAATGAGTATCTGGATCCTTCTTCAACTCTTTTCTTATATATATATATATATATATATATATATATATATATATATATATATATCCTGGCTAAATTGCACTTTGGTCCTTGAAACTTTTCAAAAGTTTCAATTTAGTCCAAAACCTATTCAATTAATCATTCTACTAATTCATATACGTATTATTTATATCCGAATAAATAATATTAACTCAAAATATAGATTTCCATCAAAAATCCTCAAATTTCTATTTTCGGGGCTTAATTGGCTAATTTAAACTTTAGCCCCTAAACTTTTCATAAATTACAATTTAGTCCCAAAATACCTCCACATCCAAATTTTCAAATTAACTCCTTTAATCCCGCTAATTGACTCATTAATTTTATCCTGAATTTCCGATATAATTAAATTAAATTCTCCTTAATTTAATTTATCGGAAATCACGACACGTGGCACGACTTAATTACCTTAAAATATTTTGGGGTATTACACTAATCCGAGCTCTTCCCTTCTCTCAGCTGAGAGCTCGGACCAGGTCTGGAGCTCGGATTGTTCGGACCCCGCTCATTTGTTCTTGGCTTCTGAGTTGGGTGTATCTTGAAGCTTGGACCGGATCTTCGGTCCGACCTTATCAGAAGCAAATGTCTCGGATGATGTCCGAGTGTTCATCGATCCGGTGACCCCCCAAGTCGTGTGATCTATGATTTAGTAGAAGGTCGGAAGTGGTCATTAGGTCGGTGAAATGCTTGACTTAGCGATGTTCGTTCTTGGCGAGGTTGCTTTGCCCCTATTAGATGTGCTACGTTATCACTAGTCCCCCCCAGTGCGTCGGATATTTATGTCCGAGTTGGTAGTATCTCCCGAGTTCCTGGATCACGTGGGTGTCGGTGTGTTAGTCTTGTTTCTGGATCATTTCTGACACCGAGCCGCTTGTCAGGAGGATTAGCTGGTAGGGTGTGGTGATGTGAAAGGACCTGTCCTCTCGAGGTAGTGTGCATGACAGCTGTTGGGGTGAGTTTCCTTGATGGCGGTTGTGCTTCTTCTCACGTTTTGACCACGTGTCTAGCAGTTATTGCTAGTGCGATTTTCTAGGAGGCATTTTGAGTGGGAGGAGAGAGAGAATTAAAGGCGTGCCTTTTCAATTTCCCTCTCTTTTCTTCAGTTATAAATTTTGTTTTTCAAAACTTATAAACTTTTCGTTTTCTCTCTGCTTAAAAAGGAAAACTTGTGCTCTTCGTCTTCACTAAGTCCTCATCGTTTTTCTGAGTTAAAAGGTTTTTTGTGTTCTCTTTGGCGAAGGATTGTCTGGTTCTTATTCGCTGAAGCTCTTGATTTCCATTGCTGTCTACGCCAAAGGTTTTTCTGCTTTTCTTCGAGGATTCTCTGTTTCATATACAAGTAAGTACAACCGCCATTGTTCTGTTTTATGATCCCTGGTTTTCTGAGTAATTTCTTCTGTTTTATGATTTCTGGCCTGAGCTTCCGTGTTCTTTATGTTTGGTGATATTCAACTGCGTGGTGCTTTTAATTTTGATTTCTTTGTTTGTTTAGAAAAAACTCCAACTGTGTTTGTCATTGTTCTTGTGTTTGATGTTTCTGGTTTTCTAGAAATTGTTATAATTTGTTCGTTTGGTTTTGCCTTATTGCATGTAATTAATGCCTTGCCTTGTCAAATTCTCTGTTTTTGGTTTTGTGTTATGAATTGGTGTCCAATTTTTCTGGGAATCCGTGTTCCTCGTGCTCTGATGGTTTCGCCCCCTTAGGAATTCTCTCTTTGATCTTAAATTTTTACAAGTTCATCTTGTTTTTCCCGTGGGACTCGTCTCATCCGAGCTTGTTTCAATTTTCCCTAGGTATGTCGGGTGAAACCTCAGAGCGCGAGGAGGGGAGGGGTTATGATGACGACGACGTGGGAGCTAACGAGGTGTCTATGGAATTTCACGTCATCCGTCCTGCTGTTGTTGCTACTTCCGAGGCAGAAGAGGTCGGGGCGTCGGAGCCTCAACCCTCTAAGAAAGGGAAAGGGAAAAGAATTGCTGCCGACGTTGGCGAGAAGACTGACGATCGAGATCTGAAAGCATCCCGGTGTACCCCGGGCTTTCTGGATGCCATGCGCGCGTCCTTTGCCATCCCGGAAGAGTACCATCTTTCAGTCGTTCCAGATGGGACAAGACTGAATGATATACCTCCCGAAAATACCTTGATGTTCACCTTGGAACATCTTCAATCCGGCATCCGTTTTCCTATTGCTGATGAATATAAGCAGCTAAGCGCGTACTTTGAGGTACCCCTTTCTCAAATTCACCCCAATGGAGTGCGCCACTATTCCTGTTTTCTAAAGCTATGCCAGAAGACAGGGGTAGTACCTAGTATGCGCTTGTTTTGCTGCTTGTACTTGATGTCCCTCAAGGACCGGAACCAGTTCGCTTATAAGCGATTCCGGAGCTTATAAGAGAGTAATCTGAGTTTATTGTGTTCTTTCGTTGCTTTTTACTTTTTTTTTTATATATATTGATCTCGACTTTGTAATTTTCGCAGTGAATAGCATTGATTTGGGCAAACTGGCTGGTAAGAAGCGAAAGAGGACGGCGAGCCAAAATGTCACTTCGGCACCTCCTCCGCCTCCCCGAGCTACTGGAGTTCCTGAAGTGCCGAAGTCTCCTGTGGTGGAGAATGTGGCTCCAGAAGCTGGTCTGGACGCCATTCCCCTCCGGATTCGACTTCCCGGTGGGATCGAGGTTCCTCCTACTGCGGAACCCGTGGGAACCATTCCGTTTGTTAATTTGGATTCCACGGAGACTGTTGATGGTCCCGTCTCAAGGAAGGGGGCTCCCCCCACTACTGCACCTGAGGTGCCCGGTTAGAGCTCGGGGGCCCCTGAAGCTCAGATTCCGAACATGTCCGAGATTTCTTCCGGCTCGAGTACCACAGCTCTGGGACCTCACGCGATAACTCGCGAGTTTTGCTGAGTGGGTCAGTCAGCACAACGATGGTCGGCCGGCGACCCTGCATGATCTGGTCATCGCGGGGGATGTTGCTCGGGTCACTACACTGCCCGCCGACCGGGATCATTACAAGACCCACAAGCCCGAGAACCTGTGGGCTGTGATTTCATCCTTCTGTCTCCAGTTAAATATCTTGTGTTTCTGTTGGTTTATTGATTCTGTTTTTTGATTCGAGGCGTTTGACTTTAAAGGTTTCTTTCCTTTTTCTTCCAGACTTCTCAGATGTCTTATATGGCCGATCAGAACCAGAGTAAGGCTGAGATTGACCTGACCCTTGTAAAGAACTTATGCTGACTGAGCAGAAGAAGGCCCGGGAGGCAGAGAGAAGAGCGGCCGAGGCGGAGAAGAAGGCTTATGAGGGGGCTGCCTTGGTTGCTAACTTGGAGTCTCGACTGAAAAATTCTGAAGATCGCCGGGCTGAGGACCTCGGGGTGCTAGAGAAACTTTGAACTGAGGTGGGTCCGCTGGAGAACGAGAAAACCCTTGCCCGGGATGACTTTGCGAACCAGTTGGCCGACATGACAACTCGGAATGATCTAGCTTCCAAAGGTCTTCGGGAGACCGTGGCTGACCAGAAAAAGCAGATCGCCGAGGTCACAAAGCGGGCAGAGGAGGCGGAGGCTAAGGCCAAAGAAGTCACCGACCGGGAGGAGGCGATTTATGAAGACTTCCGCCAAATTCTCTATGTTAGCGAGGTTCAAGTGGGTGAGTACATCCGAGGTCGCTTTGGAGCTGAGGTGGATGTTTCAGATTTCAGCTTAGATATCGAAGAGCTGGGTCGGCGAGCCAAAGAGCTCCCTGAGGACTATGATGTGCCGGCGGACATTGAGGATTACCTGGCCGACGACCAGGATTAGCATAGTTGTTTCTCTATCGTTGTAATTTTTGAACAATGTTTGTTTTTATTCTTGAATGGTGAGCTCCGGGCTCTTTTTGTAAGCTTTGAATATTTTCTTTGTTGTTTGTTTTTTATATACTCCTTATTTTTTGTATCCCTGGATTTGCTTGCGATATCCATTGTTTCTTTGAATGAAATCTCACCATGTTTTGTATCTTTGAAAATTTAGACTCATGTATATGAGATAACATGTTTTCATAGATAGTTCGGCTTGGTTTCCGAGCTATTTTTGTTAGTGTGACTTTTCTAGGTTTTCTCATGGATTCTTGACTTAGATTTGGATGGAAGATGCTAGTACTGGTTCTTCGTTATTCCGGGATCAGGTTAAGATAAGTTTCTCGGTGTTAGTAATTTTCTTGCTCTCGGTAGCTCGGGGTTATCATTGCTCGGGGTTATCATTGCCCGTAGGTGGCACTTAGCCCGTTGATGGCGCATAGCCCATCGATGGCATATAGCCCGTAGATGGCGCATAGCCCATTGATGGCATATAGCCCGTAGATGGCACATAGCCCGCAGGTGGCACATAGCCCGCAGGTGGCACATAGCCCGCTGGTGGCACATAGCCCGTGGATGGCACATAGCCCGCTGGTGGCACATAGCCCGTGGATGGCACATAGCCCGCTGGTGGCACATAGCCCGCTGGTGGCACATAGCCCGTGGATGGCACATAGCCCGTGGATGTTTTTACCGAGTAGATTGCTCGGGTTTTTGAAAGAAAGACATGAATTCTTTTTAATCTTTTTTATTCATTGAGGGGAAAAACTTATGTTTGAGTTTTACAAAAGCCTAACTCAAACATAAGTGAAAAAACCACTAGGTACCTCGAAAGAAAAACAAGTGACTACTGATAGTATTTCCGAAGAACCTGGGAGTTCCAAGTTCTCGGGAGCACTCTGCCCGACATGTGTGCTATCTTGTAAGCTCCTGCTCGTCCGACCTCAGTGACCCGATATGGTCCCTTCCGAGTTAGGTTCGAGCTTTCCCACACCCGCATTTCCCTTGGCAATATCTGCCCGTCTCAGGACCAGATCACCGACTTGGAAACTCAGGGGTTTAACTCTCTTGTTGTGATACTTAGCCATTCTTTGCTTATACGCTTCGATTCTCAGCGCTGCCTGCTCTCTTCGCTCCTCTAACAGGTCTAAGCATAACTTCTGCTCTTCCTCGTTCTTGGCCTCATCAAAGAATTGGACTCTCAGGGTTGGCATCCCGATCTCCACTGGTATCATTGCCTCACACCCGTATGTCAGGGAAAACGGGGTGTCTCCTGTTCCTGCCCTTGGAGTGGTTCGGTAAGCCCAGATGACTTTGGGTAACTCTTCCAACCATTGTTTATCGTATTGTCCCAGTCTGGCCTTGAGCCCTTTTAGGATCGTCCGGTTGGTTACCTCGGTCATCACATTACTCTGCGGATGAACCACTGAAGTAAAGCTCAAGTCGATGTGCAAATCGTTACAAAATTCTTTAAAGGCTCGGCAGTTGAACTGCTTCCCGTTGTCGGTTACGAGCGCTTTAGGTATCCCAAATCGACAGACAATTTGTCTCCAAAAGAAATCCCTGATCCGAGCTTTTGTGATGGTGCTTACTGCTTCTACCTCGATCCACTTCGTAAAGTGATCTACTGCCACTATCAATAACTTTTTCTGCCCCGTGGTTGCTGTGAATGGTCCCAGGATGTCAATCCCCCAGGTTGCGAACGGCCAAGGGCTGGTGATAGGACACTGCTCTGTGGTTGGAGCATGTCGGATGTTCTAGTGCCTTTGGCAGTTCTCACACTTCTTGACTATCTTCTCCGCCTGCCTGACCATCAGGGGCCAGTAGTATCCCTGCAAAACTGCCTTCTTTGCCAGCATGCGAGGAGCTATGTGTGCTCCACAGATACCTTCATGTATTTCTCTCAGAACATACTCGCCTTCCTCTGTCGTTAGACATATTGACCACGGGTGGGTGAATGACTTCCTGTACAAGACTCCGTCGAGGAAAGCGTAGTACGGGGCTTGTCGCAAGATTTTGTATGCTTTGTCTCTATTCTCCGGCAGAGTCCCGTCCATCAGATAGTGGGCTATGCCTTGCATCCAATTCTCCAAAGGCTGGGTCAGAAAAATGGTTTCATGGTTGTCGATGCTGTAATGCTTTTGAACCGAGAAATGGACCCCTGGTATCTTTTCATCCATTGTTGCCGCTTTGGCCAGTACGTCTGCTTCTTGGTTTTCCAAGCGGGGAACTTGCTCTATCACCCATTTTCCCCCGAGCTCCTGAATCTTGTTCAAGAAGAACTTGACTCTGTCAACGTATCTTCTCATCTCCGGATCCCGAGCTTCAAAAGTACCAAAAATTTGACAAACGACCAACTGCGAATCGCTCCTTATCGTTACTTGCTCGACTTTGACCACATTTACCATTCTCAATCCGATCAGCAGAGCCTCATATTCCGCGGCATTGTTGGATGCCGGGAAATGGAATTTTACCGAGCTTTGAAGTGTGACTCCGTGAGACCCTCTTAGGACTACGCCTGCTCCAGATCCTTTCAGGTTTGATGCTCCGTCGACTTCTAGGACCCACTTTAGAAGTTGTTCATCAGCTTCCTCAGGTTGGTCACTGGCCGTGGTTTCGGCTATAAAATCAGCCAATACCTGTTCCTTTAGGGCAGGTCTCGATTCATACCGGATGTCGTATCCTCCAAGATGGACCAACCAGCTGACCAGTCGTCCTGACATTTCTAGCCTTTGCAATGCCTTTCTCAGAGGTTGGTTTGTCCGTACTA
This sequence comes from Mercurialis annua, assembly GCF_937616625.2. Classification (NCBI taxonomy): domain Eukaryota; kingdom Viridiplantae; phylum Streptophyta; class Magnoliopsida; order Malpighiales; family Euphorbiaceae; genus Mercurialis; species Mercurialis annua. The sequence goes on from NC_065570.1 coordinate 35,725,282, forward strand.
CTATGATGTGAGCTTCAAAGTATCTCCTTAGCCTTTCTGCCGCCACTTTCAATGCCAAAGCAAACTTTTCAATTTTTGGGTATCTAACCTCCGGCCCTTTCAGGACTCTGCTGAGATAGTAAACTGGGGTTTGCAGACCTTTTTCTTCCTTGACCAGGACTGCCGCTGCTGTCTCATCATTCAGAGGTCGGTACCGATCTTGACTACGGTTTGATCCCTGAGTGCTCTGCGGTTTACTGGGAACCGAGCTAGCCATCCCGTAAACTTTCCTTTGCCTCTCCTCATCGAGGTTGATATAATTCCAAGCTCTGTCCATCAACTCGGTGTAAGTGTCAACCGGGTTGGTGATCAAGCTATCTCGGAAGACCTGCATGTTGGTGTTGTCTTTCATAGCATCGATGGCAGTATCATCGTTCAAATCTTCTATCTTTATTGCCTCAGCATTGAACCGAGCAATGTAGGCTTTCAAACTTTCTCCCTGCTTTTGAAAACATTTCTTTAAATCACTGGATCTTTTCTTTCGTTCGATGCTCGGAGCAAAGTGAGTTTTAAAGGCCATAGCGAGCTCCCTGAAGCTGGTAATAGAGCCTTCCTTGAGGTTCTGGTACCATTTCTGCGCAGCACCACTCAAAGTTGAAGGGAACACTTTGCACACCGTGGCATCTGAAACACTATGTACTCCAATGGCAACCTGAAAGCAATTAAAATGAGTCATCGGGTCGGATTTACCGTTATATCTGTTAATAGGCGGATATTTAAACTTATTTGGGAATGGGTCATCCCATATAGCCTTTGACAACGGGCTAGCAATGCCACAGGTGGTGAAAGGTCGAGATTCCGCCTTGTGCCCTTTATGCTTATCTAGCTCGGCTTGGACGAGGCGAGTGACTTCATCACACAATGTTTTCTGATGTTGTGACGCTGCTCCCGAGCTGTGAACACTTTCAGCCCCATTTCTCCTGACCGGGGGAACTCCTGCTCTCGCGGTCCGCAGAGGATCTACCTCCAGGTCTGGGTCTCCCCTCCCCAAGCCAGCGTCTCCGCGCTGTGTCCCCGGTGGTAGATTCTCATCTTGCACCCCCTCCCTTTGAGGAGGAGGAGGATCATTCTGACCTTCGTCTTTCGGAAAAGGGCGGTCATGCCGACCTTCATCTCTCGGTACATTAATGTCACGGTGATCTTCGCCTCTTGGCGCTTGATGCTCTGTCTGACCCCTAGGTCTTGGTCGTGGGTTGTCGTTCCGACCTTCTTCTCTCGGAGGACGACCATCCCGAAACTCAGCAGCTCGGGGTGCCGGGGCAACTGGGGTCGCCGTGGGGTTGTACCCTGGCTAATACTGGGCCATAACAGCAAAATGCATTTGCTGGGCCTGATGTAGTTGGCGAGCCATGTATTCTAAATATTCTTGAGCTTGTAAGACCGCCGGAGGTATGTCTTGCCCAGAAGTTGTTCCTGTTCCCGTAGTCACCAGCGTAGCGTCTACCGGAAAGTTGAGTTGAGTGGGAGACAATGTATTGTGGAGGAAACTCTGAGGTACGGTGGTTCCTGAGGTAGATAAGTTGGTGTGGCTAGCATCTGAGGTAAAAGGGTTCGCCCTAGGATAGTGTTCCAATCCATACATAGGCACAAAACCAGCACCGCTACCGGAGGCCCTGGATCCTCCAATCTGAGCATTCGCCGGAGGAGTTAAGCCAGTGATCACAGAGGTCCGACCACTAGCAGAAACTCCACCAACCATGTTAGCGTCGGTAACCGTAGTCCCAAGAGGGTTTACTCTTTCCAAAACAGGATCATCAGTCATTGTTTCTTGTCAAGATTTGATCAGCAACGTTGAAAGAATGAAAACATAACAGGGGATATCTCAACGAATTCCCACAGACGGCGCCAAGTGATAAATCACCAAACTGGATCCGAGCTTTATCAACCTGCACACAACAAGCAGACAGAGGTCAGAAGGAACTCCGGTGGGGGTCACCGGACGTTCACTCCGATGCTCAAGTAAGGTTTTCAGGTAGGGAAAGAAGAAGAAGAGAAAGAGAGTAATCTGAGTTGAAGGAAAAAGAAATTACCTAGGGTTTGTCCTTAAACCCTACATTTATAGTTAGGGTTTCAGGACAAACCTGCCTTCCTGGCAAGCTGTGAGTCGTGTGGTCCCAGAATTCAGTTATGCCAACGTGGAGGAATATCCCTGTGTTAGGCGCAGGTTATTAGGTGCGTCAGAGGGAACATTCCTCACGCACCTGTCAGAAGATCTTCTGTGGTCCCAGGATCCGGTACACGTGCGTGCACCTCCAGGCTGGACCTCGGAGCTAGGTCAGAACCCGAATCTCGGATTGCTTGGGGGCCGAGTTTACATAATTTTAGTTCTTGCACTTGAGAGTATCTCGAAGCTCGGACTGTCTAATCCGAGCTCTTCCTGTCTCTCAACTGAGAGCTCGGACCAGGTCTGGAGCTCGGATTGTTCGGACCCCGCTCATTTGTTCTTGGCTTCTGAGTTGGGTGTATCTTGAAGCTCGGACCGGATCTTCGATCCGACCTTATCAGAAGCAAATGTCTCGGATGATGTCCGAGTGTTCATCAATCCGATGACCCCCCAAGTCGTGTGATCTATGATTTAGTAGAAGGTCGGAAGTGGTCATTAGGTCGGTGAAATGCTTGACTTAGCGATGTTCGTTCTTGGCAAGGTTGCTTCGCCCCTATTAGATGTGCTACGTTATCAGTAAGGATAGTATTTTTGTTGTGCTTGATCGTTTTAGCAAGATGGAACACTTTATACCATGCCATAAAACTGATGATGCTTGTCATATTGCTGATTTGTTCTTTCGGGAAGTTGTGCGTTTACATGGAATACCTAGGACATTGTCAGTGGTAGGGAGACAAAATTTCTTAGTCATTTTTGGCGTGTTGTGTGGGCTAAATTGGGTACTAAATTACTATTTTCTACTACTTGCCATCCACAAACAGATGGGCAAACTGAGGTGGTTAATAGAACCATGGTGCAATTGCTTCGCTCTTTATTTCTAAGAATTTAAAATCTTGGGAGGATTTATTACCATATGTCGAATTTGCATATAATAGGGTTGTTCATAGCACTACACACACTTCACCTTTTGAAATTGTGTATGGTTTTAATCCGTTGTCTCCAATTGATTTAATTCCTTTGCCTATGACTAACCTTGTCAGTGCTGATGGTGTTTCTAAAGCTGATTTGGTTCAAAAGATGCACAAACAGGTGAAAGAAAGAATTGAGAAGCAAAATGAAAACATGGCTAGGCGAATGAATAAAGAAAAAAGGCGCATTATTTTCCAACCTGGTGATTGGGTTTGGGTTCATTTTCGAAAGGAAAGGTTTCCAAACCAACGAAAGTCAAAATTGAGTCCAAGGGGAGATGGTCCATTTCAAGTGCTGGAAAGAATCAATGACAATGCCTACAAGATTGATTTAAAGGGTGAGTATAATGTTAGTGGTACAATCAATGTTGCTGACTTAACTCCTTTTGAGGTAGGCGATGAGCTTGATTCGAGGACGAATCATCCAAAAGAAGGAGGGAATGTTACGGATGGGCTAGGACTCCAAAATCTTGAAGATGCTAATTTTGATGGGCTTGATGAAGAGGGCAGAATGAAAATCCAAGATCCGTTGAGTTTATCCCAAGGACCAATTACAAGGTCACGGGCCAAGAAGCTTCAAGAGACCTTAAATGGTTATATACAAGGCTGGGCTAATCTTCAAATTTATTCAAATGAAGATTCGGAAGAATGGGCTTTGTATAACATACTTAAAGCCCATATTCAAGACTAGGGTTTATTATTTCGAATTTTACTTATTTACAAGTATGCCATTGGTGGCTGAGACATTATAAATACTTTGTTTTAGGGTTTTACAATCAGATTATGATATATATTGATATTTGTTTCATAGAAACCCTTGTTTTATTCTTGTATTCATATTGAATGCTTTTCACTTATCAAAGATCTGATCAATCTTTGTGGCGTGCTAGTAATTAGGATTTAAAAGACTTAATCTTTTAGGTTCTATTTACGCTTGATCTTTATAATCTGATCTACAGTGATCCTAGGATTTTGAATCAGATAGGTATTGGGTTTTTAGGTTAGTGATTATACAGGTTCTTGGGCGTTGCATAAGGGTTCGTATAGCCTATCGCTGAAGGTTCGTATCATCACTTTTCTCGCAAACTTGGCGTAATATAACCTAACCATGCTTAGGTAATCGGAACGACGCGTTAAAGAGACTTGAAACGCGACATACCAACCTAGCAACACTGTTCACGCACACATTGCGTAATATAACCTAACCATGCTTAGGTAATCAGAACGACGCGTTAGAGAGACTTGTGACGCGACATAAGAATGGGAATCGAAACGACGCGTTAAAGAGACTTGAGACACGACATACAAATCTATTGTCGCTTTTCATGCACAATTTAAGTAATATAACCAAACCATGCTTAGGTAATCGGAACGAAGCATTAAAGACAATTGAGACACGACATACTAATCTAGCGTCACTTTACGCGCACACTTTGCGTAATATAACCTAACCATGCTTATGTTATTGGAACGACGCGTTAGATAGACTTGTGACGCGACATACTAATCTAGCGTCAATTTTTACGCACACTTTGCGTAATATAAATCAAACATGCTTAGGTAATAGCAACGATGCGTTAGAGAGAGTTGTGACGCGACATAAGCATGGTAATCGAAACGACGCGTTAAAGAGACTTGAGACCCGCCATACTAATCGAGCATCACTTTTTACACATACTTTGCGTAATATAACCTAACCATGCTTAGGAAATCGGAACGATGCGTTAAAGAGGCTCGAATAGCGACATACTAATCTAGCGCCAGTTTTCACACACACTTTGCATAATATAAACTAACCATGCTTAGGTAATCGGAACGACGCGTTAAAGAGACTTGAGACGCGACATACTAATCTAGCGTCACTTTTCACGCACAATTTGCGTAAAGTAACATAGCATGCATATGTAATCAGAACGACGCGTTAGAGAAACTTGTCACGCGACAATGGTAATCAAAACGACGCGTTAAAGAGACTTGAAACATGCCATACTAATCTAGCGTCACTTTTTACGCACGCTTTGCGTATTATAACCTAACTATGCTTAGGTAATCAGAACGACGCGTTAGAGAAACTTGTGACGCGACAATGGTAATTGAAACGACGCGTTAAAGAGACTTGAAACGTGCCATACTAATCTACCGTCACTTTTTACCCACGCTTTGCTTATTATAACCTAACTATGCTGATGTCATCGGAATAACGCGTTAAAGAGACTTGAGACACGATATACTGTTCTAGCGTCACTTTTCAGGCACATTTTGCGTAATATAACACCATGCTTTGGTAATCGGAACACGCGTTAAAGAGACTTGAGACTTGTAACGTGACATAAGCATGGTAATCGAAACGATACATTGAAGAGACTTGAGACGCGCCATACTAATCTAGCATCATTCTTTACGCATACTTTGCGTAATATAACTTAACCATGCTTAGGTAATCATAACAACGCGATAAAGAGACTTGTGACACGACATACTAATCTAACGATACTTTTAACGCGCACTTGGTGTAATAAAACATAACCATGCTTTGGTAATCAGAACGACGCGTTAAAGGGACTTGAGATACGACATACTAATCTAGCGTCACTTTTCATGCACACTTTGTGTAAAATAACCTAACCATGCTTAGGTAATCGAAACAGCAAGTTATGGAGACTTCAGACACGACATACTAATCTATTGTCACTTTTCACGCACACTTTGCGTAATATAACCTAATCATGCTTAGGGAATCAGAATGACGCGTTAGAGACACTTGTGACGCGACATAAGCATGGTAATCAAAGCGACACGTCAAAAAAAACTTGAAACGCGCCATACTAATCTAGCGTCACTTTTTACGCACGCTTTGCGTAATATAACCTGACTATGCTTAGGGAATCGGAACGACGCGTTAAAGAGACTTGAGACTCGACATACTAATCTAGTGTCACTTTTCACGCACAATTTGCGTAATATAACCTATTCATGCCTAGGTAATCGGAATACGCATTAAAAAGACTCGAGACGCGACATACTAATCTAGCGTAATTTTTCAGACACACTTTGCATAAAATAACCTAACCATGCCTAGGTAATCGGAACGACGCGTTAATGAGACTTTAGACACGACATACTAATCTATTGTTACTTTTCACGCACACTTTGCGTAATACAACCTAACCATGCTTAGGTAATCAAAATGACGCGTTCGACACACTTGTGACGCGACATAAGCACATTAATCAAAACGACGCGTTAAAGAGACTTGACACGCGCCATACTAATCTAGCGTCACTTTTTACGTACGCTTTGCGTATTATAACCTAATTGTGCTTAGGTAATCGGAAGGACGCAGTAAAGAGACTTGAGAAGCGACATACTAATCTAGCATTACTTTTCATGCACACTTTGCGTAATACAACCTAATCATGATTAAGTCATCGGAACAGCATGTTAAAGACACTTGCAATGCGACATACTAATTTATTATCACTTTTAACGCACACTTTGCGTAATATAACCTAGCCATGCTTTTGTAATCGGAACGACGTGTTCGAGAGACTTGTAACGTGACATAAGCATGGTAATCGAAACGATACGTTAAAGAGACTTGAGACATGCCATACTTATCTAACGTCACTTTTTATGCACACTTTGCGTAATATAACTTAACCATACATAGGTAATCGTAACAACGCGTTAAGGAGACTTGTGACGCAACATACTAATCTAGCGACCCTTTTACACGCACTTGGCATAATATAACATAACCATGCTTTGGTAATCAGTACGACGCGTTAAAGAGACTCTAAACGTGACATGCTAATCTAGTGTTACTTTTCACGCACACTTTGTGTAGTATAACCTAACCATGCTTAGGTAATCAGAACACGCGTTAAAGGGACTTGAGAGGCGACATACTAATATAGCGTCACTTTTCACGCACACTTTGCGTAAAATAACCTAAGCATGCTTAGGTAATCGGAATGACGCATTAAATAGACTTGAGATGCGACATACTAATCTATTTTCACTTTTCCCGCACACTTTACGTAATATAACCTAACTATGCTTAGGTAATCAGAACGACGCATTAGAGACACTTGTGACGCGATATAAGCATGGTAATTGAAACGATGCATTAAAGAGACTTGAAACGCGCAATACTAATCTAGTGTTACGTTTGACGCACGATTTGCTTTATATAACCTAACCAAGCTTAGGTAATCGGAACGACGCGTTAAAGAGACTTGAGAGGCGACATATTTATCTAGCGTCTCTTTTCACGCACATTTTGCGTAATATAACCTAACCATGCTTAGGTAATTGGAACGACGTGTTAAAGAGACTTGAGACGCGACATTCTAACCTAGCAACAGTTTTCACGCACATAATGCGCAATATAACCTAACCATGCTTAGGTAATCGGAATGCCGCGTTAAAGAGACTTGAGACGCAACATACTAATCTCGTGTCACTTTTCACTCACACTTTGCGTAAAATAATCTAACCATGCTTAAGTAATCGGAACGACGCGATTAAGAGACTTGAGACAAGACATACTAATCAATTGTCAATTTTCACGCACATTTTGCGTATTATAACCTAACCGTTCTTTGGTAATCAGAACGACGTCTTAGAGAAACTTGTAACGTGACATAAGCATGGTAATCGAAACGACGCATTAGAGAGACTTTTGACGCGACATACTAATCTAGCGACACTTTTAACGCGCACTTGGCGTAACATAACATAACCATTCTTAGGTAATCGGAACGACGCGTTAAAGAGACTTGAGACGCGGCATACTAATCTAGCGTAACTTTTCACGCACACTTTGCATAAAATAATCTAACCATGCTTAGGTAATCGGAACGACGCATTAAAGAGACTTGAGACGTGACATACTAATCTAGCGTCACTTTTCACGCACACTTTGTGTAATATAACCTAACCATGCATAGGTAATCGGAGCGACACATTAAATAGACTTAGGACGCACCATACTAATCAAACGACTTTTCGAGCACACTTTGCGTAATATAACCTAACCATGCTTAGGTAATCCGAACGACGCGATAGAGAGAATTGAGACGCGACATACTAATCTAGTGTCACTTTTCACGCACACTTTGCATAATATAACCTAATTATGCTTAGGTAATCGGAACAACGCGTTAAATAGACTTGAGTCACGACATATTAATCTAGCGTCAATTTCACGCACACTTTGCGTAATATAACCTAACCATGCTTAGGTAATCGGAACGACGGGTTAGAGAGACTTTGACCCGACATAAACATGGTAATCGAAACGACGAGTTAAAGAGAATTGAGACGCGACATACAGATCTAGCGTCACTTTTCACGCACACTTAGCGTAATATAACCTAACCATGCTTAGGTAATTGGAACGACGCGTTAAAAAGACGTGAGACGAGACATACTAGTCCATTGTCATTTTTCACGCACACTTTGCGTAATATGACCTAACCATGCTAAGGTAATCGAAACGACGCGTTAGAGAGACTTGTGACGCGTCATAAGCATGGTAATCGAAACGACGAGTTAAAGTGACTTGAGACACGACATACTAATCTAGCGTCACTTTTCAGGCACACTTTGCGTAAAATAACCTAACCATGCTTAGGTAATCGGAACCACACGTTAAAGAGAATTGAGACACGACATACTACTCTAGCGTCACTTTTCACGCACACTTTGCGTAAAATAACGTAATCATGCTTAGGTAATCGGAGCAACGCGTAAAAGAGACTTGAGACGCGACATACTAATCTATCGTCTCTTTTCACACACACTTGCGTAATATAATCTAACTATGCTTAGGTAATCAGAACGATGTGAAACATGACATACTGATCTAGTGTAACTTTTCACACACACTTTGCATAATATAACCTAACCATGCTTAGGTAATCGGAAGGCTAATAATCACCCATGGCACCTCAAGTTTGGGGTTACGGGCGCTAAACCCCCTGATGTTTAAAAACGGGCGCTAAACCCCCTGACCTTTGAGGCGGCGCTCACAAAACCCCCTAAGACCAAAAAGCGCCGTTTTTTTCGTTTTTTTGTCGACGTGGCATCCAATTTCTCGTCCGGAAACCAACTGGCGGCGCCTGTCCCCCCTGCATGCATGTCTGACATCTGCTGCTTGTGTAAGAATGTGTTAGTTGACTTTTTTCAAAAATAAAAAAACAAATGAAAAGTAACCGCGGTAATTTTTTATTTTCTCCCTCCTACTTTTCCTTTTCCCCACTCGCTCCCCCTCACTTTCCCTCACTTCCGTTTCATTTCATTTTTGTTTCAAATATTTTGTCCACTCTTCGTCTTCTTCGTTCATTTTCTTCGCTGACACTGACCTAGGGTTTGCTCCTTTCCCATTTTCGTTCATTCTTTCTCTTTTTCCTTGCATTGTTCCCCATTCTTCCTCCATTGTTCAACATTGTTTTCCATTTACACCTTTGTAAAAAATATAAGTAAAATCGCTGAAAAACCTAACTAAAAGAGAACATTACTTCTGCAACAAAGAACAAGAAAGTGATTAAGGGAGTAGTTGAAGATTGTTTTTTGATAAAGGTAAGAAATTTAAAGTTACTCGCTATTTGATTTTTTGTGGGTTGGTTAGAAATTTTAACTCAACTATCATGTTGGCAGGTTTTTAGTTTGTGTGGCTGCAAAAAATGAAGAGAAAAGGATTCAGAAGAGGAAAACGAAAAGAAAAGAGTAATTCCAGTAGAAGGACTCCTGGAACTCCTCGGTATGGCTTGATGGATAGTTCCAGCAGCGATGATGTTGTTGAAGCTATGCTTGTAGTCATTTTTATAGGACATTTTTTCTAAGAAATTGGCGGGGTTGATGACTATTAAAGTTGATAAATTTGTAGGACCACTTAATTAAGAAACATGTCAAATTGTTTTTTTTAGAGATAAATTGGTTGATTGGTTTGGGACCATTTCTTTTTGGCTGTATATGCTTTTTGAATAATAGAATATGCTTTGTATGCTTGGTGATTGTGATAGTTGAGTTTTTAATATGTCTTTATGTGTTGGAACTGCTGTTTTAGACAATTAAGTATTATTGTTTGTGTACTTAATGATGGTTGGTTGGTTTGTTGGTTGAATTTAGTGTTGCTTTTTTTTTTCTGTTTTCAATTTCCCCTGCAGATTTAAATTGTTTTACCATCAACTTACACATTGGCGGGGAACTTGGGGAGTGGGGATATCATAATGGGGAAGTGAAGAGTAGGGTATATAACCTTGATGTCATTACAATGGGTAAGTTTGATAAATGGGTGGCAAAACTGTTACCCAAGAAGCTTGTTGACTACCATTGGAAAGAGACAGCCGTAGAATATAACGTGGGGATAAAACCAATTAGCCATGAGGATGATTTTATGGAAATGGCTAGGGCTGGGGCAAAGGCGGGGAGTGTTGAGGTGTACGTTAGGGTGTACTCCGTTGGGGATGTTAGGAAATTAAAGCCTAAGAGAAGTCCTAGTCCTCCCCCTCTATCAGCAGTTGTCTTAGAGGAAATTGAAGAAGCGAAGGACAGTTTCAGTTATCCTAGTCTGGGCCTGGTGTTGAGTCAGGAAAATTGGGAGAAGCATGGGGATCGTGGCTTCAGAAAAAAGGCGCCAGGTGCGATTAGAATGGTGCAAAGTCAGGGGCCAGGGGTGAAAACTTAAGGGAGCCAGGGGCCATGGTTGAGAACAAGGTCAACAAGTCAAGGACCACTAATGATTCAAGGTCAATGGGAACCTGAACCCCCCCCCCCCTCCGTACACAGCCGTTGGTGATTCAGAGGTTCGACAGTGGATGAAAAAGACTATGGAAGATCTGATGAGGGTGGGGCCTAGTGAGGGCCAAAATCTAACTGAGAGGTTTGAGGAGGTGCAAAATGAGGGGCTGAACAAGGGGCTAAATGAGGGAGAAAATCAAAATGTGAATGAGGGGCTAAATGAGGAGCTGAACGAGGGGCAGAAAGATGGGGTGAGTGAGGGCAAAATAGAGGGGCCAAATGACGACAAGCATGGGCAGATGGGAATAGATGAGGTTAGTGAGGGGCTTTATGATGGGTTACCTGCTACTGATGGGATGTGGAACGAAGGGGACCTTGGTGAGGTCAATCAAGAAGCTAATCAGAGGGGCTCTGCTGGTGATGACCAATGGGAACCTGAGAGGCCAAGTCAGGTTGAGGACCAGTGGCAAAAATGGGGGAACTTCGATGAGTTGTTTGATGGCCTTTCAGCTGAGCTTCGGGTGCTATTCGAAATGCCCAGTGAAAGAGAGAAGGATGTTCCTGAGGGGGCTGTAAATGAAGAGCATAATGTGCCAGAGGCTGGGGCTGTAAATGAAGAACAGAATGTGCAAGAGGAAGGGGGCATGTGGATGCAGAGCAGAATGTGCAAGAGGAGGGGGGGCCTGTGGATGAAGAGCAAGATGACGGGGGGCATGTGGATGATGCATTTGACCCCGATATTGATGATTACATAGTTGACCCCAATTACAATGTATGGGATGATGACGAAGATCTCTTGACAGAGCTGAGATCAACAGGCCAACTAGACGGAGAGTCATCAGTTCCAGTCAATGGGGATGAACACGATGTTCAATCAACACAGAGGTCAGGTGGCAGACCAAGGGGTAGTTCACAGCCAGAATTTGGGCCAGGTGGTGTAGAAAGAACCATAAATCCGGATTTGAATGAAGCTGAGTTGGACTATATTGCATCGGATGACAACAACAGAGCCTCTGATTCTGATGGCCAAACTGGTACGCGGTTTAACAGGTTTGATGAGCAGGCTGCGAGAGCCAATCCCTCGTTCACTGAAGGAATGTTGTTTGATAATAGGCACCAGTTCAAGATGGCCTGTAGGGAGTGGGGCATAGTCAACAGGTATCAAGTTTGGTTCCCCACTAATGAGAAGACGCGGATTAGGTGCAAGTGCTATGTCAACTGTGGTTTTTTCATCTTCGCTTCAAAACTAGATATGGCAAATCCGGAAGACGAGACATTCCAAGTGAAGAGCTTTTTCTTGGAACACACTTGTCCTAAGAGGACAGCCAACTTCCACGTCACAAGTGCGTATCTGGCAGATAGTTTTTTGGAGGAGTTCAGAAACAATCCCGACTATACCCCTGAGCAGTTTAAGGGCAAGATCCAAAGAGAGCTGAAGCAGAACATCCCTCTCCAGAAAGCAAGAAGAGCTAAGAGGATGGCATTGGATAAGTTGGAGGGGGATGAAGATGGGCAGTATCAGAAGATGTATGACTACAGGAGGGAGGTCCTTAAAACAAATCCTGGCAGCACTGTCGAGTTTAAAGAGCCGAGAGGGAAATTTCAAGGCATGTATGTCTGTTTTGATGCGATGAAGCAGACTTTCAGGAATGGCCTTAGGGAGATTGTGTGCCTTGGCGGTTGTTGGCTCAAGGGAAAGTATGGGGGTCAGTTGCTTTCTGCAACCGGTATTGACCCGAATGATTGCATGTACCCCCTTGCAATGGCGTGGGTGAAGGTGGAGAACACAGAGTCTTGGACGTGGTTTATGGAGCTGCTGAAGTCGGATCTGCACTTGGGCAACAACACAGTTTTTATGTCTGATAAACAGAAGGTAATTACTTTATCGCAGCAGCTTGTTTTGTTTCTTGCTGAGTATAATGTGCAGTTGATGTTAGTAAAAACTCTAGGGATCTCAGTAGATGACAAATTCATAGTTAAAGGTCCACACTTAAGGAGTTTAGAATGTTTAGTGTCCACTGCTGATTTAAAATGTGTAGTCCAGGGTCCATAGTTGATCATTCTATTATGTCTGATAAACATGCAGGGATTGGTCAACGCCGTGAAGGAGTTGTTTCCCTATTCTAAGCATAGGTTCTGCTGGAGGCATCTGTGGTCAAATTATAGGTCCACATTTCACCATCAACACTTGAAGCCTCTGATATGGAACATTGGGATAGCTTCTTACAAATCCAAATATGTTGCGGCAATGAAGGTTTTGGAAGACAGCCATGCAGAGGCATACGAGTGGATTAGTGCTAGACCAAGAGTGCATTGGTCTAGGTACTATTTTGGTACAGAAGTGAAGTGCGACATTCTCCTCAACAATCTGGCCGAGGCGTTGAACAAGTACATCCTGGCTGCCAGAGTAAAACCAATTTTGACCATGTTCGAAATGATCAGAACCCAGCTCATGAAGCGGATAAGTGACAAGGAAATTTTGGGGAGTAAATTTCAGACTGATGTGTGCCCTAAAATTTTAAAAAAGCTTGACAAGATCATCGATGAGGGATGGAAGTACACCGCAACCCCTACCGGCGGCCCACAAGTTCAAGTTAGTGGTCCCGGGGGGCAGTTTGTGGTGAATTTTCCTGAAAGAACTTGCACCTGTAGAAGATGGGACCTAACTGGGATTCCATGCGTGCATGCGTGTGCTGCTATTCATGAGAACAATGAACACCCACAGAGGTACGTTGATGACTGTTATAGCAAAGCGGTGTACGAGCGAGTTTATAGCTTTGTTATCAACCTCATGAATGGGTCTGATATGTGGGAAACAGACCCAAACCCCTTCAATATCATACTCCCACCCTCACCAGTGCAACAAAAAAAGAGAGGGAGAAAGGCAACGGTAAGGCGACTGGAGGCTGAGGAGCTTGTAAAGCAGGCTGCCGAGAAAGCAAGCGAAGCACAAGCGACGAGGGCCAAGTTATCACGCAAGGGGCGTCAGCGAATTAAGTGTAGCGAATGTGGACAGTTTGGCCACAATATCAGGAAACATTTAAAGGAAAGAGGTCAAGCTTCGGGTGGAGGTGAACAGCAACCATCTGTAAATGAAGGTGAAGGACCAATGGCAGAAAGTGAAGTACAGATTCCCGACGTAAGTAACTTTCTGAAATTTTGGTTGCCTGTGTAAGTACAATCTCCCTTCTAATTGTGTTTTTGTTATAGGCTACTACTGAAGTGCCGCATGCGTCCCAAGCACACCAGACATTGCCATCTGAAACAGAAGCTGCTTGTAATCTGGACAGCCAAACGAGTGCAGTTGATGATGGTGCTCCACCCAAAAGACAGCGCAAGAAGAGTGGTACAGATGCGTCTGAAAGATACAAGGAACATCTGAGGAAAAGACCTAGGCAGGGCTAGATTTCTTTTGTGCCTAGATAATGTTGATTTCATTCTTCATATTTAAAAAAACAAAGCTATGTCTGATAATATAGTTCGTTCATTTAATCTTGAAGTTATGGATTGCCCCATCTGCTGCGAACCGTTAATTCCTCCAATTATTCAGGTTTTTGACATTTCATTTATATGTTTTCATTTTTGGAACTTTTAGATTAGTTTATTGTTTATCATATAACAGTTTATTTTCTTCAGTGTGAGAATGGCCACACAACTTGCAGCACATGCTCTATGAAGGTTAAAAATTGCCATTCTTGCACTTTGCCCATAGGATCAATGAGAAATCGGGCAATGGAAGCGGTCGTGGACGCTGTTACAGTGTTTTGCCATAACAAAATTTATGGATGCACTGAAAGCTTCAGTTACGACGCAAAGACGAAACACGAGAAGTATTGTTCCTTCGTAGCGTGTTCATGCCCGCTTCCAGACTGCAACATCAAAGGATCGTCCAAAATGATTTATGGTCACAGCAAAGAGATGCATACAGATTCGTTTATACCATTTCATTTTGGACGTAGATTCGGTGTTTCTCTGAACTTGGATGATAGGGGCTTACTTCTCCAAGAGGACACATCAGACACTGTGTTTGTTTTGAACAACACAACGTCTTCTTATGGGAATATTATAACTGTGTTTTGTCTGGGACCAATGTCAAACAGACGCTGCCCTTATGACATCGAAATAAAATTTACCGAATCCTCCGTTGACAGGTTTCATTCTTCTACGAAGAATTTTCAAGACACCAACAGTTACTACCGTTCGTTGACAAGGTTACTTATTGATAGTAGTGATCGTGATTTTTTTCCTGACGGGTTGGTAAAGATGGAGTTTTGTGTATGTCGATCATGGGAGTTTGGTTCGGAGGATGACATATAATGACGAGGATGCTGCCCGAAGTCAAATTGTAGGTCTTGATGATATATTAAGTTTTTGTGTAGTAACTTTGTTTAGAAACTGAGAATATATAAGTTAGTTTTTTTGTAGTAACTTTTTCTATTTGTTTGAATATGTAAGATCAATATGTGTTTTAAAATAGACGTAATATACTAATTATTGTATGTGTCTTAAAATATTATTTCAAGGGTCTTTACTTGATTACATAATTCAAGATCAGGGTCCTTGGTTGAACAAGTAAATAAAGTTTAAGGTCCACAAGTGAACAACGGTCATAAAGTTCAGGGTCCACATATGATCGTTAAGTTTAGCTTCCTAAAAACCAAACCAACCAACACGTACTTTTCAATAACATTTCAATAACGACCAATACACAATAATAAACGGGAATATAAGCAAACAAACAATATTTTTCCAACATTTTATCAACCAGCGCAAAAATACAAATTCTCAGTATTAATACAAATTGCAAAATAAATATTAACATAAAAGGTTACAACTGTTGATCCATAACTTTGCACAAAAAAGGCAACTCAAGTGTGTCAACCTTCAGTCTGAACCACCAGACTGCTTCTTCTCCAGGGGTTCATCAACAACTTCACTTTGCAGCACCTCCACTGGTTCACCGGGACCTTCAATCTGCAGCACCTCGACTGGTTGACCAGGACCTTCAATCTGCAGCACCTCCACTGGTTCAACGGGACCTTCAATCTGCAGCACCTGCACTGGTTCAGCCTCAGCAACAGCCTGCAGCTCCAATGCATCATCCCCATCTTCAAGTTCTTTCAACTCAAATAATGTGTTTCCAGATACAGGCCTTAGGTTGCACACGTCATCACAGCTTAACTTCCTAACATACACATCAACACTACCATCTTGTGCCCCAGCCAGTGCCATGTCCATGACATGGTCATCATTTTCCATAGGAATTAATTCTTCAGTATACATGCCAGCCCACCTCCAATAATACATTAACAATCCCTGAACCTTCAATTCAAGTAACCACTTATCTAGACTATTTAATCCTATATCCTTAATATGAAATTTTCTGACAGCCACATCCTCATTAAAATAACCAAACCATTCAAAGTCTCCATTGTAGTTAAGAATAATTTTAAAGACCTCAAAAAAACATTCTTCACTAGGAGCTGCGCAAACCAACAAATTTAAAAACAAACAAACAATTTTCAATTACTGAACAAGTAAAACCCAAACTGAAACAACAACCAATCACAAACTAGAAACAAAATACCCGCAAAAAACAACATCCCATAAAAAATCAACCCCAAAATTCAAAATAATCAAAAAAAAATTAACAGAGACCAGAAAAATCATACCTTTTCGTTTCTTCCCTTCTCTTTCTTCTTTTCCCAATTTCATAGTTTTTTAGATCCTATTTTCTGAAAATTAACAGAGACAGACAAGACAAAAATTTAAAAACACTTCGGTAAATGACAGATAATGTTGAACAATGGAGGAAGAATGGGGAACAATGCGAGGAAAATGAGAAAGAAGGAACGAAAAATGGGAAAGGAGCAAACCCGAGGTCAGTGTCAGCGAAGAAAATGAACGAAGAAGACGAAGAGTGGAGAAAATATTTGAAACGAAAATAGTGAAACGGAAATGAGGGGGAGCGAGTGGGGAAAAGGAAAAGTAGGAGAAAGAAAATAAAAAATTACCGCGGTTACTTTTCATTTGTTTTTTTTTTTGAAAAAAGTCAACTGACACATTCTTACACAAGCAGCAGATGTCAGACATGCATGCAGGGGGGACAGGCGCCGCCAGTTGGTGTCCGGACGAGAAATTGGATGCCACGTCGACAAAAAACGAAAAAAACGGCGATTTTTGGTCTTACGGGGTTTTGTGAGCGCCGCCTCAAAGGTCAGGGGGTTTAGCGCCCGTTTTTAAACATCAGTGGGTTTAGCGCCCGTAACCCCAAAGTTGAGGTGCCATGGGTGATTATTAGCCTAATCGGAACAACGCTTTAAAGAGAATTGAGACACGACATACTAATCTAGCGGAACTTTTCACGCACACTTTGCGTAATATAACCTAACCATGCTTAGGTAATCAGAACGACGCGTTAAATATACTTGGGACGCGACATATAAATGTATTGTTACTTTTCACGCACACTTTCCGTAAAGTAACCTAACTTTGCGTAATATAAACTAATCATGCTTAAGTAATCGGAACAACGCGTTAAAAAGACTTGAGACACCACATACTAATCAATTGTCTTTTTCACGCACAATTTGCATAATATAACCTAACTATGCTTATGTAATCAGAACGATGCATTAAGGAGACTTGAAACACGACATACTAATCTAGGATATTAAACTCTATAGATCACTAACCTTTTCTCAAATTACAGAAAGGTCAATAAAAAAACTTTTATTACAAAATGGTCATTGGACTATATCTTTTATTACAGAAGGGTTCAGCCATCTAAAACGTTGCGTTTAAAGCAAAAACGCAACATTTTTGCTCACGTGGCAAGCCAAAATTACAAAAAAGAACATAGTTCAGTGACCTTTTTGTAATAAAAGGTATTATCCAATAATATTTTTGTAATTCACGGAAAGTTTAGTGTTCTTTTTATAACAACATAAACATATTTGTTATAAAATGTATAGTTCAATGACCATTTTGTAACAAAAGTTTTTGTAGTGATCTTTCTGTAATTTGAGAAAAGTCTAATGATCTATAGAGTTTAATATCCTACTAATCTATCGTAACTTTTCACGCACACTTTGCATAACATAACCTAACCATGCTTAGGTAATCGATACAACGCGTTAAAGAGAATTGAGATGCGACATACTAATATAGCGTCACTTTCCAGGCACACTTTGTGTAATATGACCTAACCATGCCTATGTAATCGGAACGACGCGTTAAGTGTGACGCAACATACTAATTTATTGTTACTTCTCACGCACATTTTACATAATATAACCTAAACATGCCTAGGTAATCGGAACAAGGCGTTAAAAGAATTGAGACGGGGCATGCTAATCTAGCGTAACTTTTCACACACACTTTGCATAATATAACCTAACCATGCTTAGGTAATCAGAACGACGCATTAAAGAGACTTGAAACGCGAGAAACTAATCTAGCGTAACTTTTCACGCACACTTTGCATAATATAACCTAACCAAGCTTAGGTAATCGATACAACGCGTTAAAGGGAATTGAGATGCGACATACTAATCTAGCGTCACTTTCCAGGCACACTTTGCGTAATATAACCTAACCATGCTTATGTAATCGGAACGACGCGTTAAGTGTGACGCGACAAACTAATTTATTGTTACTTTTCACGCACATTTTACGTAATATAACCTAAGCATGCTTAGGTAATCGGAACAACGCGTTAAAAGAATTGAGACGGGGCATGCTAATCTAGCGTAACTTTTCACGCACACTTTGCGTAATATAACCTAACCATGCTTAGGTAATCGGAACGACGCGTTAAATAGGCTTGAGACGCGACATACTAATCTAGCGTCATTTTCCATGCACACTTTGCGTAATATAACCTAACCATGCTTAGGTAATCGGAACGACGCGTTAAAGAGACGTGCGACTCGACATACTAATTAATTGTTACTTTTCACGCACACTTTGCGTAATATAACCTAACCATGCTCAGGTAATCGGAACAACGCGTTAAAACAATTGAGACGGGGCATGCTAATCTAGCGTAACTTTTCACGCACACTTTGCATAATATAACCTAACCATACTTAGGTAATCAGAACGACGTATTAAAGAGACTTGAAACGCGAGATACTAATCTAGCGTAACTTTTCACGCACACTTCGCATAATATAACCTAACCAAGCTTAGGTAATCGATGCAACGCGTTAAAGGGAATTGAGATGCGACATACTAATCTAGCGTCACTTTCCAGGCACACTTTGCGTAATATAACCTAACCATGCTTATGTAATCGGAACGACGCGTTAAGTGTGACGCGACAAACTAATTTATTGTTACTTTTCACGCACATTTTACGTAATATAACCTAAGCATGTTTAGGTAATCAGAACAACGCGTTAAAAGAATTGAGACGGGGCATGCTAATCTAGCGTAACTTTTCACGCACACTTTGCGTAATATAACCTAACCATGCTTAGGTAATCGGAACGACGCGTTAAATAGGCTTGAGACGCGACATACTAATCTAGCGTCACTTTCCATGCACACTTTGCGTAATATAACCTAACCATGCTTAGGTAATCGGAACGACGCGTTAAAGAGACGTGCGACTCGACATACTAATTAATTGTTACTTTTCACGCACACTTTGCGTAATATAACCTAACCATGCTTAGGTAATCATAAGAACGCGTTAAAGAGAATTGTGACACGACATACTTATCTAATCTAGCGTAACTTTGCACGCACACTTTGCGTAATAAAACCTCACCATGCTTAGGTAATCGGAACGACGCGTTAAATAGACTTGAGACGCAAAATACTAATGTATTGTTACTTTTCACGCACACTTTCCGTGAAGTAATCTAACCATCCTTAGATAATCAGTACAACGCGTTAAAGTGAGACGCGACATACTAATCTAGCGTCACTATCCACGCACACTTTGCTTAATATAACCTAACCATACTTAGGTAATCGGAACGACGCGTTAAATAATACTAATTTATTGTTACTTTTCACGCACAATTTGCGTATTATAACTTAAGCATGCTTAGGTAATCGAAACAACACGTTAAAGAGAATTGAGACGCGACATATAATGTATTGTTACTTTTCACGCACACTTTCCGTAAAGTGACTTGAGATGGGACATACTAATCTAGCGTTACTTTTCACGCACACTTTGCGTTAAATAACCTAATCATGCTTAGGTAATCGGAACAACGCGTTAAAGAGACTTGAGACCTGACATAATTATCTAGCATCTCTTTTCACGCAAACTTTGTGTAATATAACCTAACTGTGCTTAGGTTATCGGAAGGACGGGTTAAAGAGACTTGAAACACGACATACTAATCTAACATAACTTTCTACGCACACTTTGCGTAATATAACCTAACCATGCTTAGGCAATCGGAACGACGCGTAAAATATATTTGAGAGGCGACATACTAATGTATTGTTACTTTTCACGCACACTTTCCGTAAAGTAACCTAACCATCCTTAGGTTATCGGTACAACGTGTTAAAGAGAATTAAGACACGACATACTAATCTAACTTCACTTTCCACACACACTTTGCGTAATATAACCTAACCATGCTTAGGTAATCGGAACGACGCGTAAAAGATACTTGAAACGCGACATACTAACCTAGCGTAACGTTTCACGCACATGCTAGCCCCACCAGTCCAAGGCAAAAGCGGATTTCCAGAGATACATCAAAGAATTCCACTCTATCCAAGAAAAGATTTAACCACACTTTGTGTAATATAACCTAACTATGCTTAGGTAACCGGAACGACGGGTTATAGAGACTTGAAACACGACATACTAATATAGCGTAACTTTTCACGCACACTACGCGTTGAAGAGAATTGAGAGGCGACATACTATTCAATCGTAACTTTTCACGCACACTTTGCGTAATATAACCTAACCATGCTTAGGTAATTGGAACGACGCGTTAAATAGACTTGGGACACGACATACTAATGTATTGTTACTTTTCACGCACACTTTCGTAAAGTAACATAACCATTCTTAGGTAATCGGTACAACGCGTTAAAGAGAATTGAGACGCGACATACTAATCTAGCGTCACTTTCCACGCACACTTTGTGTAATATAACCTAACTATGCTTAGGTAATCGGAACGACATATAAAATAGACTTGAAACGCGACATACTAATCTAGCATAACGTTTCACGCACACTCTGCGTAATATATAACCTATCCGACTTAGGTGATTAGAACAACGCATTAAAGAGACTTGAGATGCGACATACTGATCGTCTCTTTTCACGCACACTTTGCGCAATATAACCTAATTGTGCTTAGGTAATCGGAACGCCGGGCTAAAGAGACTTGAAACACGACATAGTAATCTAGCGTAACTTTTCACGCACACTTTGCGTAATATAACCTAACCATGCTTAGGTGACGCGACATACTATTCTAGCGTAACTTTGCGTAATATAACCTAACCATGCTTAGGTAATCGGAACGACGCGTTAAATAGACTTGAGATGCGACATACTAATGTATTGTTACGTTTCACGCACACTTTCCATAAAGTAACCTAACCATCCTTAGTTAATCGGTACAACGGATTAAAGAGAATTGAGACACGACATACTAATCTAGCGTCACTTTCCACGCACACTTTCCGTAATATAACCTAACCATGCTTAGGTAATCAGAACGACGCGTAAAAGAGTCTTGAAACGCGACATACTAATCTAGCGTAACGTTTCACTCACACTTTGCGTAATATAACCTAACTATGCTTAGGTAATCGGAACGACGGTTAAAAAGACTTGAAACGCGACATACTAGTCTAGCATAACATTTCACGCACACTTTGCATAATATAACCTAACTATACTTAGGTAATCGGAACAACGTGTTAAAGAGAATTGAGACGCGGCATACTATTCTTGCGTAACTTTTCACGCACACTTTGCGTAATATAACCTAAACATTCTTATGTAATCGGAACGAGCCGTTAAATAGACTTGAGACGTGACATACTAATGTATTGTTACTTTTCACGCACACTTTCCGTAATGTAACCTAACCATCCTTAGGTAATCGGTACAACACGTTAAAGAGAATTGAGACATGATATACTAATCTAGCGTCACTTTCCATGAACACTTTGCGTAATTTAACTAACCAAGGGTAATCAGAACAACGCGTAAAAGAGTCTTGAAACGCGACATACTAATCGAGCGTAACGTTTCACGCACACTTTGTGTTATATAACCTAACCTGCTTAGGTAATCGGAACAACGCGTTGAAGAGACTTGAGACGCGACATACTGATCTAGCATCTATTTTCACGCACACTTTGCGTAATATAACATAACTGTGCTTAGGTTATCGGTACAACAGGTTAAAGGGACTCGAAACACGAAATACTAATCTAGCGTAACTTTTCACGCACATTTTGCGTAATATAACCTAACCATGCTTAGGTAATCGGAACGACGCGTGAAATAGACTTGAAATGGGCCATACTAATCTAGCGTCACTTTTTACGCACGCTTTGCGTAATATAACCTAACCATGCTAAGGTAATCGGAATGACGCGTTAGAGAGAGACTAGTGACGCGACATAGGCATGGTAATTTAAACGACGCATTAAAGAGACTTGAGACACGACATACTAATATAGCGTCACTTTTCACGCAGACGTTGCATAATATAACCTAACCATGCTTAGGTAATCAGACCGATGCGTTAAAGAGCATTGAGATGCGACATACTAATCAAGCGTCACTTTTCACGCACACCTTGCGTTATATAACCTAACCATGCTTAGGTAATCAGAACGACACGTTAAAGAGACTTGAGACGCGATATACTAATCTACCGTCACTTTTCACGCACACTTTGCGTAATATATAAGCTTTCCATGCTTAGATAATTGGAACGACGTGTTAAAGAGACTTGACACGCGTCATACTAATCTAGCGTCATTTTTCACGCACACTTTGCATAATATAACCTAACCATGCTTAGAAAATTGGAATGATGTGTTAGAGAGACTTGAGATAGGATATACTAATCTAGCGTCACTTTTCACGCACACTTTGCGTAATATAACTTAACCATGCTTAGGTAATCGTAACGACACGTTCAAGAGACCTGTGACGCGAGATAAGCATGCTAATCGAAACGACGCGTTAAAGAGACTTGAGACGCGACATACTAATCTAGCGTCACTTTTCACGCACACTCTGCGTAATATAACCAAACCATGCTTTGGTAATCGGAATGACACGTTAAATAGACGTAAGACACGGACATACTATTGTCATTTTTCAGGCACAATTTGCGTAATATAACCAAAAAATGCTTAGGTAATCGAAACGACGCATTACACAGACTTGTGACGCGCCATAAGCATGGTAATTGGAACGACGAGTTAAAGTGACGTGAGACGCGACATACTAATCTAGCGTCACTTTTCATGCACATTTTGCATAAAATAACCTAACCAAGCTTTGGTAATCGAAACCACGCGTTAAAGAGAATTGAGTCGGGACATACTAATCTAGCGTCACTTTTCACGCACACTTTGCGTAAAATAACCTAATCATGCTTAGGTAATCGGA
This sequence comes from Mercurialis annua, assembly GCF_937616625.2. Lineage (NCBI taxonomy): Eukaryota > Viridiplantae > Streptophyta > Magnoliopsida > Malpighiales > Euphorbiaceae > Mercurialis > Mercurialis annua. Next base: position 35,748,770 of record NC_065570.1, read on the forward strand.
ACAACGCATTAAAGAGAATTGAGACACGACATACTAATCTAGCGTCTCTTTTCATGCACACTTTGCGTAATATAACCTAACTATGCTTAGGTAACCGGAACGACACCTTTAAGAGACTTGAAGCGTGACATACTAATCTAGCGTAACTTTTCACGCACACTTTGCGTAATATAACCTAACCATTCTAAGGTAATCGGAACAACGCGTTAAAGAGAATTGAGACGCGACATACTAATAATCTAATGTTACTTTTCACGCACACTTTCCGGAATGTAACCTAACAATCCTTAGGTAATCGGTACAACACATTAAAGAGAATTGAGACATGATATACTAATCTAGCGTCACTTTCCACGAACACTTTGCGTAATATAACTAACCATGCTTAGGTAATCGGAACGACGAGTTAAATAGACGTGTGAAGCGACATACTAATTTATTGTTACTTTTCACGCACACTTTGCGTAATATAACCTAACAATGCTTATGTAATCGGAAGGACGCGCTTGAGAGACTTGTGACGCGACATAGGCATGGTAATCGAAACGACGCGTTAAAGAGACTTGAGACGCGACATACTAATCTAGCGTCACTTTTCACGCACACGTTGCGTAATATAACCTAACCATGCTTAGGTAATCGGAAAGACGCGTTAAAGAGCCTTGAGACGCGACTCTCTAATCTAGCGTAACTTTTCACGCACACCTTGCATAATATAACCTAGCCATGCTTAAGTAATCAGAACAACACGTTAAAGAGACTTGAGACACGACATACTAATCTACCGTAACTTTTCACGCACACTTTGCGTAATATAACCTAACCATGCTTAGGTAATCAGAACGACGTGTTAAAGAGACTTGAGACGCGTAATACTAATTTAACGTCACTTTTTACGCACACTTTGGGTAATATAACCTAAACATCATAGGAAATCGGAACGATGTGTTAGAGAGACTTGACACACGACATACTAATATAATGTCGCTTTTCACGCACATTTGGCGTAATATAATATAACCATGCTTGGTAAATCGAAACGGGACGTTAGAGAGACTTGAGATACGATATATTAATCTAGCGTCACTTTTCACGCACACACTGTGTAATATAACGTCACTAGACATAGGTAATTGTAACGACGCGTTAAAGAGATTTGTGACACGAGATAAGCATGGTAATCGAAACGACGCGTTAAAGAGACTTGAGACGCGACATACTAATCTAGCGTCACTTTTCACGCACACTTCGTGTAAAATAACCTAACCATGCTTAGGTAATCGGAACGACGCGTTAAAGAGACCTGAGACACAACATACTAATCTAGCGTTACTTTTCACGCACACTTTGCGTAACAATAACCTAACCATGCTTAGGTAATCGAAACGACGCATTAGAGAGACTTGTGACGCGACATAAGCATGGTAATCAGAACGACGCGTTAAAGTGACTTGAGACGCGACATACTAACCTAGCGTCACTTTTCACGAACACTTTGCATAATATAACCTAACCATGCTTAGTTAATTGGAACAACGCGTTAAATAGAATTGAGACGCGGCATACTTATCTAGCATCACTTTTCAAGCAAACTTTGTGTACTATAACCTAACGATGGTTAGGTAATCGCAACGCCGCTTTAAATCGACTTGAGACGCGACATACTAATTAATTGTGACTTTTCACGCACACTTTGCGTAATATAATCTAACCATGCTTAGATAATCAGAACGACGCGTTAGATAGACTAGTGACGCGACATAAGCATGGTAATTAAAACGACGCGTTAAAGAGACTTGAGACACGACATACTAATCTAGCGTCACTTTTCACGCACACGCTGCGTAATATAACATAAACATGCTTAGGCAATCGCAACGACGCGTTAAAAAGAATTGAGACGCGACATAGTAATCTAGCATTACTTTTCACGCACACCTTGCGTATTATAACCTAACCATGCTTAAGTAATCAGAACGACGCGTTAAAGAGACTTGAGAAACGACATACTAATCTAGCATCATTTTTCACGCACACTTTGCGTAATATAACCTAACCATGCTTAATTAATTGGAACGACGTGTTAAAGAGAAATTCAGGTGGAATCTCAAGAGTAATAAATTGTTCAGCTTGAGAAGCATGAATTGCGCATTGATCAAAGCTGGATGACTGAACATATTCTTTGATAGGTTTGTAAGGCTTTTTTTTATCAAGGACTTGATATTATGGATAAAAGGGGTAGTATTTTTAGAAAACGCATCATAAGGATTGAGAAGAGGGGCTTTTGTATCAGATATTTTTTGATTTTCTGGAAGATAAGTAAACTCATAAAGATAATCATTTTTATTTACAGTAGTAAGAGCAGTACTAGAAGGCGTAGAACAACAACTTTTTGTGAGCATGGCTGTAAAGTACCGACCCAATTTTCACAAAGTAAGAACTACTATATATGGGTATGCTCTTCACTTGCCTCTCCTGAGGACCCTGTGAATCAAAACCTTATGTTATAAAAATGGTAATGCGATAAATTTCAACAAATACTAAGAGGACGGTCTGGTTGATAAAATGCCCACAGTGAGGCTGTGATCCTGGCTAGTCATACATGTCATCTGTTAAGGTTTATCGTCATATCTCTAATTGGTATCGGATAAACCTTAACAGATGACATGTATGACTAGCCAGGATCACAGCCTCACCGTGGGCATTTTATCAACCGGCTTGTCCTCTTAGTATCTGTTGAAATTTATCGCATTACCATTTTTATAACATAAGGTTTTGATTCACAGGATCCTCAGGAGAGGCAAGTGAAGAGCATACCCTTATGCCTTTTATGGCTGAATATGAAGAGAAACAAACATATATAACTATACCTTACTTATAGAAAATTGGAGCAGAGAGATGTTTAGAAACAAAGCATTTTTATTGAAGCGTAAAATATTACAAAGGTTGTGTGTCCTCCTCTTTCTTCCTACCACGACTCTATTTATAGAGGTGGAAAAAAAGCTTGCCTAGCTAAGCATGCTAAGCATGCATTGTACAAACACGACACGTGGATAAACACATGTACCTATACTAAGCATGCACTGCATGCGATACAACACATGGACTAAAAGATAAGAATAACTAAACATGACTAATACAAAATATTGACATGTAGCACTCCATATTGACATGTGGAAAGTTGGAGCCTTTGTTGAGGACATGTGGAAAGTTGCCATTTTTGTCTTTATGTGGATTTTGTCCTTATTTATTGATTGGCTCATGTGATGGTGATATATTTGAATCATCCATGAATGACGGGGACCACCGATTGGCATAATACTCATCTTCATCCGTATTCTTGTCCTTTTCTAAATCCATATCCGTATTCGAGGCTTGTGAATAACCTGCTATGGGATTAAATTCAGTATCCAATAGATGATCTTTCGGAATGGAATCTTGAACTGCTGCTTTCTTTTTGTTAATGTTCCGGATAGGAGAGTATAGTGTAGAACTTGATGAAGAAGGATGATCTGGATGATTTTTTCTCCAAAAATTCTTATCATCTTCCATCTTTAAGCAGTAAGCAGGAGGATATGTGTCCTATGGTGCAGCTTCTTGATAAGGAGGCCATAACTCTTTAGGGATTATATTATTCTGTTGGAAAATATAATACTGGAACTCTCTCCATTCATACTCATGCTCATCCATATGTATGAGTATAGAATAAGAAAAATGTTGGTAGACATGGAATGTTGGACATGTAGTAAAACTATCTGATAGCTTAAGATGAGGACGATGAAGGATAAGGATCGAATAAGGACCTTTTCCAATATGGTTTCCTTTTTCTGGAAAGGCCTTATCTAGATATAGACACCATTGAGGGATTGTTTGAAACCATTTAAGAAAGGTCAAAAGATGAGAGTGTTGTTTTTTTCCTTGGAGGACCAGGTGAATATAACGACAAAGGTGAGGGGGTCGGAAAACGAAAGCTATCGAATAAAGATGGAGGAAAAACCAAAGGAAACAAAGAAACTCCGGAGGCCATTCTAAATCTTCATCTCTTGGGCTTAGATCTAACAAGGTGAATGGTTTGCAGAATAGATATATAGGATGGATCTCTAGCTCATAAAGGAACCTAGAACCATAGTTCCGGACAAGCTCAGTTTGATAGTAGAACAATTGTGCTTTTGCAAATGTCTGTAGTTGTCGCGGAGACATATTATCAAGAACTCCTGAAGGTGGCCGCATCAAAAGAAAATCTTCTGCAGACATGATAGAATTAAAAGTATAGATCATCAGAATGACTTATGATACTTGTTGAGGAGGTCGGCTGAGAAAATCTGGAATAAGATTATGATTTCCTTTAATATGTTCTACCATGAAATCATACTTACTGAACCATTCACTCCATCGAAGTAGTTGATTGTTAGGAACAATTTTCCCTTTAAAATTGAGCATTTTTGGAAATGAAGAACAGTCCATAAGCACTTTGAACTTGTGACCGATCAGATGAAATTCAAACTTATTGATCCCATATTTGACCGCTAACACTTCTTTAAATGTGGAATGATAATGAGTCTTTGCTTCTGAGAATTTTCCACTAGCATAAGAGCATATCCTTTGTTTGTTGTCTTATTCTTCTAACAGAAAAGCACCCCAAAATTTATCACTGGCGTCTGTCTGCAATATTCTGGTTCCCGACTGAGGAATCTGAAGAGGTGGAATTCCTTGTGTCTCGTCTTTGAGAAGCTTGATTGCTTGTGTTTGTTTGTCAGACCAGAGAGGAGGATTCTTCCTTAATAATTTATATAACGGGGCCGCCTTTTGAGTGAAATTTGGAATGAAGTCTCTCAAATAATTAACAATTCCAAGAAATTGTTGAACCTGTTTTTGAGAGAGACCTTGATCTGGAAACTTGAGCAATTCAGCAGCAAAATGTTGTCCAGGCTGATAAGCACCATCTTTGAAATTCATGTCGAGATACTCCATTTCTGGTTTTCCAATATACATCTTAGTAGGAGATAACATAACTCCAAATTACTTAGTGATGTCAAAGAAATGTCGGAGTAGTTTCTCATGACTGGATGTATCAGAAGAAAACAATAGAATATCATCAATATAAAGGAGCGCGGATGGGAGAAGAGGCTCATAAATTTTGACCATGGCTTTTTGGAAAATGGAAGGAGCAACCTTAAGACCAAATGGCATGACTATCCATTGATAATGATGGTTTGGTATACAGAAGGCTATTTTATATATTTCCTTTGGTTTGATGCCTAATTGCCAAAAGCCTGCTTTAAGATCAAACTTAGAGAAAATTCTTGCTCCTGAAAGATAGGTGAAAAGAGAGGAAATCTTTGGAAGAGGAAACTTATCATCTCTAAGAAAGTGGTTTAGAGGTTGATAGTCTATGACAAGTCTTTTTTTTCCTCTTACTTGTTCTGACCTTTTATTGACATAAAAAGCTTGACATGCCCACTCAGACTTAGTGGGTTCTATAAGGTCTTGTGAAAGAAGTTGGGCACATTCAACAATGACTAATGTAAGATCAGAAAGTGACATTCCCAAATGGGTGGCTTTAGTAGGATTAACATCTTCATTTTGTTTGAAGGGTAATGAAATGAAGAAATCAGGGTTTTTCCAAAGAGGGTTGGGACATTTAGAGAGAAACTCTGTGTGGGAATTGGCAGAACATAGACTTTTTAGAGTTTCTTGAATATCAGAAAAGAATGGAACAACAAAGGGCTGAATTGTGAAAAAAGATGATACCTCTGTATAAGGTTGAAAATACTTCTTGTATTTGATTCCATTCGATAAAAGTTGCAGTCTACTGATACCCCAGAAAATGTCAAATCCAAGGACTATGTCTTTGTTTGGAAGAGAAGAATCAAGAACTTGAGTCCATATGTGACAACCAGAGAAGAAATGGATTTTGATTGGATTCTTCATTTTCCAGTCTGTATAGAAAATCTTTCCATTCGCTGCCCTGAAGTATTCTTTATTGGATATCCAATATTGCGGTGGGAACACATCAGGATTGATAATCGTCTTACGAGCACCAGTATCCATGAAAGCTATGGCCTTGATAGGTTGTGCAAACTTTTCTGGATATATCTGGACGACAACATGTGGAACAGGTTGGGAAGAAGTAGTATAAACATTATCAGCTGGATGCTGGATGGAGAATTGAAGATCATCATCTGAAGGATCGTCGCGGCATCTGCTGATGGCGAATAAACTATGTGGGCCAGGCTCATCTTCTTCAGAAAATAAGGATTCAATATCAGCATCATCGAGATCAACTGAAGTCATTTGCTGGATTTGCTGAATAAGTTTCGAAGATTTTTTTGCTTTGGTTGGACAGGTTTTTGCAAAGTGACCTGCTTTTCCACACATGAAGCACTTATTTGATTTTGTCCTTCCTCGAAACTTCTTCTTCTTAAAATAGTGTCATCTTTTGGAAGATCGTTTATGGAACCTTTTATGTCCTTTCATCTTGAAGGAATGGCTCTTCTTCTTTGACGGACAAGTGCATGATGTAGAGGAAGAATCACATTTGACCATTAGATCCGGTCTGTTGCATGATAACTTCATCAATGGATTCTTCTGTCTTGAAAAATTCATATTCAATACCTTTTTCTGTTCACAGAGTTGAGATAAAGCTCTAGCATAATTTGATAGAGTTCTCCAAGACTAAGATCATTTATTTTCTTTCTGTTGGATTAGAGTGAACATCTTGGCAGACAGCAATTCTGGCAAAGAGGCTAAAAAGGCTTGTTTTAAATCAGGATTGTTGTTGCCAGAAAGACGATAAAATCTCTTAGAGAGATCCTCTAGAAGTGAATATCAAGATCTCTTTTCTTTAAATAGCAACACTTCATTTGATAGAACTCTTTTCGTGCAATCTTCTCATCATCATTGATTTTTCCCAAGAATTCATTATATATACATCCCAAGAACGCTGTAGCCGTGGGTGCATTTATAAGAGTAAACCTAGATTCTTGAGGTAATCCATTAAACCAATCTTGTAACTTTCCAGTGAATCTAGAGCAGAAAAACTGGAGGATATCATGAAGAACAACATCTGGTTTAAGCAATTGACTTTCCAGCCAAGCACTGAACTCTTGAATTCTATCCCTATATTGGGAAGGAGGGATATTATCCAAGGTAAAGAATAATCCAGTAGCTTTAGTATATTCACCTGAAGCGGGTGCATATGTGGTTTGTGGACTGGAGAATTCAAAGCTGTTTGCATCATTGTCATCTTCTGGAGGTTCTTCATAATAAGATTGCTGAGAAGTACTAGGTGGTGCTGCCATGAATTGTATCTGATCCTCACTATCTAAGTCAGAACTACCCAGACTTTCTGAATGGCTAGATGAAGAGGATTCTGTATCAATCTGACCAATATCAAAAGTAGGAATCTTGTTGGTGGCACAAGTCTGAAGGAAATTCTGGATCGGATTGACCATCATTGTATCATAGGTGGGAAAAGGGGTTTTTGGTGGTTTAGTGTCTTGATCGGCCGAGTCAGCCGAAGATGAAGAAATTGTTTTGGTGGAGCGAAATTTTCCTTTTCGAAACCTTTTATTAAACAATTCTCTTTCAAGACCAAGACTTCTAAGCTCGTCTTCAGAATGCATTTTAAGCTCATAGACACGGTTAGTTGTGGTAGTTGGTAAGGAAACATTATGTGTATAGAAGGAGGAAAAAGGGTTGAAGGGATATGATGTATCCATAAAAGAAGATCTTTGTTTCAGATGTTTTTCAAGGGCTTGAATGTCTACCTTCAATTTGCCTATTTCAATCTCCTTAGCACCAAGAGCATTCAAAGATAATTTTTGAATTAACACCTTCATCTCATCTTGGCCTGCTTGAACTTTGCTTTGAAGACGAGCGATTATATTTTTGATATCTTTCTAAAACTTGTCATCAATATCACTAAGTTTAAGAGAGACCTTATCGATCTTTCCTTCAAGCTTAGTGAGCTTTTGATTCTGAGCAATAGCATTCTGTGTTTGCCAGTTCAAGACTGCTTCTACTTGAGAAACCTGTTTTAGTGAACCATCTGGGTCGACAGTGGAGGGATTTTGTATAAATGGGGTTGATTTGATGGGTTGAGTGGAGTTACGGTTTCTTGTAAGGAGGGTATTCGTTTTCATATGAAGGGGATTGAAACATACAGATTTGAGGGATTTCTGTCACAATAGGGTTTCTATGTATTGGTTCTTCCTTCCTTATCCATTTCAGGGCTTTTTTGTAGCAAGTGGTGATGATGTTTTTGGTGGTTTAGGTGGATTATGACAGGGTGAGTTTGATGGTTTTTGTGGGGAAGGCGTTGTCAAATCTGCTGGAGGAGAGTATGAAACTAAATAGTCATATTTTCCAGATGGTTGGCCAAGCATCCCAATAAAAGGATCATTGTCATCATATCTCATGTGAAAATCAGCTTCAGAACAACAGCTTAAGTTTTGGATATCATCTTGGATTTCTTCATCCTCCTAATCCGTTAAGCAATCATCACAATCACAAGCATCGAAGAAACAATGACCATCCCGTTGAAAGGCATATATAGGACGCCCTTCAAAATCAAAAGAGACAACATGAACTCCTTTTTCTTGTGGAAATGGTTCAAGCATGAACTGTGTAGAAAATACTTGAGGAGTGACACCAATATGTTTTTCATAGGACGTCTCAACAGTGCCATCATGTTTTTTTATGAATACTGGAGTACATGATTGAACAGGTTGAGTAAATTCATGCATTTTTTCATAGTTGGTAAACCACTTTTCGGGGAAAAGGTGTAGGAGTTCATTTCTAGTGATTTGTTTGGGTATATGGACACGGGAAGGGGTGTTTTAGGAATCTGTTTTTATCAAAAGGGCATCATTATGGTTTGCGCGTAAAGTGAGGTTTAAAGCATGGTTTTGCAAACGATACACCATTTGATAGTGAAGAGTAGTTGCAATTGAATCAGCAACTTGTTGAGCTCCAGTAATTTGTATTTGCACCTTTAAAGCCGTAAGAGCCATCGGATCAGAGAGGGCAAGGTTGTAATTTGGGAAAAAGGTGAAAAACACTGAGCCTACATTCAAGGAAGTTTCAACTGTACCAATCACTGCATGTTGATACTGTAGATACCGAAAATCTACAAGAGCAATTCTTGTAAAAAACTGGTAGACCGACACGACCATGGTAACTGAGACCAATCCAGCTCCAAAATGAATATGAGTATAACCTTGAGCTAACCAAACTCTTAGAAATGCAAGTGGAATCTCAAGAGTAATAAATTGTTCAGCTTGAGAAGCATGAATTGCGCATTGATCAAAGCTGGATGACTGAACATATTCTTTGATAGGTTTGTAAGGCTTTTTTTATCAAGGACTTGATATTATGGATAAAAGGGGTAGTAGTTTTAGAAAACGCATAATAAGGATTGAGAAGAGGGGCTTTTGTATCAGATATTTTTTTGATTTTCTGGAAGATAAGTAAACTCATAAATATAATCATTTTTATTTACAGTAGTAAGAGCAGTATTAGAAGGCGTAGAACAACAACTTTTTGTGAGCATGGCTATAAAGTACTGACCCAATTTTCACAAAGTAAGAACTAGTATATGTATTTCTTTCTCTTCTCTGTAGGCTATGATACCAATTAGAGATACGATGATAAACCTTAACAGATGACATGTATGACTAGTCAGGATCACAGCCTCACCGTGGGCATTTTATCAACCGGCCTGTCCTCTTAGTATCCGTTGAAATTTATCGCATATAAACTAACCATGCTTAGGTAATCGGAACGACGCGTAAAAGAGACTTGAAACACGACATACTAATCTAGTGTAACTTTTCACGCACACTTTGCGTAATATAACCTAACCATGCTTAGGTAATCGATACAACGCGTTAAAGAGAATTGAGACGCGACATACTAATCTGGCGTCACTTTTCACGCACACTTTGCGTAATATAACCTAGCCATGCTTAGGTAATCGGAACAACGCGTTAAAGAGACTTGTGACACGACATACTTATATAGCGTCACTTTTCACGCACACTTTGCGTAATATAAGCAAACCATTGTTAAGGTAATCAGAACGACGCGTTAAAGAGACTTGTATCGCGACATATTAATCTAGCGTCATTTTTAACGCACACTTAGCGTAATATAACCTAACCATGCTTAGATAATCGAAACAAAACGTTAAAGAGACTTGTGATGCGACATACTTATATGTCATCACTTTTCAAGCACACTTTACGTAATACAACCCAACCATTGTTAGGTAATCAGAACGACGCGTTAAAGAGACTTGTGACGTGATATACTAATCTAGTGTCACTTTTAACGCACCCTTCGCGTAAAATAACCTAACCATGCTTAGGTAATCGGAACGATGCAACAAAGAGACTTGAGACGCGACATACTAATCTAGCGACACTTTTAAAACACACTATGCGTAATATAACCTAAACATGCTTAGGTAATCGGAACGACGCGTTAAAGAGACTTGAGACGCGACGCGACATACTAATCTAGCGACACTTTTAAAACACACTTTGCGTTATATAACCTAACCATGCTTCGGTAATCGGAACGACGCGTTAAAGAGACTTGAGACGCGACACAACATACTAATCTAGCGTCACTTATAACGCACACTTTGCGTAATATAACCTAACCATGCTTAGGTAATCGGAACGACGTGTTAAAAAGACTTGTGACGTGACATACTTATCTAGCGTCACTTTTTACACACACTTTGTGTAATATAACCTAACCATTGTTAGGTCAGAACGATGCGTTAAAAAGACTTGTGACGCGACATACTAATCTAGTGTCACTTTTATTGCACACTTTGCATCATATAACCTAACCACGCTTAGGTATTCGGAAAGACGCGTTAAAGAGACATGAGACACGGCATACTACTAATCTAGCATCACTTTTCACGCACACTTTGCGTAATATAACCTAACCACGCTTAGATAATCAGAATGACACGTTAAAGAGATTTCAAACGCGACATACTACTAAATTAGCGTCACTTTTAATGCACACTTTGCGTTATATAACCTAACCATACCTAGGTAATCGGAACAACTCGTTGAATAGACTTGTGATGGGACATAGTAATCTAGAGTCACTTTTCACGCACACTTTTTGTAATATAACCTAACCATGGATAGTTGATCGGGAGCGTTAAAGAGACTTGTGATGCGACATAATAATCGAGCGTCACTTTTAACGCACACTTTGCGTAATATAGCCTAACCATGCTTGGTAATCAGAACGACGCGTTAATGAGACTAGTGACGCGACATACTTATCTAGCATCACTTTTCACGCACACTTTACGTAATATATAACCTAACCATGCTTAGGTAATCGGAACGACGCGTTAAATAGACTTGTATCTAGCGTCACATTTAACGCACACTTAGCGTAATATAACCTAACCATGCTTAGGTAATTGGAACAACGCGTTAAAGAGACTTAAGACGCGACATACTAATCTAGCGTAACTTTTAATGCACACTTTGCGTAATTTAACCGAACCATGCTTAGGTAATCGCAACGACGCGTTAAAGAGACTTAAGACGCAACATACTTATATAGCGTCACTTTTAACGCACACTTTGCGTAATATAACCTAACCATGCATAGGAAATTGGAACGACGCGTTAAAGAGACTTGTGACGCGATATACTTATATAGCGTCACTTTTCATGCACCCCCTTCGCGTAATATAACCTAACCATACTTAAGTAATCGGAACGATGCGACAAAGAGACTTGAGACACGACAAACTAATCTTGCGACACTTTTAAAACACAAGCTTAGGCAATCGGAACGACGCGTTAAAGAGACTTGAGACGCGATATACTAATCTAGCGTCACTTATAGCGCACACTTCGCGTAATATAACCTAACCATGCTTAGGTAATCTGAACGACGTGTTGAAAAGACTTGTCATGCGACATACTTATATAGCATCACTTTTCACGCACACTTTACGTAATATAACCTAACCATTGTTAGATTGGAGAGACACGTTAAAAAGACTTGCGAAGCGACATACTAATCTAGCGTCACTTTAAACACACACTTTGGGTCATATAACCTAACCACGCATGGTAATCGGAAGGACGGGTTAAAGAGACTTGAGACGCGACATACTACTAATCTAGCATCACTTTTCACTCACACTCTGCGTAATAAAACCTAACCACGCTTAGGAAATCGGAATGACACGTTAAAGAGATTTGAGATGCGACATACTACTAATATACCGTCCCTTTTAACTCACACTTTGCGTTATATAACCTAACCATGCCTAGGTAATCGGAACGACTCGTTGAATAGACTTGTGACGGGACATAGTAATCTAAATTCACTTTTCACGCACACTTTGCGTAATATAACCTAGCCATGCATAGGTAATCGGAACGGAGCGTTAAAGAGACTTGTGACGCGACATAATAATCTAGCGTCACTTTTAACGCACACTTTGCGTAATATAGCCTAACCATGCTTATAGCTAAAAGGAACGTCGCGTTAAAGAGACTTGTGACGCGACATACTCAACCGCACACTTCGCGTAACATAACCTAACCATGTTTAGGTAATCGGAACGACGCGTTAAAGAGACTTGTATCTAGCATCACATTTAACGCACACTTAGCGTAATACAACATAGCCATGCTTAGGTAATCGGAACGACGCGTTAAAGAGACTTTAGACGCGACATACTAATCTAGCGTCACTTTTAACGCACACTTTGCGTAACATAACCGAACCATGCATAGGTAATCGGAACGACACGTTAAAGAGACTTAAGACGCAACATACTTATATAACGTCACTTTTAACGCACAGTTGCGTAATATAAATTAACCATAGACATAGGTAATTTTAACGACGCGTTAGAGAGACTTGAGTCGCGACATACTAATCTATTGTGATGTTTCACGCACACTTTGCGTAATGTAACATAACCATGCTTAGGTAATCGGAACGATGCGTTAAAGAGAGTTGTGACGCGACTTACTTATATAGCGTCACTTTTCACGCACACTTTGCTTAATATAACCTTACCATGCTTAGGTAATCGGAACGACGAGTTAAAGAGACTTGTGACGCGACAAACTTATATAGCGACACTTTTCACGCACACTGTGTAATATAATAAAACCATTGTTAGGTAATCCGAACGACGCGTAACGCGACATATTAATCTAGCGTCACTTTTAACGCACTCTTAGCGCAACTTAACCTAACCGTGCTTAGATAATCGGAACGACGCGTTAAAGAGACTTGTGAGGTGACATACTTATATAGCGTCGCTTTTCACACACACTTTACATAAAATATCCTAACCATTGTTAGGTAATCAGAATGACGCGTCAAAGAGACTTGTGATGTGACATACTAACTAGTGTCACTTTTAATGCACCCTTTGCGTAATATAACTTAACCATGCTTAGGTAATCGGAACGATGCGTCAAAGAGACTTGAGACATCTAGCAACACTATTAAAACACACTCTGCGTTATATAACCTAACCATGCTTAGGTTATCGGAACGATGCGTTAAAGAGACTTAAGACGCGACACACTAATCTAGCGTCACTTATAACGCACACTTTGCGTAATATAACCTAACCATGCTTAGGTAATCGGAACGACGTGTTAAAAAGACTTGTGATGCGACATACTTATATAGCGTCACTTTTAACACACACTTTACGCAATATAACCTAACCATTGTTAGGTCAGAACGACGTGTTAAAAAGACTTGTGACGCGACATACTAATCTAGCGTCACTTTTAACGCACACTTTGCGTAATATAACCTAACCACGCTTAGGTAAACGGAACGACGCGTTAAAGAGACTTGAGTGTGCGCGAAAGTGACGCTAGGTTAGGATGTCGCGTCTCAAGTCTCTTTAACTTGTCGTTCTGATTAACCAAGCATGGTTAGGTTATTTTATGCAAAGTGTGCGCGAAAAGTGATGCTAGATTAGTATGTCGCGTCTCAAGTCTCTTTAACGCGTCGTTCCGATTACCTAAGCATGGTTAGGTTATATTATGCAAAGTGTGCGTGAAAAGTGACGCTAGATTAGTATGTCGTGTCTCAATTCTCTTTAACGCGTTGTTCCGATTACCTAAGCATGGTTAGGTTATATTACGCAAAGTGTGCGTAAAAAGTGACGCTAGATTAGTATGGCGCATCTCAAGTCTCTTTAACGCGTCGATTCGATTACCTATGCATGGTTAGGTTATATTACGCAAAGTGTGCGTAAAAAGTGACGCTAGATTAGTAGGGCGCATCTCAAGTCTCTCTAACGCGTCGTTCCGATTACCTATGCATGGTTAGGTTATATTACGCAAAGGGTGCGTGAAAAGTGACGCTAGATTAGTATGTAGCGTCTCAATTCTCTTTAACGCATTGTTCCGATTACCTAAGCATGGTTAGGTTATATTATGCAAAGCGTGCGTGAAAAGTGACGCTAGATTAGTATGGCGCGTTCTTTTTAGTATGTCGTTCCGATTACCTAAGCATGGATAGATTATATTACGCAAAGAGTGCTTGAAAAGTGACGCTAGATTTGTATGTCGCGTCTCAAGTCTCTTTAACGCGTCGTTACTATTACCTAAGAATGGTTAAGTTATATTACACAAAGTGTGCGAGAAAAGTAGCGCTAGATTAGTATGTCCCATCTGAAGTCTCTTTAACGCGTCGTTCCGATTAGCTAAGCATGGTTAGGTTATATTACGCAAGGTGTGCGTGAAAAGTGACGCTAGATTAGTATATCGCGTCTCAAGGCTCTTTAATGCGTCGTTTCAATTACCTAAGCATGGTTAGGTTATATTACGCAAAGAGTGCATGAAAAGTGACACAGGATTAGTATGTCGTGTCTCAAGTCTCTTTAATGTGTCGTTCTGATTACCCAAGAATGGTTAGGTTATATTACGCAAGTGTGCGAGTAAAGTTACGATAGCTTTGTATGTCGCATCTCAAGTCTCTTAAACGCGTCGTTCCGATTACCTATGCATGCTTAGGTTATATTACGCAAGGTGTACGTGAAAAGTGACGATAGGTTAGTGTGCCGCGCCTCAAGGCTCTTTAATGCGCCGTTTCGATTACCTAAGAATGGCTTGGTTATATTATGTAAAGTTTAGGTCAAAAGTGACGCTAGATTAGTATGTCTCGTCTCAAGTCTCTTTAACGCATTGTTTCGATTAACATGCTTATGTCGCGTCACAAGCCTCTCTAACGCATTGTTCCGATTACCTTAGCATGGTTAGGTTATATTACGCAAAGTGTGCATGAAAAGTGACGCTAGATTAGTATTTTGCGTCGCAAGTCTCTCTAACGCGTCGTTCCGATTACCTAAGCATGGTTCTCATATTACGCAGAGTGTGCGCGAAAAGTGACGCTAGATTAGTATGTCGCATCTCAAGTCTCTTTAACGCGTCGTTTAGATTACTATGCTTATGTGAGTCACAAGTCTCTCTAACGCGTCGTTTTGATTACCTAAACATGGTTCTGTTATATTACGCCAAGTGTGCGTTAAAAGTGTCGCTAGATTAGTATGTCGTGTCACAAGTCTCTTTAACGTGTTGTTACGATTATCTAAGCATGGTTAGATTATTTTACGCAAATTGCGCGTGAAAAGTGACGCTAGATTAGTACGTCGCGTCTCAAGTCTCTTTAACGCGTTGTTCTGATTATCTATGCATGGTTAGGCTATATTACACAATGTGTGCGTGAAAACTATCGCTTGTTTAGAATGTCGCATTTCAAATCCATTTAAGACGTCGTTCCGATTACCTAAGCATTGTTATTAGGTTATATTACGCAAAGTGTGAGTGAAAAGTGACGGTAGATTAGTATGTCGCGTCTCAAGTCTCTTTAATGCGTCGTTCCGATTAACTAAGCATGGTTAGGTTATATTACGCAAAGAGTGCATAAAAAGTGACGCTAGATTAGTGTGGCGCGTTTTAAGTCTCTTTATCATGTCGTTTCGATTACCATGCTTATGTCGCGTCACTAGTGTCTCTAACGCGTCGTTCTGATTACCTAAACATGGTTGGTTATATTGCGCAAAGTGTGCGTGAAAAGTGACAATAAATTAGTATGTCGCGTCTTAAGTCTCTTTTACCTGTCGTTCCGATTACCTAAGCATGGCTAAGTTATTTTACGCAAAGTGTGCATGAAAATTGACGCTAGATTAGTATGTCGCGTCTCAAGTCTCTTTAACTCGTGTTGCGATTACTTAAGCATGGTAAGGTTATATTACGCGAAGTGTGCATGAAAAGTGACGCTAGATTAGTATGTCGCGACTCAAGTCTCTTTAACACGTCGTTCCGATTACCTTAAGCATGGTTAGGTCATATTATGCAAATTGTGCATGAAAAGGGACGCTAGATTAGTATGTCGCGTCTCAAGTCTCTTTAATGCGTCGTTCCAATTACCTAAGCATGGTTAGGTTATATTACTCAAAGTGTGCGTGAAAAGTGTTGTTAGATTAGTATGGCGCATCCTATGTCTCTTTAATGCGTCGTCCCGATAACCTAAGCAAGGTTAGGTTATATTACGCAAAGTGTGCGTGAAAAAGTGACGCTAGATTAGTATGTCACGTCGCAACTCTCTTTAATGCGTCGTTCCGATTACCTAAGCATGGTTAGGTTATTTTACGCAAAGTATGCGTGAAAAGTGAAGTTAGATTAGTATGTCGGGTCTCAAGTCTCTTGAACGCATTGTTCTGATTACCTATGTATGGTTATGTTATATTACTGCAAGTGCGTGTGAAAAGAGTCGCTAGATTAGTATGTCGCACCACAAGTCTCTTTCACGAGTCGTTACGATTACCTAAGCATGGTTAGATATATGACGCAAAGTGTCCGTAAAAAGTGACTCTAGATTAGTATGGCGCGTCTCAAGTCTTTTTAACGCGTCGTTTCGATTAGAATTCTTTTGTCACGTTACAAGTCTGTCTAACACGTCGTTCGGATTGCCAAAGCATGGTTAGGTTATATTGCGCAAAGTGTGCGTGGAAATATACAATAAATTAGTATGTCGTGTCTCAAGTCTGTTTAACGCGTCGTTCCGATTACCTAAGCATGGCTAGGTTATTTTACACAAAGTGTGCGTGAAAAGTGACGCTAGATTAGTATGTCGCGTCTCAAGTCTCTGTAACGCGTCGTTCCGATTACCTAAGCATGGTTAGGTTATTTTAAGCAAATTGTGCGTGAAAAGTGATGATAGATTAGTATGTCGTGTCTCAAGTCTATTTAACGCGTCGTTCTGATTACCTAAGCATGGCTATGTTATATTATGCAATGTGTGCGTGAAAAATGTTGTAAGGTTAGTATGTCGCATCTCAAGTCTCTTAAACGCGTCGTTCCGATTACCTAAGCATGGTTAGGTTATATTACGCAAAGAGTGCGTGAATAGTGACGCTATATTAGTATGTCGCATCTCAAGTCTTTTTAACGCGTCGTTGCGATTACCTAAGCATGGCTAGGTTATATTATGCAATGTGCGCGTGAAAACTGTTGTAAGGTTAGTATGTCGCATCTCAAGTCTCTTTAACGCGTCGTTTCGATTATCTAAGCATGGTTAGGTTATATTACGCAAAGAGTGCTTGAATAGTGACGCTAGATTAGTATGTCGCATCTCAAGAGAACGATTAATTACTATTGCTATAAAACAAGCTCGTATTTTATCTTCGTTTCCTTTTCTTAATAATGAAAAACAGTTTGAAAAAAAAAGCGAGTTGGTCACTATAATTACTGATCTTAGAACCAGAAAAAATATGAATTACTCGTCAATTGAATCAAAATTCAAATTGAAACCTAAATTAATGTTTTGTTCAAAAAATACAAAAATAAAAATTTGAGTTACATGTCGTAAGAAAAAACGAATAGGGAAAGAAGAATTTTTTTTATTGAATGTTTATGCTCAGTTCGACCACTTTACTCAGCGTCGTTCCGATTGACTAAGAATGGTTAGGTTATATTATGCAAAGTGTGCGTGAAAAGTGATGATAAATTAGTATGACGCATCTCAAGTCATTTTAACGTGTCGTTCCGATTCCCAAAGCATGGTTAAGTTATATTACGCAAAGTGTGCGTAAAAAGTAACGCTAGACTAGTATGGCGCGTTTTAAGACTCTTTAACGCGTCGTTTCGATTACCATGCTTATGCCGTTTAACAAGTGTCTCTAACGTGTCGTTCTAATTACCTTAGCATGGTTAGGTTGTATTATGCAAAGTGTGCGTCAAAAGTGACGCTATATTAGAATGTCGCGCCTCAAGTCTCTTTTACGCGTCGTTCCGATTACCTAAGCATGGTTAGGTTATATTACGCAAATAGTGCGTTAATAGTGACGCTAGATTAGTATGTCGCGTCACAAGTCTCTCTAACGCGTGACGCTAGATTAGTATGTCGCGTCTCAAGTCTCTTTAACGCGTCTTTTCAATTACCATGCTTACATCGCATCACAAGTCTCTCTAAAGCGTCGTTCCGATTACTTATGTCGTGTCTCAATTCTCTTTAACGGGTCGTTCCGATTACCTAAGCATGGTTAGGTTATATTACGCAAAGAATGCGTGAAAAGTGACGCTAGATTAGTATGTCGCGTCTCAATTCTCTTTAACGCATCGTTCCGATTACCCAAGAATGGTTAGGTTATATTACACAAAGTGTGCGAGAAAAGTAACGCTAGATTAGTATGTCGAGTCTCAAGTCGCTTTAACCCGTCGTTCCGATTAGCTAGGCATGGTTAGGTTATATTACGCAAGGTGTGCGAGAAAAGTGACGCTAGATTAGTATGTCCGGTCTCAAGGATCTTTAATGCGTCGTTCCGATTACCTAAGCATGGTTAGGTTATATTATGCAAATTGTGCGTGAAAAATGACGCATGATTAGTATGTCGTGTCTCAAGTCTCTTTAACGCGTCGTTTCGATTACCCAAGAATGGTTAGGTTATATTGTGCAAAGTGTGGAGGAAAAAAATGCTAGATTAGTATGTCGCGTCTCAAGTCTCTTTAACTTGTCATTCCGATTACCTAAGCATAATTAGGTTATATTATGCAAAGTTTGCGTGAAAAGTGACTCTAGATTAGTATGTCGCGTCTCAAGTCTCTACAACGTGTCGTTTAGATTACCATGCTTATGTCGTGTCACAAGTCTCTCTAACGCGTCGCTCCGGTTACCAAAGCATGGCTAGGTTATAGTACGCAAAGTGTGCGTGAATATGATCAATAGATTCATATGTCGCGCCTGAAGTCTCTTTAACTTGTTGTTCCGATTACGTAAGCATGGTTAGGTTATATTACGCAAAGTGTGCCGCTTCTCAAGGTTCTTTAATGCGTCGTTCCGATTACCTAAACTTGGTTAGGTTATATTATGCTGGCGTGAAAAGGGATGCTAGATTAGTATGTCGCGTCTCAAGTGTCTTTAACGCGTCGTGGCGATTACCATGCTTATGTCGCGTCACAACTCTCTCTAACGCGTCCCTCCGGTTACCTAAGCATGGTTAGCTTATTGTACGCAAATTGTGCGTGAAAAGTAACAATAGATTAGTATGTCGCGTAGTTTGGTTATATTACACAAAGAGTGCGTAAATGTGATGCATGATTAGTATGTCATATCTCAAGTCTCTTTAACGGGTCGTTCCGATTACCCAAGAATGTTATGTTATAGGGTTAATTTCATAAAAAATCACGACCTTTACACGAGATTTCATTTTAATCCCGACTTTTAAAAGTTGCCATACAAAACCATGAACTTTCATTTTTTTTCAAATTTACCACCAAATTGATTTCTAGTGTATTTTTTGCTGACGTGGAAACCAGAATCCAGCTGATTTGAAAAAAATGAAAGGTAAAAATACACCGGAAAATAATCGGTGATAGATTTGAAAAAAAAAAGGTCATGTTTTTATATGGCAACTTTTAAAAGTCGTGATTAAAATGAAATTTCGTGTAAAGTTCGTGATTTTTTATGGAATTAATCCTAGCTTATATTACGCAAAGTGTGCCAGAAAAGTAACGCTAGATTAGTATGTCGCATCTCAAGTCTCTTTAACACGTCGTTCCGATTAGCTAAGCATGGTTACGTTATATTACGCAAGGTGTGCGTGAAAATTGACGCTAGATTAGTATGTCCCGTCTTAAGTCTCTTTAATGCGTCGTTCCGATTACCTAAGCATGATTAGGTTATATTACGTAAAGAGTACGTGAAAAGTGATACAGCGTCTCAAGTCTCTTTAATGCATCGTTCTGATTATCCAAGAATGGTTAGGTTATTTTACGCCAAAGTGTGCGAGAAAAGCAACGCTAGATTAATATGTCACATCTCAAGTCTCTTTAACGCGTGATTAGGTTATATTACGTAAAGAGTACGTGAAAAGTGATACAGCGTCTCAAGTCTCTTTAATGCATCGTTCTGATTATCCAAGAATGATTAGGTTATTTTACGCCAAAGTGTGCGAGAAAAGCAACGCTAGATTAGTATGTCACATCTCAAGTCTCTTTAACGCGTCGTTTCGATTTCCTAAGCATGGTTAGGTTATATTACGCACGGTGTGCGTGAAAAGTGACGCTAGATTAGTATGTCGCGTCTCAAGGCTCTTTAATGTGTCGTTCCGATTACCTAAGCATGGTTAAGTTATATTATGCAAAGTTTAGGTCAATAGTGACGCTAGATTAGTATGTCGCGTCTCAAGTCTCTTTAAAGCGTCGTTTGTATTAGCATGCTTATGTCGCGACACAAGTCTCTCTAACGCGTCGTCCCAATTACCTAAGCATGGTTAGGTTATATTACGCAAAGTGTGCGTGAAAAGTGACGCAAGATTAGTATGTCACATCTTAATTCTCTTTAACGCGTTCTTCCGATTACCTAAGCATGGTTATGTTATATTACGCAAAGCGTGAGTGAAAAAAGACGCTAGATTAGTATGTCGCGTCTCAAGCCTGTTTAATGGGTTGTTCCTATTACCTAAGCATGGTTAGGTTATATTAAGCAAAGTGTGCTGAAAAGTGACGCTAGATAAGTATGTCGCATCTCAAGTCTCTTTAACGTGTCGTTTTGATTACCTAAGCATGTTTAGGTTATATTACGCAAAGAGTGCGTCAAAAGTGACGATAGATTAGTATGTCGTGTCTCAAGTCTCTTTAATGTTTCGTTCCGATTACCCAAGAATAGTTAGGTTATATTATGAAAAGTGTGCGAGAAAAGTAACGCTAGATCAATATGTTGCGTCTCAAGTCTAATAAACGCGTCGTTCCGATTAGATAAGCATGGTTAGGTTATAGTACGCAAGGTGTGCGTGAAAATGGACGCTAGATTAGTATGTCGTGTCTCAAGACTCTTTAATGTGTCGTTCCGATTACCTAAGCATGGTTACGTTATATTACGCAAAGAGTGCGTGAAATCTGACACATGATTAGTATGTCGCGTCTCAAGTCTTTTTAACACGTCGTTCCGATTAGCTAAGCATGGTTTGGTTATATTACGCAAGGTGTGCATGAAAAGTGACGCTAGATTAGTATGTCGCGTCTCAAGGCTCATTAATGCGTCGTTCCGATTACCTAAGCATGGTTATATTATGCAAAGTTTGCGTGAAAAGTGACGGTAGATTAGTATGTCGCGTCTCAAGTCTCTTTAACACGTCGTTTCGATTACCACGCTTATGTCGCGTCACAAGTCTCTCTAACGCGTCGTGCCGATTACCTAAGAATGGTTAGGTTATAGTTCACTAAGTGTGCGTGAAAAGTAACAATTAATTAATATGGCGCGTCTCAAGTCTCTTTAACGCGTTGTTCCGATTACCTAAGCATGGTTAGGTTATATTATGCAAAGTGTGCATGAAAAGTGATAATAGATTAGTATGTCGCGTAATTACCAAAGCATGGTTAGGTTATATTACGCAAAGCGTGCTCGAAAAGTGACGCTAGATTAGGATGTCGCGTCTCAAGTCTGTTTATCGCGTCATTCCGATTACCTAAGCATGGCTAGGTTAAATTACAGAAAGTGGGCGTGAAAAGTGACGCTAGATAAGTATGTTGCGTCACAAGTCTCTTTAACGCGTCGTTCCGATTACCTAAGCATGGTTAGATTATATTACGCAGAGTGTGCCTAAAAAGTGACGCTAGATTAGTATGCCGAGTCTCAAGTCTTTTAACGCGTCGTTCCAATTATGCAAAGTGTGCGGGAAAAGAAACAATAGCTTTGTATGTCGCGTCTCAAGTCTCTCGAACGCGTCGTTCCGATTACCCTTATGGTTAGGTTATATTACGCAAAGAGTGCGTGAAAAGTGACGCTAGATTAATGTGTCGCGTCTCAAGTGATTTTAATGCGTCGTTCCGATTACCTCTGAATGTTTAGGTTATATTACGCAAAGTGTGCGAGAAAAGTAACGCGAGATCAGTATGTCGCGTCTAAAGGCTCTTTAGTGGGTCGTTCCGATTACCTTAGCATGGTAAGGTAATATTATGCAAAGTTTGCGTGAAAAGTGACGTTAGATTAGTATGTCGCGTCTCAAGTCTCTTTAATGCGTCGTTTCGATTACCTAAGCATGGTTAGGTTATATTACGCAAGGTGTGCGTGAAAAGTGACGCTAGATTAGTATTCTTTAATGCGTCGTTCCGTTTACCTAAGCATGGTTAGGTTATATTATGCAAATTTTGCGTGAAAAGTGACACTAGATTAGTATGTCATCTTCGATAACCATGCTTATGTCGCGTCACAAGTCTCTCTAACATGTCATTCCGATTACCTATGCATGGTTAGGTTATATTACGCAATGTGTGCGTCAAAAGTAACAATAGATCAGTATGTCGCGTCGCAAGTCTCTTTAACGCGTCGTTCCGATTACCTAAGTATGGCTAGGTTACATTATGCAAAGTGTGCGTGAAAAGTGACGCTAGATTAGTATGTCGCGTCTCCAGTCTCTTTAACGTGTTGTTTCGATTACCATGCTTATGTCGCGTCAAAAGTATCTTACTCGCGTCGTTTTGCTTACCTAAGCGCAAATGGTGATTGAAAAGTGACGCAAGATTAGTATGTCGTGTCTCAATTCTCTTTAACGCGTTGTTCCTATTACCTAAACATGGTAAGGTTATATTACGCAAAGCGTGCGTGAAAAGTGATGTTGGATTAGTATGTCGAGTCTCAAGTCTGTTTAACGCATCTTTTAGGTTATATTACGCAAAGTGTGCGTGAAAAGTAACGCTAGATTAGTATGTCGCGTATCAAATTCTCTTTAACGCGTTGTTCCGATTACCTAAGCATGATTAGGTTATATTACGCAAAGTGTACGTAAAAAGTGACGCTAGATTAGTATGCCGCGTCTCAATCTCTTTAACACGGTGTTCCGATTACCTAAGCACGGTTAGGTTATATGACGCAAAGCGTGCGTGAAAAGTGACGCTAGATTAGTATGTTACGTCTCAAGTCTATTTAACGCGTCGTTCTGATTACCTTAAGCATTGTTAGTTTATATTACGCAAAGTGTGCATGAAAAGTGAGGCTAGATAAGTATGTCGCGTTCTTTTAACGCATCATTCTGATTACCTAAGCATGGTTAGGTTATATTACGCGAAGAGTACGTGAAAAGTGCTGCTAGGTTAGTATGTCACGTCTTAAGTCTCTTTAACGTGTTGTTCAGATTACCCATGAATGGTTAGTTTATATTACGCAAAATGTAGGAGAAAAGTAACGCTAGATTAGTATATCAAGACTCAAGTCTCTTTAACGCGTCGTTTCGTATGTCGCGTCATAAGTCTCTCTAACGCCTCGTTCCGATTACCTAAGCATGGTTAGGTTAGATTACGCAAAGAGTGCATGAAAAGTGACGCTAGATTAGTATGTCGCATCTGAAGTCTCTTTAATCCATCGTTCCGTTTACCTAAGCATGGTTAGGTTATATTATGCAAAGTTTGCGTGAAAAGTGACACTAGATTAGTATGTCGTCTTCGATAACAATGCTTATGTCGCGTCACAAGTCTCTCTAACACGTCGTTTCGATTACCTATGCATGGTTAGGTTATATTACGCCAAGTGTGCGTCAAAAGTAAGAATAGATTAGTATGTCGTGTCGCAAGTCTCTTTAACGCGTCGGTCCGATTACCTAAGCATGGCTAGGTTGCGTGAAAAGTGACGCTAGATTAGTATGTCGCGTCTCTAGTCTCTTTAACGTGTCGTTTCGATTACCATGCTTATGTCGCGTCAAAAGTCTCTTAATCGCATCGTTTTGCTTACCTAAGCATTGTTAGGTTATATTACGCAAATGGTGATTGAAAAGTGACGCAAGATTAGTATGTCGTGTCTCAATTCTCTTTAACGCGTTGTTCGTATTACCTAAACATGGTAAGGTTATATTACGCAAAGCGTGCGTGAAAAGTGACGCTGGATTAGTATGTCGAGGCTCAAGTCTGTTTAAAGCATTGTTTAGGTTATATTACGCAAAGTGTGCGTGAAAAGTAACGGTAGATTAGTATATCCCGTCTCAAATTCTCTTTAACGCGTTGTTCCGATTACCTAAGCATGATTAGGTTATATTATGCAAAGTGTACGTAAAAAGTGACGCTAGATTAGTATGCCGCGTCTCAATCTCTTTGACACGGTGTTCCGATTAACTAAGCATGGTTAGGTTATATTACGCAAAGCATGCGTGAAAAGTGATGCTAGATTAGTATGTTACGTCTCAAGTCTTTTTAACGCGTCGTTCTGATTACCTTAAGCATGGTTAGTTTATATTACGCTAAGTGTGCATGAAAAGTGAGGCTAGATAAGTATGTCGCGTTCTTTTAATGCATCATTCTGATTACCTAAGCATGGTTAGGTTATACTACGCAAAGAGTGCATGAAAAGTGCTGCTAGGTTAGTATGTCGCGTCTCAAGTCTCTTTAACGCGTCGTTCCGATTACCCATGAATGGTTAGTTTATATTACGCAAAGTGTGGGAGAAAAGTAACGCTAGATTAGTATGTCAAGACTCAAGTCTCTTTAACGCGTCGTTCTGATCAGCTAAGCATGGTGAGGTTATATTACGCAAGGTGTGTGTGAAAAGTGACGCAAGATTAGTATGTCGCGTCTCAAGGCTCTTTAATGCGTCGTTCCGATTACCTAATAATGGTAAGATTATATTAAGCAAAGCGTGCGTGAAAAGTGGCGCTAAATTAGTATGTCGCGTCTCAAGTCTGTTTAACCCATCGCTTTGGTTATATTACACAAAGTGTGCGTGAAAAGTGACGCCAGACTAGTATGTCGCGTCTCAAGTATCTTTAGCACGTCGTTTCGATTACACAAGCATAGTTAGGTTACATTACGCAAAGTGTGCGTGAAAAGTAAAGCTAGATTAATATGTTGTGTCTTAAGTCTCTTTAACGCGTCGTTTCGATTACCATGCTTATGTTGCGTCACAAGTCTCTCTAACGCGCCGTTCCGATTATCTATGCATGGTTAGGTTAGATTACGCAAAGGGTGCGTGAAAAGTGACGCTAGATTAGTATGTCGCGTCTCAATTCTCTTTGACACGTTGTTTCGAGTACCTAAGCATGGTTAGGTTATATTACGCAAAGTGTGCGTGAAAAGTGATGCTAGATTAGTATGTCGCGTCTCAAGTCTCTTTGATGCGTCGTTCCTTTTACCTAAGCATGGTTAGGTTATTTTACGCAGAGTGTGCGTGAAAAGTGACGCTAGATTAGTATGTCATGTCTCAAGTCTCTTTAACGCGTCTTTCTGATTACTTGAGCATGGTTAGGTCATATTACGCACAGTGGGCATAAACAGTGACGCTAGATTAGTATGTCGCGTCGTTCCGATTACCTAATCATGGTTTCGTTATATTACGCAAATTGTGCGTGAAAAGTGATGCTAGATTAGTATGTCGCGTCTCAAGTCTCTTTTACACATCTTTCCATTACCAAAGAATGGTTAGGTTATATTACGCAAAGTGTGCGTGAAAAGTAACGATAGATTATTGCGTCGTTTCGATTACCATGCTTGTCTCGCGTCACAGGTCTCTTAAACACGTCATTACTATTATTACCTAAGCATGGTAGGTTGTATTACGCAAAGTGCGCGTGAAAAGTGATGTTAGATTAGTATAGCGCGTCTCAAGTCTCTTTAATTTGTCGTTCCGATTAGTATAGTGTGCATGGTAATCGAAACGACGCATTAAAGAGACTTGAAACACGCAATACTAATCTAACGTCACTTTTTACGCACGCTTTGCTTAATATAACCTAACCATGCTTAGGTAATCGGAACGACGCGTTAATGACACTTGAGACACGACATACTAATCTAGCATCACTTTTCACGCACATTTTGCGTAATATAACCTAACCATGCTTAGGTAATCGGAACAATGCGTAAAAGAGACTTGAGGCGACATTCTAACCTAGCAACAGTTTTCACGCACACATTGCGCAATATAACTTAACCACGCTTAGGTAATCGGAATACGCATTAAAAGACTCGAGACACGACATACTGATCTATTGTCACTTTTCACGCACACTTTGCGTAATATAACCTAACCATGCTTAGGTAATTGGAACAACGTATTAAAGAGAGTGGAGACACTACATACTAATCTAGCGTCACTTTTCATGCACACTTTGCGTAATATAACCTAACAATGCTTAGGTAACCGAAACACGCGTTGAAGAGACTTGAGACGCGCCATACTAATCTAACGTCCCTTTTCACGCACACTTTGCGTAATACAACCTAACCATGATTAGGTAATCGGAAAGACGCGTTAAAGAGACTTCAGACGTGACATACTAATCTAGCGTCACTTTTCACGACACTCTGCGTAACCTAACCTAGCCATGCTTAGGTAATCGGAACGACGCGTTAGATTGAAGTGTGACGCGACATACTGATTTATTGTTACTTTTCACGCACAGTTTGCGTAATATAACCTAACCATGCTTAGTTAATCAGAACAACGCGTTAAAGAGAACTGAGTCGCGACATACTTATTTAGCGTAACGCTTCACGCACACTTTGCGTAATATAACCTAACCTTGCTTAGGTTATCGGAACGGCGCGTTAAATAGACGTGTGACGCGACATACTAATTTATTGTTACTTTTCACGCACACTTTGCGTAATACCATTCTTAGGTAATCAGAACAACACGTTAAAGAGAATTGAGACACGACATACTTATCTAGCGTAACGTTTCACGCATACTTTGCGTAATATAACCTAACCATGATTAGGTAATCGGAACGACGCGTTAAATAGACGTGAGATGAGACATACTAATCTATTTTCATTTTTCACGCACACTTGCGTAATATGACCTAACCATTCTTAGGTAATCGAAACGACGCGTTAGAGAGACTTGTGACGCAACATAAGCATGGTAATCCAAACGACGAGTTAAAGTGACTTGAGACGCGACATGCTAATCTAGCGTCACTTGTCAGGCAGACTTTGCGTAAAATAACCTGACCATGCTTAGGTAATCGGAACCACACGCTAAAGAGAATTGAGACGTGACATACTAATCTAGCGTCACTTTTCTCGCACACTTTGCGTAAAATAACCTAATCATGCTTAGATAATCGGAACAACGTGTTAAAGAGACTTAAGACGCGACATACTAATCTAGCGTCTAATTTCACGCACACTTTGCTTGATGTAACAACGTGTTAAAGAGACTTAAGACGCGAAATACTAATCTAGCGTCTAATTTCATGCACACTTTGCGTAATGTAACCTAACTATGCTTAGGTAATCAGAACGACGCGTTAAAGAGACTTGTGACGCGACATAAGTATGGTAATCAGAACGACGAGTTAAATTGACTTGAGATGCGACATACTAATCTGGCGTCACTTTTCAGGCACACTTTGTGCAAAATAACCTGACCATAGGTAATCAGAACGACCCGTAAAAGAGAATTGAGACACGACATACTAATCTAGCGTCACTTTTCACGCTCACTTTGCGTAAAATAACCTCATCATGCTTAGGTAATCGAAACTTTGCGCTAAAGAGACTTAAGACGCGACATACTAATCTAGCGTCTCTTTTCACGCACACTTTGCGTAATATAACCTAACTATGCTTAGATAATCAGAACGACGCGTTAAAGAGAAATGCGACGCGACATACTAATCTAGCGTCGCTTTTCACGCACACTTTGCGTAATATAACCTAACCATGCCTAGGTAATAGGAAAGAGGCGATAAAGAGACTTGAGATGCGACATACTAATGTAGCCTAACTTTTCACGCACCCTTTGCATAATATAACCTAACCATGCTTAGGTAATCGGAACTACGCGTTAAAGAGAATTGCGACGCGACATACTAATCAATCGTAACTTTTCACGCACACTTCGCGTAATAAAACCTAACCATGATTTGATAATTAGAACGACGCGTTAAATAGACTTAAGACGCGACATACTAATCTAGCGTCACCTTCACGTACACTTTCTGTAATGTAACCTAACCATCCTTAGGTAATCGGTACAACGCGTTAAAGAGAATTGAGATGCGACATACTAATCTAGCGTCAATCGAAACGACGCGTTAAATAGACTTGAGACGCGACATACTAATGTTTGTTAGTTTTCACGCACACTTTTCGTGAAGTAACCTAACCATTCTTAGGTAATCGGTACAATGCGTTAAAGAGACTTGAGACGCGACATACTAATATAGCGTCATTTTTCACGCACACTTTTCGTAAAATAACCTAACCATGCATAGATAATCGGAATGACGTGTCAAAGAGACTTCAGAGGCGACATACTAATCTAGCGTCACTTTTCACGCAAACTTTGCGTACTATAACCTAAGCATGCTTAGGAAATCGGAACGATGCATTAAAGAGACTTGAGTAGCGACATATTAATCTAGCATCACTTTTCACGCACACTTTGCGTAATATAACCTAACCATGCTTACATAATCGGAAAAGACGCGTTAAAGAGACTTGAGACGCGACATACTAATCTAGCGTCCCTTTTCACGCACACTTCACATAATATAACCTAACCATGCTTAGGTAATCGGAAAACGCATTAAAGAGACTTGAGACGCGGCATACTAATCTAGCGTCACTTTTCACACACACTTTGCTTAAAATAACCTAACCATGCCTAGGTAATCGGAACGACGCGTTTAAAAGACTTGAGATGCTACATACTAATATATTGTACTTTTTAAGCACACTTTGCGTAATATAATCTAACCATGCTTAGGTAATCAGAACGACGCGTTAGAGACACTTGTGACGCGACATAAGCACAGTAATCGAAACGACGCGTTAAAGAGACTTGAAATGCGCCATACTAATCTAGCGTCACTTATTACGCACGCTTTGCGTAATATCACCTAACCATGCTTAGGTAATCAGAACGACGCATCAAAAAGACTTGAGTAGTGACATATTAATCTAGCGTAACGTTTCACGCACACTTTGCGTAATATAACCTAAGGATGCTTAGGTAATCGGAACGACGGGTTAATAAGCATGGTAATCAAAACAACGCGTTAAAGAGACTAAAGACGCAAGATACTAATATAGCGTCACTTTTCACGCAGACATTGCGTAATATAACCTAACCATGCTTAGGTAAACGGAACAACGCGTTAAAGAGCATTGAGATGCGACATACTAATCTAGCCTCACTTTTCACGCACACCTTGCGTAACATAACCTAACCATGGTTAGGTAATCAGAACGACACATTAAAGAGACTTGAGACGCGATATACTAATCTACCGTCACTTTTCAGCACACTTTGCGTAATATAAGCTTTCCATGCTTAGGTAATATGAACGACGTGTTAATGAGACTTGAGACGCGATATACTAATTTACCGTCACTTTTTTACGCACACTTTGCGTAATATAACCTAACCATGCTTAGGAAATCGGAACGACGTGTTAAAGAGACTTGACACGCGTCATACTAATCTAGCGTCACTTTTCACACACACTTTGCGTAATATAACCTAACCATGCTTAGGAAATCAGAACGACGCGTTTGTGAGACTTGAGGTAGGATATACTGATCTAGCGTCACTTGAGGTAGGATATACTGATCTAGCGTCACTTTTCACGCACACTTTGCGTAATATAACCTAACCATGCTTACGTAATCACAATGACGAGTTAAAGAGACTTGTGACGCGAGATAAGCAAGGTAATCGAAATGACGCGTTAAAGAGACTTGAGACGCGACTTACTAATATAACATCACTTTTCACGCACACTTCGCGTGATATAACCTAACCATGGTTAGATAATTGGAACGATGCGTTAGAGAGACTTGTGACGCGACATAAGTATGGTAATCGAAACAACGTGTTAAAGAGACTTGAGACGCGACATACTAATCTAGCGTCACTTTTAACGCACTCTTTGCCTAATATAACCTAACCATGCTTAGGTAATCGGAACGACGCATTAAAGAGCCTTGAGACGCGACATACTAATCTAGCGTAACTTTTAACGCACAGCTTGCGTAATATAACCTAGCCATGCTTAGGTAATTAGAACGACACGTTAAAGAGACTTGAGATGCGACATACTAATCTAACGTAACTTTTTGCGCACACTTTGCGTAATATAACCTAACCATGCTTAGGTAATCGGAACGACGCGTTTGAGAGAATTGAGGTAGGATATACTGATCTAGCGTCACTTTTCACGCACACTTTGCGTAATATAACATAATCATCTTAGGTAATCGAAACGACGTGTTAGAGAGACTTGACACGTGACATACTAATTTAGCGTTGTTTTTCACGCACACTTTGCGTGTAATAATGCTTGGGAAATCGG
Organism: Mercurialis annua; assembly: GCF_937616625.2. Classification (NCBI taxonomy): domain Eukaryota; kingdom Viridiplantae; phylum Streptophyta; class Magnoliopsida; order Malpighiales; family Euphorbiaceae; genus Mercurialis; species Mercurialis annua. Next base: position 35,779,593 of record NC_065570.1, read on the forward strand.
AACGACCGTTAGAGGGACTTGAGATACAATATACTAATCTAGCATCACTTTTGACGCACACTCTGCGTAATATAACCTAACCATGCTTAGGTAATCATAACGACGTTTTAAAGAGACTTGTGACGCAAGATAAGAATGATAATCGAAACGACGCGTTAAAGAGACTTGAGACGCGACATACAAATCTAGCGTCACTTTTCACGCACACTTCGTGTAAAATAACCTAACCATGCTTATGTAATCGGAACGACGCGTTAAAGAGACCTGAGACGCGGCATACTAATCTAGCGTCACTTTTCACGCACACTTTGCGTAATAATAACACAACCATGCTTAGGTAATCGAAACGACGCGTTAGAGAGACTTATGACATTACATAAGCATGGTAATCGGAACGACGCGTTAAATTGACTTGAGACGCGACATACTAATCTAGCGTCAACTTTCACGCACACTTTGCGTAATATAACCTAACCATGCTTAGTTAGTCGGAACAACGCGTTAAATAGAATTGAGACGCGATATACTAATCTAGCGTCAGTTTTCAAGCAAACTTTGCGTACTGTTACCTAACCATGGTTAGGTAATCGCAACGCCGCTTTAAATCGACTTGAGACGCGACATACTAATTAATTGTGATGTTTCACGCACACTTTGCGTAATATAACTTAACCATGCTTAGGAAACCGGAACGACGTATTAGAGAGACTTGAGGTAGGATATACTATTCTAGCGTCACTTTTCAGGCACCCTTTGCGTAATATAACCTAACCATGCTTAGGTAATTCTAACGACGCGTTAAAGAGACTTGTGACGCGAGATAAGCATGGTAATCCAAACGACGCGTTAAAAAGACTTGATATGCGACATACTAATCTGGCGTTACTTTTCACGCACACTTTGCGTAATATATTCTAACCATTCTTAGGTAATCGGAACGACGCGTTAAATAGACGTAAGATGTGACATACTATTGTCATTGTTTACGCACACTTTGTGTAATATAACCTAACCATGCTTAGGTAATCGGAACGACGCATTACACAGACTTGTGACGCGACATAAGCATGGTTGGAACGACGAGTTAAAGTGACTCGAGACGCGCCATACTAATCTAGCGTCACATTGCACGCACACATTGCGTAATATAACCTAACCATGCTTAGATAATCGGAACAATGCGTTAAAGAGACTTGAGATGCGACATACTATTCTAGCGTTACTTTTCACGCACATTTTACGTAATATGACCTAACCATGCTTCAATGATCAGAACGATGCTTTAGAGAGACTTGTGACGCGACATACTAACCTAGCAACAGTTTTCACGCACACATTGCGTAATATAACCTAACCATGCTTAGGTAATCGCAACGACGCGTTAAAGAGACTTGAGATGCGACATACTAAACTAGCGTCACTTTTCACGCACACTCTTCGTAATATAACCTAACCATGCTTAGGTAATCGTAATACGCATTGAAGAGACTTGAGACGTCACATACCAATCTAGCGTCAATTTTCACACACACTTTGCGTAAAATAACTTAACCATGCCTAGGTAATCAGAACGACGCGTTAAAGAGACTTGAGACACGACATACTAATCTATTGTCACTTTTCACGCACACTTGTGACGCGATATAAGCACAGTAATCGAAACGACGCGTTAAAGACACTTGAAACGCGCCATACTAATCTAGCGTCACTTTTTACGTACGCTTTGCGTAATATAACCTAGCCATGATTACCTAACCTAACCATGATTAGGTAATCGGAACAACGCTTTAAAGAGAGTTTAGACGCGGCATACTAACCTAGCAACAGTTTTCACGCACACATTGCGCAATATAACCTAACCATGCTTTGGTAATCGGAACGACGCTTTAAAGAGACTTGAGACGCGACATACTAATCTAGCGTCACTTTTCACGCACGCTTTGTGCTATATAACCTAACCATACTTAGGTAATCGAAACACGCGTTAAAGTGACTTAAGAAGGGACATACTAATCTAGCGTCACTTTTCACGCACACTCTGCGTAAAATAACCTAACCATACTTAGGTAATCGGAATGACACATTAAAGAGACTTGCGACGCATCATACTAATCTATTTTCACTTATTACGCACACTTTGCGTAATATAACCTAACCATGCTTTGGTAATCGGGACGACGTGTTGGAGAGACTTGTAACGTGACATAAGCATGGTAATCGAAACGATGTGTTCAAGAGACGTTTTACGCATACTTGGCGCAATATAACTTAACCATGCTTGGGTAATCATAACAACGCGTTAAAGAGACTTGTGACACGACATACTAATCTACCGACACTTTTAACGCGCACTTGGCGTAATATATCATAACCATGCTTTGACAATCGGAACGACGCGTTAAAGATACTTGAGACGCGACATACTAAACTAGCGTCACTTTTCACGTACACTTTGCGTTATATAACCTAACCATGCTTAGGTAATCGGAATACTCTTTAAAGGGACTAGAGAAGCGACATACTCAGCGTCCCTTTTCACGCACACTTTGCGTTAAATAACCTAACCATGCTTAGGTAATCGAAACGACGAGTTATAGAGACTTGAGACACGACATACATTATATTGTCACTTTTCACGCACACTTTGTGTAATATAATCTAACCATGCTTAGGTAATCAGAACGATGCGTTAGAGACACTTGTGACGCGACATAAGAATGGTAATCGAAGCGACGTGTTAAAGAAACTTGAAACGCGCCATACTAATCTAGCGTCACTTTTTACGCACGCTTTGCGTAATGTAATCTAACCATGTTTAGGTAATCGAAACGACGCGTTAAAGCGACTTAAGACGGGACATACTAATCTAGCGTAACTTTTCACGCACAGTTTGCATAATATAACCTAACCATGCTTAGGTAATCGGAACGAAGCATTAAAGAGAATTGAGACACGACATACTAACCTAGCAACAGTGTTCAAGCACACATTGCGTAATATAACCTAACCATGCTTAGGTAATCGGAACGACGCTTTAAAGAGACTTGGGACAAGACATACTAATCTATTTTCACATTTCACGCACACTTTGGGTAATATAACCTAACCATGCATAGGTAATCGTAACGACGCGTTAGAGAGACTTGTGACGCTACATAAGCATGGTAATCGAAATGACGCGCTACAGAGAATTGAGACACGACATACAAATCTATTATCGCTTTTCACGCACAATTTGCGTAATATAACCTAACCATGTTAGGTAATCGGAACGAAGCATTAGAAAGACTTGAGATGCGACATACTAATCTAGCGTCACTTTTCACGCACAGTTTGCTTAATATAACCTAACCATGCTTAGGTAATTGGAACGACGCGTTTGAGAGACTTGTGACACGACATACTAATCTAGCGTCACATTTTACGCACACTTTACGTTAACTAAAACATGCTTAGGTAATCGTAACGACGCGTTAGAGAGACTTGTGAGACGACATAAGCATGGTAATCGAAACGACGCGTGAAAGAGACTTGAGAAGCACCATACCAATCTAGCGTCACTTTTTACACAGACTTTGCGTAATATAACCTAACCATGCTTAGGAAATCGGAACGAGGCGTTAAAGATACTTTAGACGCGACATACTAATCTAGTTTCACTTTTCACGCACTCTTTATGTAATATAACCTATTCATGCTTAGGTAATCGGAATACGCATTAAAAAGACTCGAGATGCGACATACTAATCTAGTGTAACTTTTCACACACACTTTGTGTAAAATAACATAATCATGCCTAGGTAATCGGAACGACACGTTAAAGAGACTTGAGACGCGACATACTAATATATTGTCACTTTTCACGCACACTTTGCGTAATATAACCAAACCATGCTTAGGTAATTAGAACGACTCGTTAGAGACACTTGTGATGCGACATAAGCACAGTAATTTAAATGACGCGTTAAAGAGACTTGAATCGCGCCATACTAATCTAATGTCACATTTCACGCACACTTTGCGTAATACAACCTAATCAAGATTAGGTAAGCGGAACGACGCTTTAAAGAGACTTGAGACGCGACATACTAACTTAGCAAAACTCACACATTGCGTAATATAACCTAACCATGCTTTAGTAATCGGAACGACGCGTTAAAGAGATTTGAGACGCGACATACTAATCTAGCGTCACTTTTCACGCACACTTCGCGTAAAATAACCTAGCCATCCTTTGTAATGGGAACAGCACGTTAAAGACACTTGCAACGCGACATACTAATGTATTGTCACTTTTCACGCACACTTTGCGTAATATAACCTAACCATGCTTTGGTAATCGGAACAACGTGTTAGAGAGACTTGTAACGTGACATATGAATGGTAATCGAAACGATACGTTAAAGAGACTTGAGACGCGCCATACTTATCTAATGTCACATTTTACGCACACTTTGCGTAATATTACTTAACCATGCTTAAGTAATTGTAACAACGTGTTAAGAAGACTTGTGACGCGACATACTAATCTAGCGACAGTTTTAACATAACCATGCTTTGATTATGGGAACGACGCGTTAAAGAGACTTGAGACGTGACATACTAATCTAGCGTCACTTTTTGCGCACACTTTGTGTAAAATAACCTAACCATGCTTAGATAAAGGGACTTGAGACGCGACATACAAATCTAGCGTCACTTTTTGCGCACACTTTGTGTAAAATAACCTAACCATGCTTAGGTAATCGGAATGACGCGTTAAAGAGACATGAGATGCGACATACTAATCTATTTTCACTTTTAACGCACACTTTGCGTAATATAACCTAACCATGCTTAGGTATTCAGAACGACGCATTAGAGACACTTGTGACGCGACATAAGCATGGTAATCGAAACGACGCATTAAAGAGACAATTGTTACGCGACATAAGCATGGTAATCAAAACGACGCATTAAAGAGACTTGAAACGCGCAATACTAATCTAGCGTCACTTTTTACTCACGCTTTGCGTAATATAACCTAACCATTTTTAGGAAATCGAAACGACGCGTTAAAGAGACTTGAGTAACGACATATTAATCTAGCGCCAATTTTCACGCACACTTTGAGTAATATAACCTAACCATGCTTAGGTAATCGGAACAACGCGTTAATGAGACTTGAGACGCGACATACTAATCTAGTTTCACTTTTCACGCACTCTTTACGTAATATAACCTATTCATGCTTAGGTAATTGGAATACGCATTAAAAAGACTCGAGACTCGACATACTAATCTCGCATAAAATAACCTAACCATGCATAGGTAATCGGAACGACGCGTTAAAGAGACTTGAGACACGACACACTAATTTATTGTCACTTTTCACGCACACTTTGCGTAATATAACCTAACCATGCTTAGGTAATCAGAACGACGCGTTAGAGACACTTCTAACGCGACATAAGAACAGTAATCGAAACGACGCGTTAAAGCGGCTTGAAACACGCCATACTAATCTAGCGTCACTTTTCACGCACACTTTGCGTAATACAACCTAATCAAGATTGGGAAATCGGAGCAATGTGATAAAGAGACTTATTGCGTAATATAACCTAACCATGCTTAGGTAATCGGAATGACGCGTTAAAGAGAGTTGAGATGCGACATACTAATCGAGCATCCCTTTTCAAGCACACTTCGCGTAAAATAACCTAACCATGCTTAGGTAATCGGAACGGCACGTTAAAGACACTGACATACTAATATATTGTCACTTTTCACGCACACTTTGCGTAATATAACCTAACCAAGCTTTGGTAATCGGAACGACGTGTTACAGAGACTTGTATAGCGACATAAGCATGTTAATCGAAACGATACATTAAAGAGACTTGAGACACGACATACTAACCTAGCAAGTGTTTTCACGCGCACATTGCGTAATATAACCTAACCATGCTTTTGTAATCGGAACAACGCGTTAAAGAGAGTTGAGACGCGACATACTAATCTAGCGTCCCTTTTCACTCACACTTCGCGTAAAATAACCTAACCATGCTTAGGTAATCGGAACGGCACGTTAATGACACTTGCAACCTGACATACTAATCTAGCGTCACTTTTTACGCACGCTTTGCTTAATATAACCTAACCATGCTTAGGTAATCGGAACGACGCGTTAAAGACACTTGAGACGCGACATACTAATCTAGCATCACTTTTCACGCACATTTTGCGTAATATAACCTAACTATGCTTAGGTAATCGGAACGACACGTTAAAGAGACTTGAGACATGACATTCTAACCTAGCAACAAGTTTCACACACACATTGCGCAATATAACTTAACCACGCATAGGTAATCGGAACGACGCGTTAAAGAGACTTGAGACGCGACATAGTGATCTATTATCACTTTTCACGTACACTTTGCGTAATATAACCTAACCATGCTTAGGTAATTGGAACGACGCATTAAAGAGAGTTGAGACACTACATACTAATCTAGGGTCACTTTTCATGCACACTTTGCGTAATATAACCTAACCATGCTTAAGTAATCGGAACGACGCTTAAGGAGACTTGAGACGCGACATTCTAACCTAGCAACAGGTTTCACGCACACATTGCGCAATATAACTTAACCACGCTTAGGTAATCGGAACGACGCGTTAAAGAGATTTGAGACGCGACATAGTGATCTATTGTCACTTTTCACGCACACTTTGCGTAATGTAACCTAACCATGCTAAGGTAATTGGAACAACGCATTAAAGAGAGTTGAGACACTACATACTAATCTAACGTCACTTTTCATGCACACTTTGCGTAATATAATCTAACAACGCTTAGGTAATCGGAACACGCGATAAAGAGACTTGAGACGCACCATACTAATCTAACGTCCCTTTTCAGGCACACTTTGCGTAATACAACCTAACCATGATTAGGTAATCGGAAAGACGCGTAAAAGAGACTTAAGACGTGACATACTAATCTAGCGTTACTTTTCACGACACTCTGCATAACCTAACCTAACCATGCTTAGCTAATCGATACAACGCGTTGAAGAGAACTAAAACGCGACATATTAATCTAGCGTAACTTTCCACGCACACTTTGCGTAATATAACCTAACCATGCTTAGGTAATCGGAACGACGCGTTAAATTGAAGTGTGACGTGACATACTGATTTATTGTTACTTTTCACGCACAGTTTGCGTAATATAACCTAACCATGCTTAGGTAATCAGAACAACGCGTTAAAGAGAACGGATTCGCGACATACTTATTAGCGTAACGCTTAGGGCACACTTTGCGTAATATAACCTAACCTTGCTTAGGTTATCGGAACGACGCGTTAAATAGATGTGTGACGCGACATACTAATTTATTGTTACTTTTCACGCACACTTTGCGTAATATGACCTAACCATGCTTAGGTAATCAGAACAACACGTTAAAGAGAATTGAGACACGACATACTTATCTAGCGTAACGTTTCACGGAAACTTTGCGTAATATAACCTAACCATGATTAGGTAATCGGAACGACGCGTTAAATAGACGTAAACGGGACATACTAATCTATTATCATTTTTTACGCACACTTTGCGTAATATGACCTAACCATTCTTAGGTAATCGAAACGATGCGTTAGGGAGACTTGTGACGCAATATAAACATGGTAATCCAAACGACGAGTTAAAGTGACTTGAGACGCGACATGCTAATCTAGCGTCACTTGTCAGGCACACTTTGCGTAAAATAACCTGACCATGCTTAGGTAATCGGAACCACACGCTAAAGAGAATTGAGACGCGCAATACTAATCTATTGTCATTTTTCATGCACGAGTTGCGTTATATAACGGCTTAGGTAATCGAAACGACGCATTAAATAGACTCTAAACGCGACATCCTAAACTAGCGTCACTTTTCACGCACACTTTGTGTAATAACATAACCATGCTTAGGTAATTGGAACGACGCGTTAGAGAGACTTGTGACGCGGTATACTTATCTAGCGTCACTTTTTATGCACACTTCGCGTAATATAACCTAACCATGCTTAGGTAATCCAAACGGCGCGTTAAAGTCACTTGAGTCGCGCCATACTAATTTAACGTAACTTTTGACTCACACTTTGTATAATATAAACCATGCTTAGGTAATCGGAACGACACCTTAAAAATACTTGAGACGCGACATACTAATCTAGCGTAACTATTCACGCACTTTTTGCGTAATATAACCTAACCATGCTTAGGAAATAGGAACAACGCGATAAAGAGACTTGAGACGTAACATACTAATCTATTTTCACTTTTCACGCACACTTTGTGTAATATAATCTAACCATGTTTAGGTAATCGGAACGACGCGTTAGAGAGACTTGTGACGCGACATAAATATGGTAATCGAAACGACACATTAAAGAGACTTGCGAAGCGACATACTAATCTATTGTCACTTTTCACGCAAACATTGCATAATATAACCTAACCATGCTTAGGTAATCGGAACGACGCGTTAAAGATACTTGTGATGCGACATACTAATCTGGCGTCACTTTTTACGCACACTTTGAGTAATATAGCTAAACCATGCTTAGGTAATTGGAACGACGCGTTAGAGAGACTTGTGACGCGACATAAGCATGGTAATCGAAACGACGCGTTAACGAGACTTGAGACACGCCATACAAATCTAGCGTCACTTTTACGCATAATTTGTGTAATATAACCTAACCATGCTTTCGGAACGACTAGTTAAAGAGACTTGAAACGCGACATACGAAATCTAGCGTCACTTTTCAAGAACACTTTGCGTCGTATAACCTAACCATGCTTAGGAAATCGGAATGACTCGTTAAAGAGACTTGAGCAGGGACATCTTGATCTAGCGTCACTCTTCACGCACACTTGCGTAATATAACCTAATCATGCTTAGGTAATCGGAATGACGCGTTAAAGAGACTTGAGACGCGACATACTAATCCAGCGTCACATTTCACGCACACTATACGTAATATAACCTAACCATGTTTCGGTAATCAAAACGACCCGTTAAAGAGACTTGAAACGCTCCATACTAATCTAGCGTCACTTTTTTAAGCACGCTTTGTGTAATATAACCTAACCATGGGTAATCGGAACGACGCGTTAAAGAGACTGAAGATAAGCATGGTGATCTAAACCTAACCATGCTTAGGTAATCGAAACGACGCGTTAAAGAGACTTGAGACGCGACATACTAACCTAGCAACAGTTTTCACGCACACATTGCGTATTATAACCGAACCATGCATAGGTAATCGAAACGACGGGTTAAAGAGATTTGAGATGCGTCATACTAATCGAGCGTCACTTTTCACGCACACTTTGCGTAATATAACCTAACCATGAATAGGTAATCGAACGACGCCTAATAGAGACTTGAGACGTGACATACTAATTTAGCGTCACTTTTCACGCACACTTTGCGTAAAATAAACCAGGCTTAGGGGATAGGAACTACGGGTTAGAGAGACTTGAGACGCGGCATACTAATCTAGCGTCACTTTTCACGCACACTTTGCGTAATATAACCTAACCATCCTTAGGTAATCGGAACGACAGTTAAAGAGACTCAGACACGATATACTAATCTAGCGTCACTTTTCATGCACACTTTGCGTAATTTAACCTAGCCATGCTTAGGTAATCGGAACGACGCGATAAAGAGACTTGAGACGCGACATACTAATCTAACGTCAGTTTTCACGCACACTTTGCGTAATGTAACCTACCCATGCTTAGGTAATCAAAACGACGCGTTACAGAGACTTGAGACGTGACATACTAATCTAGCGTCACTTTTCACGCACAATTTGCGTAGTATAACCTAACCATGCTTCTTAGGTAATCGGAACGACGCGTTAAAGAGACTTCAGACACGACAAACTAATCTAGCGTCAGTTTTCACGCACACTTTGCATAATATAACCTAACAATGCTTAAGTAATCGGAACACACGTTAAAGAGACTTGAGACGCGGCATACTAATGTAGCGTCACTTTTCACGCACACTTTTTGTAAATTAACCTAACCATGCTTAGTTATACGGAACGACGCGTAAAAGAGACTTCAGAGGCGACATACTAATTTAGCGTCACTTTTTACGCAATCTTTGTGTAATATAACCTAACCATGCTTAGGAAATCGGAACGACATATTAATTTAGCGTCACTTTTCACACACACTTTGCGTAAAATAACCTAACCATGCTTACGCAATTGGAAAGACGCGTTAAGAGACTTGAGACACGACATACTAATCTAGCGGCCCTTTTCACGCTCACTTTACGTAGTATAACCTAACCATGCTTAGGTAATTGAAACGACGCGTTAAAGAGACTTGAAACGAGCCATACTAATATAGCGTCACTTTTTACGCACGCTTTGCGTAATATCGCCTAACCATGCTTAGGTAATCGGAACGACGCATCAAAGAGACTTAAGTAGCGACATATTAATCTAGCGTCACTTTTCCCGCACACTTTGCGTAATATTACCTAACCATGCTTTCGTAATCGGACAGTCGCGTTAAAGAGACTTGAGACGCGACATACTAATCTAGCGTCACTTTTCACACACACTTTTCGTAATATAACTTAACCATGCTTAGGTATCAGAACGACGCGTTAAAGAGACTTGAAACGCGCCATACTAATCTAGCGCCACTTTTTACGGACGCTTTGCGTAATATAACCTAACCATGCTTAGGTGACTGGATCGACGCGTTAAAGAAACTTGAGACGCGACATACTAATCTAGCGTCACTTTTCATGCACACTTTGCGTAATACGACCTAACCATGATTAGGTAATTGGAAAGACGCTTTAAAGAGACTTGAGATCGACATACTAACCTAGCAACAGTTTTCACGCACACACTGCGTAATATAATCGAACCATGCTTTGGTAATCGGTACGACGCGTTAAAGAGACTTGAGATGCGACATACTATTCTAGCGTTACGTTTCACGCACATTTTACGTAATATGACCTAACCATGCTTCAATGATCAGAACGATGCTTTAGAGAGACTTGTGACGCGACATACTAACCTAGCAACAGTTTTCACGCACACATTGCGTAATATAACCTAACCATGCTTAGGTAATCGCAACGACGCGTTAAAGAGACTTGAGATGCGACATACTATTCTAGCGTTACGTTTCACGCACATTTTACGTAATATGACCTAACCATGCTTAAATAATCGGAACAACGCTTTAGAGAGACTTGTGACGCGACATACTAACCTAGCAACAGTTTTCACGCACACATTGCGTAAAATAACCCAACCATGCTTAGGTAATCGCAACGACGCGTTAAAGAGACTTGAGATGCGACATACTAAACTAGCGTCACTTTTCACGCACACTCTTCGTAATATACCTAACCATGCTTAGGTAATCGTAATACGCACTTGACTTAAGACGTCACATACCAATCTAGCATCAGTTTTCACACACACTTTGCGTTAAATAACTTAACCATGCCTAGGTAATCAGAACGACGCGTTAAAGAGACTTGAAACGAGAGATACTAATTTATTGTCACTTTTCACGCACACTTGTGACGCGATATAAGCACAGTAATCGAAACAACGCGTTAAAGACACTTGAAACGCGCCATACTAATCTAGTGTCACTTTTTACGTACGCTTTGCGTAATATAACCTAGCCATGCTTAGGGAATCATAACGACGCGTTAAAGATACTTGAGACGCGACATACTAATCTAGCGTCACTTTTCACGCACAGATTGCGTAATACAACCTTACCATGATTAGGTAATCGGAACAACGCTTTAAAGAGAGTTGAGACGCGACATACTAACCTAGCAACAGATTTCACGCACACATTGCGCAATATAACCTAACCATGCTTTGGTAATCGGAACGACGCTTTAAAGAGACTTGAGACGCGACATACTAATCTAGCGTCACTTTTCACGCACACTTTGTGCTATATAACCTAACCATACTTAGGTAATCGGAACACGCGTTAAAGGGACTTAAGAAGTGACATACTAATCTAGCGTCACTTTTCACGCACACTCTGCGTAAAATAACCTAACCATGCTTAGGTAATCGGAATGACAATTAAATAGACTTGCGAGACATACTAATCTATTGTCACTTATTACGCACACTTTGCGTAATATAACCTAACCATGCGTTGGTAATTGGGACGACGTGTTGGAGAGACTTGTAATGTGACATAAGCATGGTAATCGAAACGACGCGTTCAAGAGACTTTTTACGCATACTTTACGTAATATAACTTAACCATGCTTGGGTAATCATAACAACGCGTTAAAGAGACTTGTGACGGGTCATACTAATCTACCGACACTTTTAACGCGCACTTGGCGAAATATATCATAACCATGCTTTGGTAATCGGAACGACACATTAAAGATACTTGAGACGCGACATACTAATCTAGCGTCACTTTTCACGCACACTTTGCGTAATATAACTTAATTATGCTTAGGTAATCGTAACAACACGTTAAGGATACTTGTGATTCGACATACTAATCTAGCGACACTTTTAATGAGCACTAGGCATAATATAACATAAACATGCTTTGGGGAACGACGCGTTAAAGAGACTTGAGACGTGACATACTAATCTAGCGTCACTTTTCACACACACTTTGCTTAATATAATCTAAACATACTTAGGTAATCGAAACGACGCGTTACAGAGACTTGAGACACGACATACTAATCGATTGTCACTTTTCACAGACACTTTGCGTAATATAACCTAACCATGCTTTTGTAATCGGAACGATGTGTTAGAGAGACTTGTAACGTGACATAAGTATGGTAATCGAAACGATACGTTAAAGAGACTTGAGACGCACAATACTAATCTAACGTCACTTTTTACGCACACTTTGCGTAATATTACTTAACCATGCTTAAGTAATCGCAACAACGTGTTAAGAAGACTTGTGACGTGACATACTAGTCAGCGACAGTTTTAACATAACCATGCTTTGGTCATGGGAACGACGCGTTAAAGAGACTTGAGACATGACATACTAATCTAGCGTCACTTTTCACGCACACTTTGCGTAATATAATCTAACCATGCTTAGATAAAGGGACTTGAGACGCGACATACAAATCTAGCGTCACTTTTCACGCACACTTTGTGTAAAATAACCTAACCATGCTTAGGTAATCGGAATGACGCGTGAAAGAGACATGAGATGCGACATACTAATCTATTTTCACTTTTCATGCGCACTTTGCGTAATATAACCTAACCATGCTTAAGTAATCAGAACGACGCATTAGAGACACTTGTGACGCGACATAAGCATGGTAATCGAAACGAGGCATTAAAGAGACACTTGTTACGCGACATAAGCATGGTAATCGAACGACGCATTAAAGAGACACTTGTAACGCGACATAAGCATGGTAATCGACACAACGCATTAAAGAGACTTGAAACGCGCAATACTAATCTAGCGTCACTTTTTACGCACGCTTTGCGTAATATAACCTAACCATTTTTAGGAAATCGAAACGATGCGTTAAAGAGACTTGAGTAACGACATATTAATCTAGCGCCAGTTTTCATGCACACTTTGAGTAATGAAACCTAACCATGCTTAGATAATCGGAACGATGCGTTAAAGAGACTTGAGACGCGACATACTAATCTAGTTTAACTTTTCATGCACTCTTTACGTAATATAACCTATTCACACTTTGGTAATCGGAATACGCATTAAAAAGACTCGAGACACGACATACTAATCTCGCATAAAATAACCTAACCATGCATAGGTAATCGAAACGACGCGTTAAAGAGACTTGAGACACGACAAGCTAATTTATTGTCACTTTTCACACACACTTTGCGTAATATAACCTAACCATGCTTAAGTAATCAGAACGACGCATTACAAACACTTCTAACGCGACATAAGAACGGTAATCGAAATGACGCGTTAAAGCGACTTGAAACACGCCATACTAATCTAGCATCACTTTTCACGCACACTTTGCGTAATACAACCTAATCAAGATTAGGAAATCGGAACAATGTGATAAAGAGACTTATTGCGTAACATAACCTAACCATGCTTAGGTAATCGGAACGACGCGTTAAAGACACTTGCAACGCGACATACTAATCTATTGTCACTTTTCACGCACACTTTGCATAATATAACCTAACAATGCTTTGGTAATCGGAACGACGTGTTAGAGAGACTTGTAAAGCGACATAAGCATGGTAATCGAAATGATACATTAAAGAGACTTAAGACACGAAATACTAACCTAGCAAATGTTTTCACGCGCACATTGCGTAATATAACCTAACCATGCTTTTGTAATCGGAACGACGCATTAAAGAGACTTGAGATGAGACATACTAATCTAGCGTCACTTTTCATGCACACTGCGTAAAATAACCTAACCATGCATAGGTAATCGGAACGGCATGTTAAAGACACTTGCAACCTGACATACTAATCCATTGTCACTTTTCACGCACACTTTGCGTAATACGACCTAACCATGCTTTGGTAATCGGAACGACGTGTTAGAGAGACTTGTAAAGTGACATAGGCATGGTAATCGAAACGATACGTTAAAGAGACTTAAGACGCGCCATACTAATCTAAAGTCACTTTTTAAGCACACTTTGCGTAATATAATTTTACCATGCTTAAGTAATCGTAATACCGCGTTAAGGATACTTGTGACGCGACATACTAATCTAGCAACTTAACGCGCACTTGGCATAATATAACATAACCATGCTTTGGTAATGGGAACGACGCGTTAAACAGACTTAAGACGTGACATACAAATCTAGTGTCACTTTTCACGCACAATTTGCGTAATATAACCTAACCATGCTTAGGTAATCGAAACGACGCGTAAAAGAGACTTGAGACGCGACATTCTAACCTAGCAAAAGTTTTCACGCACACATTGCGCAATATAACTTAACCACGCTTAGGTAATCGGAACGACGCGTTAAAGAGACTTGAGACGCGACATAGTGATCTATTGTCACTTTTCACGCACACTTTGCGTAATATAACCTAACCATGCTTAGGTAATTGGAACAACGCATTAAAGAGAGTGGAGATACTACATACTAATCTAGCGTCACTTTTCATGCACACTTTGCGTAATATAACCTAACAATGCTTAGGTAACCGGAACACGCGTTAAAGAGACTTGAGACGCGCCATACTAATCTAACGTCCATTTTCACGCATACTTGGCGTAATACAACCTAACCATGATTAGGTAATCGGAAAGACGCGTTAAAGAGACTTCAGACGTGACATACTAATCTAGCGTCACTTTTCACGACACTCTGCGTAACCTAACCTAACCATGCTTAGCTAATCCGTACAACACGTTGAAGAGAATTAAAACGCGACATATTAATCTAGCGTAACTTTCCACGTACACTTTGCGTAATATACCTAACCATGCTTAGGTAATCGGAACGACGCGTTAAATTGAAGTTTGACGCGACATACTGATTTATTGTTACTTTTCACGCACATTTTGCGTAATATAACCTAACCATGCTTAGGTAATCAGAACAACGCGTTAAAGAGAACTGAGTCGCGACATACTTATTTAGCGTAACGCTTCACGCACACTTTGCGTAATATAACCTAACTTGCTTAGGTTATCGGAACGGCGCGTTAAATAGACGTGTGACGCAACATACTAATTTATTGTTACTTTTCACGCACACTTTGCGTAATATGACCTAACCATGCTTAGGTAATCAGAACAACACGTTAAAGAGAATTGAGACACGACATACTTATCTAGCGTAACGTTTCACGCACACTTTGCGTAATATAACCTAACCATGATTAGGTAATCGGAACGACGCGTTAAATAGACGTGAGACGAGACATACTAATCTATTGTCATTTTTCACGCACACTTGCGTAATATGACCTAACCATTCTTAGGTAGTCGAAACGACGCGTTAGAGAGACTTGTGACATAACATAAACATGGTAATCCAAACGACGAGTTAAAGTTACTTGAGACGCGACATGCTAATTTAGCGTCACTTGTCAGGCACACTTTGCGTATAATAACCTGACCATGCTTAGGTAATCAGAACCACACGCTAAAGAGAATTGAGACGTGACATACTAATCTAGCGTCACTTTTCATATACACTTTGCGTAAAATAACCTAATCATGCTTAGATAATCGGAACAACGTGTTAAAGAGACTTAAGATGCGCCATACTAATCTAGCGTCTAATTTCACGCACACTTTGCGTGATGTAACAACGTGTTAAAGAGACTTAAGACGCGAAATACTAATCTAGCGTCTAATTTCACGCACACTTTGCGTAATGTAACCTAACTATGCTTAGGTAATCAGAACGACGCGTTAAAGAGACTTGTGACGCGACATAAGTATGGTAATCAGAACGACGAATTAAAGTGACTTGAGACGCGACATACTAATCTAGCGTCACTTTTCAGGCACACTTTGCGTAAAATAACCTGACCATAGGTAATCGGAACAACACGTAAAAGAGAATTGAGACACGACATACTAATCTAGCGTCACTTTTCACGCACACTTTGCGTAAAATAACCTCATCATGCTTAGGTAATCGAAACATTGCGCTAAAGAGACTTAAGACGCGACATACTAATCTAGCGTCTCTTTTCACGCACACTTTGCGTAATATAACCTAACTATGCTTAGATAATCAGAACGATGCGTTAAAGAGAATTGCGACGCCACATACTAATCTAGCGTCGCTTTTCACGCACACTTTGCGCAATATAACCTAACCATGCCTAGGTATTAGGAAAGAGGCGATAAAGAGACTTGAGACGCGACATACTAATCTAGCGTAAGTTTTCACGTACACTTTGCATAATATAACCTAACCATGCTTAGGTAATCGGAACAACGCGTTAAAGAGAATTGAGACGCGACATACTAATCTAGCGTAACTTTTCGCGCACACTTCGTGTAATATAACCTAACCATGCTTTGATAATTAGAACGACGCGTTAAATAGAATTAAGACGCGACATACTAATCTAGCTTCACTTTCACGTACACTTTCTATAATGTAACCTAACCATCCTTAGGTAATCGGTACAACGCGTTAAAGAGAATTGAGATGCGACATACTAATCTAGCGTCAATCGGAACGACGCGTTAAATAGACTTGAGACGCGACATACTAATGTTTGTTACTTTTCACACACACTTTTCGTGAAGTAACCTAACCATTCTTAGGTAATCGGTACAATGCGTTAAAGAGACTTGCGACGCGACATACTAATGTAGCGTCATTTTTCACGCACACTTTTTGTAAAATAACCTAACCATGCTTAGATAATCGGAACGACGCGTTAAAGAGACTTCAGAGGCGACATACTAATCTAGCGTCACTTTTCACGCAAATTTTGCGTACTATAACCTAACCATGCTTAGGAAATCGGAACAACGCATTAAAGAGACTTGAGTAGCGACATATTAATCTAGCATCACTTTTCACGCACACTTTGCGTAATATAACCTAACCATGCTTACGTAATCGGAAAGACGCGTTAAAGAGACTTGAGACGCGACATACTAATCTAGCGTCCCTTTTCACGCACACTTCACGTAATATAACCTAACCATGCTTAGGTAATCAGAATACGCATTAAAGAGACTTGAGACACGGCATACTAATCTAGCGTCACTTTTCACGCACACTTTGCGTAATATAATCTAACCATGCTTAGGTAATCAGAACGACGCGTTAGAGACACTTGTGACGCGACATAAGCACAGTAATCGAAACGATTCGTTAAAGAGACTTGAAATGCGCCATACTGATCTAGCGTCACTTATTACACACGCTTTGCGTAATATCACCCAACCATGCTTAGGTAATCAGAACGACGCATCAAAAAGACTTGAGTAGCGACATATTAATCTAGCGTAACGTTTCACGCACACTTTGCGTAATATAACCTAACTTTGCTTAGGTAATCGGAACGACGGGTTAATAAGCATGGTAATCAAAACAACGCGTTAAAGAAACTAAAGATGCAAGATACTAATATAGCGTCACTTTTCACGCAGACATTGCGTAATATAACCTAACCATGCTTAGGGAAACGGAACGACGCGTGAAAAAGCATTGAGATGCGACATACTAATCGAGCCTCACTTTTCACGCACACCTTGCGTAACATAACCTAACAATGGTTAGGTAATCAGAACGACACATTAAAGAGACTTGAGACGCGATATACTAATCTACCGTCACTTTTCAGCACACTTTGCGTAATATAAGCTTTCCATGCTTAGGTAATTGGAACGACATGTTAATGAGACTTGAGACGCGATATACTAATTTAGCGTCACTTTTTTACGCACACTTTGCGTAATATAACCTAACCATGCTTAGGAAATCGGAACGACGTGTTAAAGAGACTTGACAGGCGTCATACTAATCTAGCGTCACTTTTCACGCACACTTTGCGTAATATAACCTAACCATGCTTAGGAAATCAGAACGACGCGTTAGTGAGACTTGAGGTAGGATATACTGATCTAGCGTCACTTGAGGTAGGATATACTGATCTAGCGTCACTTTTCACGCACACTTTGCGTAATATAACCTAACCATGCTTACGTAATCACAATGACGAGTTAAAGAGACTTGTGACGCGAGATAAGCAAGGTAATCGAAATGACGCGTTAAAGAGACTTGAGACGCGACTTACTAATATAACGTCACTTTTCACGCACACTTTGCGTGATATAACCTAACGATGGTTAGATAATCGGAACGATGCGTTAGAGAGACTTGTGACGCGACATAAGCATGGTAATCGAAACAACGTGTTAAAGAGACTTGAGACGCGACATACTAATCTAGCGTCACTTTTAACGCACTCTTTGCGTAATATAACCTAACCATGCTTAGGTAATCGGAACGACGCATTAAAGAGCCTTGAGACGCGACATGCTAATCTAGCGTAACTTTTAACGCACAGCTTGCGTAATATAACCTAGCCATGCTTAGGTAATTAGAACGACACGTTAAAGAGACTTGAGATGCGACATACTAATCTAACGTAACTTTTTGCGCACACTTTGCGTAATATAACCTAACCATGCTTGGGTAATCGGAACGACGCGTTTGAGAGAATTGAGGTAGGATATACTGATCTAGCGTCACTTTTCACGCACACTTTGCGTAATATAACATAATCATCTTAGGTAATCGAAACGACGTGTTAGAGAGACTTGACACGTGACATACTAATTTAGCGTTGTTTTTCACGCACACTTTGCGTGTAATAATGCTTGGGAAATCGGAACGACCGTTAGAGGGACTTGAGATACAATATACTAATATAGCATCACTTTTGACGCACACTCTGCGTAATATAACCTAACCATGCTTAGGTAATCATAACGACGTTTTAAAGAGACTTGTGACGCAAGATAAGAATGATAATCGAAACGACGCGTTAAAGAGACTTGAGACGCGACATACAAATCTAGCGTCACTTTTCACGCACACTTCGTGTAAAATAACCTAACCATGCTTATGTAATCGGAACGACGCGTTAAAGAGACCTGAGACGCGGCATACTAATCTAGCGTCACTTTTCACGCACACTTTGCGTAATAATAACATAACCATGCTTAGGTAATCGAAACGACGCGTTAGAGAGACTTATGACGTTACATAAGCATGGTAATCGGAACGACGCGTTAAATTGACTTGAGACGCGACATACTAATCTAGCGTCAACTTTCACGCACACTTTGCGTAATATAACCTAACCATGCTTAGTTAGTCGGAACAACGCGTTAAATAGAATTGAGACGCGATATACTAATCTAGCGTCAGTTTTCAAGCAAACTTTGCGTACTGTTACCTAACCATGGTTAGGTAATCGCAACGCCGCTTTAAATCGACTTGAGACGCGACATACTAATTAATTGTGATGTTTCACGCACACTTTGCGTAATATAACCTAACCATGCTTAGGAAACCGGAACGACGTATTAGAGAGACTTGAGGTAGGATATACTATTCTAGCGTCACTTTTCAGGCACACTTTGCGTAATATAACCTAACCATGCTTAGGTAATTCTAACGACGCGTTAAAGAGACTTGTGACGCGAGATAAGCATGGTAATCCAAACGACGCGTTAAAAAGACTTGATATGCGACATACTAATCTAGCGTTACTTTTCACGCACACTTTGCGTAATATATTCTAACCATTCTTAGGTAATCGGAACGACGCGTTAAATAGACGTAAGATGCGACATACTATTGTCATTTTTCACGCACACTTTGTGTACTATGACCTAACCATTCTTAGGTAATCGGAACGACGCATTACACAGACTTGGATGCGACATAAGCATGGTTGGAACGACGAGTTAAAGTGACTTGAGACGCGACATACTAATCTAGCGTCACATTTCACGCACACTTTGCGTAAAATAACCTAACCAAGATTAGGTAATCGGAACCACGCGTTAAAGAGAATTGAGACGCGGCATACTAATCTAGCGTCTCGTTTCACACACACTTTGCGTAATATAACCTAACTATGCTTAGGTAACTGGAACGGGGCCATAAAGAGACTTGAAATGCGACATACTAATCTAGCTTATCTAGCGTAACTTTTCACGCACACTTTGCGTAATATAACCTAACCATTCTTAAGTAATCGGAACGACGCGTTTAATAGAATTGAGACGTGACATACTAATGTATTGTTACTTTTTACGCACACTTTCCGTAAAGTAACCTAACCATCCTTAGGTAATCAGTACAACGCGTTAAAGAGAATTGAGACACGATATACTAATCTAGCGTCACTTTCCGCGAACACTTTGCGTAACGCGTTTAATAGACGTTAGACTCGACATACTAATTTATTATTACTTTTCACGCACAATTTGCGTAATATATAACCTAACCATGCTTAGGTAATCGGAAAGACGTGTTAGAGAGACTTGTGACGCGACATAAGGATGGTAATCGAAACGACGCGTTAAAGAGACTTGAGACGCGACATACTAATCTAGCGTCACTTTTCACTCACACGTTGCGTAATATAACCTAACCATGCTTAGGTAATCGGAACGACGCATTAAAGATCCTTGAGACGCAACATACTAATCTAGCGTAACTTTTCACGCACACCTCGCGTAATATAACCTATCCATGCTTAGGTAATCAGAACGACACGTTGAAGAGACTTGAGACGCGTAATACTAATCTAGCGTCACTAAACGCACTCTTTGCGTAATATAATCTAACCATGCTCGAGAAATCAAAATGGTGCGCTAGAGAGACTTGAAATACGATATACTAATCTAACGTCACTTTTCACGCACACTCTGCGTAATATAACCTAACCATGCTTAGGTAATCGAAACGACGCGTTAAAGAGACTTGTGACGCAAGATAACCATGATAATTGAAACGACGCGTTAAAGAGAGTTGAGATGCGACTTACTAATCTAGCGTCACTTTTCACGCACACTTTGTGTAAAATAACCTAACCATGCTTAGGTAATCAGAACGACGCGTTAAAGACACCTGAGACGCGGCATACTAATCTAGCGTCACTTTTCACGCACACTTTGCATAATAGTAACCTAACCATGCTTAGATAATCGAAACGATGCGTTAGAGAGACTTGTGACGCGACATAAGCATGGTAATGGGAACGACGCGTTAAAGTGACTTGAGACGCGACATACTAATCTAGCGTCACTTTTCACGCACACTTTGCGTAATATAACCTAACCATGCTTAGTTAATCGGAACAACACGTTAAAGAGACTTGAAAAATGCGACATACTAATCTAGCTTATCTAGCGTAACTTTTCACGTACACTTTGCGTAATATAGCCTAATCATTTTCAGGTAATCGCAACGACGCATTAAAGAGACTTGAGATGCGACATACTAATCTATTACTACTTTTCACGTACACTTTGTGTAATATAACCTAACCATGCTTAGGTAATTGGAACGACGCGTTAGATAGACATATGACGCGACATACTAATCGATTGTCATTTTTCACACACACTTTGCGCAATATAACCTAACCATGCCTAGGTAATCGGAACGACGCGCTAAAGAGACTTTAGACGCGACATACTAATCTATCGATCCTTTTCACGAACACTTTGCATAACCTAACAACGTATAGGTAATCAAAACGACGTGTTAGAGAGACTTGTGACGCGACATAAGCATGGCAATCGAAACAATGCGTTAAAGAGACTTGAGACGCGGCATACTAATCTAGCGTCACTTTTCACCCAAAATTTGCATATTATAACCTAAACATGCTTTGGTAATCCAAACGACGCGTTAATGAGCCTTGAGACGTGAAATACTAATCTATTGTCATTCAATATGACCTAACCACGCTTAGGTATTCGGAACGACGCGATAAATAGTCTAGTCTTGAGACGCGACATACTAATCTATTGTCATTTTTCAAGCACACTTTGTGTAATATAACCTAACCATGCTAAGGTAATCCGAACAACACGTTAGAGAGACTTGTGATGTGACATGAGCATGGTAATTGAAACGACCCATTTAAGAGAGTTGAGACGCGTCATACTAATCCAGCGTCACTTTTTACGCACACTTTGTGTAATATAACCATATGATGCTTAGGTAATTGGAATGAAACGTTAAATACACTCGAGATGCGACTTACTAATCATTTGTCACTTTTGATGCACACTTTGCGAAATATAACCTTAACCATGCTTAGGTAATCGGAACGACGTGGTAAACAGATTTGAGACTCAACATACTAATTTATTGATCCTTTTCACATACACTTTGCGTACTATAACCTAACCGTGGTTAGTTAATCAGAACAACGTGTTAGAGAGACTTGTGACGCGACATAAGCATGGTAATCAAAACGGGGCGTTAAAGAGACTTGAGACACGACATACTAATCTAGCGTCACTGTTTACGCACACCTTGCGTAATATAACCTAACCATGCTTAGGTAATAGGAACAACGTGTTAAATAAACTTGTGACGCGATATACTAATCTATTGTCACTTTTCACGCACACTTTGCGTCAAATTACCTAACCATGCTTAGGTATTCGGAACGACGCACTAAAGAGACTTGCGACGCGACATACTAATCTAGCATCAGTTTACACTCACGCTTTCCGTAATATAATCTAACCATGCTTAGGTAATCGGAACGACGCGTTAAACAGACTTGCGGCGCGACATACTAATTTAGTGTCACTTTTCACGCACACTTTGAGTCAAATTACCTAACCATGCTTAGGTATTCGGAACGACGCATTAAAGAGACTTGAGACGCGACATACTAATCTAGCGTCAGTTTTCACTCACGCTTTCTGTAATATAACCTAACCATGCTTAGGTAATCGGAACGACGCGTTAAAGAGACTTGAGACGCGACATTCTAATCTAGCGTCACTTTTCACGCACACTTTGCGTAATATATTCTAACCATTCTTAGGTAATCGGAACGACGCGTTAAATAGACGTAAGATGCGACATACTATTGTCATTTTTCATGCACACTTTGTGTAATATAACCTAACCATGCTTAGGTAATCGGAACGACGCATTACACAGACTTGGATGCGACATAAGCATGGTTGGAACGACGAGTTAAAGTGACTTGAGACGCGACATACTATTCTAGCGTCATATTTCACGCACACTTTGCGTAAAATAACCTAACCAAGTTTAGGTAATCGGAACCCCGCGTTAAAGAGAATTGAGACGCGGCATACTAATCTAGCGTCTCGTTTCACACACACTTTGCGTAATATAACCTAACTATGCTTAGGTAACTGGAACGGGGCCATAAAGAGACTTGAAATGCGACATACTAATCTAGCTTATCTAGCGTAACTTTTCACGCACACTTTGCGTAATATAACCTAACCATTCTTAAGTAATCGGAACGACGCCTTTAATAGAATTGAGACGTGACATACTAATGTATTGTTACTTTTTACGCACACTTTCCGTAAAGTAACCTAACCATCCTTAGGTAATCAGTACAACGCGTTAAAGAGAATTGAGACACGATATACTAATCTAGCGTCACTTTCCGCGAACACTTTGCGTAACGCGTTTAATAGACGTTAGACTCGACATACTAATTTATTATTACTTTTCACGCACAATTTGCGTAATATATAACCTAACCATGCTTAGGTAATCGGAAAGACGTGTTAGAGAGACTTGTGACGCGACATAAGGATGGTAATCGAAACGACGCGTTAAAGAGACTTGAGACGCGACATACTAATCTAGCGTCACTTTTCACTCACACGTTGCGTAATATAACCTAACCATGCTTAGGTAATCGGAACGACGCATTAAAGATCCTTGAGACGCAGCATACTAATCTAGCGTAACTTTTCACGCACACCTCGCGTAAATAACCTATCCATGCTTAGGTAATCAGAACGACACGTTGAAGAGACTTGAGACGCGTAATACTAATCTAGCGTCACTAAACGCACTCTTTGCGTAATATAACCTAACCATGCTCGGGAAATCAAAATGGTGCGCTAGAGAGACTTGAAATACGATATACTAATCTAACGTCACTTTTCACGCACACTGTGCGTAATATAACCTAACCATGCTTAGGTAATCGAAACGACGCGTTAAAGAGACTTGTGACGCAAGATAACCATGATAATTGAAACGACGCATTAAAGAGAGTTGAGATGCGACTTACTAATCTAGCGTCACTTTTCACGCACACTTTGTGTAAAATAACCTAACCATGCTTAGGTAATCAGAACGACGCGTTAAAGACACCTGAGACGCGGCATACTAATCTAGCGTCACTTTTCACGCACACTTTGCATAATAGTAACCTATCCATGCTTAGATAATCGAAACGACGCGTTAGAGAGACTTGTGACGCGACATAAGCATGGTAATGGGAACGACGCGTTAAAGTGACTTGAGACGCGACATACTAATCTAGCGTCACTTTTCACGCACACTTTGCATAATATAACCTAACCATGCTTAGTTAATCGGAACAACACGTTAAAGAGACTTGAAATGCGACATACTAATCTAGCTTATCTAGCGTAACTTTTCACGTACACTTTGCGTAATATAGCCTAATCATTTTCAGGTAATCGCAACGACGCATTAAAAAGACTTGAGATGCGACATACTAATCTATTACTACTTTTCACGTACACTTTGTGTAATATAACCTAACCATGCTTAGGTAATTGGAACGACGCGTTAGATAGACATATGACGCGACATACTAATCTATTGTCATTTTTCACACACACTTTGCGCAATATAACCTAACCATGCCTAGGTAATCGGAACGACGCGCTAAAGAGACTTGAGACGCGACATACTAATCTATCGATCCTTTTCACGAACACTTTGCATAACCTAACAACGCATAGGTAATCAAAACGACGTGTTAGAGAGACTTGTGACGCGACATAAGCATGGCAATCGAAACAATGCGTTAAAGAGACTTGAGACGCGGCATACTAATTTAGCGTCACTTTTCACCCAAAATTTGCATAATATAACCTAACCATGCTTTGGTAATCCAAACGACGCGTTAATGAGCCTTAAGACGTGAAATACTAATCTATTGTCATTCAATATGACCTAACCACGCTTAGGTAATCGGAACGACGCGATAAATAGTCTAGTCTTGAGACGCGACATACTAATCTATTGTCATTTTTCAAGCACACTTTGTGTAATATAACCTAACCATGCTAAGGTAATCCGAACAACATGTTAGAGAGACTTGTGATGTGACATGAGCATGGTAATTGAAACGACCCATTTAAGAGACTTGAGACGCGTCATACTAATCTAGCGTCACTTTTTTCGCACACTTTGTGTAATATAACCATATGATGCTTAGGTAATTGGAATGAAACGTTAAATACACTCGAGATGCAACTTACTAATCATTTGTCACTTTTGATGCACACTTTGCGTAATATAACCTTAACCATGCTTAGGTAATCGGAACGACGTGGTAAACAGATTTGAGACTCAACATACTAATTTATTGATCCTTTTCACATACACTTTGCGTACTATAACCTAACTGTGGTTAGTTAATCAGAACAACGTGTTAGAGAGACTTGTGACGCGACATAAGCATGGTAATCAAAACGGGGCGTTAAAGAGACTTGAGACACGACATACTAATTTAGCGTCACTGTTTACGCACACCTTGCGTAATATAACCTAACCATGCTTAGGTAATAGGAACAACGTGTTAAATAAACTTGTGACGCGGCATACTAATCTATTGTCACTTTTCACGCACACTTTGCGTCAAATTACCTAACCATGCTTAGGTATTTGGAACGACGCACTAAAGAGACTTGCGACGCGACATACTAATCTAGCATCAGTTTACACTCACGCTTTCTGTAATATAATCTAACCATGCTTAGGTAATCGGAACGACGCGTTAAACAGACTTGCGACGCGACATACTAATTTAGTGTCACTTTTCACGCACACTTTGAGTCAAATTACCTAACCATGCTTAGGTATTCGGAACGACGCATTAAAGAGACTTGAGACGCGACATACTAATCTAGCGTCAGTTTTCACTCACGCTTTCCGTAATATAACCTAACCATGCTTAGGTAATCGGAACGACGCGTTAAAGAGACTTGAGACGCGACATTCTAATCTAGCGTCACTTTTCACGGACACTTTGCGTAATATAACCTAACAATGCTTAGGTAACCGGAACGACGTGTTAAATAGACTTGTGATGCGATATACTAATCTATAGTCAGTTTTCACGCACACTTTGCGTAATATAACCTAACCATGCTTAGGTAAGTGGAACAACGCGTTAAAGAGAATAGAGACACGACATACTAATCTAGGGTCACTTTTCACGCACACTTTGCGTAATATAACCTAACGATGCTTAGGTAATCGGAACGATGCGTTAAACAGACTTGAGATGCGACATACTAATCTAGAGTCACTTTTCACTCACACTTTGCGTAATATAACCTAACGATGCTTAGGTAATCGGAACGACGCGTTAAATAGACATGTGACGCGATATAATAATCAATAGCCACTTTTCACGCATAGTTTGCGTAATATAACCTTACCATGCTTAGGTAATCAGAACGACGCGTTAAAGAGACTTGGGACGCGACATTCTAATCTAGCGTCACTTTTCACGCACACTTTGCCTAATATAACCACGCGTTAAAGAGACTTGAGACGCGACATACTAATCTATTGATCCTTTTCATGCACACTTTGCGTACTAAAAACTAACCACGCTTAGGTAATCAGAACGACGCGTTAGAGAGACTTGTTATGCGACATAACCATGGTAATCGAAACGACGCGTTAAAGAGACTTGAGACGCTACATACTAATCTATCGTCACTTTTCACGCAAACATTGCGTAATATAACTTAACCATGCTTAGTTAATTGGAAAGACGCATTAAAGAGACTTGAGACGCGACATATTAATCTAGCGTCACTTTTTACGCACACCCTGCGTAATATAACTTAACCATGCTTAGGTAATAGGAACGACGCGTTAAATAGACTTGAGAAGCGACATACTAATCTATTCTCACTTTTCACGCACACTTTGTGCAATATAACCTAACCATGCTTAGGTAATCGGAACGAGACGTTAAAGAGACTTGAGACGCGACATACTAGTCTATTGTTACATTTCATGCACAATTTGCGTATTATAACCTAACCATGCATAGGTTATCGGGACGACGCGTTAGAGAGACTTATGACGTGACATAACCATGGTAATTGAAACGACGTGTTAAAGAGACTTGAGACGCAACATACTAATCTAGCGTCACTTTTCACGCAAACTTTGCATAATATAACCTAACGCTTAGGTAATTGGAAAGGCACATTATAGAACCTTAAGACCCGACATACTACTCTAGCGTCACTTTTCACGCACACCTTGCGTAATATAACCTAACCATGCTTAGGTGATGGGAATGACGCGCTAAAGAGACTTGAGACGCGACATGCTAATCTAGCGTTACTTTTCTCGCACACTTTAAGCAATATAAACTAACCATTCTTGGGTAATCGGAACGACGCGTTAAAGAAAGTTGAGACGCGCAATCCTAATCAAGCGTCACATTTCACGCACTATTTGCTTAATATAACCTAACCATGCATAGGTCATCGGAACGTCGCGTTTGATAGACTTAAGACGCGACATACTAATCTGTTGTCATTTTTCACGCACACTTTGCGTAATAATAACCAAACCATACTTAAGTAATTGGAACTACGCGTTAAATAGATTGGAGATGCGACGTACTAATCTATTGCGTAAGATAACCTAACCATGCTTAGGTAATCGGAACGACGCATTAGAGAGAATTCTGACGCGACATAAGCATGGTAATCGATACGACACGTTAAAACGACTTGAGACACGCCATATTAATCTAGCGTCACTTTTTACCTACATTATGTGAATATAACCTAACCATGCTTAGGAAATCGGAACGACACGTTGGAGAGACTTGAGACGCCACATACTAATCTAGTGTCACATTTCATGCACACTTTGCGTAATATAACCTAAACATGCTTAGGAAATTGAAACGAGGCATTAGACTTGAGATGCGACATACTAATCTAACATCACTTTTCACGCACACTTTGCGTAATATAACCTAACCATGCTTAATTAATCGGAACAACGCGTTAAGGAGACTTGTCACGCGAGATAATCATGGTAATCGAAACAACACTTTAAAGAGACTTGAAATGAATTATACTAATCTAGCGTGACTTCTTACACACACTTTATGTGTTATAACCTTACCATGCTTAGATAATCGAAACGATGCGTTAAAGAGAATTGAGACTGGACATACTAATCTAGCGTCACTTTTCACGCACACTTTGCGTAATTTAACCTAACCATGCTTAGGTAATCGAAACGACGCCTTAGAGACACGTGTGACGCAACCTAAGCATGGTAATCTGAACGATGCGTTTAAGAGACTTAAGACACGACATACTAATCTAGAGTCATTTTTTACGCAAACTTTGCATAATACCATGCTTAGGTAATCGGAACAACTCATAAAAGAGCCTTGTCACGCGACATATTAATCTAGCATCAAATTTCACGCACACCTTGCGTAATATAACCTAACCATGCTTAGGTAATTGGACCGACGCGTTGCATAGACTTAAGACGCGACATTCTAATCTATTGTCATTTTTCACGCACACTTTGCGTAATATAACCTAACCATGCTTAGGAAATAGGAACGACACGTTAAATAGACTTGAGGCGCGAACATACTAATCTATTGTCATTTTTTACGCACACTTTGCGTAATATAACCTAACCATGCTTAGGTAATCGGAACAACGCGTTAGAGAGACTTGTGACGCGACTTAATCTTGGTAATTGAAACGACGCGTGAAAGAGACTTGAGACGGGCCATACTAATCTAGTCTCACTTTTGACGCACTTTTTGCATAATATAACCTAACCATGCTTAGGTAATCAGGACGACGCGTTAAAGAGACTGGAGATGCGACATAATAATCTAGCGTCACTTTTCACGAACACTTTGCTTAGTATAACCTAACCATGCTTAGGTAATCGGAACGACGCGTTAAACAGACTTGCGACACGACATACTAATCTAGCGTCACTTTTCACGCACGCTTTGCGTAAATAACCTAACAATGCTTAGGTAATCGGAATGACGCGTTAAAGAGATTTGAGACGCGACATACTAATCTAGCGTCACTTTACACGCACACTTTGCGAATAATAACCTATCCATGCTTAGGTAATCGGAACGGCGCGTTAAATAGACTTGAGATGCGACATATTATTGTCACTTTTCACGCACACTTTCATAATATAACCTAACCATGCTTAGGTAATCGGAACGACGCTATAAAAAGACATGAGAAGCGACATACTAATCAATTGTTACTTTTCACGCACACTTTGCGTACTATTAGCTAACCATGCTTAGGTAATCGGAACGACGCGTTAGAGACATGTGACGCGATATAAGCATGGTAATCGAAACAACGCATTAAACAGACTTGAGACGCGACATACTTATCTAGCGTCACTTTTCACGCAAACTTTGCATAATATAACAACCGTCCTTAGGTAATCGGAACGATGCATTAAAGAGCCTTCAGACGAGACATTGTAATCTAGCGTCACCTTTCATGCACACCTTGCTAATATTAACTAACCATGCTTTGGTAATTGGAACGACGCGTTAAAGACACTTGAGAGCGACATACTAATCTAGCGTCACTTTTCACAGACGCTTTGCGTAATATAACCTAACCATGCTTAGGTAATCAGAACGACGCGTTAAAGAGGATTGAGACGCGACATACAAATCTAGCGTCACTATTTACGCACACATTGCGTAATATAACCTAACCATGCTTAGGTAATCGAAACTACGCGTTAATTAAACTTGATACGCGACATACTAATCTATTGTCATTTTTCACGTACGCTTTACGTACTATAACCTAACAATTCTTAGGTAATCGGAACATGTAGAGAGACTTGTGACGCGACATAAGAATGGTAATCGAAACGACGCATTAAAGAGACTTGAGACGCGACATACTAATCTAGCGTCACTTTTCACGCAAACTTTGCGTAATATAACCTAGCCACGCTTAGGTAATCGGAACGACCCATTAAAGATCTTTGAGACGCGACATACTAAATCTAGCGTCACTTTTCACGCACACCTTGCATAATATAACCTAACCATGCTTAGGTAATCGGAACGACGCGTTAAAGACACTTGAGACGAAACATACTAATCTAGGTTACTTTTCTCGCACACTTTGCGTAATATATAACCTAACCATTCAAAGGTTATCGGAACGACGAGTTAAAGAAACTTGAGACAGGACATACTAATCTAGCGTCACTTTTCACACACACTTTGCGTAATTTAACCTAACCATAAGGGTAATAGGAACGACGCGTTAAAGAGACTTGAGATGCGACATGCAAAGCTATTGTTACTTTTCACGCACACTTTGCGTAATTAACCTAACAATGCTTAGGTAATCAGAGCGACGCGTTAAATAGACTTGAGACGCGACAGAGTAATCCATTGTCATTTTTCACGCACAATTTGGTTAATATAACCCAACCATGCTTAGGTAATCGGAACGACGCGTTAGAGAGACTTGTGACGCGACATAAGCATGGTAATTAAAACGACGCATTCGAGAGACTTGAGACGTGCCATACTAATCTAGCTTCACTTTTTACGCACACTTTGCGTAATATGACCTAACCATGCTTAGGTAATCGGAACGACGCGCTAAAGAGACTTGTGACGCCACATACTTTTCTAACATCACTTTTCACGCACACTTTGCGTAATATAACTCAATCATGCTTAGATAATCAGAACGACGCATTAAACAGACTTGAGACGCGAAATACTAATCTAGCATCACTTTTCACGCACGCTTTGCGTAGTATAACCTAACCATGCTTAGGTAATCGGAACGACGCGCTAGAGAGACTTGAGACGCTACATACTAATCTAGCTTTACTTTTCTCGCTCACTTCGCGTAATATACCTAACCATGCTTTGGTAATCGGAACGACGCGTTAGAGAGACTTGAGACGCGACATAAGCATGGTAATAAAAACGGCGCGTTACAGAGACTTGAGACGCGACCTACTAATCTAACGTCACTTTTCACGCAAACTTTGCGTAATATAACCTAACCATTCCTAGGTAATCGGAACGACGCATTAATGAGCCTGGAGACGGGACATACTAGTTTAGCATCCCTTTTCTCGCACACCTTGCGTAATATAACTTAACCGTGCTTAGGTAATCGAATCAACACGTTAAATACACTTGAGAAGCAACATACTAATCTAGCGTTACTTTTCTCGCACACATTGCATAATATAACCTAACCATGCTTGGGTAATCGGAATGACGCGTTAAAGAGACTTGAGACGCAACATACTAATCTAACGTCACTTTTGACCTAAACTTTGCATAATATAACCTAACCACGCTTAGGTAACCGGAACGACGGAATAAAGACCCTTGAGACGTGGCATACTAATCTAGCGTCAGTTTTCATGCACAATTTGCGTAATATAACTTAACAATGCTTTAAGTAATTGGAACGATGCGTTAAAGAGACTTGAGACGCGACAAACTAATTTAGCGTTACTTTTCTCGCACACTTTGCGTAATATAACCTAACCATTCTTGGGTAATCAGAACGACGCGTTAAAGAGACTTTAGACGCGACATACTAATACTGCGTCACGTCTCACGCACTCTTTGTGTAATATAACCTAACCATGCTTAGGTAATCGGAAGGACGCATTAAAGAGCCTTGAGATACGACATACTAATCTAACGTCACTTTTCAGGCACACCTTGCGTAATATAACCTAACCATGTATGTCGGAACGACGCAAAAAAGAGACTTGAGACGCAACTTACTAATCTAGCGTTGCTTTTCTCGCATACTTTGCGTAATATAACTTAACCATTCTTGGGTAATCGGAACGACTCGTTAAAGAGACTTGAGACGCGACATACTAATCTAGCGTCACTTTTCACGCACTCTTTGTGTAATATAACCTAACCATGCTTAGGTCATCGGAATGACGCGTTAAAGAGATCGTGACATACTTATTTAGCGTCACTTTTCACGCACACTTCGCGTAATATAACCTAACCATGCTTAGGTAATCGGAACGACGCGTTAAACAGACTTGAGACGTTGCATACTAATCTAGCGTCACTTTTCACGCACGCTTTGCGTAATATAACATAACCATGCTTAGGAAATCGGAACAACATGTTAAAGAGCATTGAGACGTGACATAATTATCTAGCGTCCTCCTTATTCATTCCTCTAAGAAAACGAGACATGGTTACTTCCATTTCCTCATGTAAATCTAGCCTAACCATTAACATCTCCATTTTTTTAAAGTAATCCTCAATATTCTTTGTACCTTGTCTTAAGTACTGAAGTTTTTGGTACAGCTCTCTTTGATAATATAAAGGTACAAATCTTCTTTTCATCACATCCTTAAGAGCTACCCAACTATTAATAGCATTTTCTCCACTTCTGCGCCGAGCTATTACCATTTGTTCATACCACATAATGGCATATTCAGTAAAATGACTAACCACTAACTTCATTTGCTTCTCATCAGAAAGATTATGGCAATCAAAAATGAGATCTACCCTTTTCTCCCACTCCAAATAGGCTTCAGGGTTAGTCTTACCGGCAAAATTAGGAATTTGAAATTTGATGCTACTTAGGTTTCTGTCCACATCATCGTGATTATTATGTCAATTGCCACCATAATGACCACCTGGATTGCCTCTACCAATATTAGGGTTTCTCCTCGCACCGGGACCAGCAACAAATCCTCTACCTAAGTTAGGTTCATGCCGATCAAACTCATCATAATCGTCATAATCAACATGTTGATGATGCCCATTATTATGAACTCCCATGTTCACTCCCACATTAAGTACATTAGCTCTCCCATTTATTGCATTTACACCCAAATTTGGAGCATTTTCCCTCACTTCTTGTCGATTTGCACCTACTGCCCCAGCAATTGCAGCAAGTTGCTCTTGCAAAGTCTGATTATTAAGCTCCATTCTTTCTAATCTTTCAACCAGATTAGCCATACTCCTTTGTACTCTTTCATTTTCTTGAAATTGTGCTAAAGGAATACCTTCATGAGGTAACCTAGTTGTATCATCACCAACCCGTTCACCCGTTGATCCACTTGACATAGTGACCCTGAAAAGGAAAGATGGCAGAATAGCAAAAAAATAAAAAGTTAAGAGCAAACAGATTCCTCACACACTCCCTCACGTGTTTGCACTCAAAAGATGGGGTTGTTCACTCGTGTTTAACACACAAAAATAATGATCTCACAAGGCTTAACTCACACAACTCAAGCTTTATATCAAGTATTCTTATTTGAATTAGTTCAACTACAAATTTCCAACCAAACCTTATGAAAATACTAAGGCTAATCACCTTAAAAACTACCGACCTTTCATTTTGTTTTCAATAACACCCCGACCTTGCAATTTCGTCAATTGCACCCTATTTCATATTTTTACGTTTCAATAGCATTCTAATTTAGAAAAATAGATGATTTTACTATTATAAGGATTAAATTTTATAAAACAATCAAATTTAAGGGTCATTTGATACCTTTTTCCACTTGGACAATTTCTAATAAGTTCCTAAACTTAAAAAACTTTCAAATAAGTCCTAAATTAAAAAAATTAATTAAATACATATACAATTAATTATTTAATTCAAATTAAATAAATACCTAAAACGGAATCCGCCATCCCCGCCACCCGCCGCTCTCTGGTCTTCACCGGCGACAAGCTGCTCTTCTTCCATGGAAGGATTTGTTTTGAATTTTAAAATATTATATAGCATTTTGAGCTTTTCAAAAATATGAAGGATTTGTTTTGAATTTTATCCAAATAAAAAGAGTTCAATTTAATACTTTAGGGTGCTATTGAAACGTAAAAATACGAAATAGGGTGCAATTGGCGAAACTACAAGGTTGGGGTAGGTCAGTAGTTTTTAAGGTGATTAGCCAAATACTAATAATCAAGTTTTAAATACTTAAGAAGCAAAAAACGCAATATATATCAAGAAAACAGCAAATGTGTATCCAGATCAAAGAAAACAGAATTGAAAGAAAAGAAAACTCAAATGGAATCAAAAGACAAATAAAAAAAATATCTAAATGCAAGAATATATTTAGGAAACAAGAAAAAAAAAGGTAAAGAAAAGCTATTTGGAAACTAATCAAAGAAAGCCTATAAAACTTTAATCTGATTTGAAAAGATCTTATATGGTGTCAATCTTTTCAAATTCGAATTTCTCAAATAGATCACTTAAAACAGCCTTAAACTTAATACAAATTCCCTTTAGATTAGAAAAAAAATTCAGAACTGATTTGCCAATTAATAACCCCTTTAATGCTCTTGATTTCCACCACTTCACTTGCTCACATTAATTTTTACAATCAAACTCACAAATATCAAAACCAACAAAAAAACCTTATAACTTCTTTAAGATTTTAGATTCTTTTCTCTCTTTTTTTATACTTTTTTTTATCTGAAATTTCAAGAACAAAATTCAAGATTCCTTTTTTTCTCTCTTTTTTTTGTATTTTTTTTTGTTTTTTTTCCTTTAAACAGCAAATTTAAGAACAAGAACACTAAATCAAACACATGAAATAAATGGATAACCAACCTGATTTTCAAGAGGCAAAGCTCTGATACCAAATGATACGAACCTTCAGCGATAGGCTATACGAACCCTTAATGCAACGCCTAAGAACCCGTATAATCACTAACCTAAAAACCCAATACCTATCTGATTCAAAACCCTAGGATCACTCTAGATCAGATTATAAAGATCAAGTGTAAATAGAACCTAAAAGATTAAGTCTTTTAAATCCTAATTACTAGCACGCCACAAAGATTGATCAGATCTTTGATAAGTGAAAAGCATTCAATATGAATACAAGAATAAAACAAGGCTTTCTATTAAGTATGTTATACAAAGCCCATTCTTCAGAATCTTCATTTGAATAAGTTTGAAGATTAGCCAAGCCTTGCATATAACCATTTAAGGTCTCTTGAAGCTTCTTGGCCCGTGACCTTGTAATTGTTCCTTGGGATAAACTCAACGGATCTTGGATATGCATTCTGCCCTCTTCATCAAGCCCATCAAAATTAGCATCTTCAAGCTTTTGAAGTCCTAGCCCATCTGAAACACAGTAGATTATTATGTCGTGTCTCAAGTCTATTTAACGCGTCGTTCCAATTACCTAAGCATGGTTTGGTTATAGTACGCAAAGTGTGCGTGAAAAGTGACGCTAAATTTATATGTCGCTTCTCAATTCTCTTTAACGCGTTATCCCGATTAACTAAGCATGGTTAGTTTATATTACGCAAAGTGTGAGTGAAAAGTGACGCTAGATTAGTATGTCGCCTCTCAAGTCTCTTTAACGCCTCGTTCCGATTACCCAAGCATGGTTAATTTATATTACTCAAAGTGTGTGTGAAAAGTGACGCTAGATTAGTATGTCGCTTCTCAAGTCTCTTTAACGTGTCGTTCTGATTACCCAAGCATGGTTAGTTACATTACACAAGGTGTGCGTGAAAAGTAACGCTAGATTAGTATGTCGCGTCTCAAGTGTCGTTGAGGCGTCGTTTCGCGTCTCAAGTGTCGTTAAGGCGTCGTACCGATTACCTAAGCATGGTTAGGTTATATTACGCAAAGTGTGCGTGAAAAATGACAATAGATTATTATGGCGCATCTCAAGTCTCTTTAACGCGTCGTAGCGATTATCTAAGCATGCTTAGGTTATTTTACGCAAATTTTGCGTGAAAAGTGACGCTAGATTAGTATGTCGCGACTCAAATCACTTTAACGCGTCGTTTAAATTACCTATGCATTGTTAGGTTATATTACGCAATGTGTGCGTGAAAACTGTCGCTAGTTTAGAATGTCGCATTTCAAGTCCATTTAACACGTCGTCCTGATTACCTAAGCATGGTTAGGTTATATTACGCAAAGTGTGCGTGAAAAGTGACGCTAGATTAGTATGTCGCGTCTCAAGTGTTTTTAACGCGTCGTTCCGATTACCTAAGCATGGTTAGGTTATATTACGCAAAGAGTGCGTAAAATGTGACGCTAGATTAGTATGGCGCGTTTCAAGTCTCTTTAACACGTCGTTTCGATTACCATGATTATGTCGCGTCACTAGTGTCTCTAACGCGTCGTTCTGATTACCTAAGCATGGTTGATTATATTACGCAAAGTGTGCGTGAAAAGTGACCATAAACTAGTATGTCGCTTCTTAATTCCCTACGTGTCGTTCCGATTACCTAAGCATGGTTAAGTTATTTTACGCAAAGTGTGCATGAAAAGTGCACTAGATTAGTATGTCGCTTCTCAAGTCTCTTTAACGCGTGTTTCGATTACTTAAGCATGGTAAGGTTATATTACGCAAAGTGTGCATGAAAAGTGACGCTAGATTAGTATGTCACGACTCAAGTCTCTTTAACGCGTCGTTCCGATTACCTAAGCATGGTTAGGTTATATTACGCAAAGTGTGCATGAAAAGGGACGCTAGATTAGTATATCGCGTCTCAAGTCTCTTTAATGCGTCGTTCCGATTACCTAAGCATAGTTAGGTTATATTACGCAAAGTGTGCGTGAAAAATGTTGTTAGAGTAGTATGGCGCGTCCTAAGTTTCTTTAATGCGTCGTTCCGATAACCTAAGCAAGGTTAGGTTTTATTACGCAAAGTGTGCGTGAAAAGTGACGCTAGATTAGTATGTCATGTCGTAACTCTCTTTAATGCGTCGTTCGGATTACCTAAGCATGGTTAGGTTATTTTACGCAAAGTATGCGTGAAAAGTGAAGCTAGATTCGTATGTCGGGTCTCTAGTCTCTTTTACGCGTTGTTCTGATTACCTAAGCATGGTTATGTTATATTACTCCAAGTGCGCGTTAAAAGAGTCGCTAGATTAGTATGTCGCGTCACAAGTCTCTTTCACGATTCGTTACGATTACCTAAGCATGGTTAGTTATATTATGCAAAGTGTGCGTAAAAAGTGACGCTAGATTAGAATGGCGCGTCTCAAGTCTCTTTAACGCGTCGTTTCGATTAGAATTCTTTTGTCACGTTACAAGTCTGTCTAACACGTCGTTCCGATAACCAAAGTATAAAGTGTGCGTGGAAATATACAATAGATTAGTATGTTGCGTCTCAAGTCTCTTTAACGCGTCGTTCCGATTACCTAAACATGGCTAGGTTATTTTTCACAAAGTGTGCGTAAAAAGTAACGCTAGATTAGTATGTCGCGTCTCAAGTCTCTGTAACGCGTCGTTCCGATTACCTAAGCATGGTTAGGTTATTTTACGCAAAGTTTGCGTGAAAAGTGACGCTAGATTAGTATGTCGTGTCTCAAGTCTCTTTAACGCGTCGTTCCGAATACCTAAGCATGGCTAGGTATATATTATGCGATGTGTGCGTGAAAACTGTTGTAAGGTTAGTATGTCGCATCTCAAGTCTCGATAACGCGTCGTTCCGATTACCTAAGCATGGGTAGGTTATATTAGCAAAGAGTGCGTGAATAGTGACGCTAGATTAGTATGTCGCGTCTCAAGTCTCTTTAACGCGTCGTTCCGATTACCTAAGCATGGCTAGGTTATATTATGCAATGTGTGCGTGAAAATTGTTGTAAGGTTAGTATGTTGCTCTTCAACGCATCGTTCCGATTACCTAAGCATGGTTAGGTTATATTACGCAAAGAGTGCGTGAATAGTGACGCTAGATTAGTAAGTCGCGTCTCAAGTCTCTTTAAAGCGTCGTTCCGATTGCCTAAGTATGGTTAGGTTATATTACGCAAAGTGTGAGTGAAAAGTGATGCTAAATTAGTATGACGCATCTCAAGTCATTTTAACATTTCGTTCCGATTCCTAAAGCATGGTTAGGTTATATTACGCAAAGTGTGCGTAAAAATTGACGATAGATTTGTATGGCGCGTTTCAAGACTCTTTAAGGCGTCGTTTCGATTACCATGCTAATGCCGTTTAACAAGTGTCTCTAACCGTCGTTCTGATTCCCTTAGCATGGTTAGGTTATTATGCAAAGTGTGCGTGAAAAGTGACGCTATATTAGAATTCCGCGCCTCAAGTCTCTATTACGCGTCGTTCCGATTACCTAAGTGCGTGTATAGTGACGCTAGATTAGTATGTCACCTTACAAGTCTCTCTAACGCCTCGTTCCGATAACCTAAGCATGGTTAGGTTATATTAAGCAAAGTGCGCGTGAAAAATGACGCCAGATTAGTATGTCGCGTCGCAAGTCTCTCTAACACGTCGTTCCGATTACCTAAGAATGGTTAGGTTGTTATACGCAAAGTGTGGGTGAAAGTTGACGCAATGCATCGTTCCGATTACCTAAGCATTGTTTGGTTATATTCATAAAGTGTGAGTGAAAAAGTAACAATAGATTAGTATGTCGTGTATCAAGTCTCTTTAACGCGTTGTTTCGATTACCTAAGCATAATTATGTTATTTTACGCAAAGTGTGCTTGAAAAGTAACGCTAGATTAGTATGTCAAATCTCAAGTCTCTTTAACGCGTGTTCCGATTACCTAAGCATGGTTAGGTTATATTACGCAAATTGTACGTGAAAAGTGACGCTATATTAGTATGTCGCTTCTCAAGTCTCTTTAACGCCTCATTCCGATTACCTAAGCATGGTTAGGTTATATTACGTAAAATGTGCATGAAAAGTGACAAGTATGTTGCGTCTCAAGTCTCTTTAAGGCGTCGGTTCGATTATCATGCGTATGTCGCATCACAAGTCTCTCTAACGCATCGTTCCGATTAGCAAAACATGGTTATTAGGTTATATTACGCAAAATGTGCATGAAAAGTGACACTAGATTAGTATGTCGCGTCTCAAGTGTCTTTATCGCGTCGTTCCGATTACCTAAGCATGGTTAGGTTATATTACGCAAAGAGTGCGTAAAATGTGACGCTAGATTAGTATGGCGCGTTTCAAGTCTCTTTAACACGTCGTTTTGATTACCATGATTATGTCGCGTCACTAGTGTCTCTAACGCGTCGTTCTGATTACCTAAGCACGGTTGATTATATTACGCAAATTGTGCGTGAAAAGTGACCATAAACTAGTATGTCGCTTCTTAATTCCCTACGTGTCGTTCCGATTACCTAAGCATGGTTAAGTTATTTTACGCAAAGTGTGCATGAAAAGTGCACTAGATTAGAATGTCGCTTCTCAAGTCTCTTTAACGCGTGTTTCGATTACTTATGCATGGTAAGGTTATATTACGCAAAGTGTGCATGAAAAGTGACGCTAGATTAGTATGTCACGACTCAAGTCTCTTTAACGCGTCGTTCCGATTAACTAAGCATGGTTAGGTTATGTTACGCAAAGTGTGCATGAAAAGGAACGCTAGATTAGTATATCGCGTCTCAAGTCTCTTTAATGCGTCGTTCCGATTACCTAAGCATAGTTAGGTTATATTACGCAAAGTGTGCGTGAAAAATGTTGTTAGAGTAGTATGGTGCGTCCTAAGTTTCTTTAATGCGTCGTTCCGATAACCTAAGCAAGGTTAGGTTTTATTACGCAAAGTGTGCGTGAAAAGTGACGCTAGATTAGTATGTCATGTCGTAACTCTCTTTAATGCGTCGTTCGGATTACCTAAGCATGGTTAGGTTATTTTACGCAAAGTATGCGTGAAAAGTGAAGCTAGATTAGTATGTCGGGTCTCAAGTCTCTTTAACGCATTGTTCTGATTACCTAAGCATGGTTATGTTATATTACTCCAAGTGCGAGTTAAAAGAGTCGCTAGATTAGTATGTCGCGTCACAAGTCTCTTTCACGATTCGTTACGATTACCTAAGCATGGTTAGTTATATTATGCAAAGTGTGCGTAAAAAGTGACGCTAGATTAGTATGGCGCGTCTCAAGTCTCTTTAACGCGTCGTTTCGATTAGAATTCTTTTGTCACGTTACAAGTCTGTCTAACACGTCGTTCCGATAACCAAAGTATAAAGTGTGCGTGGAAATATACAATAGATTAGTATGTTGCGTCTCAAGTCTCTTTAACGCGTCGTTCCGATTACCTAAACATGGCTAGGTTATTTTACACAAAGTGTGCGTAAAAAGTAATGCTAGATTAGTATGTCGCGTCTCAAGTCTCTGTAACGCGTCGTTCCGATTACCTAAGCATGGTTAGGTTATTTTACGCAAAGTTTGCGTGAAAAGTGACGCTAGATTAGTATGTCGTGTCTCAAGTCTCTTTAACGCGTCGTTCCGAATACCTAAGCATGGCTAGGTATATATTATGCGATGTGTGCGTGAAAACTGTTGTAAGGTTAGTATGTCGCATCTCAAGTCTCGATAACGCGTCGTTCCGATTACCTAAGCATGGTTAGGTTATATTAGCAAAGAGTGCGTGAATAGTGACGCTAGATTAGTATGTCGCGTCTCAAGTCTCTTTAACGCGTCGTTCCGATTACCTAAGCATGGCTAGGTTATATTATGCAATGTGTGCGTGAAAACTGTTGTAAGGTTAGTATGTTGCTCTTCAACGCATCGTTCCGATTACCTAAGCATGGTTAGGTTATATTATGCAAAGAGTGCGTGAATAGTGGCGCTAGATTAGTATGTCGCGTCTCAAGTCTCTTTAAATCGTCGTTCCGATTGCCTAAGTATGGTTAGGTTATATTACGCAAAGTGTGAGTGAAAATTGACGCTAAATTAGTATGACGCATCTCAAGTCATTTTAACGTGCCGTTCCGATTCCCAAAGCATGGTTAGGTTATATTACGCAAAGTGTGCGTAAAAATTGACGATAGATTTGTATGGCGCGTTTCAAGACTCTTTAAGGCGTCGTTTAGATTACCATGGTAATGCCGTTTAACAAGTGTCTCTAACGCGTCGTTCTGATTCCCTTAGCATGGTTAGGTTATTATGCAAAGTGTGTGTGAAAAGTGACGCTATATTAGAATTCCGCGCCTCAAGTCTCTATTACGCGTCGTTCCGATTACCTAAGTGCGTGAATAGTGACGCTAGATTAGTATGTCACCTCACAAGTCTCTCTAACGCCTCGTTCCGATAACCTAAGCATGGTTAGGTTATATTAAGCAAAGTGCGCGTGAAAAATGACGCCAGATTAGTATGTCGCGTCGCAAGTCTCTCTAACACGTCGTTCCGATTACCTAAGCATGGTTAGGTTGTTATACGCAAAGTGTGGGTGAAAGTTGACGCAATGCATCGTTCCGATTACCTAAGCATGGTTTGGTTATATTACATAAAGTGTGCGTGAAAAAGTAACAATAGATTAGTATGTCGCGTATCAAGTCTCTTTAACGCGTTGTTTCGATTACCTAAGCATAATTATGTTATTTTACGCAAAGTGTGCTTGAAAAGTAACGCTAGATTAGTATGTCAAATCTCAAGTCTCTTTAACGCGTGTTCCGATTACCTAAGCATGGTTAGGTTATATTACGCAAATTGTACGTGAGAAGTGACGCTATATTAGTATGTCGCTTCTCAAGTCTCTTTAACGCCTCATTCCGATTACGTAAGCATGGTTAGGTTATATTTTGTAAAGTGTTCTTGAAAAGTGAAGCTAGATTAGTATGTCGCGTCTCAAGTCTCTTTAATTCGTCGTTCTGATTACCTAAGCATGGTTAGGTTATATTACGTAAAATGTGCATGAAAAGTGACAAGTATGTTGCGTCTCAAGTCTCTTTAAGGCGTCGGTTCGATTATCATGCGTATGTCGCATCACAATTCTCTCTAACGCATCGTTCCGATTAGCAAAGCATGGTTATTAGGTTATATTACGCAAAGTGTGCATGAAAAGGGACGCTAGATTAGTATATCGCGTCTCAAGTCTCTTTAATGCATCGTTCCGATTACCTAAGCATAGTTAGGTTATATTACGCAAAGTGTGCGTGAAAAATGTTGTTAGAGTAGTATGGCGCGTCCTAATTTTCTTTAATGCGTCGTTCCGATAACCTAAGCAAGGTTAGGTTTTATTACGCAAAGTGTGCGTGAAAAGTGACGCTAGATTAGTATGTCATGTCGTAACTCTCTTTAATGCGTCGTTCAGATTACCTAAGCATGGTTAGGTTATTTTAAGCAAAGTATGCGTGAAAAGTGAAGCTAGATTAGTATGTCGGGTCTCAAGTCTCTTTAACGCGTTGTTCTGATTACCTAAGCATGGTTATGTTATATTTCTCCAAGTGCGCGTTAAAAGAGTCGCTAGATTAGTATGTCGCGTCACAAGTCTCTTTCACGATTCGTTACGATTACCTAAGCATGGTTAGTTATATTATGCAAAGTGTGCGTAAAAAGTGACGCTAGATTAGAATGGCGCGTCTCAAGTCTCTTTAACGCGTCGTTTCGATTAGAATTCTTTTGTCACGTTACAAGTCTGTCTAACACGTCGTTCCGATAACCAAAGCATGGTTAGGTTATATTGCGCAAAAGTGTGCATGGAAATATACAATAGATTAGTATGTTGCGTCTCAAATCTCTTTAACGCGTCGTTCCGATTACCTAAACATGGCTAGGTTATTTTACACAAAGTGTG
Source organism: Mercurialis annua (assembly GCF_937616625.2). Lineage (NCBI taxonomy): Eukaryota > Viridiplantae > Streptophyta > Magnoliopsida > Malpighiales > Euphorbiaceae > Mercurialis > Mercurialis annua. Next base: position 35,822,964 of record NC_065570.1, read on the forward strand.
CGTGAAAAGTAACGCTAGATTAGTATGTCGCGTCTCAAGTCTCTGTAACGAGTCGCTCCGATTACCTAAGCATGATTAGGTTATTTTACGCAAAGTTTGCGTGAAAAGTGACGCTAGATTAGTATGTCGTGTCTCAAGTCTCTTTAACGCGTCGTTCCGAATACCTAAGCATGGCTAGGTATATATTATGCGATGTGTGCGTGAAAACTGTTGTAAGGTTAGTATGTCGCATCTCAAGTCTCGATAACGCGTCGTTCCGATTACCTAAGCATGGTTAGGTTATATTAGCAAAAAGTGCGTGAATAGTGACGCTAGATTAGTATGTCGCATCTCAAGTCTCTTTAACGCGTCGTTCCGATTACCTAAGCATGGCTAGGTTATATTATGCAATGTGTGCGTGAAAACTGTTGTAAGGTTAGTATGTTGCTCTTCAACGCATCGTTCCGATTACCTAAGCATGGTTAGGTTATATTACGCAAAGAGTGCGTGAATAGTGACGCTAGATTAGTATGTCGCGTCTCAAGTCTCTTTAAAGCGTCGTTCCGATTCACAAAGCATGGTTAGGTTATATTACGCAAAGTGTGCGTAAAAATTGACGATAGATTTGTATGGCGCGTTTCAAGACTCTTTAAGGTGTCGTTTCGATTACCATGCTAATGCCGTTTAACAAGTGTCTCTAACGCGTCGTTCTGATTCCGTTAGCATGGTTAGGTTATTATGCAAAGTGTGCGTGAAAAGTGACGCTATATTAGAATTCCGCGCCTCAAGTCTCTATTACGCGTCGTTCCGATTACCTAAGTGCGTGAATAGTGACGCTAGATTAGTATGTCACCTCACAAGTCTATCTAACGCCTCGTTCCGATAACCTAAGCATGGTTAGGTTATAATAAGCAAAGTGCGCGTGAAAAATGACGCCAGATTAGTATGTCGCGTCGAAAGTCTCTCTAACACGTCGTTCCGATTACCTAAGCATGGTTAGGTTGTTATACGCAAAGTGTGGGTGAAAGTTGACGCAATGCATCGTTCCGATTACCTAAGCATGGTTTGGTTATATTACATAAAGTGTGCGAGAAAAAGTAACAATAGATTAGTATGTCGCGTATCAAGTCTCTTTAACGCGTTGTTTCGATTACCTAAGCATAATTATGTTATTTTACGCAAAGTGTGCTTGAAAAGTAACGCTAGATTAGTATGTCAAATCTCAAGTCTCTTTAACGCGTGTTCCGATTACCTAAGCATGGTTAGGTTATATTACGCAAATTGTACGTGAAAAGTGACGCTATATTAGTATGTCGCTTCTCAAGTCTCTTTAACGCCTCATTCCGATTACGTAAGCATGGTTAGGTTATATTTCGTAAAGTGTGCTTGAAAAGTGACGCTAGATTAGTATGTCGCGTGTCAAGTATCTTTAATGCGTCGTTCTGATTACCTAAGCATGGTTAGGTTATATTACGTAAAATGTGCATGAAAAGTGACAAGTATGTTGCGCCTCAAGTCTCATTAAGGCGTCGGTTCGATTATCATGCGTATGTCGCATCACAAGTCTCTCTAACGCGTCGTTCCGATTAGCAAAACATGGTTATTAGGTTATATTACGCAAAATGTGCATGAAAAGTGACACTAGATTAGTATGTCGCGTCTCAAGTGTCTTTAACGCGTCGTTCCGATTACCTAAGCAAGGTTAGGTTATATTACGCAAAGAGTGCGTAAAATGTGACGCTAGATTAGTATGGCGCGTTTCAAGTCTCTTTAACACCTCGTTTCGATTACCATGATTATGTCGCGTCACTAGTGTCTCTAACGCGTCGTTCTGATTACCTAAGCATGGTTGATTATATTACGCAAAGTGTGCGTGAAAAGTGACCATAAACTAGTATGTCGCTTCTTAATTCCCTACGTGTCGTTCCGATTACCTAAGCATGGTTAAGTTATTTTACGCAAAGTGTGCATGAAAAGTGCAGTAGATTAGTATGTAGCTTCTCAAGTCTCTTTAACGTGTGTTTCGATTACTTAAGCATGGTAAGGTTATATTACGCAAAGTGTGCATGAAAAGTGACGCTAGATTAGTATGTCACGACTCAAGTCTCTTTAACGCGTCGTTCCGATTACCTAAGCATGGTTAGGTTATATTACGCAAAGTGAGCATGAAAAGGGACGCTAGATTAGTATATCGCGTCTCAAGTCTCTTTAATGCGTCGTTCCGATTACCTAAGCATAGTTAGGTTATATTGCGCAAAGTGTGCATGAAAAATGTTGTTAGAGTAGTATGGCGCGTCCTAAGTTTCTTTAATGCGTCGTTCCGATAACCTAAGCAAGGTTAGGTTTTATTACGCAAAGTGTGCGTGAAAAGTGACGGTAGATTAGTATGTCATGTCGTAACTCTCTTTAATGCGTCGTTCGGATTACCTAAGCATGGTTAGGTTATGTTACGCAAAGTATGCGTGAAAAGTGAAGCTAGATTCGTATGTCGGGTCTCCAGTCTCTTTTACGCGTTGTTCTGATTACCTAAGCATGGTTATGTTATATTACTCCAAGTTCGCGTTAAAAGAGTCGCTAGATTAGTATGTCGCGTCACAAGTCTCTTTCACGATTCGTTACGATTACCTAAGCATGGTTAGTTATATTATGCAAAGTGTGCGTAAAAAGTGACGCTAGATTAGAATGGCGCGTCTCAAGTCTCTTTAACGCGTCGTTTCGATTAGAATTCTTTTGTCACGTTACAAGTCTGTCTAACACGTCGTTCCGATAACCAAAGTATGGTTAGGTTATATTTCTTAAAGTGTGCGTGGAAATATACAATAGATTAGTATGTTGCGTATCAAGTCTCTTTAACGCGTCGTTCCGATTACCTAAACATGGCTAGGTTATTTTACACAAAGTGTGCGTGAAAAGTAACGCTAGATTAGTATGTCGCGTCTCAAGTCTCTGTAACGCGTCGTTCCGATTACCTATGCATGGTTAGGTTATTTTACGTAAAGTTTGCGTGAAAAGTGACGCTAGATTAGTATGTCGTGTCTCAAGTCTATTTAACGCGTCGTTCCGAATACCTAAGCATGGCTAGGTATATATTATGCGATGTGTGCGTGAAAACTGTTGTAAGGTTAGTATGTCGCATCTCAAGTCCCGATAACGCTTCGTTCCGATTACCTAAGCATGGTTAGGTTATATTAGCAAAGAGTGCGTGAATAGTGACGCTAGATTAGTATGTCGCGTCTCAAGTCTCTTTAACGCGTCGTTCCGATTACCTAAGCATGGCTAGGTTATATTATGCAATGTGTGCGTGACAACTGTTGTGAGGTTAGTATGTTGCTCTTCAACGCATCGTTCCGATTACCTAAGCATGGTTAGGTTATATTACGCAAAGAGTGCGTGAATAGTGACGCTAGATTAGTAAGTCGCGTCTCAAGTCTCTTTAAAGCGTCGTTCCGATTGCCTAAGCATGATTAGGTTATATTACGCAAAGTGTGAGTGAAAAGTGACGCTAAATTAGTATGACGCATCTCAAGTCATTTTAACGTGTCGTTCCGATTCCCAAAGCATGGTTAGGTTATATTACGCAAAGTGTGCGTAAAAATTGACGATAGATTTGTATGGCGCGTTTCAAGACTTTTTAAGGCGTCGTTTCGATTACCATGGTAATGCCGTTTAACAAGTGTCTCTAACGCGTCGTTCTGATTCCCTTAGCATGGTTAGGTTATTATGCAAAGTGTGCGTGAAAAGTGACGCTATATTAGAATTCCGCGCCTCAAGTCTCTATTACGCGTCGTTCCGATTACCTAAGTGCGTGAATAGTGACGCTAGATTAGTATGTCACCTCACAAGTCTCTCTAACGCCTCGTTCCGATAACCTAAGCATGGTTAGGTTATATTAAGCAAAGTGCGCGTGAAAAATGACGCCAGATTAGTATGTCGCGTCGCAAGTCTCTCTAACACGTCGTTCCGATTACCTAAGCATGGTTAGGTTGTTATACGCAAAGTGTGGGTGAAAGTTGACGCAATGCATCGTTCCGATTACCTAAGCATGGTTTGGTTATATTACATAAAGTGTGCGTGAAAAAGTAACAATAGATTAGTATGTCGCGTATCAAGTCTCTTTAACGCGTTGTTTCGATTACCTAAGCATAATTATGTTATTTTACGCAAAGTGTGCTTGAAAAGTAACGCTAGATTAGTATGTCAAATCTCAAGTCTCTTTAACGCGTGTTCCGATTACCTAAGCATGGTTAGGTTATATTACGCAAATTGTACGTGAGAAGTGACGCTATATTAGTATGTCGCTTCTCAAGTCTCTTTAACGCCTCATTCTGATTACGTAAGCATGGTTAGGTTATATTTCGTAAAGTGTGCTTGAAAAGTGACGCTAGATTAGTATGTCGCGTCTCAAGTCTCTTTAATTCGTCGTTCTGATTACCTAAGCATGGTTAGGTTATATTACGTAAAATGTGCATGAAAAGTGACAAGTATGTTGCGTCTCAAGTCTCTTTAAGGCGTCGGTTCGATTATCATGCGTATGTCGCATCACAAGTCTCTCTAACGCGTCGTTCCGATTAGCAAAGCATGGTTATTAGGTTATATTACGCAAAATGTGCATGAAAAGTGACACTAGATTAGTATGTCGCGTCTCAAGTGTCTTTAACGCGTCGTTCCGATTACCTAAGCATGGTTAGGTTATATTACGCAAAGAGTGCGTAAAATGTGACGCTAGATTAGTATGGCGCGTTTCAAGTCTCTTTAACACCTCGTTTCGATTACCATGATTATGTCGCGTCACTAGTGTCTCTAACGCGTCGTTCTGATTACCTAAGCATGGTTGATTATATTACGCAAAGTGTGCGTGAAAAGTGACCATAAACTAGTATGTCGCTTCTTAATTCCCTACGTGTCGTTCCGATTACCTAAGCATGGTTAAGTTATTTTACGCAAAGTGTGCATGAAAAGTGCACTAGATTAGTATGTCGCTTCTCAAGTCTCTTTAACGCGTGTTTCGATTACTTAAGCATGGTAAGGTTATATTACGCAAAGTGTGCATGAAAAGTGACGCTAGATTAGTATGTCACGACTCAAGTCTCTTTAACGCGTCGTTCCGATTACCTAAGCATGGTTAGGTTATATTACGCAAAGTGTGCATGAAAAGGGACGCTAGATTAGTATATCGCGTCTCAAGTCTCTTTAATGCGTCGTTCCGATTACCTAAGCATGGTTAGGTTATATTACGCAAAGTGTGCATGAAAAGGGACGCTAGATTAGTATATCGCGTCTCAAGTCTCTTTAATGCGTCGTTCCGATTACCTAAGCATAGATAAGTTGTATTACGCAAAGTGTGCGTGAAAAATGTTGTTAGAGTAGTATGGCGCGTCCTAAGTTTCTTTAATGCGTCGTTCCGATAACCTAAGCAAGTTTAGGTTTTATTACGCAAAGTGTGCGTGAAAAGTGACGCTAGATTAGTATGTCATGTCGTAACTCTCTTTAATGCGTCGTTCGGATTACCTAAGCATGGTTAGGTTATTTTACGCAAAGTATGCGTGAAAAGTGAAGCTAGATTAGTATGTCGGGTCTCAAGTCTCTTTAACGCGTTGTTCTGATTACCTAAGCATGGTTATGTTATATTACTCCAAGTGTGCGTGGAAATATACAATAGATTAATATGTTGCGTCTCAAGTCTCTTTAACGCGTCGTTCCGATTACCTAAACCTGGCTAGGTTATTTTACACAAAGTGTGCGTGAAAAGTAACGCTAGATTAGTATGTCGCGTCTCAACTCTCTGTAACGCGTCGTTCCGATTACCTATGCATGGTTAGGTTATTTTACGCAAAGTTTGCGTGAAAAGTGACGCTAGATTAGTATGTCGTGTCTCAAGTCTCTTTAACGCGTCGTTCGGAATACCTAAGCATGGCTAGGTATATATTATGCGATGTGTGCGTGAAAACTGTTGTAAGGTTAGTATGTCGCATCTCAAGTCTCGATAACGCGTCGTTCCGATTACCTAAGCATGGTTAGGTTATATTAGAAAAGAGTGCGTGAATAGTGACGCTAGATTAGTATGTCGCGTCTCAAGTCTCTTTAACGCGTCGTTCCGATTACCTAAGCATGGCTAGGTTATATTATGCAATGTGTGCGTGAAAACTGTTGTAAGGTTAGTATGTTGCTCTTCAACGCATCGTTCCGATTACCTAAGCATGGTTAGGTTATATTACGCAAAGAGTGCGTGAATAGTGACGCTAGATTAGTATGTCGCGTCTCAAGTCTCTTTAATGCGTCGTTCCGATTGCCTAAGCATGGTTAGGTTATATTACGCAAAGTGTGAGTGAAAAGTGACGCTAAATTAGTATGACGCATCTTTAGTCATTTTAACGTGTCGTTCCGATTCCCAAAGCATGGTTAGGTTATATTACGCAAAGTGTGCGTGAAAAGTTACGCTAGATTAGTATGTCGCGTCTCAAGTCTCTTTAACGCGCCGTTCCTAATACCCAAGAATGGTTTGGTTATATTACGCAAAGTGTCCGATTACCTAAGCATGGTTAGGTTATATTACGCAATGTGTGCGAGAAAACTGACGCTGGATTAGTATGTCGCGTCTCAAGGCTCTTTAATGCGTCGTTCCGATTACCTAAGCATGGCTAGGTTATATTACGCAAAGTTTGTGTTAAAAGTGACGCTAGATTAGTATGTCGCGTCTCAAGTCTCTTTAACGCGTCATTTTGATTACCATGCTTATGTCGTGTCACAAGTCTCTCTAACGCGTCGCATCAATTACCAAAGCATGGTTAGGTTATATTACGCAAAGTGTGCGTGAAAAGGATCAATAGATTAAGTATGTCGCATCAAAAGTCTCTTTAACGCGTCGTTCCGATTAACTAAGCATGGTTAGGTTATATTACGCAAAGTTTGTGTGAAAAGTGACGCTAGATTAGTATGTCTTGTCTCAAGTCTCTTTAACCCGACGTTACGCAAACTGTGCGTATAAAGTGACGCTAGATTAATATGTTTCGTCCCAAATCTCTTTAACGCATCGTTTCGATTACCATGCTAATCTCGCGTCACGAGTCTCTTTATTGCGTCGTTCCGATTACCTAATCATGGTTAGGTTATATTACGCAAAGTGTTCGTGAAAAGTGTCGCTAGACTAGTATGTCGCATCTCAAATCTCTCTAACGCGTCGTTGAAATTTCCTAAGCATGGTTAAGTTATATTACGCAAAGTGTGCGTGAAAAGTGACGATGGATTAGTATGTCGCATCTCAAGTCTCTTTTACGCATAGTTCCAATTTGCTATGGTTAGGTTATATTACGCAAAGAGTGCGTGAAAAGTGAAGCTAGATTAGTATGTCGCGTCTCAAGTCTCTTTAACGCGTCATTCTAATTACCCAAGAATGGTTAGGTTATATTATGCAAAGTGTGCGAGAAAAGTAACGCTACATTAGTATGTCACGTCTAAAGTCTCTTTATTGCGTCGTTGCAATTACCTAAGCATAGAATAGTATGTCGCGTCGCAAGGTGTGCTTGAAAAGTGACGCTAGAATAGTATGTCGCGTCTCAAGGCTCTTTAATGTGTCGTTCCGATTACCTAAGCATAGTTAGGTTATATTATGCAAAGTTTGTGTGAAAAGTGATGGTAGATTAGTATGTCGCGTCTCAAGTCTCTTAAACTCGTCGTTTCGATTACCATGCTAATGTCGCATCACAAGTCTCTCTAACGCGTCGTTCCTATTACCTAAGCATGGTTTAAGGCGTCGTTCCGATTACCTAAACATGGTTAGGTTACATTACGCAAAGAGTGCGTGAAAAGTGACGCTAGATTAGAATGGCGCGTCTCAAGTCTCTTTAACGACTCGTTTCGATTACCATGCTTATGTCGCGTCACAAGTCTCTCAAACACGTCGTTCTGATTACCTAAGCATGGTTATATTACGCAAAGGGTGCGTGAAACGTGACGCTAAATTAGTACGTCGCGTCTCAATTCTCTTTAACGCGTTGTTAGGTTATATTACGCAAAGCATGCGTGAAAAGTGACGCTAGATTAGTATGTCGCGTCTCAAGTCTGTTTAACGCGTCGTTCCGATTACCTAAGCATGGTTCGGTTATATAAGTATGTCGCATTCTCTTAAACGAGTTGTCCCGATTACCTAAGCATGGTTAGGTGATATTACCCAAAGAGTGCGTGAAAAGTGACGCTATATTAATGTGTCGCCTCTCAAGTCTCTTTAACGCGTTGTTCCGATTACCTAAGAATTGTTAGGTTATATTACGCAAAGTGTGCGAGAAAAGTAACGCTAGATTAGTATGTCTCGTCTCAAGTCTCTTTAACGTGTCGTTCCGATTAGCTAAGCATGGGTAGGTTACGAAAGGTGTGTGTGAAAAGTGACGCTAGATTAGTATATCGCTTCTCAAGGCGCACTAATCTAGCGTCACTTTTCACGCACACTCTGTGTAATATAACCTAACCATGCTTAGGTAATCGGAAGGACGCGTTAGAGGGACTTGCGACGCGACATACTTATCTAGCGTCACTTTTCACGCGCACTTTGCGTAATATAACCTAGCCATGCTTAGGTAATCGGAACGACGCATTTGAGAGACTTGTGACGCGACATACTAATCTCTCGTCACTATTAACGCACTCTTTGCGTAATATACCTAACCATGCTTAGGTAATCGGAACGACGCGTTAAAGACACTTGAGACGCGACATACTAATCCAGTGTCACTTTTCATGCACATTTTGCGTAATATAACCTAATAACCATGCTTTGCTAATCGGAACGATGCGTTAGAGAGACTTGTGATGCGACATACGCATGATAATCGAACCGACGCCTTAAAGAGACTTGAGACGCAACATACTTGTCACTTTTCATGCACATTTTACGTAATATAACCTAACCATGCTTAGGTAATCAGAACGACGCATTAAAGAGACTTGAGACGCGACATACTAATCTAGCGTCACTTGTCAAGCACACTTTACGAAATATAACCTAACCATGCTTACGTAATCGGAATGAGGCGTTAAAGAAACTTGAGAAGCGACATACTAATATAGCGTCACTTTTCACGTACAATTTGCGTAATATAACCTAACCATGCTTAGGTAATCGGAACACGCGTTAAACAGACTTGAGATTTGACATACTAATCTAGCGTTACTTTTCAAGCACACTTTGCGTAAAATAACATAATTATGCTTAGGTAGTCGAAACAACGCGTTAAAGAGACTTGATACGCGACATACTAATCTATTGTTACTTTTCACGCACACTTTATGTAATATAACCAAACAATGCTTAGGTAATCGGAACGATGCATTGCGTCAACTTTCACCCACACTTTGCGTATAACAACCTAACCATGCTTAGGTAATCGGAACGACGTGTTAGAGAGACTTGCGACACGACATACTAATCTGGCGTCATTTTTCACGCGCACTTTTCTTAATATAACCTAACCATGCTTAGGTTATCGGAACGAGGCGTTAGAGAGACTTGTGAGGTGACATACTAATCTAGCGTCACTATTCACGCACTTAGGTAATCGGAACGACGCGTAATAGAGACTTGAGGCACGGAATTCTAATATAGCGTCACTTTTCACGCTCACTTTGCATAATAACCTAACCATGCTAAGGGAATCCGAACGACGCGTTAGAGACACTTGTTAAACGGCATTAGCATGGTAATCGAAACGACGCCTTAAAGAGTCCTGAAATGCGCCATACAAATCTATCGTCAATTTTTACGCACACGTTGCGTAATATAACCTAACCATGCTTTGGGAATCGGAACGACACGTTAAAATGACTTGAGATGCGTCATGCTAATTTAGCGTCACTATTCACTCACACTTTACGTAATATAACATAACCATGCTTAGGCAATCTGAACGACGCTTTAAAGAGACTTGAGACGCGACATACTAATCTAGCCATGCTTAGGTAATCGGAACGATGCGTTTAAGAGCAACATACTAACCTTACAACAGTTTTCACGCACACATTGCATAATATAACCTAGCCATGCTTAGGTAATCGGAACGACGCGTTAAAGAGACTTGAGACGCGACATACTAATCTAGCGTCACTATTCACGCACTCTTTGCTAATATAACCTAACCATGCTTAGGTAATCGGAACGACGCGTTAAAGAGACTTGAGACGCGCCATACTAATCTAGCGTCACTTTTCACGCACACTTTGCGTCATATAACCTTACCATGCTTAGGTAATCGGAACGACGCGTTAAAGAGACTTGAGCCGCGAAATACTAATCTATTTTTACTTTTCACGCACACTTTGCATAAAATCGAAACGACGCGTTAGAGAGACTTGTGATGCGATATAAGCATGGTAATCGAAACGACGCGTTAAAGAGACTTGAGACGCGACATACTAATCTAGCGTCATTTTTCACGCAAACTTTGCATAATATAACCTAACCATGCTTAGGTAATCGGAACGATGCGTAACTTGAGACGCGACATACTAATCTAGCGTTACTTTTCATGCACACTTTGCGTAATATAACTTAAACATGCTTAGCTAATCGCAACGACGCGATAAATAGACTCGCGACGCGACATTCTATTTAATTGTAATTTTTCACTCACACTCTGCGTAATATAACCTAACCATGCTTTGGTAATTGGAATGACGCGTTAGAGAAAGTTGTGACGCGACATAAGCATGATAATCGAAACGACGCGTTAGATAGACTTCAAACGCGCCATACTAATCTATCATCACTTTTTACGCACACTTGCGTAATATAACCTAACCATGCTTAGGAAATTAGAACAATGTGTTAAAGAAACTTGAGACGTCACATACTAATCTAGCATCACTTTTCACGCACACTTTGCGTAATATAACCTTACCATGCTAAGGTTATCTTAACGTCGCGTTACAGAGACTTGAAACGCGACATACTAATCTAGCGTCTCTTTTCACGCACACTTTGCTTAATATAACCTAACCATGCTTAGGTAATCAGAACGACGCGCTATAGAGAATTGAGACGTGACAAATTAATCTAGCGTCACTTTTCAAGCACACTTTGCGTAATATAACATAACCATGCTTATGTAATCAGAGTGACGCGTTAAAGAGACTTGAGACGCGGCATACTAATCTAGCGTCACTTTTCACGCACATTTTACGTAATATAACCTAACCATGCTTTGGTGATCGAAATGACGCGTTAAACAGACTTGAGACGCGCCATACTAAACTACCGTCAATTTTTACACACACTTTGCGTTATATAACATAACCATGCTTAGGTAATTGGAACGACGCGTTAAAGAGACTACAGATGAGACATACAAATCTAGCGTCACTTTTTTTCGCACACTTTACCTAATAACCTAACCATGCTTAGGTAAGCGGTTAGACTTGAGACTCAACATACTAATCTATTTTCACTTTTCACACACACTATGGGTAATATAACCTAACCATGCTTATGTAGTCGGAACGACGCGTTAAAGAGACTTGAGACGCGACATACAAATCTAGCGTCACTTTTCACGCACACTTTGCCTAATATTACCTAACCATGCTTAAGTAATTGGAACGACGCGTTAAACAGACTTGAGACGCGACATACTAATATAGCGTCACCGTAATATGACCTAACCATGCTTAGGTAATTGGAACGACGCGTTAAATAGACTTGAGATGCGATATACTAATCTATGGTCATTTTTCACGTACATTTTACGTAATATAACCTAACCATGATTAGGTAATCAGAACAACGCGTTAGGGAGCCTTGTGACGCGACATAAGCATGGTAATCAAAATGACGCGTTAAACAGACTTGAGACGCGCCATACTAATCTACCGTCAATTTTTACACACACTTCGCGTAATATAACCTAATCATGCTTAGGTAATCGGAATGACGCGTCAAAGAGACTTGAGATGCGACATACTAATCTAGCGTCACTTTTCTCGCACTTTTTACCTAATATAACCTAACCATGCTTAGGTAATCGGAACGACGCGTTAAATAGACTTGAGACGCAACATACTAATCTATTGTCACTTTTCACACACACTATGCGTAATATAACCTAACCATGCTTAGGTAATCGGAACGACGCGTTAAAGAGAATTGAGACGCGACATAAAAATCTAGCGTCACTTTTTACGCACACTTTGCCTAATATAACCTAACCATGCTTAGGTAATCGGAACAACGCGTTAAATAGACTTGAGACGCGATATACTAATCTAGCGTCACTTTTCACGCATACTTTGTGTAATATAACCTAACCATGCTTAGGTAATCGGAACGACGCGTTAAAGAGACTTGAGCCACGATATACTAATCTATTTTTACTTTTCACGCACACTTTGCGTAGCATAACCTAACCATGCTTTGGTAATCGGAACGACGCGTTAGAGAGACTTGTGAAACGACATAAGCATGGTAATCGAAACGACGCGTCAAAGAGACTTAAGACACAACATACTAATCTAGCGTCACTTTTCACGCAAACTTTGCATAACCTAACCTAACCATGCTTAGGTAATCGGAACAACTCGTAAAAGATCCTTAAGACACGACATACTAATCTAGCGTCACTTTTCACGCACACTTTGCGTAATACTAACCATGCTTAGCTAATCGTAACGACGCGTTAAATAGACTTGCGACGTGACATTCTAATCAATTGTAATTTTTCACTCACACTCTGCGTAATATAACCTAACAATGCTTAGGTAATAGAAACGACGCGTTAAAGACACTTGAGACACAACATACTAATCTAGCGTTAGTTTTCACGCACACTTTGCGTATTATAACCTAACCATGTCTAGGTAATCGGAACGACAAGTTAAAGAGACTTGTGATGCAACATATTAATCAATTGTTACTTTTCACGCACACTTCGCGTACTATAACCTAACCATGCTTAGGTAATCAGAACGACGCGTTAGAGAGACTTCTGACGCGACATAAGCATGGTAATCGATAGGACGCGTTAATGAGACTTGAGACGCGCCGTATTAATCTAGCGTCGCTTTTTACGCACACATTGCGTAACATAACTTAACCATGGTTAGGAAATCGGAACGATGCGTTAGAGAGACTTGAGACGCGACATACTAATCTAAAGTCAATTTTCAATCACACTTTGTGCAATATAACCTAACCATGCTTAGCTAATCGGAACAACGCGCTAAAGAGACTTGTGACGCGAAATACTATAACCAAACCATGCTTGGGTAATCCGAACGACGCGGTAAAGAGACTTAAGATGCGACATACTAATCGATTGTCACTTTTAACGCACACTTTGCATAATATAACCTAACCATGGTTAGTTAATCGGAACGACGCATTAGAGAGACTTCAGACGCGACATACTATCCTAGCATTACTTTTCACGCGTACTTTACGTAATATAACCTAACCATGCGTAGGAAATCAGAACGACGCGTTAGAGAGACTTGTGACGCGACATAAGCATGGTAATTGAAATGACGCGTTAAAGAGACTTGAGACGCGCCATACTAATCTAGCGTCACTTTTCACGCACATTTTGCGTAATATAACCTAACCATGCTTAGATAATTGGAACGACGAGTTAAAGACACTTGAGATACGACATACTAATCTAGCGTCAGTTTTCACGCACACTTTGCGTAATATAAACTAACCATGCCTAGGTAATCGGAACAACGCGTTAAATAGACTTGAGACGCCACATACTAATCTATTGTCACTTTTCACACACACTTTGCGTAATATAACCTAACCATGCTCAGGTAATCGGAACGACGAAATAAGAGACTTGAGCCACGACATACTAATCTATTATTACTTTTCACGCACACTTTGCGTAGCATAACCTAACCATGCTTTGGTAATCAGAACAACCCGTTAGAGAGACTTGTGAAGCGAGATAAGCATGGTAATCGAAACGATGCGTTAAAGAGACTTAAGACGTGACATACTAATCTAGCGTCACTTTTCACTCAAACTTTGCATAACCTAACCTAACCATACTTAGGTAATCGGAACAACTCGTAAAAGAGCCTTGAGACACGACATACTAATCTAGCGTCACTTTTCCCACACACTTTGCGTACTATAACCTAACCATGCTTTGCTAATCGAACGACACGTTAGAGACTTGTGACCCGACATAAGCATCGTAATCGAAGCGATGCGTTAAAGAGACTTGAGACGCGACATACTTATCTAGCGTCACTTTTCAAGCTAACTTTGCGTAATATAACCTAACCATGCTTAGGTACTCGGAAAAAATCGTTAATGAGAATTGAGACGCGACAAATTAATCTAGCGTCACTATTCAAGAACACTTTGCGTAATATAATCTAACCATGCTTAGGCAATTGGAACGATGTGATAAAGAGACTTAAGACGCGAAAAACTAATCTAGCGTCACTTTTCACGCACAATCCGCGTAATATAGCCCAACCATGGTTAGGTAATCAGAACGACGCGTTAGAGAGACTTATGACGCGACATAACCATGGTAATCGGAACAACACATTAATAATATAACCTAACGATGCATAGGAAATCGGAACGACACGTTAAACAGACTTGAGATGCGACATACTAATCTAGTGTCACTTTTCACGCACACTGTGCATAATATAACCTAACCATGCTTAGGTAACGACACGTTAAACAGACTTGAGATGCGACATACTAATCTAGCGTCACTTTTCACGCACGCTTTGCGTAATATAACCTAACGATGCATAGGAAATCTGAACACCACGTTAGAGAGACTTAAGACGCGACATACTAATCTATTGTCATTTCTCACGCAGACTTCGCGCAATATAACCTAACCATGCTTAAGTAATTGGAAGACGCGTTAAATATACTTGAGATGCGATATACTAATCTATTGTCATTTTTCACGCACACTTTGCGTAATATAACCTAATTATGCTTAAGTAATCAGAACGACGCGTTAGAAAACTTCCGACGCGACATAAGCATGGTAATCGATACGACGCGTTAAAGAGACTTGAGACGCGCCATACTAATCTAGCGTCACTTTTTACACACACTTTGCGTAATATAACCTAGCCATAAGGGTGATAGGAACGACGCGTTAAAGAGACTTGAGACGCGACATACTAATCTAGCATCACTTTTCACGCACACTTTGCCTAATATAACCTAACCATGCTTAGGTAATTGGGACGGTGCGTTAAACAGACTTGAGACGCGACATACTAATCTAGTTTCACTTTTCACGCACGCTTTGCGTAATATAACCTAACCATGCTTAGGTAATTAGAACGATGCGTTAAATAGACTTGAGACGCGATATACTAATCTATTGTCATTTTTCACGCACACTTTGCGTAATATAGCCTAACCATGCTTAGGTAATAAGAACGACGCGTTAGAGAGACTTCTGACGAGAAATATGCATGGTAATCGATACGACGTGTTCTTGAGACGCGCCATATTAATCTAGCGTCACTATTTATACACACTTTGTGTAATATAACCTAACCATGCTTAGGTAACTGGAACAAAGCGTTAAAGAGACGTGAGACGCGGCATACTAATCTAACGTCACTTTTCACGCACACTTTTCGTATTATAACCTAACCATACTTAGGTAATCAAAACGACACGTTAGAGAGACCTGTGATGCGACATAAGTATTGTAATCAAAACGACACGTTAAATAGACTTGTGACGAAACATACTAATCTAGGGTCACTTTTTACGCACACTTTGTGTAGTATAATCTAACCATTCTTAGGTAATCGGAACAACACGTTAAAGAGACTTGAGATGCGACATACTAATCTAGCGTTACTTTTCACGCACACTTTGCCTAATATAGCCTAACCATTCTTAGGTAATCGGAACTACGCGTTAAATAGACTAGCGTCACGTTTACGAACACCTTCGTAATATAACCTAACCATGCTTAGGTAATAGGAACGATTCGTTAAATAGACTTGAGACGGGACATCCTAATCTATTGTCATTTTTCATGCAACTTTGCGTAATATACCCTAACCATGCTCAGGTAATCAGAACGACGCGTTAGAAAGACTTGTGACTCAACATAAGCATGGTAATTGAAACGATGCGCTAAACAGACTTGAGACGTGCCATACTAATCTAGCGTCGCTTTTTACGCACACTTTGTGTAATATAACCTAACCACGCATAGGTAATCGGAACGATGCGTTGAAGAGACATTAGACGCGACATACTAATCAAGTGTCACTTTTCACGCACACTTTGCGTAATATAACCTAACCATGCGTAGGTAATTGGAACGACGCATTAAATAGAGTTGAGACTGGACATACTAATCTAGGGTCACTTTTCACGCACACTTTGCATAAATAACCTAACCATGCTTAGGTTATCGAAACGACGCTTTAAACAGACTTGAGATACGACATACTAATCAATTGATCCTTTTCACGCACACTTTACGTATCATGCTTAGTTAATCAGAACGACGCGTTAGAGAGACTTGTGACGCGACATAAGCATGGTAATCGAAACGACGGGTAAAAGAGACATAAGACGCAACATGCTAATCTAGTGTCACTTTTCACGCATACTTTGCATAATATAACCTAACCATGTGTAGGTAATCAGAACGACGCATTAAAGAAACTTGACATGCGACATACTAATCTAGCGTCACTTTTAACGCACGCTTGCCGTAATATAACCTAACCATGCTTAGGTAATCGGAACGGCGCGTTAAACAGAATTGAGACGCGAGATACTAATCTAGTGTTACTTTTTGCGCACGCTTTGCGTAATATAACCTAACAATGCTTAGGTAATCGGAACGACGCGTTAAAGAGACTTGTGACGCGACCTACTAATCCAGCGTCACTTTTCGCGCACGCTTTGCGTTATATAACCTAACAATGCATAGGTAATTGGAACGACGCGTTAAAGAGACTTGTGACGCGACATACTAATCCAGTGTCACTTTTCCCGCACGCTTTGCGTAATATAACCAAACCATGCTTAGGTATTTGGAACGACGCGTTAAAGAGACCTTGACGCGACATACTAATCCAACGTCACTTTTTACGCACGCTTTGCATAATATAACCTAACCATGCTTAGGTAATCGGAACGACGCGTTAAACAGACTTGAGACGCGACATACTTATCTAGCGTCACTTTTCACGCACGCTTTGCATAATATAAACTAACCATGCTTAGGTAATCGGAACGAAGCGTTAAACAGACTTGAGACGCGACATACTTATCTGGCGTAACTTTTCACTCACGCTTTGCGTAACCATGCTTAGGTAATCGGAATAACACGGTAAAGAGAATTGAGACGCGACATACTAATCTAGCGTCACTTTTCACGCACACTTTGCGTAATATAACCTAAGCATGCTTAGGTAATCGGAAGGACGCGTTAAATAGGCTTGAGACGCGACATACCAATCTATCGTCACTTTTCACGCACACTTTGCGTAATATAACCTAACCATGCTTAGGTAATCGGAACCACGCGTTAAAGAGACTTGAGACATGACATACTAATCTATTGATCCTTTTCACGCATACTTTGCGTACTATAAACTAACCATGCTTAGGTAATCGGAACGACGTGTTAGAGAGACTTGTGACGCGACATAAGCATGGTAATCGAAACGACGCGTTAAAGAGAATTGAGACTCAACATACTAATCTAACGTCACGTTTCACGCAAACTTTGCATAATATAACCTAACGGTTAGATAATTGGAACGAC
The DNA here is from genome assembly GCF_937616625.2 of Mercurialis annua. Lineage (NCBI taxonomy): Eukaryota > Viridiplantae > Streptophyta > Magnoliopsida > Malpighiales > Euphorbiaceae > Mercurialis > Mercurialis annua. Next base: position 35,840,714 of record NC_065570.1, read on the forward strand.
GCATTAAAGAACCTTGAGACCCGAAATCTAGCGTCACTTTTCACGCACACCTTGCGTAATATAACCTAACCATGCTTAGGTAATAAGAACGACGCGTTAAATAGACTTGAGAAGCGACATGCTAATTTATTGTCATTTTCACGCACACTTTGCGTAATATAACCTAACCATGCTTAGGTAATGGGGAACGACACGTATGAAAGACTTGTGCCTTGACATAAGCATGGTAATGGAAACGACGCAAAGTGTATGTGAAACGAGACGCTAGATTAGTATGCCGCGTCTCAATTCTCTTTAACGCGTGGTTCCGATTACCTAAGCATGGTTAGGTTATTTTACGCAAAGTGTGCTTGAAATGTGACGCTAGATTAGTATGGCGTGTCTCGAGTCACTTTAACTCGTCGTTCCAACCATGCATATGTCGCGTCACAAGTCTGTGTAATGCGTCGTTCCGATTACCTAAGCATGGTTCGGTTATATTACGCAAAGTGTGCGTGAAAAATGGCAATAGTATGTCGCATCTTACGTCTATTTAACGCGTCGTTCAGGTTACCTAAGAATGGTTAGGTTATATTACGCAAAGTGTGCGTGAAAAGTAACGCTAGATTAGTATGTCGCATCTCAAGTCTTTTTAACGCGTCGTTTCGATTACCATGCTTATCTCGCGTCACAAGTCTGTTTAACGCGTCGTTACGATTACTTATGCATGGTTAGGTTATATTACGCAAAGTGTGCGTGAAAAATGACTCTAGAATAGTATATCCTACCTCAAGTCTCTGTAACGCGTTGTTCCGATTTCCTAAGCATGGTTAGGTTATATTACGCAAAGTGTGCGTGAAACATCACAATTAATTAGTATGTCGCGTCTCAAGTTGATTTAAAGCGGCGTTGCGATTACCTAACCATGGTACGCAAAGTTTGCTTGAAAACGGACGCTAGATTAGTATATCGCGTCTCAATTCTATTTAACGCGTTGCTCCGACTAACTAAGCATGGTTAGTATGTCGCGTCTCAAGTCAATTTAACGCGTCGTTCCGATTATCATGCTTATGTCGCGCCACAAGTCTCTCTAACGCGTCGTTTCGATTACCTAAGCATGGTTATGTTATTATTACGCAAAGTGTGCGTGAAAAGTGATGCTAGATGCTTATGTCGCGTCACAAGTCTCTCTAACGCGTCGTTTCGATTACCATTCTTATCTTGCGTCACAAGTCTCTTTAACGCGTCGTTATGATTACCTAAGCATGGTTAGGTTATATTACGCAGAGTGTGCGTCAAAAGCGATGCTAGATTAGTATATCGTATCTCAAGTCTCTCTAACGGTCGTTCCGATTTCCCAAGCATGGTTAGGTTATATTACGCAAAGTGTGCGTGAAAAGCAACGCTAAATTAGTATGTCACGTGTCAAGTCTCTCTAACACGTCGTTCCAATTACCTAAGATGATTATGTTATATTACGCAAAGTGTGCGTGAAAAGTTACGCTAGATCAATATATCCTCAATTCTCTCTAACGCGTCGTTCCGATTACCTAAGCATGGTTAGGTTGTATTACGCAAAGTGTGCGCAAAAAGTTACGTTAGATTAGCATGTCGCATCTCAAGTCTCTTTAACGTGTCGTTCTAATTGTCTAAGCATGGCTAGGTTATATTACACAAGCTGTGCGTTAAAAGTTACGCTAGATTAGTATGTCGCGTCTCAAGGCTCTTTAATGCGTCGTTCCGGTTACCTATGCGTAATATAACCTAACCATGCTTATTAGGTAATCGGAACGACGCGTTAAAGAGAATTGAGACGCGACATACAAATCTAGCGTCACTTTTTACGCACACTTTGCCTAATATAACCTAACCATGCTTAGGTAATCGGAACAACGCGTTAAATAGACTTGAGACGCGACATACTAATCTAGCGTCACTTTTCACGCATACTTTGCGTAATATAACCTAACCATGCTTAGGTAATCGGAACGACGCGTTAAAGAGACTTGAGCCACGATACACTAATCTATTTTTACTTTTCACGCACACTTTGCGTAGCATAACCTAACTATGCTTTGGTAATCGGAACGACGCGTTAGAGAGACTTGTGAAACGACATAAGCATGGTAATCGAAACGACACGTCAAAGAGACTTAAGACGCAACATACTAATCTAGCGTCACTTTTCACGCAAACTTTGCAAACCTAACCTAACCATGCTTAGGTAATCGGAACAACTCGTAAAAGATCCTTAAGACACGACATACTAATCTAGCGTCACTTTTCACGCACACTTTGTGTAATACTAACCATGCTTAGCTAATCGTAACGACGCGTTAAATAGACTTGCGACGTGACATTCTAATCAATTGTAATTTTTCACTCACACTCTGCGTAATATAACCTAACAATGCTTAGGTAATATAAACGACGCGTTAAAGACACTTGAGACACGACATACTAATCTAGCGTTAGTTTTCACGCACACTTTGCGTAATATAACCTAACCATGTCTAGGTAATCGGAACGACGAGTTAAAGAGACTTGTGATGCAACATACTAATCAATTGTTACTTTTCACGCACACTTCACGTACTATAACCTAATTATGCTTAGGTAATCAGAACGACGCGTTAGAGAGACTTCTGACGCGACATAAGCATGGTAATCGATAGGACACATTAATGAGACTTGAGACACGCCGTATTAATCTAGCGTCGCTTTTTACGCACACATTGCGTAACATAACTTAACCATGGTTAGGAAATCGGAACGATGCGTTAGAGAGACTTGAGACGCGACATACTAATCTAAAGTCAATTTTCAATCACACTTTGCGCAATATAACCTAACCATGCTTAGCTAATCGGAACAACGCGTTAAAGAGACTTGTGACGCGAAATACTATAAGCAAACCATGCTTGGGTAATCCGAACGACGCGGTAAAGAGACTTAAGATGCGACATACTAATCGATTGTCACTTTTAACGCACACTTTGCATAATATAACCTAACCATGGTTAGTTAATCGGAACGACGCATTAGAGAGACTTCAGACGCGACATACTATCCTAGCACTACTTTTCACGCGTACTTTACGTAATATAACCTAACCATGCGTAGGAAATCAGAACGACGCGTTAGAGAGACTTGTGACGCGACATAAGCATGGTAATTGAAATGACACGTTAAAGAGACTTGAGACGCGCCATACTAATCTAGCGTCACTTTTCACGCACATTTTGCGTAATATAACCTAACCATGCTTAGATAATTGGAACGACGAGTTAAAGACACTTGAGATGCGGCACACTAATCTAGCGTCAGTTTTCACGCACACTTTGCGTAATATAAACTAACCATGCCTAGGTAATCGGAACAACGCGTTAAATAGACTTGAGACGCCACATACTAATCTATTGTCACTTTTCACACACACTTTGCGTAATATAACCTAACCATGCTCAGGTAATCGGAACGACGAAATAAGAGACTTGAGCTACGACATACTAATCTATTATTACTTTTCACGCACACTTTGCGTAGCATAACCTAACCATGCTTTGGTAATCGGAACAACCCGTTAGAGAGACTTGTGAAGCGAGATAAGCATGGTAATCGAAACGATGCGTCAAAGAGACTTAAGACGTGACATACTAATCTAGCGTCACTTTTCACTCAAACTTTGCATAACCTAACCTAACCATACTAAGGTAATCGGAACAACTCGTAAAAGAGCCTTGAGACACGACATACTAATCTAGCGTCACTTTTCCCACACACTTTGCGTAATATAACCTAACCATGCTTAGCTAATCGTAACGACACGATAAATAGACTTGCGACGCGACATTCTAATAAATTGTAATTTTTCACTCACACTCTGCGTAATATAACCTAACCATGCTTAGGTAATTGAAACGATGCGTTAAAAACACTTATGACGCGACATACTAATCTAGCGTCAGTTTTCACGCACACTTTGCGTAATATAACCATGCCTAGGTAATCGGAACGACGAGTTAAAGAGACTTGTGACCCAACATACTAATCTATTGTTACTTTTCATGCACACTTTGCGTACTATAACCTAACCATGCTTTGCTAATCGAACGACACGTTAGAGACTTGTGACCCGACATAAGCATCGTAATCGAAGCGATGCGTTAAAGAGACTTGAGACGCGACATACTTATCTAGCGTCACTTTTGAAGCTAACTTTGCGTAATATAACCTAACCATGCTTAGGTACTCGGAAAAAATCGTTAATGAGAATTGAGACGCGAAAAATTAATCTAGCGCCACTATTCAAGAACACTTTGCGTAATATAATCTAACCATGCTTAGGCAATTGGAACGATGTGATAAAGAGACTTGAGACGCGAAAAACTAATCTAGCGTCACTTTTCACGCACACTCCGCGTAATATAGCCCAACCATGGTAAGGTAATCGGAACGACGCGTTAGAGAGACTTATGACGCGACATAACCATGGTAATCGGAACAACACGTTAATAATATAACCTAACGATGCATAGGAAATCGGAACGACACGTTAAACAGACTTGAGATGCGACATACTAATCTAGTGTCACTTTTCACGCACACTGTGCATAATATAACCTAACCATGCTTAGGTAACGACACGTTAAACAGACTTGAGATGCGACATACTAATCTAGCGTCACTTTTCACGCACGCTTTGCGTAATATAACCTAACGATGCATAGGAAATCTGAACACCACGTTAGAGAGACTTAAGACGCGACATACTAATCTATTGTCATTTCTCACGCAGACTTCGCGCAATATAACCTAACCATGCTTAAGTAATTGGAAGACGCGTTAAATAGACTTGAGATGCGATATACTAATCTATTGTCATTTTTCACGCACACTTTGCGTAATATAACCTAACTATGCTTAGGTAATCAGAACGACGCGTTAGAAAACTTCCGACGCGACATAAGCATGGTAATCGATACGACGCGTTAAAGAGACTTGAGACGCGCCATACTAATCTAGCGTCACTTTTTACACACACTTTGCGTAATATAACCTAGCCATAAGGGTGATAGGAACGACGCGTTAAAGAGACTTGAGACGCGACATACTAATCTAGCATCACTTTTTCACGCACACTTTGCCTAATATAACCTAACCATGCTTAGGTAATTGGGACGGTGCGTTAAACAGACTTGAGACGCGACATACTAATCTAGTTTCACTTTTCACGCACGCTTTGCGTAATATAACCTAACCATGCTTAGGTAATTAGAACGATGCGTTAAATAGACTTGAGACGCGATATACTAATCTATTGTCATTTTTCACGCACACTTTGCGTAATATAACCTAACCATGCTTAGGTAATTAGAACGACGCGTTAGAGAGACTTCTGACGAGAAATATGCATGGCAATCGATACAACGCGTTCTTGAGACGCGCCATATTAATCTAGCGTCACTATTTATGCACACTTTGTGTAATATAACCTAACCATGCTTAGGTAACTGGAACGAAGCGTTAAAGAGACGTGAGACGCGGCATACTAATCTAACGTCACTTTTCACGCACACTTTTCGTAATATAACCTAACCATACTTAGGTAATCAAAACGACACGTTAGAGAGACCTGTGATGCGACATAAGTATTGTAATCAAAACGACACGTTAAATAGACTTGTGACGAAACATACTAATCTAGGGTCACTTTTTACGCACACTTTGTGTAGTATAATCTAACCATTCTTAGGCAATCGGAACAACACGTTAAAGAGACTTGAGACGCGACATACTAATCTAGCGTTACTTTTCACGCACACTTTGCCTAATATAGCCTAACCATTCTTAGGTAATCGGAACTACGCGTTAAATAGACTATCGTCACGTTTACGAACACCTTCGTAATATAACCTAACCATGCTTAGGTAATAGGAACGATTCGTTAAATAGACTTGAGACGGGACATCCTAATCTATTGTCATTTTTCATGCAACTTTGCGTAATATACCCTAACCATGCTCAGGTAATCAGAACGATGCGTTATAAAGACTTGTGACTCAACATAAGCATGGTAATTGAAACGATGCGCTAAACAGACTTGAGACGTGCCATACTAATCTAGCGTCGCTTTTTACGCACACTTTGTGTAATATAACCTAACCACGCATAGGTAATCGGAACGATGCGTTAAAGAGACATTAGACGCGACATACTAATCAAGTGTCACTTTTCACGCACACTTTGCGTAATATAACCTAACCATGCGTAGGTAATTGGAACGACGCATTAAATAGAGTTGAGACTGGACATACTAATCTAGGGTCACTTTTCACGCACACTTTGCATAAATAACCTAACCATGCTTAGGTTATCGGAACGACCCTTTAAACAGACTTGAGATACGACATACTAATCAATTGATTTTTTTCACGCACACTTTGCGTATCATGCTTAGTTAATCAGAACGACGCGTTAGAGAGACTTGTGACGCGACATAAGCATGGTAATCGCAACGACGGGTAAAAGAGACTTAAGACGCAACATACTAATCTAGTGTCACTTTTCACGCATACTTTGCATAATATAACCTAACCATGCGTAGGTAATCAGAACGACGCATTAAAGAAACTTGACATGCGACATACTAATCTAGCGTCACTTTTAACGCACGCTTGCCGTAATATAACCTAACCATGCTTAGGTAATCGGAACGGCGCGTTAAACAGAATTGAGACGCGAGATACTAATCTAGTGTCACTTTTCGCGCACGCTTTGCGTAATATAACCTAACAATGCTTAGGTAATCGGAACGACGCGTTAAAGACTTGTGTCGTGACCTACTAATCTAGCGTCACTTTTCGCGCACGCTTTGCGTTATATAACCTAACAATGCATAGGTAATTGGAACAACGCGTTAAAGAGACTTGTGACGCGACATACTAATCCAGTGTCACTTTTCACGCACGCTTTGTGTAATATAACCAAACCATGCTTAGGTATTTGGAACGACGTGTTAAAGAGACCTTGACGCGACATACTAATCCAGCGTCACTTTTTACGCACGCTTTGCATAATATAACCTAACCATGCTTAGGTAATCGGAACGACGCGTTAAACAGACTTGAGATGCGACATACTTATCTAGCGTCACTTTTCACGCACGCTTTGCATAATATAAACTAACCATGCTTAGGTAATCGGAACGAAGCGTTAAACAGACTTGAGACGCGACATACTTATCTGGCGTAACTTTTTACTCACGCTTTGCGTAACCATGCTTAGGTAATCGGAATAACACGGTAAAGAGAATTGAGAAGCGACATACTAATCTAGCGTCACTTTTCACGCACACTTTGCGTAATATAACCTAAGCATGCTTAGGTAATCGAAAGGACGCGTTAAATAGGCTTGAGATGCGACATACCAATCTATCGTCACTTTTCACGCACACTTTGCGTAATATAACCTAACCATGCTTAGGTAATCGGAACGACGCGTTAAAGAGACTTGAGACACGACATACTAATCTATTGATCCTTTTCACGCATACTTTGCGTACTATAAACTAACCATGCTTAGGTAATCGGAACGACGTGTTAGAGAGACTTGTGACGCGACATAAGCATGGTAATCGAAACGACGCGTTAAAGAGAATTGAGACTCAACATACTAATCTAACGTCACTTTTCACGCAAACTTTGCATAATATAACCTAACGGTTAGATAATTGGAACGACGCATTAAAGAACCTTGAGACCCGAAATCTAGCGTCACTTTTCACGCACACCTTGCGTAATATAACCTACCCATGCTTAGGTAATAAGAACGACGCGTTAAATAGACTTGAGACGCGACATACTATTTTATTGTCATTTTCACGCACATTTTGCGTAATATAACCTAGCCATGCTTAGGTAATCGGAACGACGCGTATGAAAGACTTGTGCCTTGACATAAGCATGGTAATGGAAACGACGCGTTAAAGAGACTTGAAACAAATAATACGATTCTTGCATCGAATTTTACGCACACTTTGTGTAATATAACCTAACCATGCTTAGGTATTCGGAACGACGCGTTAAAGAGACTTTAGACGCGACATACTAATCTAGGGTCACTTTTCACGTATACTTTGCATAATATAACCTAACCATGCAACGCGTTAAAGAGACTTGAGACACGACATACTAATCTAGCGTCACTTTTCACTCACACTTTCCGTAATATAACCTAACCATGCTTAGGTAATCGGAACAACGCAATAAAGATAATTGAGACGCGACATACTAATCCAGCGTGACTTTTCACGCACACTTTACGTACTACTCCCTCCTTCCCAATAGAGTTGTCCACTTTGAGAAATTGTTTTGTTCCAAAACTCTTGTCCACTTTCAAAAGGTAACTAACTTTTACACTCAACTTTTTTATATTACCCTTATTTAAAACCCACTAATGAATAAATTAAAAGTAAATTGCAAGTGGACCCTATATTAAATAGGGATATGACAAGAAAAGTAAGGAAAATTTTACAAAATCCATAAACAATAATTGCTTTTCTTAAACTGTGTGATAACGGTAAAGTGGACAACTCTATTGGGACCGAGGGAGTATAACCTAACTATGCTTAGGTAATCGGAACGACGCGTTAAATAGACTTGAGACACGACATACTAATCAGTTGTTACTTTTCACACACACTTTGCGTAATATAACCTAACCATGCTTAGGTAATCGGAACGACGCATTAAAGAGACTTGAGACGCGACATACTAATCTATTGCTACTTTTCACACACACTTTGCGTACTATAACCTAACCATACTTAAGTAATCGAAACGACGCGTTAGACAGACTTGTGACGAGACATAAGCATGGTAATCGAAACGACGCGTTAAAGAGACTTGAGACGCGACATACTAATCTAGCGTCACTTTTCACGCAAACTATGCATAATATAACCTAACAATGCTTAGGTAACCGGAACGACGCGTTAAGTAGCCTTGAGACACGACATACTAATCTAGCGTCACTTTTCAAGCACACCTCGCGTAATATAACCTTACCATGCTTGGGTAATCGGAACGACGCGTTAAAGAGACTTGAAATGCGACATACTAATCTAGCGTCACTTTTCACGCACACTTTGTATAATATAACCTAACCATGCTTAGGTAATCAGAACGACGCGTTAGATAGACTTATGACGCGACATACTAATCTATTGTCATTTTTCACGCACACTTTGCGTAATATAACCTAACCATGCTTAGCTAGTTGGAACGACACATTAAATGGACTTGAGACGCGACATGCTTAGGTACTTAGAGACTTGTGACGCGACATATGTATGGTAATCGAAACGATGCGTTAAGGAGTCTTGAGATAATCAATATTAATCTATTTACGGACACTTTGCGTGATATAACCTAACCATGCTTATGCTTAGGTAATCAGAACGACGCGTTAGAGAGACTTGAGACGTGACATACTCATCTAGCATCAGTTTTCACGCACGCTTTGTGTAATATAACTTATGAAATCGGAACGACGCGTTAGATAGACTTGAGACGCGACATACTAAGCGTCATTTTCACGCACATTTTGCGTAATATAACCTAACTATGCTTAGGTAATCGGAACGACGCGTGAAAGAATTGCGCGATAAGCATGGTAATCAAAACGATGCGTTGAAGAGATTTGAGACGAAAAGCGTCACTTTTTACGCACACATTGCGTAATATAACCTAACCATACTTAGTTAATCGGAACAACGCGTTAAAGTGACTTGAGACTGGACATACTAATCCAGCGTCACTTTTCATGCACACTTTGCGTAATATAACCTAACCATGCTTAGGTAATCGGAACGACGCGTGAAAGACACTTGAAACGCGACATACTAATCTATTGATTCTTTTCACGAACACTTTGTACTATAACCTAACATATTTGGTAATTGGAACGACGCGTTAGAGAGACTTGGGACGCGACATAAGCATGGTAATCGAAATGACGCGATAAAGAAACTTGCGACGCGACATAATCATGGTAATCCAAACGACGCGTTAAAGAGACTTGAGACGCGACATACTAATTTAGCGTCACATTTAATGAAAACTTTGCATAATATAGCCTAACCATGCTTAGGTAATTGGAACGACGCATTAAAGAGCCTTGAGACGCGACATACTAATCTAGCGTCACTTTTCACGCACGCCTCGCCTAATATAACCTTACAATGCTTAGTTAATCGAAATGGCGCGTTAAAGAGACTTAAAACGCGACATACTAATCTAGCGTCACTTTTCACGCGCACTTTGCGTAGTATAACTTAACCCTGCTTAGGAAATCAGAACGACTCGTTAGAGAGCCTTGAGACGCGACATACTAATGTAGCGTCACTTTCTCGCACACTTTGCGAAATATAGCCTAAACATGGGTAATTGGAAAGAGACTTTTGACGCGAGATAAGCATGGTAATCAAAACGATGCGTTAAAGAGATTTAAGACGAAACATACTAACCTAGAGTCACTTTTTACGCACACTTCGCGTAATATAACCTAACCAAGCTTAGGTTATCGGAACGACGCGTTCAAGAGACTTGAGACTGGACATACTAATCTAGCGTCACTTTTAACGCACACTTTGCGTAATACAACTAACCATGCTTAGGTAATCAAAACGACGCGTTAAAGAGATTTGTGACGCAACATACTTATCTACCGTCACTTTTCACGCACACTTTGCGTATTATAACCTAACCATGCTTAGGTAATCGGAACGACGCATGAAGAGACTTGAGACGCGACATATTAATCTATTGATCCTTTTCACGCACTCTTTGCGTACTATAACCTAACCATGCTTTGGTAATCAGAAAGACGCGTTTGAGAGACTTGTGACGCGACATAAGCATGGTAATCAAAACGACGCGTTAAGGCGACTTGAGATGCGATATACTAATCTAGCGTCACTTTTCACGCAAACTCTGCGTAATATAACCTAACTGTGCTTAGGTAATCGGAACGACGCATTAAAGAGCCTTGAAAGGAGACATACTAATCCAGCGTCACTTTTCACTCACAACTTGCGTAATATAACCTAATTATGCTTAAGTAATCGGAACAACACGTTAAAGACACTTGTGACGCGACATACTAATCTATTGTTACTTTTCTCGCACACTTTTGCGTAATATAACCTAACCATGCTTCGGTAATCAGAGCGACGCGTTAAAGAGACTTGAGATGCGACATACTAATCTAGCGTCACTTTTCACGCACACTTTGCGTAATATAAGCTAACCAATCTTAGGTAATGGAACGATGCGTTAAAGACACTTGAGACGCTACATACTAATCTAGCGTCACTTTTCACGCACACTTATGCTTATGTTGCGTCATAAGTCTCTTTAACACCTCGTTCCGATTACCTAAGCATGGTTAGGTTATATTACGTAAAGTACGCGTGAAAAGTAATGCTAGATTAGTATGTCGCGTCACAAGTCTCTCTAACCCGTCATTCTGATTAACTAACCATGGTTAGGTTATATTATGCAAAGTGTGCATGAAAAGTGACAATAGATTAGTATGTCGCATCTGAAGTATCTTTAACGCGTCGTTCCGATTACCTAAGCATGGTTATATTATATTACCCAAAGAGTGCGTGAAAAGTGACGCTAGATTAGTATGTTGCGTCTCAAGTCTCTTTAACGCGTCGTTAAGATTACCCAAGAATGGTTAGGTTATATTACGCAAAGTGTGCGAGAAAAGTAACGCTAGATTAGTATGTCGCGTCTCAAGTCTCTTTCTTTAACGCGTCGTTCCGATTACCTAAGCATGGTTAGGTTATATTACGCAAGGTGTGCATGAAAAGTGACGCTAGACTAGTATGTTTCGTATCAAGACTCTTTAATGCATCGTTCCGATTAACTAAGCATAGTTATATTATGCAAAGTTTGCGTGAAAAGTGACGCTAGATTTGTATCTCGCGTATCAAGTCTCTCTAACGCGTTGTTCCGATTACCAAAGCATGGCTAGGTTATAGTACGCAAAGTGTGCGTGAAAAGTAACAATAGATTAATATGTCGCATTTCAAGTCTCTTTAACGCGTCGTTCCGATTACCTAAGCATGGTTAGGTTATATTACGCAAAGTGTGCGTGAAAAGTGACTATTGATTAGTATGTCGCGTATCAATTCAATTTAACGCGTCGTTCCGATTACCTAAGCATGGTTAGGTTATATGACACAATGCGTGCGTGACAAGTAATGCTAGATTAATATTTCGCGTCTCATGTCTGTTTAACGCATCCTTCTTATTACCTAAGCATAATTAGGTTATATTACGCAAAGTGTGCGTGAAAAGTGACACTAGATAAGTATGTTGAGTCACAAGTCTCTTTAACGCGTCGTTTCGATTACCTAAGCTTGGTTAGGTTATATTACGCAAATTGTGCGTGAAAAGTGATAATATATTAGTATGTTGCGTCACAAGTCTTTCTAACGCGTCGTTCCGATTACCTAAGCATGGTTGGTTTATATTACGCAAAGTGTGCGTGAAAAGAGGCGCTAGATTAGTATGTCGCGTCTCAAGTCTCTTTAACGCGTTGTTCCGATTACCTATACATGATTAGGTTATTTTACTCAAAGTGTATGTGAAACGAGACGCTAGATTAGTATGCCGCGTCTCAATTCTCTTTAACGCGTGGTTCCGATTACCTAAGCATGGTTAGGTTATTTTACGCAAAGTGTGCTTGAAATGTGACGCTAGATTAGTATGGTGCGTCTCGAGTCACTTTAACTCGTCATTCCAATTACCATGCTTATGTCGCGTCACAAGTCGGTGTAATGCGTCGTTTCGATTACCTAAGCATGGTTAGGTTATATTACGCAAAGTGTTCGTGAAAAATGACAATAGTATGTCGCGTCATACGTCTATTTAACGCGTCGTTCCGATTACCTAAGAATGGTTAGGTTATATTATGCAAAGTGTGCGTGAAAAGTGACGCTCGATTAGTATGTCGCGTCTCAAGTCTCTTTGACGTGTCGTTTCGATTACCATGCTTATCTCGCGTCCCAAGTCTCTTTAACGCGTCGTTATGATTACCTAAGCATGGTTAGATTATATTACGCAAAGTGTGCGTGAAAATTGACGCGAGATTAGTATATCCTACCTCAAGTCTCTCTAACGCGTCGTTCTGATTTCCTAAGCATGGTTAGGTTATATTACGCAAAGTGTGCGTAAAAGTCACAATTAATTAGTATGTCGCGTCTCAAGTTGATTAAAAGCGGCGTTGCGATAACCTAACCATGATTAGGTTATAGTACACAAAGTGTGCGTGAAAAGTGACGCTAGATTAGTATGTCGCATCTCAACTCTCTTTAACGCGTCGTTTCGATTATCATGGTTATCTTGCGTCACAAGTCTCTTTAACGCGTCGTTTCGATTACCTAAGCATGGTTAGGTTATATTACGCAGAGTGTGCGTGAAAAGTGACGTTATATTAGTATATCGTATTTCAAGTCTCTCTAACGCGCCGTTTTGATTTCCGAAGCATGGTTAGGTTATATTACAAAAAGTGTGCGTAAAAAGTGACGCTAGATTAGTATTACGCGTCTCAAGTCTCTTCAACGTATCGTTCTGATTACCTAAGCATGGATAGATTATATTACGCAAGGTGTGCGTGAAAAGTTACGCTAGATTAGTATGTTGCGTCTCAAGGATCTTTAACGCGTCGTTCCGATTACCTAAGCATGGTTAGGTTATATTACGCAACGTGTGAGTGAAAAGTGACGCTAGATTTGTATCTCTCGTCTCAAGTCACTTTAACATGTCGTTTCGATTACCATCCTTATGTCGCGTCACAAGTCTCTCTAACGCGTCTTTCCGATTACCTAAGCATGGTTAGGTTATATATTACGCAAATTGTGCGTGAAAAGTAATAATTAATTAGTATGTCGAGTCTAACGTCTATTAAACGCGTTGTTCCAATTACCTAAGCATGGTTAGATTATATTACGCAAAGTGTTCGCGGAAAGTGACGCTGGATTAGTATATCGTGTCTCAATTCTCTTTAACGCGTTGTACCGATTACCTAAGGATGGTTAGGTTACTTTACAGAAACTGTGCGTGAAAAGTAACAATACATTATTATGTCACGTCTCAATTCTATTAAACGCGTCATTCCGATTACTTAAGAATGGTTAGGTTATATTACGCAAAGTGTTCGTGAAAAGTTACGCTAGATAAGCTAGATTAGTATGTCGCATTTCAAGTCTCTTTAAGGCGTCGTTCCAGTTACCTAAGCATAGTTAGGTTATATTATGCAAAGTGTATGTGAAACGAGACGCTAGATTAGTATGCCGCGTCTGAATTCTCTTTAACGCGTGGTTCCGATTACCTAAGCATGGTTAGGTTATTTTACGCAAAGTGTGCTTGAAATGTGACGCTAGATTAGTATGGCGCGTCTCGAGTCACTTTAACTCGTCGTTCCAACCATGCTTATGTCGCGTCACAAGTCTGTGTAATGCGTCGTTTCGATTACCTAAGCATGGTTCGGTTATATTACGCAAAGTGTGCGTGAAAAATGACAATAGTATGTCGCATCTTACGTCTATTTAACGCGTCGTTCAGGTTTTTTAAGAATGGTTAGGTTATATTACGCAAAGTGTGCGTGAAAAGTAACGCTAGATTAGTATGTCGCATCTCAAGTCTTTTTAACGCGTCGTTTCGATTACCATGCTTATCTCGCGTCACAAGTCTATTTAACGCGTCGTTACGATTACTTAAGCATGGTTAGGTTATATTACGCAAAGTGTGCGTGAAAAATGATGCTAGAATAGTATATCCTACCTCAAGTCTCTGTAACGCGTTGTTCCGATTTCCTAAGCATGGTTAGGTTATATTACGCAAAGTGTGCGTGAAACGTCACAATTAATTAGTATGTCGCGTCTCAAGTTGATTTAAAGCGGCGTTGCGATTACCTAACCATGGTTAGGTAATAGTACGCAAAGTTTACTTGAAAACGGACGCTAGATTAGTATATCGCGTCTCAATTCTATTTAACGCGTTGTTCCGACTAACAAAGAATGGTTAGTATGTCGCGTCTCAAGTCAATTTAACGCGTCGTTCCGATTATCATGCCTATGTCGCGTCACAAGTCTTTCTAACGCATCGTTTCGATTACCTAAGCATGGTTATGTTATTATTACGCAAAGTGTGCGTGAAAAGTGATGCTAGATGCTTATGTCGCGTCACAAGTCTCTCTAACGTGTCGTTTCGATTACCATTCTTATCTTGCGTCACAAGTCTCTTTAACGCGTCGTTATGATTACCTAAGCATGGTTAGGTTATATTACGCAGAGTGTGCGTCAAAAGCGATGCTAGATTAGTATATCGTATCTCAAGTCTCTCTAACGGTCGTTCCGATTTCCCAAGCATGGTTAGGTTATATTACGCAAAGTGTGCGTGAAAAGCAACGCTAAATCAGTATGTCACGTGTCAAGTCTCTCTAACACGTCGTTCCAATTACCTAAGATGATTATGTTATATTACGCAAAGTGTGCGTGAAAAGTTACGCTAGATCAGTATATCCTCAATTCTCTCTAACGCGTCGTTCCGATTACCTAAGCATGGTTAGGTTATATTACGCAAAGTGTGCGCAAAAAGTTACGTTAGATTAGCATGTCGCACCTCAAGTCTCTTTAACGTGTCGTTCTAATTGTCTAAGCATGGTTAGGTTATATTACACAAGCTGTGCGTTAAAAGTTACGCTAGATTAGTATGTCGCGTCTCAAGGCTCTTTAATGCGTCGTTCTGGTTACCTTAGCATGGTTAGGTTATATTATGCAAAGAGTGCGTTAAAAGTGACGCTAGATTAGTATGTCGCGTCTCAAGTCTCTTTAACACGTTGTTTCGATTACCATGCTTATGTCGCGTCACAAGTCTCTCTAACGCATCGTTCCGATTATCTAAGCATGGTTAGGTTATATCACGCAAAGTGTGCGTGAAAAGTGATGTTATATTAGTAAGTCGCGTCCCAAGTCTCTTTAACGGGTCGTTTCGATTACCTTGCTTATCTCGCGTAAAAAGTCTCTTTAACTCATCATTGTGATTACCTAAGCATGGTTAGGTAATATTACGCAAAGTGTGCGTGAAAACTGACGCTAGATCAGTATATCCTACCTCAAGTCTCATTAACGCGTCGTTCTGATTTCCTAAGCATGGTTAGGTTATATTACGCAAAGTGTGCGTGAAAAGTGACGCTAGATTAGAATGACGCGTGTCAAGTCTCTTTAACACGTCGTTCCGATTTCCTAAGCATGGTTAGGTTATATTACGCAAAGTGTGCGTTAAAAAGTGACGGTAGATTAGTATATCGCGTCTCAAGTCTCTTTAACACGTCGTTCCAATTACCTAAGCATGGAAAGCTTGACGGGTAGATTAGTATATCGCGTCTCAAGTCTCTTTAATGTGTCGTTCTTATTACCTAACCATGGTTAGGTTATGTTACGCAAGGTGTGCGTGAAAAGTGACGCTAGATTAATATGTCGCATCTCAATGCTATTTAACGCGTCGTTCCGTTTACCTAAGCATGGTTAGGTTATATTACGCAATGTCTGCGTGAAAAGTGACGCTATATTAGTATCTTGCGTCTCAAGTCTCTTTATAGGTGATATTACGCAAAGCGTGCGTAATAAGTGACGCTAGATTAGTCTGGCACGTTTCAAGTCTCTTTAACGCGTCGTTTCGATTACTGTGCTTATGACGAGTCACAAGTGTCTCTAACGCGTCGTTCTGATTACCTAAGCATGCTTAGATTATATTACGCAAAGTGTGCTTGAAAAGTGACAATATTTTTTTTTTTGATGAATGAAATTGTATTAAAAAAGCCACAAGATGTGGCAAACAACTAACTCGAGAGATTACGCATCTCAAGTCTTTTTAACGCGTCGTTCCGATTACCTAGGCATGGTTAGGTTATTTTACGCAAAGTGTGCGTGAAAAGTGACGCTAGATTAGTATGCCGCGTCTCAAGTCTCTTTAATGCGTATTTCGATTACCTAAGCATGGTTAGGTTATATTACGTGAAGTGTGCGTGAAAAGGGACGCTAGATTAGTATGTCGCGTCTCAAGTCTCTTTAACGCGTCTTTCCGATTATGTAAGCATGGTTAGATTATATTACGCAAAGTGTGCGTGAAAAGTGATGCTAGATTAATATGTCGCTACTCAAGTCTTTTTAATGCGTTGTTCCGATTTCCTAAGCATGGTTAGGTTATAGTACGCAAAGTTTGCGTGAAAAGTGACGCTAGATTAGTATGTCGCCTCTGAAGTCTCTTTAACGAGTCATTCCGATTATCTAAACATGGTTAGGTTATTTTACGAAAAGTGTGCATGAAAAATGACGCTACATTAGTATGTCGTGTCTCAAGTCTCTTTAACGCATTGTACCGATTACCTAAGGATGGTTAGGTTACTTCACGAAAAGTGTGCGTGAAAAGTAACAAACATTAGTATGTCGTGTCTCAAGTCTATTTAATGCGTCGTTCCGATTGACGCTAGATTAGTATGTCGCATCTCAATTTTCTTTAACGCGTTGTACCGATTACCTAAGGATGGTTAGGTTACATTACAGAAAGTGTTCGTGAAAGTGATGCTAGATTAGTATGTCGCGTCTTAAGTCTATTTAACGCGTCGTTCTAATTATCAAAGCATGGTTAGGTTATATTACGCGAAGTGGGCGTGAAAAGTTACGCTAGATTAGTATGTCGCGTCTTAATTCTCTTTAACGCGTTGTTCCGATTACCTAAGCATGGTTAGGTTATATTATGCAAAGTGTGCGTGAAAAGTTACGCTAGATTAGTATGTCGCGTCTCAAGTCTCTTTATCGCCTCTTTCCTATTTTCTAGGCATGGTTAAGTTATATTACGCAAAGTATGCGTGAAAAGCGATGCTAGATTAGTATGTCGCGTCGCAATTCTCTTTAACGCGTCGTTCTGATTATCTAAGCAAGGTTATATTACGCAAAGTGTGCATGAAAAGAGACGCTAGATTAGTATGTTGCGTCTTAAGTCTCTTTAGCGCAATGTTTCGATTACCTAAGCATGATGAGGTTATTTTACGCAAAGTGTGCGTGAAAAGTGACGCTAGATTAGTATGTCGTGTCTCAATTCTCTTTTACGTGTCCTTCCGATTACCTATGGTCAAGTTATTTTACGCAAAGTGTGCCTGAAAAGTGACGCTAGATTAGTATGTCGCGTCTCAAGTCACTTTAACTCGTCGTTCTGATTACCATACTTATGCCGCGTCACAAGTCTCTTTAACGCGTCGTTCTGATTACCTAATCATAGTTAGGTTACATTACGCAAAGTGTGCGTGAAATTAGACGCTAGATTAGTATGTCGCGTCTTAAGTCTCTTTAACACGTTGTTACATCACGCAAAGTGTGCGTGAAATTAGACGCTAGATTAGTACGTCGCGTCTTAAGTCTCTTTAACACGTTGTTCCGATTATCTAAGCATGATTAGGTTATTTTACGCAAAGTGTGCGTGAAAGTGACGCTAGATTAGTATGTCGCGTCTCAATTCTATTTAGCGTGTGGTTCCGATTACATAAGCATGGTCAGGTCATTTTACGGAAAGTGTGCCTGACAAGTGACGCTAGATTAGCATGTCGCATCTCAAGTCACTTTAACTCGTCGCTTGGATTACCATGCTTATGTTGCGTCACAAGTCTCTCTGATGCTTCGTTTCGATTACCTAACAATGGTTAGGTCATATTACGCAAAGTGTGCGTGAAAAATGACAATTGATTAGTATGTCTCGTCTCACATCTATTTAACGCGTCGTTCCAATTACCTAATCATGGTTAGGTTATATTACGCAAAGTGTGCGTGAAACGTTACGCTAGATAAGTATGTCGTGTCTCAATTCTCTTTAACGTGCTGTTTTGATTACTTAAGCATGGTTAGGTCATATTACGCAAAGTGTGTGTGAAAAGTAACAATAAATTAGTATGTCGCGTCACACGTCTATTTAACGCGCCGTTCCGATAACCTAAGCAAGGTTAGGTTATATTACGCAAAGTGTGCGTGAAGCGTTACGCTAAATAAGTATGTCGCGACTCAGTTCTCTTTAACGCGTTGTTCTAATTACCTAAGCATGGTTAGGTTATATTACGCAAACTGTGCGTGAAAAGTAACAATAAATAATTATGTTGCGTCACACTTCAATTTAACGCGTCGTTCCGATTACCTAAGCATGGTTAGGTTATATTACGCAAAGTGTGCGTGGAAAGTTATGCTAGATTAATATGTCGCGTTTTAATTCTCTTCAACGCGTTGTGCCGATTAGCTAAGCATGGTTAGGTTAGGTTACGCAGAGTGTCGTGAAAAGTGACGCTAGATTAGTATGTCACGTCTGAAGTCTCTTTAACGCGTCTTTCCGATTACCTAATCATGGTTAGGTTGTATTATGCAAAGTGTGCGTGAAAAAGGACGTTAGATTAGTATGGCGTGTCTTAAGACTCTTTAACGCGTGTTCCGATTACCTAAGCATTGTTAGGTTATATTACGCAAAATGTGCATGAAAATTGACGCTAGATTAGTATGTAGTGTCTCAACTCTCTTTAATGCGTCGTTCCAATTACCTAAGCATGGTTAGGTTATATTACGCAAAGTGTGCGTGAAAAGTGACAATAGATCACTATGTCGCGTCTCAAGTCTCTTTAACGCGTCGTTCCGATTACCTAAGCGTGGTTAAGTTATATTGCGCAATGTGTGCGTGAAAACTGTTGCTAGGATAGAATGTTGCGTCTCAAGTCTCTTTTACGCGTCGTTCCGATTACCTGAGCATGGTTAGGTTATATTATGCAAAATGTGCGTGAAAAGTGATGCTAGATTAGTATGTCGCGTCTCAAGTGTCTTTAACGTGTCGTTCCGATTACCTAAGCATGGTTAGGTTATATTAAGCAAAGCGTGCATAAAAAGTGACGCTAGATTAGTATTGTGCGTTTCAAGTCTCTTTAATGTGTCGTTTCGATTATCATGCTTATGTCGCGTCACAAGTGTCTCTAATGCGTCATTGTGATTACCTAAGCATGGTTAGGTTATATTACGCAAAGTGTGCTTGAAAAGTGACAATAGATTAGTATGTCAGGTTGCAAGTGTCTTTAACATGCCGTTCCGATTACCTATGCATGGTTAGGTTATTTTACACAAAGTGTGCATGAAAAGTGACGCTAGATTAGTATGTCGCGTCTGAAGTCTCTTTAACGCGTCGTTCCGATTACAAAAGCATGGTTTGGTTATATCACGCAATGTGCGTGTGAAAACATTTGCTAGGTTAGTATTTCGTGTCTTAAGTCTCTTTAATGTATTGTCTCTCTAACACGTCGTTTCGATTACCAAAGCATGGTTAGGTTATATTATGCAAAGTGTGTGTGAAAAGTGACAATAGATTAGTATGTCGCGTTGCAAGTGTCTTTAACGTGCCGTTCCGATTACCTAAGCATGGTTAGGTTATTTTACGCGAAGTGTGCGTGAAAAGGGACGCTAGATTAGTATGTCGCCTCTCAACTCTCTTTAACGCGTTGTTCCGATTACCTAAGCATGGTTAGGTTATGTTACGCAATAAGTCTCTTTATCACGTTGTTCCGATTTCGTAATCTTGATTAGGTTGTATTACGCAAAGTGTGTGTGAAAAGTGACGCTAGATTAGTATGGCGTGTTTCAAGTCGCTTTAACGCGTCGTTTCGATTACTGTTCTTATGTCGCGTTAGAAGTGTCTCTAATGCGTCGTTCTGATTAACTAAGCATGGTTAGGTTATATTACGCAAAGTGTGCGTGAAAAGTGACAATTAATTAGCTTGTCGTGTCTCAAGTCTCTTTAACGCGTCGTTCTGATTACCTATGCATGGTTAGGTTATTTTATGCAAGATTAGTATGTCGTGTCTCGAGTCTTTTTAATGCGTATTCCGATTACCTAAGCATGAATAGGTTATATTACGTAATGAGTGTGTGAAAAGTGAAACTAGATTAGTATGTCGCGTCTCAAGTCTCTTTAACGCATCGTTCCGACTACCTAAGCATGGTTAGGTTATATTATTCAAAGTGTGCGTGAAAACTGGCGCTAGATTAATATGTCGTTACCCAAGTCTCTTTAACGCGTCGTTTCGATTTCCTAAAAATGGTTAGGTTATATTACGCAAAGCCTGCGTAAAAAGTGACGCTAGATTAGTATTGCGAGTTTCAAGTCTCTTTAATGCGTTGTTTTGATTACCATGCTTATGTCGCGTAACAAGTCTCTTTAACGCGTCGTTTCGATTACCATGCTTATGTCGCGTCACAAGTGTCTCTAATGCGTCGTTCTGATTACTTAAGCATGGTTAGGTTATATTACGCAAAGTGTGCGTGAAAAGTGAAAATAGATTAGTATGTCGCATCTCATGTCTCTTTAACGCGTCATTCTGATTACCTTAAGCATGGTTAGGTTAATTTACACAAAGTGTGGCGTGAAAAGTGACGCTAGATTTGTATGTCGCGTCTCAAGTCCCTTTATCTAAGCATGGTTAGATTATATTGCGCAAAGTGTGCGTGAATAGTGACGCTAGATATTAATATGTCACGTCTCAAGTCTCTTTAACGCGTCGTTCCCATGACCAAAGCATGGTTATGTTAAAACTGTCCCTAGATTAGTATGTCGCGTCACATGTCTTCTTAACACGTTGTTACGATTACTTAAGCATGGTTAAGTAATATTACGCAAAGTGTGCGCAAAAAGTGACGTTAGATTAGTATGGCGCATCTCAAGTCTCTTTAACGTACCGTTTCGATTCACATACTTATGTCACGTTATAAGTCTCTCTAATATATCGTTCCGATTACAAAAGCATGAAGTGTGCGTGAAAAGTGACAATAGATTAGTATGTCGTGTCTCAATTCTCTGTAACGCGTCGTTTCGATTACCTAAGCATGTTTAGATTATATTAAGCAAAGTGTGTGTGAAAGTGACGCTAGATTAGTATGTCACGTCTCAAGTCTCTTTAACGCGTCGTTCCGATTACCAAAGCATGGTTATGTTATATTATGCCAAGTGCGCGTTAAAAGTGTCGCTAGATAAGTATGTGGAATCACAAGTCGCCTTAACGTGTTGTTACGATTACCTAAGCATGGTTAAGTTATATTACGCAAAGTGTGCGTAAAAAGTGACGTTAGATTAGTATGGCGCGTCTCAAGTCTCTTTAACGTATTATTTAGATTACAATTCATATGTCACGTTACAAGTCTCTCTAACACGTTGTTCCGATTACCAAAGCATGGTTAGGTTATATTACGCAAAGTGTGCGTGAAAAGTGACAATACATTAGTATGTCGCGTTGCAAGTGTCTTTAACATGTCGTTCCGATTACAAAGCATGGTTAGGTTATTTTACGCGAAGTGTGCGTGAAAAGTGACGCTAGATTAGTATGTCGCGCCTCAAATCTCTTTAACGCGTCGTTCCGATTACTAAAACATGGTTAGGTTATATTACGCAATGTGTGCGTAAAAACATTTGCTAGGTTAGTATGTCGCATCTCAAGTCTCTTTAAAGCGTCGTTCCGCTTACCTAATCTTGATTAGGTTGTATTACGCAAAGTGTGCGTGAAAAGGGACGCTAGATTAGTATGGCGCAATTCAAGTCTCTTTAACGCGTCATTTCGATTACTGTGCTTATGTCGCATCACAAGTGTCTCTAACGAGTCGTTCTGATTACCTAAGCACGGTCAGGTTATATTACACGAAGTGTGCGTGAAAAGTGACAATATATTAGTATGTCGCATCTCAAGTCTCTTAAACGCGTCGTTCCGATTACCTAGGCATGGTTAGGTTAATTTACGCGAAGTATGTGTGAAAAGTTACGCTAGATTAGTATGTCGCGTCTCGAGTCCTTTTAATGCGTATTCCGATTACCTAAGCATGAATAGGTTATATTTCGTAAAGAGTGCGTGAAAAGTGAAACTAGATTAGTATGTCGCGTCTAAAGTATCTTTAACGCCTCGTTCCAATTTCCTAAGCATGGTTAGATTACATTACGCAAAGTCTGTGTAAAAAGTGACGCTAGATTGGTATGGTGCTTCTCAAGTCTCTTTTACGCGTCGTTTCGATTACCATGCTTATGTCGTCTCACAAGTCTCTCTAACGCGTCGTTCCGATTACCTAAGCATGTTTTAGTTAACGTAAAGTGTGCGTGAAAAGTGACGCTAGATTAGTATGTCGTGTCACAAGTCTCTCTAACGCGTCAGTCCAATTACCTAAGCATGGTTAGGTTATATTAAGCAAACTGTGCGTGAAAAGTGACGCTAGATTAGTATGTCACATCTCAAATCTCTCTAATGCTTCGTTCCGATTATCTAACATGGTTAGGTTATATTACGCAAATTATGCATGAAAAGCGAAAAAAGATTTGTATGTAATGCGTCGTTTCGATTACCATGCTTATGTCGCGTCACAAGTCTCTCTAACGCGTCGTTCCGATTACCTAAGCATGGTTAGGTTATATTACACAAAGTATGCGTGAAATGTGAAAATAGATAAGTATGTCTTGTCTCAAGTCTCTTTAACGCGTCGTTCCGATTACCTAAGCATGGTTAGGTTATATTACGCAATGTGTGCGTGAACACTGTTTCTACGTTAGTATATCGTGTCTCAATTCTCTTTAATGCTTCGTTCCGATTACCTAAGCATGGTTAGGTTATATTACACAAACTGTGCGTGAAAAGTGACGCTAGATTAGTATGTCGCGTCTCAAGTCGCTTTGACGCGTCCTTCCGATTACCTAAGCATGGTTAGATTATATTACGCAAAGCGTGCGTAAAAAGTGACGGTAGATTAGTATGGCGCGTTTCAAGTTTCATTAACGCGTCGCTTCGATTACCATGCGTATGTCGCGTCACAAGTGTCTCTAACACATCGTTAAGCATGGTTAGATTATATTACGCAGAGTGTGCGTGAAAAGTGACAATATAATGTATGTCGTGTCTCAAGACTCTATAACTCGTCGTTTCGATTACCTAAGCATTGCTAGGTTATTTAACGCAAAGTGTGCGTAAAAAGGGACGCTTAGTATGTCGCTTTTCTAGTCTCTTTAGAGCGTATTCCGATTACCTAACCATGGTAAGGTTATATAACGCAAAGTGTGCGTGAAAAGTGACGCTAGATTAGTATGTCGCATCTCAAGTATCTTTAACGCATCGTTCTGATTACCAAAGCATGGTTATGATATATTACGCCAAGTGCGCGTTAAAAGTGTCGGTAGATTAGTATGTCGCGTCACAAGTCTCTTTAACGCGTTGTTATGATTACCCAAGCATGGTTAAGTTATATTACGCAAAGTATGCGTAAAAAGTCTCTTGAACGCATCGCTTCGATTACCATGCTTATGTCACGTTACAAGTCTCTCCAACACGTCGTCCCGATTACCAAATCATGGTTAGGTTATATTACGCAATTTGTGCGTAATAAGTGACAATAGATTAGTATGTCGCGTCGCAAGTCTCTTTAATCTGTCATTCCGATTACCTAAGCATGGTTAGGTTATTTTACGCAGAGTGTGCGTGAAAAGTGACGCTAGATTAGTATGTCGCTTCTTAAGTCCTTTAACGCGTGTTCCGATTACCTAAGTATGGTTAGGTTATATAGCGCAAAGTGTGCGTGAAAAGTGACGCTAGATTAGTATGTCGCGTCTCAAGTCTCTTTAAAGCGTCGTTCCGATTACCAAAGCATGGTTAGGTTATATTGCGCAATGTGTGCGTGAAAACTGTTGCTAGGTTAGTATGTCGCGTCTCAACTCTCTTTAAGGCGTTGTTCCGATTACCTAATCATGGTTAGGTTGTATTTCGCAATGTGTGCGTGAAAAGTGACGCTAGATTAGTATGTCGCGTTTCAAATATCTTTAACGCGTCGTTATGATTACCTAAGCATGGCTAGGTTATATTACGCAAAGCGTATGTAAAGAGTGACGCTAGATTAGTATGGCGTGTTTCAAGTGTCTTTAACGCGTCGTTTCAATTACTGTGCTTATATCGCGTCACAAGTGTGGGTGAAAAGTGACAATAGATTAGTATGTCTTGTTTGAAGTCTCTTTAACGCGTGTTCTGATTACCTAGGCATGGTTAAGTTATTTTACGTAAAGAGTGTGTGAAATCTGATGCTAGAATTGTATGTGACGTCTCAAGTCTCTTTAATGCGTATTACGATTATCTAAGCATGGTTAGGTTATATTACGAAGAGTGTGCATGAAAAGTGACGCTAGTTTAGTATGTCGCATCTCAAGTCTCTTTAACGCGTCGTTGCGATTACCTAAGCATGGTTAGGTTATATTACGCAATGTGTGCGTGAAAACTGTTGCTAGGTTAGTATGTCGCGTCGCAAGTCTCTCTAAAGCGTCGTTCCGATTATTTAAGCATGGTTAGGTCATATTACGTAAAATGTGCGTGAAAAGTAACGCTATAATAGTATGTCGCATCTCAAGTCTCTTTAACACGTCGTTTCGATTACCTAAGCATGGTTAGGTTATATTACCCAATGTGTTCGTGAAAACTGTTGATAGGTTAGTATGTCGCGTCACAAGTCTCTCTAACGCGTCGATCTAATTACCAAAGCATGGTTAGGTTATATTACGCAAAATGTACCCGAAAAGTGACGCTAGAATAGTATGTCGTGTCTCAATTCTCTTTAAAGCGTCGTTCCGATTAGCTAAGCATAGTTAGGTTATAATACGCAAAGCGTGCGTAAAAAGTGACGCTAGATTAGTATGGCACGTTTCAAGTCTCTTTAACGCGTCTTTTTTATTACCATTGTCGCGTCACAAGTTTCTCTAACGTGTCGTTCTGATTACATAAGCATGGTTAGGTTATATTACGCAAAGTGTGCGTGAAAATTGACAATATATTAGTATGTCGTGTCTCAAGTCTCTAAAACGCGTCGTTCCGATTACCTAAGCATGGTTAGGTTATTTTACGCAAAGTGTGCTGAAAAGTGACGCTAGATTAGTACGTCGCGTCTCAACTCCCTTTAACGTGTGTTCCGACTGCCTAAGCATGGTTAGGTTATATTACGCAAAGTGTGCGTCAAAAGTTACGCTAGATTAGTATGTCGTGTCTCAAGTCTCTTTAACGCGTCATTCCGATTACCAAAGCATGGTTATGTTATATTACACCAAGTGCGCCTTAAAAGCGTTGCTAGATTAGTATGTCACGCACAAGTCTCTTTAACGCGTTGTTACGATTACCTAAGCATGGTTAAGTTATATTACGCAAAGTGTGCGTAAAAAGTGACCCTTGATTAGTACGTCGCGTCTCAAGTCTCTTTAACGCATCTTTGTCACGTTACAAGCCTCTCTAACACGTCGTTCTGATTACCAAAGCATGGTTAAGTCTCTTTATCATGTCGTTCTGATTACCTAAGCATAGTTAGGTTATTTTACGCGAAGTGTGCGTGAATAGTGACGTTAGATTAGTATGTCGCGCTCTTAAGTCTCTTTAACGCGTCGTTTCGATTACCAAAGCATGGTTCGATTATATTATGCAATGTGTGCGTGAAAACTGTTGCTAGGTTAGTATGTCGATCTCAAGTCTTTTTAAAGCGTCGTTCCAATTACCTAATCATGGCAAGGTCATATTACGCAAAGTGTGCATGAAAAGTGACGCTAGATTAGTATGTCGCGTCTCAAGTTTCGTTAACGCGTCGATCCAGTCACATAAGCATGGTTAGGTTATATTACGCAAAGCCCGTAAAAAGTGGCGCTAGATTAGTATGGCGCGTTTCAAGTCTCTTTAACGCGTCGTTTCGATTACGGTGCTTATGTCCCGTCACAAGTGTCTCTAACGCGTCGTTCTGATACCTAAGCATGGTTAAGTTATATTACGAAAAGAGTGTGAAAAGTGACGCTAGATTAGTATGTCGCGTCTCAAGTCTCTTTAACACGTCGTTTCTAGGTTAGTATGTCGTGTCTCAAGTTTCTATAAAGCGTCTTTCCGATTACCTAATCATGGTTAGGTTGTATTATGCAAAGTGTGCGTGAAAAGTGACGGATATATTAGTATGTCGCGTCTCAAGTCTCTTTGACGCGTCGTTCCGATTACCTAAGCATGGTTAGGTAGTGTGCATGAAAAGTAACGCTAGATTAGTATGTCGCGTCTCAAGTCTCTTTAACGCGTCGTTTCGATTACTGTGCTTATGTCGCATCACATGTGTCTCTAACGCGTCGTTCAGATTACCTATGCATAGTTAGATTTTATTACAAAAAGTGTGCGTGAAAAGTGACAATAGACTAGTATGTAGCATCTCAAGTCTTTTTAACGCGTCGTTTCGATTACCTAGGCATGGTTAGGTTATTTTACGCAAAGGGTGCGTGAAAAGTAACGCTAGATTGGTATGACGCGTCTCAAGTCTCTTTAATACGTATTCCGATTACCTAAGCATGGTTAGATAATATTACGTAAAGTGTGCGTGAAAAGTGACGTTAGATTAGTATGTCGCGTCTCAAGTCGCTTTAACGCGACTTTCCGATTACGTAAGCATGGTTAGGTAATATTACGCTAAGTGTGCGGGAAAAGTGATGCTAGATTAATATGTCTCTACTCAAGTCTATTTGATGCGTCGTTCCGATTACCTAAGCATGGTTAGGTGATATTACGCAAAGCTTGCGTAAAAAGTGACGCTATATTAGTATGGCGCGTTTCAAGTATCTTTAACGCGTCGTTTCGATTACTAAGCTTATGTCGCGTTACAAGAGTCTCTAATGCGTCATTCTGAATACCTAAGCATGGTTAGATTATATTACCCAAAGTGTGCGTGAAAAGTGACGATAGATTAGTATGTAGCATCTCAAGTCTTTTTAACGCGTCGTTACGATTACCTAGGCATGGTTAGGTTATTTTACGCAAAGTGTGCGTGAAAAGTGACGCTAGATTGGTATGACGCGTCTCAAGTCTCTTTAATACGTATTCCGATTACCTAAGCATGGTTAGGTTATATATACGTAAAGTGTGCGTGAAAAGTGACGCTAGATTAATATGTCGCGTCTCAAGTCTCTTTAACGCGACTGTCCGATTACGTAAGCATGGTTAGGTAATATTACGCAAAGTGTGCAGGAAAAGTGACGCTAGATTAATATGTCGCTACTCAAGTCTCTTTGATGCGTCGTTCCGATTACCTAAGCATGGTTAGGTGATATTACGCAAAGCGTGCGTAAAAGTGACACTATATTAGTATGGCGCGTTTCAAGTCTCTTTAACGCGTCGTTTCGATTACCTAAGCATGGTTAGGTTATATTACGTAAAGTGAGCGTGAAAAGGGACGCTAGATTAGTATGTCGTGTCTCAAGTCTCTTAACGCGTCATTCCAATAACGTAAGCATGGTTAGGTTTTTTTACGCAAAGTTTGTGTGAAAAGTGACGCTAGATTAATATATCGCTACTCAAGTCTCTTTAATGTGTCGTTCCGATTTCCTAAGCATGGTTAGGTTATATTACACAAAGATTGCGTGAAAAGTGACGCTAAATTAGTATGTCGCCTCTGAAGTCTCTTTAACGCGTCGTTCCGATTAACTAATCATGGTTAGGTTATTTTACAAAAAGTGTGCGTGAAAAGTGACGCTACATTAGTATGTCGTGTCTCAAATCTCTTTAACGTGTGTTCCGATTACATAAGCATTGTTAGGTTATATTGTGCAAAGTGTGCGTGAAAATTAACGCTAGATTAGTTTATCGCGTCTGAAGTCTCTTTAACGCGTCGTTCCGATTACCTAAGAAGCATGGTTAGGTTATACTACGCAAATTGTGCGTGAAAAGTGACGCTAGATTAGTATATCACGTCTGATTACCTAAGCATGGGTAGGTTATATTACGCAAAGTGTGCGTGAAAAGTGACGTTAGATTAGTATGTCGCGTCTCAAGTCTCTTTATCGCGTCGTTCCGATTACCTAAGCATGGCTAGGTTAAATTATGCAAAGTATGCGTGAAAAGTGACGCTAGATTAGTATATCGCGTTTGACGTCTCTTTAACTGTCGTTCCGATTACCTAAGGATGGTTAGGTTATATTACGCAAAGTGTGCGTGAAAAGTGACGCTAAATTAGTATGTCGCGTCTCAAGTCTCTCTAACGCATAGTTCCTATCACCTAAGCCTGGTTTATTTTACGCAACGTGTGCGTGAAAAGTGACGCCAGATTAGTATGTCGCGTCTCAAGTCTCTATTAGGCGCTTTACCTATTCATGGTTAGGTTATATTACGCAAAGTGTGCGTGAAAAGTAACAATAGATTAGTATGACGCATCTAAAGTCTCTTTAACCCGTCGTTTCGATTACCTAAGCATGGTTCGGTTATAATACGCAATGTGTGCGTGAAAACTGTTGCTAGGTTAGTATGTCGCGTCTCAAGTCTCTTTAACGCGTCGTTTTGATTGCCTAAGCATGGTTAGGTTTAGATCACCATGCTTATCTTAAGTCTTTTTAACGCGTCGTTCCGATTACCCATGGTTATGTTATATTACGCAAAGCGTGCTTAAAAAAAGTGACGCTAGATTAGTATGGCGCGTTTCAAGTCTCTTTAACGCGTCGTTTTGATCACCAAAACATAATTAGGTTATATTACGTACAGTGTGCGTGAAAAATGACGCCAGATTAGTATGTTGCGTTTCAAGTCTCTTTAACGCGTCATTCCGATTACCTAAGCATGATTAGGTTATATTACGCAAGTGTGTGTGAAGAGTGACGCTAGATCAAGATGTCCCTACTCAAGTCTCTTTAACGAGTCGTTTCGATTTCCTAAACATGGTTAGGTTATACGACGCAAAGTGTGCGTGCAAAGTGACGCTAGATTTAGTATGTCGCGTTTCAAGTCTCTTTAACTAGTCGTTCCGAAAGCATGGTTAGGTTATATTACGCAAATTATGCCTAAAAGTGATGCTAAATTTGTATGGCGCGTCTCAAGTCTCGTTAACGCGTCGTTTCGATTACCATGCTTATGTCGCGTCACAAGTCTCTCTAACGCGTCGTTCCAATTACCTAAGCATGGTTTAGTTATATTACTCAAAGTGTGCGTAAAAACTGACGCTAGATTAGTATGTCGCATCACAAGTCTCTTCAACGCGTCGTTCCAATTACATAAGCATGGTTAGGTTATATTATGCATGTTTGCGTGAAAAGGGACACTAGATTAGTATGTCGCTTCGCAAGTCTCTTTAACGTGTCGTTTCGATTACCATATTTATGTCACGTCACAAGTCTCTCTAACGCGTCGTTCCGATTACCTAAGCATGGTTACATTATATTACACTAAGTGTGCGTGAAAAGTGAAAATAGATTAGTATGTTACGTCTCAAGTCTCTTTAACGCGTTATTCCTATTTCCTAAGCATGGTTAGGTTATATTACGCAAAGAGTGCGTGAATAGTTACGCTAGATTAGTATGTCGCGTCTCAAGTATTTTTAAGGTGTCGTTCCGATTACCTAAGCATGGTTTATAGTATACAAAGTGTGAGTCAAAAGTGACGCTAAATTAGTATGGCGCGACTCAAGTGACTTTAACGCGCCGTTTGGATTACCTAAGTATGGTTAGGTTATATTACGCAAAGTGTGCATAAAAAGTGACGCTAGGTAAGTATACCGCGTCACAAGTCTCTCTAACACGTCGTTCCAATTACCTAAGCATGGTTATGTTATTACGCAAAGTGTGCGTGAAAAGTGACGCTAGTTTAGGATGTTGCATTTAGAGTCTATTTAATGTGTCGTTTCGATTACCTAAGCCGTTATATAACGCAACGCGTGCGTGAAAAGTGACAATAGATTAGTATTGCGCGTCTCAATTCTCTTTAGCGTGTGGGTCCGATTACCTAAGCATGGTCAGGTTATTTTACGCAAAGTGTGCCT
Organism: Mercurialis annua; assembly: GCF_937616625.2. Lineage (NCBI taxonomy): Eukaryota > Viridiplantae > Streptophyta > Magnoliopsida > Malpighiales > Euphorbiaceae > Mercurialis > Mercurialis annua. The sequence continues at coordinate 35,871,606 of NC_065570.1, forward strand.
GACAAGTGACACTAGATTAGCATGTTGCGTCTCAAGTCACTTTAACTCGTCGTTTGGATTACTAGGCTTATGATGCATCACAAGTCTCTCTGACGCGTCGTTTCGATTACCTAAGAATGGTTAGGTCATATTACGCAAAGCGTGCGTGAAAAATGACAATAGATTAGTATGTCTCGTCTCACGTCTATTTAACGCGTCGTTCCGATTACCTAATCAGGGTTAGGTTATATTACGCAAAGTGGGCGTGAAACGTTACGCTAGATAAGTATGTCGTGTCTCAATTCTCTTTAACGTGTTGTTCTGATTACCTAAGCATGGTTAGGTCATATTACGCAAAGTGTGCGTGAAAAGTAACAATAAATTAGTATGCCGCGTCACACGTCTATTTAACGCGCCGTTCTGATAACCTAAGCAAGGTTAGGTTATATTACGCAAAGTGTGCGTGAAGCGTTACGCTAAATAAGTATGTCGCGAATCAGTTCTTTTTAACGCGTTGTTCTGATTACCTAAGCATGGTTAGGTCATATTACGCAAACTGTGAGCGAAAAGTAACAATAAATCAGTATGTCGCGTCACACTTCAGTTTAACGCGTCGTTCCGATTACCTAAGCATGGTTAGGTTATATTACGCAAAGTGTGCGTGGAAAGTTACGCTAGATTAATATGTCGCGTTTTAATTCTCTTCAACGCGTTGTACCGATTAGCTAAGCATGGTTAGGTTAGGTTACGTATAGTGTTGTGAAAAGTGACGTTAGATTAGTATGTCACGTCTTAAGTCTCTTTTACGCGTCTTTCCGATTACCTAATAATGGTTAGGTTGTATTTCGCAAAGTGTGCGTGAAAAGGGACGTTAGATTAGTATGGCGCGTCTCAAGTCTCTTTATCGCGTGTTCCGATTACCTAAGCATTGTTAGATTATATTATGCAAAGTATGCATGAAAAGTGACGCTAGATTAGTATGTAGTGTCTCAACTCTCTTTAATGCGTCGTTCCAATTACCTAAGCATGGTTAGGTTATATTACGCAAAGTGTGCGTGAAAAGTGACAATAGATCACTATGTCGCTTCTCAAGTCTCTTTAATGCGTCGTTCCGATTACCTAAGCGTGGTTAAGTTATATTGCGCAATGTGTGCGTGAAACCTGTTGCTAGGTTAGAATGTCGCGTCTCAAGTCTCTTTAACGCGTCGTTCCGATTACCTAAGCATGGTTAGGTTATATTACGCAAAATGTGCGTGAAAAGTGATGCTAGATTAGTATGTCGTGTCTCAAGTGTCTTTAACGCGTCGTTCCGATTACCTAAGCATAGTTAGGTTATATTAGGCAAAGCGTGCATAAAAAGTGACACTAGATTAGTATTGCGCGTTTCAAGTCTCTTTAATGCGTCGTTTCGATTATTATGCTTATGTTGCGTCACAAGTGTCTCTAATGCGTCGTTCTGATTACCTAAGCATGGTTAGGTTATATTACGCAAAGTGTGCTTGAAAAGTGAAAATTGATTAGTATGTCGCATCTCAAGTCTCTTTAACGCGTCATTCCTATTACCTAAGCATGGTTAGGTTATTTTACACAAAGTTTGTGTGAAAAGTGACGCTAGGTTTGTATGTCGCGTCTGAAGTCCCTTTGACGCGTGTTCTGATTATCTAAGCATGTTTAGGTTATACTACATGAAGTGTGCGTGAAAAGTGACGCTAGATTTGTATGTCACGTCTCAAGTCTGTTTAACGCGTCGTTCCCATTACCAAAGCATGGTTATGTTATATTATGCCAAGTGCAAGTTAAGTCGCTAGATTATTATGTCGGGTCACAAGTATCCTTAACGCGTTATTACGATTACTTAAGCATGGTTAAGTTATATTACGCAAAGTGTGCTTAAAAAGTGACTTTAGATTAGTATGGCGCGTCTCAAGTCTCTTTAACGTATCGTTTCGATTACCATGCTTATTTCACTTTACAAGTCTCTCTAACACGTCGTTCCGATTACCAAAGCATGGTTAGGTTGTATTACGCAAAGTGTGCGTGAAAAGTGACAATAGATTAGTATGTCAGGTTGCAAGTGTCATTAACATGCCGTTCTGATTACTATGCATGGTTAGGTTATTTTATGCAAAGTGTGCATGAAAAGTGACGCTAGATTAGTATGTCGCGTCTCAAGTCTCTTTAACGCGTCGTTCCGATTACAAAAGCATGGTTAGGTTATATTACACAATATGCGCGTGCAAACAGTTGCTAGGTTAGTATGTCGTGTCTCAAGTCTCTTTAATGTATCGTTTCGATTACCATGCTTATGTCGCTTTACAAGTCTCTGTAACACGTCTTCCGATTACCAAAGCATGGTTAGGTTATATTACGCAAAGTGTGCGTGAAAATTGACAATAGATTAGTATGTCGCGTTGTAAGTGTCTTTACCGTGCCGTTCCGATTACCTAGGCATGGTTAGGTTATTTTACGCGAAGTGTGCGTGAAAAGGGACGCTAGATTAGTATGTCGCATCTCAACTCTCTTTAACGCGTTGTTCCGATTACCTAAGCATGGCTAGGTTATATTACGCAATAAGTCTCTTTATCACGTTGTTCCGATTTCCTAATCTTGATTAGGTTGTATTATGCAGATTAGTATGGCGTGTTTCAAGTCGCTTTAATGCGTCGTTTCGATTACTGTTCTTATGTCGCGTTAGAAGTGTCTCTGACGCGTCGTTCTTATTACCTAAGCATGGTTCGGTTATATTACGCAAAGTGTGCGTGATTAGTGACAATAAATTAGTTTGTCGTGTCTCAAGTCTCTTTAACGCGTCGTTCCGATTACCTATGCATGGTTAGGTTATTTTATGCGAGATTAGTATGTCGTGTCTCGAGTCTTTTTAATGCGTATTCCGATTACCTAAGCATGAATAGGTTATATTACGTAATGAGTGCGTGAAAAGTGAAACTAGATTAGTATGTCGCGTCTCAAGTCTCTTTAACGCGTTGTTCCGATTACCTAAGCATGGTTAGGTTATATTACTCAAAGTGTGCGTGAAAACTGGCGCTAGATTAATATGTCGTTACTCAAGTCTCTTTAACGCGTTATTTCAATTTCCTAAAAATAGTTAGGTTATAATACGCAAAGCGTGCGTAAAAAGTGACGCTAGATTAGTATGGCACGTTTCAAGTCTCTTTAACGCGTCATTTTTATTACCATTGTCGCGTCACAAGTTTCTCTACCGTGTCGTTCTGATTACCTATGCATGGTTAGGTTATATTACGCAAAGTGTGCGTGAAAAATGACAATATATTAGTATGTCGTGTCTCAAATCTCTAACATGCGTCGTTCCGATTACCTAAGCATGGTTAGGTTATTTTACGCAAAGTGTGCTGAAAAGTGACGCTAGATTAGTACGTCGCGTCTCAAGTCCCTTTAACGTGTGTTCCGATTACCTAAGCATAGTTAGGTTATATTACACAAAGTGTGCGTCAAAAGTTATGCTAGATTAGTATGTCGTGTCTCAAGTCTCTTTAACGCGTCGTTCCGATTACCAAAGCATGGTTATGTTATATTACGCCAAGTGCGCCTTAAAAGCGTCGCTAGATTCGTATGTCATGCACAAGTCTCTTTTACGTGTTGTTACGACTACCTAAGCATGGTTAAGTTATATTACGCAAAGTGTGCGTAAAAAGTGACCCTTGATTAGTACGTCGCGTCTCAAGTCTCTTTAACGCATCTTTTCGATTACCATGCTTATGTCACGTTACAAGCCTCTCTAACACGTCGTTCTGATTACCAAAGCATGGTTAAGTCACTTTATCGTGTCGTTCCGATTACCTAAGCATGGTTAGGTTATTTTACGCGAAGTGTGCGTGAAAAGTGACGTTAGATTAGTATGTCGCGCTCTTAAGTCTCTTTAACGCGTCGTACTGATTACCAAAGCATGGTTCGATTATATTACAAAATGTGTGCGTGAAAACTGTTGCTAGGTTAGTATGTCGATCTCAAGTCTCTTTAAAACGTCGTTCCAATTACCTAATCATGGTTAGGTCGTATTACACAAAGTGTGCATGAAAAGTGATGCTAGATTAGTATGTCGCATCTCATGTTTCTTAAACGCGTCGATCCAGTCACCTAAGCATGGTTAGGTTATATTACGCAAAGCGTCCGTATAAAGTGGCGCTAGATTAGTATGGCGCGTTTCAAGTCTCTTTAACGCGTCGTTTCGATTACGGTGCTTATGTCCCGTCACAAGTGTCTCTAACGCGTCGTTCATATACCTAAGCAGGGTTAAGTTATATTACGCAAAGTGTGCGTGAAAAGTGACAATTGATTAGTATGTCGCGTCTCAAGTCTCTTTAACGCGTCGTTCCGATTACCTAGGCATGGTTAAGTTATTTTACGAAAAGTGTGTGTGAAAAGTGACGCTAGATTAGTATGTCGCGTCTCAAGTCTCTTTAACGCGTCGTCTCAAGTGTCTTTAAAGCGTCTTTCCGATTACCTAATCATGGTTAGGTTGTATTATGCAAAATGTGCGTGAAAAGTGACGGATATATTAGTATGTCGTGTCTCAAGTCTCTTTAACGCGTCATTCCGATTACCTAAGCATGGTTAGGTAGTGTGCGTGAAAAGTAACGCTAGATTAGTATGTCGCGTCTCAATTCTTTTTAACTCGTCGTTCCTATTACCTAAGCATGGTTTAGTTATATTACACAGAGTGTAAGTGAAAAGTGACGCTAAATTAGGATGTCGGGTCTCAAGTCTCTTTAACGCGTCGTTTCGATTACTGTGCTTATGTCGCGTCACAAGTGTCTCTAACGCGTCGTTCTGATTACCTATGCATGGTTAGATTATATTATGCAAAGTGTGCGTGAAAAGTGTGCGTGAGAAGTGGCAATAGATTAACATGTTGCGTCTCAATTCTCTTTAACGCATCGTTCCGATTATCTAAGCATGATTAGGTTATTTTACGCTAAGTGTGCGTGAAAAGTGACGCTAGATTAGTATGTTGTGTCTCAAGTCTATTTAACGTGTTGTTCCAATTACCTAAGCATGGTTAGGTTATATAACGCAATGTGTGAGTGAAAAGTGACGCTAAATTAGTATGGCGCGTCTCAAGTCACTTTAACGCGTCGTTCCTATTACCTAAGCATGGTTAGGTTATATTACACAAAGTATACGTGAAAAGTGATGCTAGATTAGTATGTGACATCTCAAGTCTCTTTAACTCGTTGTTCCGATTACCTAAGTATGGTTAGGTTTTATTACGCAAAGTCTGCGTAGAAAGTGACGCTAGATTAGTATGGCGCGTCTCAAGTCTCTTTAACGCGTCGTTTCGATTACAATGCTTATTTCGCGATACAAGTCTCTGTAACGCGTCGTACCGATTACCTAAGCATGGTTGAGTTATATTACGCAAAGTGTGTGTGAAAAGTGACGCTAGATTAGTATGTCGCATCTCAAGTCTCTTTAACGCGTTGTTCCGATTACCTAAGCATTGTTAGGTCATATTACGCAAAGTGTGCGTGAAAAGTGTCGCTAGATTAATATGCTGCTACCGTGCTTATGTCGCGTCCCAAGTGTCTCTAACGCGTCGTTTCGCGTCTCAAAGTGTGTGTGAAAAGTGACGCTAGATTAGTATGTCGCGTCACAAGTCTCTCTAACGCGTCATTCCGATTACCTAAGCATGATTAGGTTATATTAAGCAAAGTGTGCGTGAAAAGTGACGCTAGATTAGTATGTCGCGTCTCAGGTCTTTTTAATGAGTTGTCCCGATTACCTAAGTATGGTTATGTTATATTACGCAAAGTGTCTGTGAAAAGTGACCGTTGATTAGTATGTCGCGTCACAAATCTCTTTAACGTGTCGTTTCGATTACTTAAACATGGTTAGGATATAGTTCGCAAAGTGTGAGTCAAAAGTGACGCTAAATCAGTATGGCGCGTCTCAAGTAAATTTAATGCGTCATTCTGATTACCTAAGCATGGTTAGGTTATATTACGCAATGTGTGTGTAAAAGGTGACGCTAGATTAGTATGGCGCGTTTCAAGTCTCTTAAACGCGTCTTTTCGATTACCATGCCTATGTCGCGTAACAAGTGTCTCTAACGCGTTGTTATGATTAACTAAGCATGGTTAGGTTATATTACGCAAAGTGTGCGTGAAAAGTGACAATAGATTAGTATGTTGCCTCTCAAGTCTCTTTAACGTATCGTTCCGATTACTTAAGCATGGTTATCTTATATTACGCCAAGTGCGCGTTAAAGGTGTCTCTAGATTATTATGTCGCGTAATAAGTCTCTTTAACGCATTGCTACGATTACCTAAGCATGGTTAACTTATATTACGCAAAGTGTGAGTGAAAAGTGACGCTAGATTATTATGGCGTGTCTCAAGTCTCTTTGCGTAATATAACCTAACCATGCTTAGGTAATCGGAACGACGACTTAATGAGACTTGAGATGCGACATACTAATCTAGCGTCACTTTTCACGCAAACTTTGCGTAATATAACCTAACCATGCTTAGGAAATTGGAAAGACGCGTGAAAGAGACTTGAGTAGCGACATACTAATCTAGCATCACTTTTCACGCAAACTTTGCGTAATATAACCTAACCATGATTAGGTAATCAGAAAGACGCGTTAACGAGACTTGAGACGCGACATATTAATCTAGCGTCATTTTTCACGCACACTTTACGTAATATATCCTAACCATGCTTAGGTAATCGGAATACGCATTAAAGAGACTTGAGAAGCGACATACTAATCTAGCGTCACTTTTCACGCACACCTTGCTTAAAATAACCTAACCATGCCTAGATAATCGGAAAAACGCGTTAAAGAGACTTGAGAAACGAGATACCAATCGAGCGTAACTTTCACGCACACTTTGCGTAATGTAACCTAACCATGCTAAGGTAATCGGAACGACATGTTAAAGAGACTTGAGACGCGACATACTAACCTAGCAACAGTTTTTACGCACACATTGCGTAATATATAACCTAACCATGCGTACGTAATCGGAACGACGCGTTAAAGAGACTTCATTGCGTAATATAACCTAACCATTTGTAGCTAATCGGAACGACGCGTTAAAGAGAGTTGAGACGCGACATACTAACCTAGCGTCACTTTTCACGCACACTTTGCGTAAAATAACCTAACCAAGCTTAGGTAATCGGAACAACGCGTTAAAGAGACTTGAGATGCGACATACTAATCATTTGTCAATTTTCCCGCACATTTTGCATAATATAACCTAACCATGATTAGGTAATTGGAACGACGTGTTAGAGAGACTTGTAATGTGACATGAGCATGGTAATCTAAACGACGTGTTAAAGAGACTTGAGACGTGCCGTAACCTAACAATGCCTAGGTAATCGTAACACCGTGTTAAAGAGACTTGTGACGGAACATACTAATCTAGTGACACTTTTAACGACTAACATAACAATGCTTAGGTAATCGGAACGACGCGTTAAATAGACTTGAGACGCAACATACTAATCTATTGTCCCTTTTCACGGACACTTTGCGTAATATAACCTAACCATGCTTAGTTAATCAGAACGACGCGTTAGAGACAGTTAAAAAGACGCGTCAAAAAAACTTGAAATGCGCCATACTAATCTAGCGTCATTTTTACGCACACTTTGCGTAATATAACCTAACTATGCTTAGGTTATCGGAACGACGTGTTAAAGTGACTTGAGACGCACCATACTAATTTAGCGTCACTTTTTACTCACACTTTGCGTAGTATAACCTAACCATTCTTAGGTAATCGGAACGACGCGTTAAAGAGACTTGAGACGCGCCATACTAATTTAGTGTCACTTTTTACTCACACTTTGCGTAAGATAACCTAACCATCATTAGGTAATCGGAACGACGCGTTGAAGAGACTTGAGATGCAACATAATAACCTAGCATCACTATTCACGAACTCTTTGCGTAATATAACCTAACCATGCGTAGGTAATCGGAACGACGCGTTAAAGAGACTTGAAACGCAACATACTAATCTATTTTCACTTTTCACGCACACTTTGCATAATATAACCTAACCATGCTTAGGTAATCGGAACGACGGGATAGAGAGACATGTGACTCCACATAAGCATGGTAATCTAAACGACGGTTAAAGAGACTTCAGACACGACATACTAATCTATTGTCACTTTTCACGCACACTTTGCGTAATATAACCTAACCATGCTTAGGTAATCGGAACGACACTTAAAGAAGCTTGAAACTCGACATACTAATCTAGCGTCACTTTTCACGCACACTTGGCGTAATATAAGTCAACCAAGCTTAGGTAATAAGAACGACGTGTTAGAGAGACTTGTGACGCGTCCTAAGCATGATAATCGAAAGGACGCGTTAAATAGACTTGAGACGCGCCATACTAATACCTAACCATGCTTAGGTAATCAGAACAACGCGTTAAAGAGACTTGAGACGCGGCATACTAATCATTTGTCAATTTTCCTGCACATTTTGCGTAATATAACCTAACCATGCTTAGGTAATTGGAACGACGTGTTAGAGAGACTTGTAATGTGACATAAGCATGGTAATCTAAACGACGCGTAAAAGAGACTTGAGACGTGCCATACTAATCTAACGTCACTTTTTACGCAAACTTAGCATAATATAACCTAACCATGCTTAGGTAATCGTAACACCGCGTTAAAGAGACTTTTGACAGGACATACTAATCTAGTGACACTTTTAACGACTAACATAACAATGCTTAGGTAATCAGAACGACGCGTTAAATAGACTTGAGACGCGACATACTAACCTATTGTCCCTTTTCACGCACACTTTGCGTAATATAACCAAACCATGCTTAGTTAATCAGAACGACGCGTTAGAGACATTTGAAAAGACGCGTTAAAAAAACTTGAAACGCGCCATACTAATCTAGCGTCATTTTTACGCACACTTTGCGTAATATAACCTAACTATTCTTAGGTTATCGGAACGACGCGTTAAAGTGACTTGAGACACACCATACTAATTTAGCGTCACTTTTTACTCACACTTTGCATAATATAACCTAACCATTCTTAGGTAATCGGAACAACGCGTTAAAGACACTTGAGATGCGCCATACTAATTTAGCGTCACTTTTTACTCACACTTTGCGTAATATAACCTAGCCATGCTTAGGTAATCAGAACGACACGTTAAAGAGACTGGAGACGCAACATTCTAACCTAGCATCACTATTCACGAACTCTTTGCGTAATATAACTTAACCATGCGTAGGTAATCGGAACGACGCGTTAAAGAGACTTGAAACGCAACATACTAATCTATTTTAACTTTTCACGCACACTTTGTATAATATAACCTAACCATGCTTAGGTAATCGGAACGACGCGATAGAGAGACATGTGACTCCACATAAGCATGGTAATCAAAATGATGCATAAAAATCTATTGTCGCTTTTCATGCACACTTTCGTAATATAACCTAACCATGCTTAGGTAATCGTAATGACACATTAAAGAAGCTTGAAACACGACATACTAATCTAGCGTCGCTTTTCACGCACACTTTGCGTAATATAACCCAACCATGCTTACGTAATCGGAACGACGCGTTAGATAGACTTGTGATGGGACATACTAATTTAGCGTAACTTTTCACGCACACTTGGCGTAATATAAGTCGACCATGCTTATGTAATAAGAACGACGCATTAGAGAGACTTGTGATGCGTCATAAGCATGATAATCGAAACGACACGTTAAAGAGAATTGAAACGCGCCATACTAATCTAGCGTCACTTTTTACGCAGACTTTGCGTAATATAACCTAACCATGCTTAGGTTATCGGAACGACGCGTTAAAGAGACTTGAAACGCGACATACTAATGTAGCGTCTCTTTTCACGCAAACTTTGCGTAATATAAGCTAACCATGCTTAGGTTATCGGAACGACGCGTTAAAGAGACTTGAAACGCGACATACTAATGTAGCGTCTCTTTTCCTGCAAACTTTGCGTCATATAACCTAACCATGCTTAGGAAATCGGAACGACGTGTTAAAGAGACTTGAAACGAGACATACCAATCTAGCGTCACTTTTCACGCACACTTTACGTATGGTAATTGGAATACGCATTAAAGAGTGAGACGCGACATACTAATCTAGCATCACTTTTCACGCACAGTTTGCGTCAAATAACCTAACCATGCCTAGGTAATCGGAACGACGCGTCAAAGAGACTTGAGATGCGACATACTAATTGATTGTCACTTTTCACGCACACTTTGTGTAATATAACCTAACCATGCTTAGGTAATCAGAACGACGCGTTAGAGACACTTGTGACGCGACATAAGCAAAGTAATCGAAACGACGGGTTAAAGACACTTGAAACGCGCCATACTAATCTAGCGTCACTTTTTACGCACGCTTTGCGAATATAACCAAACCATGCTTAGGTAATCGGAACGACGCGTTAAAGAGACTTGAGACGCGACATACTAATCTAGCCGTCATTTTTCACGCACACTTTGCATAATATAACCTAACCATGATTAGGTAATCGGAACGACGCTTTAAAGAGACTTGAGACATGACATACCAATCCAGCGTCACTTCTCATGCACACTTTGCGTAAAATAACCTAACCATGCTTAGGTAAGACACGTTAAAGAGACTTGCGACGCGACATACTAATTTATTGTCCCTTTTCGCGCACACTATGTGTAGTATAACCAAACCATGCTTTGGTAATCGGATTGACGAGTTAAAGAGACTTGAAACGCGACATACTAATCTAGTGTCACTTGTCACGCACACTTTGCGTAATATAACTAAACCATGCTTAGGTAATCGGAACGCTGAGTTAAAGAGACTTCAGACTCGACATACTAATCTAGCGTTACTTTTCACGCACACTACCTAACCATGCTTAGGTAATCGGAACGACGCATTAAAGAGACTTGAAACGCGACACACTATTCTAGCGTCACTTTTCACGCACACTTTGCTTAGTATAACTACGCGTTTTTAGAGACTTCAGACGCGACATACTAATCTAGCGTCACTTTTCACGCACACTTTGTGTAATAATCAAACCATGCTTAGGTAATCGGAACACGCATTTTTAGAGACTTCAGACGCGACATACTAATCTAGCGTCACTTTTCACGCACACTTTCACGCACGCTAGATTAGTATGTCGTGTCCCAATTCTCTTTTACGTGTCGTTCCGATTACCTATTGTCAGGTTATTTTACGCAAAGTGTGCCTGAAAAGTGACGCTAGATTAGTATGTCGCGTCTCAAGTCACTTTAACTCGTCGTTCTGATTACCATACTTATGTCGCGTCACAAGTCTCTTTAACGCGTCGTTCTGATTACCTAAGCATAGTTAGGTTACATTATGAAAAGTGTGCGTGAAAATTAGACGCTAGATTAGTATTTCGCGTCTTAAGTCTCTTTAACACGTTGTTCCGATTATCTAAGCATGATTAGGTTATTTTACGCAAAGTGTGCGTGAAAAGTGACGCTAGATTAGTATGTCACGTCTCAATTCTCTTTAGCATGTGGTTCCGATTACCTAAGCATGGTCAGATTATTTTACGTAAAGTTTGCCTGACAAGTGACGCTAGATTAGCATGTCGCGTCTCAAGTCACTTTAACTCGTCGTTTGGATTACCATGCTTATGTTGCGTCACAAGTCTCTCTGACGCGTCGTTTCGATTACCTAAGAATGGTTAGGTCATATTATGCAAGTGTGCGTGAAAAATGACAATAGATTAGTATGTCTCGTCTCACGTCTATTTAACGCGTCGTTCCGATTACCTAATCATGGTTAGGTTATATTACGCAAAGTGGGCGTGAAACGTTACGCTAGATAAGTATGTCGTGTCTCAATTCTCTTTAACGTGTTGTTCTGATTACCTAAGCATGGTTAGGTCATATTATGCAAAGTGTGCGTGAAAAGTAACAATAAATTAGTATGCCGCGTCACACGGCTATTTAACGCGCCGTTCCGATAACCTAAGCAAGGTTAGGTTATATTACACAAAGTGTGCGTGAAGCGTTACGCTAAATAAGTATGTCACGAATCAATTCTCTTTAACGCGTTGTTTTGATTACCTAAGCATGGTTAGGTCATATTACGCAAACTGTGAGCGAAAAGTAACAATAAATCAGTATGTCGCATCACAATTCAGTTTAACGCGTCGTTCCGATTACCTAAGCATGGTTAGGTTATATTGCGCAAAGTGTGCGTGGAAAGTTACGCTAGATTAATATGTCGCGTTTTAATTCTCTTCAACGCGTTGTACCGATTAGCTAAGCATGGTTAGTTTAGGTTACGCAGAGTGTCGTGAAAAGTGACGCTAGATTAGTATGTCACGTCTGAAGTCTCTTTAACGCGTCTTTCCAATTACCTAATCATGGTTAGGTTGTATTACGCAAAGTGTGCGTGAAAAGGGACGCTAGATTAGTATGGCGCGTCTCAAGTCTCTTTAACGCGTGTTCCGGTTACCTAAGCATTGTTAGGTTATATTACGCAAAGTGTGCATGAAAAGTGACGCTAGATTAGTATGTAGTGTCTCCACTCTCTTTAATGCGTCGTTCCAATTACCTAAGCATGGTTAGGTTATATTACGCAGAGTGTGCGTGAAAAATGACAATAGATCACTATGTCGCGTCTCAAGTCTCTTTAACGCGTCGTTCCGATTACCTAAGCGTGGTTAAGTTATATTGCGCAATGTGTGCGTGAAAACTGTTGCTAGGTTAGAATGTCGCGTCTCAAGTCTCTTTTACGCGTCGTTCCGATTACCTAAGCATGGTTAGGTTATATTACGCAAAATGTGCGTGAAAAGTGATGCTAGATTAGTATGTCGCGTCTCAAGTGTCTTTAACGCGTCGTTCCGATTACCTAAGCATGGTTAGGTTATATTAAGCAAAGCGTGCGTAAAAAGTGACGCTAGATTAGGATTGCGCGTTTCAAGTCTCTTTAATGCGTCGTTTCGATTATCATGCTTATGTCGCGTCACAAGTGTCTCTAATGCGTCGTTCTGATTACCTAAGCATGGTTAGGTTATATTACGCAAAGTGTGCTTGAAAAGTGAAAATAGATTAGTATGTCGCATCTCAAGTCTCTTTAACGCGTCATTCCAATTACCTAAGCATGGTTAGGTTATTTTACACAAAGTGTGTGTGAAAAGTGACGCTAGGTTTGTATGTCGCGTCTCAAGTCCCTTTAACTCGTGTTCTGATTATTTAAGCATGTTTAGGTTATACTACGCGAAGTGTGCGTGAAAAGTGACGCTAGATTTGTATGTCACGTCACAAGTCTGTTTAACACGTCGTTCCCATTACCAAAGCATGGTTATGTTATATTATGCCAAGTGCGCGTTAAGTCGCTAGATTAGTATGTCACGTCACAAGTATCCTTAACGCGGTATTACGATTACCTAAGCATGGTTAAATTATATTACGCAAAGTGTGCTTAAAAAGTGACTTTAGATTAGTATGGCGCGTCTCAAGTCTCTTTAACGTATCGTTTCGATTACCATGCTTATGTCACTTTACAAGTATCTCTAACACGTCGTACCGATTACCAAAGCATGGTTAGGTTGTATTACGCAAAGTGTGCGTGAAAAGTGACAATAGATTTGTATGTCAGGTTGCAAGTGTCTTTAACATGCCGTTCCGATTACCTATGCATGGTTAGGTTATTTTACGCAAAGTGTGCATGAAAAGTGACGCTAGATTAGTATGTCGCGTCTCAAGTCTCTTTAACGCGTCGTTCCGATTACAAAAGCATGATTAGGTTATATTACGCAATGTGCGCGTGAAAACATTTGCTAGGTTAGTATTTCGTGTCTTATGTCTCTTTAATGTATCGTTTCGATTACCATGCTTATGTCGCTTTACAAGTCTCTCTAACACGTCGTTCCGATTACCAAAGCATGGTTAGATTATATCATGCAAAGTGTGCGTGAAAAGTGACAATAGATTAGTATGTAGCGTTGCAAGTGTCTTTAACGTGCCGTTCCGATTACCTAAGCATGGTTAGGTTATTTTACGCGAAGTCTGCGTGAAAAGGGACGCTAGATTAGTATGTCGCATCTCAACTCTCTTTAACGCGTCGTTCCGATTACCTAAGCATGATTAAATTGTATTACGCAAAGTGTGCGTGAAAAGTGACGCTAGATTAGTATGGCGTGTTTCAAGTCGCTTTAACGCGTCGTTTCGATTACTGTTCTTATGTCGCGTTAGAAGTGTCTCTAACGCGTAGTTCTGATTACCTAAGCATGGTTAGGTTATATTACGCAAAGTGTGCGTGAAAAGTGACAATAAATTAGCTTGTCGTGTCTCAAGTCTCTTTAACGCGTCGTTCCGATTACCTATGCATGGTTAGGTTATATTATGCGAGATTAGTATGTCGTGTCTCAAGTCTTTTTAATGCGTATTCCAATTACCTAAGCATGAATAGGTTATATTACGTAAAGAGTGCGTGAAAGGTGAAACTAGATTAGTCTGTCCCGTCTCAAGTCTCTTTAACGCGTTGTTCCGATTATAAGCATGGTTAGGTTATATTACTCAAAGTGTGCGTGAAAACTGGCGCTAGATTAATATGTCGTTACTCAAGTCTCTTTAACGCGTCGTTTCGATTTCCTAAAAATGGTTAGGTTATATTACGCAAAGCGTGCGTAAAAAGTGACGCTAGATTAGTATTGCGCGTTTCAAGTCTCTTTAATGCGTCGTTTCGATTACCATGCTTATGTCGCGTAACAAGTGTCTCTTTAATGCGTCGTTTCGATTACCATGCTTATGTCGCGTCACAAGTGTCTCTAATGCGTCATTCTGATTACCTAGGCATGGTTAGGTTATATTACGCATAGTGTGCGTGAAAAGTGAAAATAGATTAGTATGTCGCATCTCATATCTCTTTAACGCGTCATTCCGATTACCTAAGCATGGTTAGGTTATTTTACACAAAGTGTGCGCAAAAAGTGACGCTAGATTTGTATGTCGCGTCTCAAGTCCCTTTATCTAAGCATGGTTAGATTATATTACGCAAAGTGTGCGTGAAAAGTGACGCTAGATTAGTATGTCACGTCTCAAGTCTCTTTAACGCGTCGTTCCCATGACCAAAGCATGGTTATGTTAAAACTGTCGCTGATTAGTATGTCGCGTCACAAGTCTTCTTAACACGTTGTTACGATTACATAAGCATGGTTAAGTAATATTACGCAAAGTGTGTGTAAAAAGTGACGTTAGATTAGTATGGCGCGTCTCAAGTCTCTTTAACGTATCGTTCCGATTACCATACTTATGTCACGTTACAAGTCTCTCTAACACATCGTTCCGATTACAAAAACATTGTTAGGTTATATTACGCAAAGTGTGCATGAAAAGTGACAATAGATTAGTATGTCGTGTCTCAATTCTCTGTAACGCGACGTTTCGATTAACTAAGCATGTTTAGATTATATTAAGCAAAGTGTGCGTGAAAAGTGACGCTAGATTAGTATGTCATGTCTCAAGTCTCTTTAACGCGTCTTTCCGATTACCAAAGCATGGTTATGTTATATTCTGCCAAGTGCGCGTTAAGAGTGTCGCTAGATTAGTATGTCAAATCACAAGTCTCCTTAACATGTTGTTACGATTACCTAAGCATGGTTAAGTTATATTACGCCATATTAATCTAGCGTCACTTTTTACGCACGCTATGCGTAATATAATCTAACCATGCTTAGGTAATCGGAACGACGCGTCAAAGCGACTTAAGACGCGACATACTAATCTAGCGTCACTTTTCACGCACAGTTTGTGTAATATAACCTAACCATGCTTAGGTATTCGGAACGAAGCATTAAAGAGAATTGAGACACGACATACTAACCTAGCAACAGTGTTCAAGCACACATTGCGTAATATAACCTAACCATGCCTAGGTAATCGGAACGACGCTTTAAAGAGACTTGGGACAAGACATACTAATCTATTTTCACATTTCATGCACACTTTGTGTAATATAACCTAACCATGCTTAGGTAATCGGAACGACGCGTTAGAGAGACTTGTGACGCGACATAAGCATGGTAATCGAAACGACGCGCTACAGAGATTTGAGACACGACATACAAATCTATTGTCGCTTTTCACGCACAATTTGCGTAATATAACCTAACCATGTTAGGTAATCAGAACGAAGCATTAGAGAGACTTGAGATGCGACATACTAATCTAGCGTCACTTTTCACGCACAGTTTGCTTAATATAACCTAACCATGCTTAGGTAATTGGAATGACGCGTTAGAGAGACTTGTGACACGACATACTAATCTAGCGTCACTTTTCACGCACACTTTATGTAACTAAAACATGCTTAGGTAATCGGAACGACGCGTTAGAGAGACTTGTGAGACGACATAAGCATGGTAATCGAAACGACGCGTTAAAGAGACTTGAGAAGCACCATACCAATCTAGCGTCACTTTTTACACAGACGTTGCGTAATATAATCTAACCATGCTTAGGAAATCAGAACGAGGCGTTAAAGATACTTTAGACGCGACATACTAATCTAGTTTCACTTTTCACGCACTCTTTACGTAATATAACCTATTCATGCTTAGGTAATCGGAATACGCATTAAAAAGACTCGAGACGCGACATACTAATCTAGCGTAACTTTTCACACACAATTTGCGTAAAATAAGCTAACCATGCCTAGGTAATCGGAACGACGCGTTAAAGAGACTTGAGATGCGACATACTAATATATTGTCACTTTTCACGCACACTTTGCGTAATATAACCAAACCATGCTTAGGTAATCAGAACGACTCGTTAGAGACACTTGTGATGCGACATAAGCACAGTAATTGAAATGACGCGTTAAAGAGACTTGAATCGCGCCATACTAATCTAGTGTCACATTTCACGCACACTTTGCGTAATACAACCTAATCAAGATTAGGTAAGCAGAACGACGCTTTAAAGAGACTTGAGACGCGACATACTAACCTAGCAAATGTTTTCACGCACAAATTGCGTAATATAACCAAACCATGCTTTAGTAATCGGAACGACGCGTTAAAGAGATTTGAGACGCGACATACTAATCTAGCGTCAATTTTCACTCACACTTCGCATAAAATAACCTAACCATCCTTTGTAATCGGAACGGCACGTTGAAGAAACTTGCAACGCGACATACTAATGTATTGTCACTTTTCACGCATACTTTGCGTAATATAACCTAACCATGCTTTGGTAATCGGAACAACATGTTAGAGAGACTTGTAACGTGACATATGAATGGTAATCGAAACGACATACTAATCTAACGTCACTTTTTATGCACACTTTGCGTAATATTACTTAACCATGCTTAAGTAATTGTAACAACGTGTTAAAAAGACTTGTGACGCGACATACTAATCTAGCGACAGTTTTAACATAACCATGCTTTGGTCATGGGAACGACGCGTTAAAGATACTTGAGACGTGACATACTAATCTAGCGTCACTTTTCACGCACACTTTGCGTAATATAATCTAACCATGCTTAGATAAAGGGACTTGAGACGCGACATACAAATCTAGCGTCACTTTTTACGCACACTTTGTGTAAAATAACCTAACCATGCTTAGGTAATCGGAATGACGCGTTAAAGAGACATGAGATGCGACATACTAATCTATTTTCACTTTTCACGCACACTTTGCGTAATATAACCTAACCATGCTTAGCTAATCAGAACGACGCATTAGAGACACTCGTGACGCGACATAAGCATAGTAATCGAAACGACGCATTAAAGAGACACTTGTTACGCGACATAAGCATGGTAATCGAAACGACGCATTAAAGAGACTTGAAACGCGTAATACTAATCTAGCGTCACTTTTTACGCACGCTTTGCGTAATATAACCTAACCATTTTTAGGAAATCGAAACGACGCGTTAAAGAGACTTGAGTAACGACATATTAATCAAGCGCCAGTTTTCACGCACACTTTGAGTAATATAACCTAACCATGCTTAGATAATCGGAACAACGCGTTAAAGAGACTTGAGACGCGGCATACTAATCTAGTTTCACTTTTCACGCACTCTTTACGTAATATAACCTATTCATGCTTAGGTAATCGGAATACGCATTAAAAAGACTCGAGACATGACATACTAATCTCGCATAAAATAACCTAACCATGCATAGGTAATCGGAACGACGCGTTAAAGAGACATGAGATGCGACATACTAATCTATTTTCACTTTTCACGCACACTTTGTGTAATATAACCTAACCATGCTTAGCTAATCAGAACGACGCATTAGAGACACTCGTGACGCGACATAAGCATGGTAATCGAAACGACGCATTAAAGAGACACTTGTTACGCGACATAAGCATGGTAATCGATACGACGCATTAAAGAGACTTGAAACGCGTAATACTAATCTAGCGTCACTTTTTACGCACGCTTTGCGTAATATAACCTAACCATTTTTAGGAAATCGAAACGACGCGTTAAAGAGACTTGAGTAACGACATATTAATCAAGCGCCAGTTTTCACGCACACTTTGAGTAATATAACCTAACCATGCTTAGATAATCGGAACAACGCGTTAAAGAGACTTGAGACGCGACATACTAATCTAGTTTCACTTTTCACGCACTCTTTACGTAATATAACCTATTCATGCTTAGGTAATCGGAATACGCATTTAAAAGACTCGAGACATGACATACTAATCTCGCATAAAATAACCTAACCATGCATAGGTAATCGGAACGACGCGTTAAAGAGACTTGAGACACGACAAACTAATTTATTGTCACTTTTCACGCACACTTTGCGTAATATAACCTAACCATGCTTAAGTAATCATAACGACGCGTTAGAGACACTTCTAACGCGACATAAGAACAGTAATCGAAACGACGCGTTAAAGCGACTTGAAACACGCCATACTAATCTAGCGTCGCTTTTCACGCGCACTTTGCGTAATACAACCTAACCATGCTTAGGTAATCGGAACGACGCGTTAAAGAGAGTTGAGATGCGACATACTAATCTAGCGTTCCTTTTCACGCACACTTCGCGTAAAATAACCTAACCATGCTTAGGTAATCGGAACGGCACGTTAAAGACACTTGCAACGCGATATACTAATATATTGTCACTTTTCACGCACACTCTGCGTAATATAACCTAACCAAGCTTTGGTAATCGGAACGACGTGTTACAAAGACTTGTAAAGCGACATAAGCATGGTAATCGAAACGATACATTAAAGAGACTTGAGACACGACATACTAACCTAGCAAGTGTTTTCACGCGCACATTGCGTAATATAACCTAAGCATGCTTTTGTAATCGGAACGACGCGTTAAAGAGAGTTGAGATGCGACATACTAATCTAGCGTCCCTTTTCACGCACACTTCGCGTAAAATAACCTAACCATGATTAGGTAATCGGAACGGCACGTTAAAGACACTTGCAACGCGACATACTAATCTATTGTCACTTTTCACGCACACTTTGCGTAATATAACCAAACCAAGCTTTCGTAATCGGAACGATGTGTTACAGAGACTAGTAAAGCGACATAAGCATGGTAATCAAAACGATACATTAAAAAGACTTGAGACACGCCATACTAATCTAACGTCACTTTTCACGCACAGTTTGCATAATATAACCTAACCATGCTTAGGTAATCGGAACGAAGCATTAAAGAGAATTGAGACACGACATACTAACCTAGCAATAGTGTTCAAGCACACATTGCGTAATATAACCTAACCATGCTTAGGTAATCGGAACGACGCGTTAAAGAGACTTGGGACAAGACATAATAATCTATTTTCACATTTCACGCACACTTTGTGTAATATAACCTAACCATGCTTAGGTAATCGGAACGACGCGTTAGAAAGACTTGTGATGCGACATAAGCATGGTAATCGAAACGACGCGCTACAGAGAATTGAGACACGACATACAAATCTATTCTCGCTTTTCACGCACAATTTGCGTAATATAACCTAACCATGTTAGGTAATCGGAACGAACCATTAGAGAGACTTGAGATGCGACATACTAATCTAGCGTCACTTTTCACGCACAGTTTGCTTAATATAACCTAACCATGCTTAGGTAATTGGAACGACGCGTTAGAGAGACTTGTGACACGACATACTAATCTAGCGTCACTTTTCACGCACACTTTACGTTAACTAAAACATGCTTAGGTAATCGGAACGACGCGTTAGAGAGACTTGTGAGACGACATAAGCATGGTAATCAAAACGACGCGTTACAGAGACTTGAGAAGCACCATACTAATCTAGCGTCACTTTTTACGTACGCTTTGCGTAATATAACCTAGCCATTCTTACGTAATCATAACGACGCGTTAAAGATACTTGAGAAGCACCATACTAATGTATTGTCACTTTTCACGCACACTTTGCGTAATATAACCAAACCATGCTTTGGTAATTGGAACAACGTGTTAGAGAGACTTGTAACGTGACATATGAATGGTAATCGAAATGATACGTTAAAGAGACTTGAGACGCGCCATACTTATCTAACGTCACTTTTTACGCACACTTTGCGTAATATAACTTAACCATGCTTAGGTAATCGTAACAACACGTTAAGGAGACTTGTGATTCGACATACTAATCTAGCGACACTTTTAACGCGCACTTGGCATAATATAACATAACCATGCTTTGGTAATCGGAACGACGCGTTAAAGAGACTTGAGACATGACATACTAATCTAGCGTCACTTTTCACGCACACTTTGCTTAATATAATCTAAACATGCTTAGTTAATCGAAACGACGCGTTACAGAGAATTGAGACACGACAAACTAATCAATTGTCACTTTTCACGTACACTTTGCGTAATATAACCTAGATGTGTTAGAGAGACTTGTAACGTGACATAAGTATGGTAATCGAAACAATACGTTAAAGAGATTTGAGACGCGCCATACTAATCTAACGTCACTTTTTACGCACACTTTGCGTAATATTACTTAACCATGCTTAAGTAATCGTAACAACGTGTTTAGAAGACTTGTGACGCGACATACTAATCAGCGACAGTTTTAACATAACCATGCTTTGGTCATGGGAACGACGCGTTAAAGAGACTTGAGACGTGACATACTAATCTAGCGTCACTTTTCACGCACACTTTGCGTAATATAATCTAACCATGCTTAGATAAAGGGACTTGAGACGCGACATACAAATCTAGCGTCACTTTTTGCGCACACTTTGTGTAAAATAACCTAACCATGCTTAGGTAATCGGAATGACGCGTTAAAGAGACATGAGATGCGACGTACTAATCTATTTTCACTTTTCACGCACACTTTGCGTAATATAACCTAACCATGCTTAGGTAATCAGAACGACGCATTAGAGACACTTGTGATGCGACATAAGCATGGTAATCGAAACGACGCATTAAAGAGACACTTGTTACGCGACATAAGCATGGTAATCGAAACGACTCATTAAAGAGACACTTGTTACGCGACATAAGCATGGTAATCGAAACGACGCATTAAAGAGACTTGAAACGCGCAATACTAATCTAGCGTCACTTTTTACGCACGCTTTGCGTAATATAACCTAACCATTTTTAGGAAATCGAAACGACGCGTTAAAGAGACTTGAGTAACGACATATTAATCTAGCGCCAGTTTTCACGCACACTTTGAGTAATATAACCTAACCATGCTTAGGTAATCGGAACAACGCGTTAAAGAGACTTGAGACGGGACATACTAATCTAGTTTCACTTTTCACGCACTCTTTACGTAATATAACCTATTCATGCTTAGGTAATTGGAATACGCATTAAAAAGACTCGAGACACGACATACTAATCTCGCATAAAATAACCTAACCATGCATAGGTAATCGGAACGACGCGTTAAAGAGACTTGAGACACGACAAACTAATTTATTGTCAATTTAACACGCACACTTTGCGTAATATAACCTAACCATGCTTAGGTAATTAGAACGACGCGATAGAGATACTTCTAACGCGACATAAGAACAGTAATCGAAACGACGCGTTAAAACGACTTGAAACACGCCATACTAATCTAGCGTCTTTTTTCATGCACACTTTGCGTAATACAACCTAATCAAGATGAGGAAATTAGAACAACGTGATAAAGTGACTTATTGCGTAATATAACCTAACCATGCTTAGGTAATCGGAACGACGCGTTAAAGAGAGTTGAGATGCGACATACTAATCTAGCGTCCCTTTTCACGCACACTTCGCGTAAAATAACCTAACCATGCTTAGGTAAACGGAACGGCACGTTAAAGACACTTGCAACGCGACATACTAATATATTGTCACTTTTCACGCACACTTTGCATAATATAACCTAACCAAGCTTTGGTAATCGGAACGACGTGTTACAGAGACTTGTAAAGCGACATAAGCATGGTAATCGAAACGATACATTTAAGAGACTTGAGACACGACATACTAACGTAGCAAGTGTTTTCACGCGCACTTGTGTAATATAACTTAACCATGCTTTTGTAATCGGAACGACGCGTTAAAGAGACTTGAGACGCGACATACTAATCTAGCGTCACTTTTCATGCACACTTTGCATAAAATAACCTAACCATGCATAGGTAATCGGAACGGCATGTTAATGACACTTGCAACCTGACATACTAATTAGTTGTCACTTTTCACGCACACTTTGCGTTATACAACCTAACCATGCTTTGGTAATCGGAACGACGTGTTAGAGAGACTTGTAAAGTGACATAAGCATGGTAATCGAAACGATACGTTAAAGAGACTTGAGACGCGCCATACTAATCTAAAGTCACTTTTTAAGCACACTTTGCGTAATATAACTTAACCATGCTTAAGTAATCGTAATAACGCGTTAAGGATACTTGTTACGCGACATACTAATCTAGCGACTTAACGCGCACTTAGCATAATATAACATAACCATGCTTTGGTAATGGGAATGACGCGTTAAACAGACTTGAGACGTGACATACAAATCTAGCGTCACTTTTCACGCACACTTCGCGTAGTATAAGCTAAACATGCTTAGATAATCAGAACACGCGTTAAAGGGACTTCAGACGCGACATACAAACCTGGCGTCACTTTTCACACACACTTTGTGTAAAATAACCTAACCATGCTTAGGTAATCGGAAGGACGCGTTAAAGAGACTTGAGATGCGACATACTAATCTTTTTTCACTTTTCAAGCACACTTTGTGTAATATAACCTAACCATGCTTAGGTAATCAGAACGACACATTAGAGACACTTGTGACGCGACATAAGCATGATAATCGAAACGACGCATTAAAGAGACTTGAAACGCGCAATATAAATCTAGCGTCACTTTTTACGCACGCTTTGCTTAATATAACCTAACCATGCTTAGGTAATCGGAACGACGCGTTAAAGACACTTGAGACGCGACATACTAATCTAGCATCACTTTTCACGCACATTTTGCGTAATATAACCTAACCATGCTTAGGTAATCGGAACGACACGTTAAAGAGACTTGAGACGTGACATTCTAACCTAGCAACAGGTTCCACACACACATTGCGCAATATAACTTAACCACGCTTAGATAATCGGAACGACGCGTTAAAGAGACTTGAGAGGCGACATAGTGATCTATTATCACTTTTCACGCACACTTTGCGTAATATAACCTAACCATGCTTAGGTAATTGGAACGACGCATTAAAGAGAGTTGAGACACTACATACTAATTTAGCGTCACTTTTCATGCACACTTTGCGTAATATAACCTAACCATGGTAATCGGAACGACGCGTAAATGAGACTTGAGACTCGACATTCTAACCTAGCAACAGGTTTCACGCACACATTGCGCAATATAACTTAACCACGCTTAGGTAATCGGAACGACGCGTTAAAGAGACTTGAGACGCGACATAGTGATCTATTGTCACTTTTCACGAACACTTTGCGTAATGTAACCTAACCATGCTTAGGTAATTGGAACGACGCATTAAAGAGAGTTGAGACACTACATACTAATCTAGCGTCACTTTTCATGCACACTTTGCGTAATATAATCTAACAACGCTTAGGTAATCGGAACACTCGATAAAGAGACTTGAGACGCGCCATACTAATCCAACGTCCCTTTTCACGCACACTTTGCGTAATACAACCTAACCATGATTATGTAATCGGAAAGACGCGTAAAAGAGACTTAAGACGTGACATACTAATCTAGCGTCACTTTTCACGACACTCTGCATAACCTAACCTAACCATGCTTAGCTAATCGGTACAACGCGTTGAACAGAATTAAAACGCGACATATTAATCTAGCGTAACTTTCCACGCACACTTTGCGTAATATAATCTAACCATGCTTAGGTAATTGGAACGACGCGTTAAATTGAAGTGTGACGTGACATACTGATTTATTGTTACTTTTCACGCACAGTTTGCGTAATATAACCTAACCATGCTTAGGTAATCAGAACAACGCGTTAAAGAGAACAGATTCGCGACATACTTATTTAGCGTAACGCTTCACGCACACTTTGCATAATATAACCTAACCTTGCTTAGGTTATCGGAACGGCGCGTCAAATAGACGTGTGACGCGACATACTAATTTATTGTTACTTTTCACGCACACTTTGCGTAATATGACCTAACCATGCTTAGGTAATCAGAACAACACGTTAAAGAGAATTGAGACACGACATACTTATCTAGCGTAACGTTTCACGGACACTTTGCGTAATATAACCTAACCATGATTAGGTAATCGGAACGACGCGTTAAATAGACGTGAGACGGGACATACTAATCTATTGTCATTTTTCACGCACACTTTGCGTAATATGACCTAACCATTCTTAGGTAATCAAAACAACGCGTCAGAGAGACTTGTGACGCAACATAAGCCTGGTAATCCAAACGACGAGATAAAGTGACTTGAGACGCGACATGCTAATATAGCGTCACTTGTCAGGCACACTTTGCGTAAAATAACCTGACCATGCTTAGGTAATCGGAACCACACGCTAAAGAGAATTGACACGCGCAATACTAATCTACTGTCACTTTTCATGCACGCGTTGCGTTATATAATGGCTTAGGTAATGGAAACGACGCATTAAATATACTCTAAACTCGACATCCTAAACTAGCGTCACTTTTCACGCACACTTTGCGTAATAACATAACCATGCTTAGGTAATTGGAACGACGCATTAGAGAGACTTGTGACGCGGTATACTTATCTAGCGTCACTTTTTATGCACACTTTGCGTAATATAACCTAACCATGCTTAGGTAATCCAAACGGCGCGTTAAAGTCACTTGAGTCGCGCCATACTAATTTAGCGTCACTTTTGACTCACACTTTGTATAATATAAACCATGCTTAGGTAATCGGAACGACACCTTAAAAATACTTGTGACGCGACATACTAATCTAGCGTAACTATTCACGCACTTTTTGCGTAATATAACCTAACCATGCTTAGGAAATAGGAACAACGCGTTAAAGAGACTTGAGACGTAACATACTAATCTATTTTCACTTTTCACGCACACTTTGTGTAATATAACCTAACCATGCTTAGGTAATCGGAACGACGCATTAGAGAGACTTGTGACGCGACATAAATATGGTAATCGAAACGACACATTAAAGAGACTTGCGAAGCGACATACTAATCTATTGTCACTTTTCACGCAAACATTGCGTAATATAACCTAAACATGCTTAGGTAATCGGAACGACGCGTTAAAGAGACTTGTGATGCGACATACTAATCTAGCGTCACTTTTTACGCACACTTTGAGTAATATAACTAAACCATGCTTAGGTAATTGGAACGACGCGTTAGAGAGACTTGTGACGCGACATAAGCATGGTAATCGAAACGACGCGTTAACGAGACTTAAGACGCGCCATACAAATCTAGCGTCACTTTTACGCTTAATTTGCGTAATATAACCTAACCATGCTTTCGGAACGACTAGTTAAAGAGACTTTAAACGCGACATATTAAATCTAGCGTCACTTTTCAAGCACACTTTGCGTCGTATAACCTAACCATGCTTAGGAAATCGGAATGACTCGTTAAAGAGACTTGAGTAGGGACATCTTGATCTAGCGTCAGTCTTCACGCACACTTGCGTAATATAACCTAATCATGCTTAGGTAATCGGAATGACGCGTTAAAGAGACTTGAGACGCAACATACTAATCTAGCGTCACATTTCACGCACACTGTACGTAATATAACCTAACCATGTTTCGGTAATCGAAATGACGCGTTAAAGAGACTTAAAACGCGCCATACTAATCTAGCGTCACTTTTTTAAGCACGCTTTGCGTAATATAACCTAACCATGGGTAATCGGAACGACGCGTTAAAGAGACTTAAGATAAGCATGGTGATCTAAACCTAACCATGCTTAGGTAATCGAAACGACGCGTTAAAGAGACTTGAGACGCGACATACTAATCTAAACCTAACCATGCTTAGGCAATCAGAACGACGCGTTAAAGAGACTTGAGACGCGACATACTAACCTAGCAACAGTTTTCACGGACACATTGCGTATTATAACCGAACCATGCTTAGGTAATCGAAACGACAGGTTAAAGAGACTTGAGATGCGTCATACTAATCTATTGTTACTTTTCACGCACACTTTGCGTAATATAACCTAACCATGAATAGGTAATCGAACGACGCCTAATAGAGACTTGAGACGCGACATACTAATTTAGCGTCACTTTTCACGCACACTTTGCGTAAAATAAACCAGGTTTAGGTGATAGGAACTACGCGTTAGAGAGACTTGAGACGCGACATACTAATCTAGCGTCAATTTTCACGCACACTTTGCGTAATATAACCTAACCATCCTTAGGTAATCGGAACGACAGTCAAAGAGACGTCAGACGCGATATACTAATCTAGTGTCACTTTTCACGCACACTTTGGGTAATTTAACCTAGCCATGCTTAGGTAATCGGAACGACGCGATAAAGAGACTTGAGACGCAACATACTAATCTAACGTCACTTTTCACGCACACTCTGCGTAATATAACCTACCAATGCTTAGGTAATCAAAACGACACGTTACAGAGACTTGAGACGTGACATACTAATCTAGCGTCACTTTTCACGCACAATTTGCGTAGTATAACCTAACCATGCTTCTTAGGTAATCGGAACGACGCGTTAAAGAGACTTCAGTCGCGACAAACTAATCTAGCGTCAGTTTTCACGCACACTTTGCATAATATAACCTAACAATGCTTAAGTAATCGGAACACACGTTAAAGAGACTTGAGATGCGGCATACTAATGTAGCGTCTCTTTTCACGCACACTTTTTGTAAATTATCCTAACCATGCTTAGTTATACGGAACAACGCGTTAAAGAGACTTCAGAGGCGACATACTAATTTAGCGTCACTTTTCACGCAATCTTTGTGTAATATAACCTAACCATGCTTAAGAAATCGGAACGACACATTAAAGAGACTTGAGTAGCGACATATTAATCTAGCGTCACTTTTCACACACACTTTGCGCAAAATAACCTAATCATGCTTACGTAATTGGAAAGACGCGTTAAGAGACTTGAGACACGACATACTAATGTAGCGTCCCTTTTCACGCTCACTTTACGTAATATAACCTAACCGTGCTTAGGTAATCGAAACGACGCGTTAAAGAGACTTGAAACGCGCCATACTAATATAGCGTCACTTTTTACGCACGCTTTGTGTAATATCACCTAACCATGCTTAGGTAATAGGAACGACGCATCAAAGAGACTTGAGTAGCGACATATTAATCTAGCGTCACTTTTCCCGCACACTTTGCGTAATATTACATAACCATGCTTACGTGATCGGACAGTCGCGTTAAAGAGACTTGAGACGCGACATACTAATCTAGCGTCACTTTTCACGCACACTTTACGTAATATAACCTAACCATGCTTAGGTAATCGGAATACGTATTAAAGAGACTTGAGACGCGTCATACCAATCTAGCGTCAATTTTCACGCACACTTCGCGTAAAATAACCTAACCATGCCTAGGTAATCGTAATGACGCGTTAAAAAGACTTGAGATGCTATATACTAATCTATCGTCACTTTTCACGCACACTTTGCGTAATATAATCTAACCATGTTTAGGTAATAAGAATGACGCATTAGAGACTCTTGTGACGCGACATAAGCTTAGTAATCGAAACGGCGCGTTAAAGAGACTTGAAACGCGCCATGCTAATATAGCGTCACTTTTTACGCACACTTTAGGTAATATAATCTAACCATGCGTAGGTAATCGGAATATGTATTAATGAGACTTGAGACGCGTCATACCAATCTAGCGTCCCTTTTCACGCATACTTTGCGTAAAATAACCTAACCATGCCTAGGTAATCGGAACGACGCGTTAAAAAGACTTGAGATGCTAAATACTAATCTATTGTCACTTTTCACGCACACTTTGCGTAATAAAATCTAACCATGCATAGGTAGTCAGAACGACGCGTTAGAAACACATGTGACGCGACATAAGCACAGTAATCGAAACGACGCGTTAAAGAGACTTGAGACCTAACATACGAATTTAACGTCACTTTTCACTTACACTTTGCGTAATATAACTAAACCGTGCTTACGCAATCGGAACGACGAGTTAAATTGACTTGAGACGCGACATACTAATCTAGTGTTACTTTTCACGCACATACTAATATATCCGTCACTTTTCACGCACACTTTGCATAATACAACCTAACCATGATTAGGTAATCGGAAAGATGCTTTAAAGACACTTGAGACACGACATACTAACCTAGCAAAAGATTTCACGCACACATTGCGTAATATAACCTAACCATGCTTTAGTAAACGGAACGAAGCGTTAAAGAGACTTGAGACGCGACATACTAATCTAGCGTCACTTTTCACACACACTTTTCGTAATATAACTTAACCATGCTTAGGTATCAGAACGACGCGTTAGAGACACTTGTGACGGGACATAAACACCGTAATCGAAACGACGCGTTAAAGAGACTTGAAACGCGCCATTCTAATCTAGCGCCACTTTATACGGACGCTTTGCGTAGTATAACCTAACCATGCTTAGGTGACTGGATCGACGCGTTTAAGAAACATGAGATGCGACATACTAATCTAGCGTCACTTTTCATGCACACTTTGTGTAATACGACCTAACCATGATTAGGTAATTGGAACGACGTTTTATAGAGACTTGAGATCGACATACTAACCTAGCAACAGTTTTCACGCACACATTGCGTAATATAATCGAACCATGCTTTGGTAATCGGTACGACGCGTTAAAGAGACTTAAGAGCGCGACATACTAATCTAACGTCACTTTTCACGCACACTTCGCGTAAAATAACCTAACCATGCTTAGGTAATCGGAACGACACGATAAAGAGACTTAACCATGCTTTGGTAATCAGAACGACGTGTTAGAGAGGCTTGTAACGTGACAAAGATGCGTTAAAGAGACTTGAGACGCGACGTACTAATCAAGGGTCACTTTTTACGCACACTTTGCGTAATATAACTTAACCATGCTTAGGTAATCGTAACAACGCGTTAAAGAGACTTGTGCGTGACATACTAATCTAGCGACGCTTTTAAGGCGCACTTGGCGTAATATAACATAACCATGCTTAGATAATCGAAACACACATTAAAGGGACTTGAGACGCGACGTACTAATCTAACGTCACTTTTCAGCACACTTTGCGTAAAATAACCTAACCATTCTTAGGTAATCGGAACGACGCGTTTTAGAGACTTGAGACACGACATACTAATATATTGTCAATTTTCACGCACACTTTGCGTAATATAACTTAACCATGCTTAGGTAATCAGAACGACACATTAGAGAAACTTGTGACGCGACAATGGTAATCGAAAAGACGCGTTAAAGAGACTTGAAACGTGCCATACTAATCTAGCGTCACTTTTTACGCACACTATGCGTATTATAACCTAACTATGCTTAGCTATTCGGAACGATGCTTTAAAGAGACTTGAGACACGACATACTATTCTAGCGTCATTTTTCGGGTACATTTTGTGTAATATAACCTAACCATGCTTTGGTAATCAGAACGACGCGTTAGAGAGACTTGTGACGCGATATACTAACCTATCAACAGTTTTCATGCACACATTGCGTAATATAACCTAACCATGCTTAGGTAATCGAAACGACGCGTCAAAGAGACTTGCAATACATTAGTATGTCGCGTTGCAAGTGTCTTTAACATGTCGTTCCGATTACAAAGCATGGTTAGGTTATTTTACGCGATGTGTGCGTGAAAAGTGACGCTAGATTAGTATGTCGCGCCTCAAATCTCTTTAACGCGTCGTTCCGATTACTAAAACATGGTTAGGTTATATTACGCAATGTGTGCGTGAAAACATTTGCTAGGTTAGTATGTCGCGTCTCAAG
Organism: Mercurialis annua; assembly: GCF_937616625.2. Lineage (NCBI taxonomy): Eukaryota > Viridiplantae > Streptophyta > Magnoliopsida > Malpighiales > Euphorbiaceae > Mercurialis > Mercurialis annua. The sequence goes on from NC_065570.1 coordinate 35,902,180, forward strand.
TCTCTTTAAAGCGTCGTTCCGCTTTACCTAATCTTGATTAGGTTGTATTACGCAAAGTGTGCGTGAAAAGTGACACTTGATTAGTATGGCGAGATTCAAGTCTCTTTAACGCGTCATTTCGATTACTGTGCTTATGTCGCATCACAAGTGTCTCTAACGAGTCGTTCTGATTACCTAAGCATGGTTAGGTTATATTACGCAAAGTGTGCGTGAAAAGTGACAATATATTAGTATGTCACATCTCAAGTCTCTTTAACGCGTCGTTCCGATTACCTAGGCATGGTTAGGTTATTTTACGCAAAGTATGTGTGAAAAGTTACGCTAGATTAGTATGTCGTGTCTCGAGTCCTTTTAATGCGTATTCCGATTACCTAAGCATGAATAGGTTATATTTCGTAAAGAGTGCGTGAAAAGTGAAACTAGATTAGTATGTCGCGTCTAAAGTATCTTTAACGCCTCGTTCCGATTTCCTAAGCATGGTTAGATTACATTACGCAAAGTCTGTGTAAAAAGTGACGCTAGATTGGTATGGTGCTTCTCAAGTCACTTTAACGCGTCGTTTCGATTACCATGCTTATGTCGTCTCACAAGTCTCTCTAACGCGTCGTTCCGATTACCTAAGCATGTTTTAGTTAACGTAAAGTGCGCGTGAAAAGTGACGCTAGATTAGTATGTCGTGTCACAAGTCTCTCTAACGCGTCAGTCAAATTACCTAAGCATGGTTAGGTTATATTAAGCAAACTGTGCGTGAAAAGTGACGCTAGATTAGTATGTCACATCTCAAGTCTCTCTAATGCTTCGTTCCGATTACCTAACATGGTTAGGTTATATTACGCAAACTGTGCGTGAAAAGTGACGCTAGATTAGTATGTCGCGTCTCAAGTCGCTTTGACGCGTCGTTCCGATTACCTAAGCATGGTTAGATTATATTACGCAAAGCGTGCTCAAAAAGTGACGCTAGATTAGCATGGCGCGTTTCAAGTTTCATTAACACGTCGCTTCGATTACCATGCTTATGTCGCGTCACAAGTGTCTCTAACGCATCGTTCTGATTACCTAAGCATGGTTAGATTATATTACGCAGAGTGTGCGTGAAAAGTGACAATATAATGTATGTCGTGTCTCAAGACTCTATAACTCGTCGTTTCGATTACCTAAGCATTGCTAGGTTATTTAACGCAAAGTGTGCGTAAAAAGGGACGCTTAGTATGTCGCTTTTCAAGTCCCTTTAGAGCGTATTCCGATTACCTAACCATGGTAAGGTTATATAACGCAAAGTGTGCGTGAAAAGTGACGCTAGATTAGTATGTCGCATCTCAAGTATCTTTAACTCGTCGTTCCGATTACCAAAGCATGGTTATGATATATTACGCCAAGTGCGCGTTAAAAGTGTCGGTAGATTAGTATGTCGCGTCATAAGTCTCTTTAACGCGTTGTTATGATTACCCAAGCATGGTTAAGTTATATTACGCAAAGTATGCGTAAAAAGTCTCTTGAACGCATCGTTTCGATTACCATGCTTATGTCACGTTACAAGTCTCTCCAACACGTCGTCCCGATTACCAAAGCATGGATAGGTTATATTAAGCAAAGTGTGCGTAATAAGTGACAATAGATTAGTATGTTGCGTCGCAAGTCTCTTTAATGTGTCATTCCGATTACCTGAGAATGGTTAGGTTATTTTACGCAAAGTGTGCGTGAAAAGTGACGCTAGATTAATATGTCCCTTCTTAAGTCCCTTTAACGCGTGTTTCGAGTACCTAAGTATGGTTAGGTTATATAGCACAAAGTGTGCGTGAAAAGTGACGCTAGATTAGTATGTCGCGTCTCAAGTCTCTTTAAAGCGTCGTTCCGATTACCAAAGCATGGTTAGGTTATATTGCGCAATGTGTGCGTGAAAATTGTTGCTAGGTTAGTATGTCGCGTCTAAACTCTCTTTAAAGCGTTGTTCCGATTACCTAATCATGGTTAGGTTGTATTACGCAATGTGTGCGTGAATAGTGACGCTACATTAGTATGTCGCGTCTCAAGTATCTTTAGGGCGTTGTTATGATTACCTAAGCATGGCTAGGTTAAATTACGCAAAGCGTACGTAAAAAGTGACGCTAGATTAGTATGGCGCGTTTCAAGTGTCTTTAACGCGTCGTTTCGATTACTGTGCTTATATCGCGTCACAAGTGTGGGTGAAAAGTGACAATTGATTAGTATGTCTCGTTTCAAGTCTCTTTAACGCGTCGTTCTGATTACCTAGGCATGGTTAAGTTATTTTACGCAAAGAGTGTGTGAAATCTGATGCTAGATTGGTATGTGACGTCTCAAGTCTCTTTAATGCGTATTACGATTATCTAAGCATGGTTAGGTTATATTACGAAGAGTGTGCGTGAAAAGTGACGCTAGTTTAGTATGTCGCATCTCAAGTCTCTTTAACGCGTCGTTGCGATTACCTAAGCATGGTTAGGTTATATTACGCAATGTGTGCGTGAAAACTGTTGCTAGGTTAGTATGTCGCGTCGCAAGTCTCTCTAAAGCGTCGTTCCGATTATTTAAGCATGGTTAGGTCATATTATGTAAAATGTGCGTGAAAAGTAACGCTATAATCGTATGTCGCATCTCAAGTCTCTTTAACACGTCGTTTCGATTACCTAAGCATGGTTAGGTTATATTACACAATGTGTGCGTGAAAACTGTTTAATATGCCGCGTCACATGTCTCTCTAACGCGTCGTTCTGATTATCAAAGCATGGTTAGGTTATATTACACAAAATGTACCCGAAAAGTGACGCTAGAATAGTATGTCGTGTCTCAATTCTCTTTAAAGCGTCGTTCCGATTAGCTAAGCATAGTTAGGTTATAATATGCAAAGCGTGCGTAAAAAGTGACGCTAGATTAGTATGGCACGTTTCAAGTCTCTTTAACGCGTCTTTTTTATTACCATTGTCGCGTCACAAGTTTCTCTAACGTGTCGTTCTGATTACCTAATCATGGTTAGGTTATATTACGCAAAGTGTGCGTGAAAATTGACAATATATTAGTATGTCGTGTCTCAAGTCTCTAAAACGCGTCGTTTCGATTACCTAAGCATGGTTAGGTTATTTTACGCAAAGTGTGCTGAAAAGTGACGCTAGATTAGTACGTCGCATCTCAAGTCCCTTTAACGTGTGTTCCGATTACCTAAGCATGGTTAGGTTATATTACGCAAAGTGTGCGTCAAAAGTTACGCTAGATTAGTATGTCGTGTCTCAAGTCTCTTTAACGCGTCGTTCCGATTACCAAAGCATGGTTATGTTATATTACGCCAAGTGCGCCTTAAAAGCGTCGCGTGATTAGTATGTCACGCACAAGTCTCTTTAACGCGTTGTTACAATTACCTAAGCATGGTTAAGTTATATTACGCAAAGTGTGCATAAAAAGTGACCCTTGATTAGTACGTCGCGTCTCAAGTCTCTTTATCGCATCTTTGTCACGTTACAAGCCTCTCTAACACGTCGTTCTGATTACCAAAGCATGGTTAAGTCTCTTTGTCGTGTCGTTCTGATTACCTAAGCATAGTTAGGTTATTTTACGCGAAGTGTGCGTGAAAAGTGACTTTAGATTAGTATGTCGCGCTCTTAAGTCTCTTTAACGCGTCGTACCGTTTAGCAAAGCATGGTTCGATTATATTACGCAATGTGTGCGTGCATGAAAACTGTTGCTAGGTTAGTATGTCGATCTCAAGTCTCTTTAAAGCGTCGTTCCAATTACCTAATCATGGTTAGGTCGTATTACGCAAAGTGTGCATGAAAAGTGACGCTAGATTAGTATGTCGCGTCTCAAGTTTCTTTAACGCGTCGATCCAGTCACATAAGCATGGTTAGGTTATATTACGCAAAGCGTCCGTAAAAAGTGGCGCTAGATTAGTATGGCGCGTTTCATGTCTCTTTAACGCGTCGTTTCGATTACGGTGCTTATGTCCCGTCACAAGTGTCTCTAACGCGTCGTTCTGATACCTAAGCATGGTTAAGTTATATTACAAAAAGTGTGTGTGAAAAGTGACGCTAGATTAGTATGTCACGTCTCAAGTCTCTTTAACACGTCGTTTCTAGGTTAGTATGTCGTGTCTCAAGTTTCTATAAAGCGTCTTTCCGATTACCTAATCATGGTTAGGTTGTATTATGCAAAGTGTGCGTGAAAAGTGACGGATATATTAGTATGTCGCGTCTCAAGTCTCTTTAACGCGTCGTTCCGATTACCTAAGCATGGTTAGGTAGTGTGCGTGAAAAGTAACGCTAGATTAGTATGTCGCGTCTCAAGTCTCTCTAACGCGTCTTTTCGATTACTGTGCTTATGTCGCATCACATGTGTCTCTAACGCGTCGTTCTGATTACCTATGCATAATTAGATTTTATTACGCAAAGTGTGCGTGAAAAGTGACAATAGACTAGTATGTAGCATCTCAAGTCTTTTTAACGCGTCGTTTTGATTACCTAGGCATGGTTAGGTTATTTTACGCAAAGTGTGCGTGAAAAGTAACGCTAGATTGGTATGACGCGTCTCAAGTCTCTTTAATACGTATTCCGATTACCTAAGCATGGTTAGATAATATTACGTAAAGTGTGCGTGAAAAGTGACGCTATATTAGTATGTCGCGTCTCAAGTCTCTTTAACGCGACTTTCCGATTACGTAAGCATGGTTAGGTAATATTACGCTAAGTGTGCGGGAAAAGTGACGCTAGATTAATATGTCGCTACTCAAGTCTATTTGATGCGTCGTTCCGATTACCTAAGCATGGTTAGGTGATATTACGCAAAGCGTGCGTAAAAAGTGACGCTATATTAGTATGGCGCGTTTCAAGTCTCTTTAACGCGTCGTTTCGATTACTAAGCTTATGTCGCGTCACAAGAGTCTCTAATGCGTCATTCTGATTACCTAAGCATGGTTAGATTATATTACCCAAAGTGTGCGTGAAAAGTGACGATAGATTAGTATGTAGCATCTCAAGTCTTTTTAACGCGTCGTTACGATTACCTAGGCATGGTTAGGTTATTTTACGCAAAGTGTGTGTGAAAACTGACGCTAGATTGGTATGACGCGTCTCAAGTCTCTTTAATACGTATTCCGATTACCTAAGCATGGTTAGGTTATATTACGTAAAGTGTGCGTGAACAGTGACGCTAGATTAGTATGTCGCGACTCAAGTCTCTTTTACGCGATTGTCCGATTACGTAAGCATGGTTAGGTAATATTACGCAAAGTGTGCGGGAAAAGTGACGCTAGATTAATATGTCGCTACTCAAGTCTCTTTGATGCGTCGTTCCGATTACCTAAGCATGGTTAGGTGATATTACGCAAAGCGTGCGTAAAAAGTGACGCTATATTAGTATGGCGAGTTTCAAGTCTCTTTAACGCGTGGTTTCGATTACCTAAGCATGGTTAGGTTATATTACGTAAAGTGATCGTGAAAAGGGACGCTAGAATAGTATGTCGTGTCTCAAGTCTCTTAACGCGTCTATCCAATTACGTAAGCATGGTTAGGTTATTTTACGCAAAGTGTGTGTGAATAGTGACGCTAGATTAATATGTCGCTATTCAAGTCTCTTTAATGTGACGTTCCGATTTCCTAAGCATGGTTAGGTTATATTACACAAAGATTGCGTGAAAAGTGACGCTAAATTAGTATGTCGCCTCTGAAGTCTCTTTAACACGTCGTTCCGATTAACTAAGCATGGTTAGGTTATTTTAAAAAACGTGTGCGTGAAAAGTGACGCTACATTAGTATGTCGTTTCTCAAATCTCTTTAACGTGTGTTCCGATTACTTAAGCATTGTTAGGTTATATTGTGCAAAGTGTGCGTGAAAATTGACGCTAGATTAGTTTGTCGCGTCTGAAGTCTCTTTAATGCGTCGTTCCGATTACCTAAGAAGCATGGTTAGGTTATACTACGCAAATTGTGCGTGAAAAGTGACGCTAGATTAGTATGTCACGTCTGATTACCTAAGCATGGGTAGGTTATATTACGCAAAGTGTGCGTGAAAAGTGACGTTCGAATAGTATGTCGCGTCTCAAGTCTCTTTATTGCGTCGTTCCGATTACCTAAGCATGGCTAGGTTAAATTACGCAAAGTATGCGTGAAAAGTGACGCTAGATTAGTATATCGCGTCTGACGTCTCTTTAACTGTCGTTCCGATTACCTAAGGATGGTTAGGTTATATTACGCAAAGTGTGCGTGAAAAGTGACGCTAAATTAGTATGTCGCGTCTCAAGTCTCTCTCTAACGCATAGTTCCTATCACCTAAGCCTGGTTTATTTTACGCAAAGTGTGCGTGAAAAGTGACGCCAGATTAGTATGTCGCGTCTCAAGTCTCTATTAGGCGCCTTACCTATTCATGGTTAGGTTATATTACGCAAAGTGTGCGTGAAAAGTAACAATTGATTAGTATGACGCATCTAAAGTCTCTTTAACCCGTCGTTTCGATTACCTAAGCATGGTTCGGTTATAATACGCAATGTGTGCTTGAAAACTGTTGCTAGGTTAGTATGTCGCGTCTCAAGTCTCTTTAACGCGTCGTTCCGATTGCCTAAGCATGGTTAGGTTTAGATTAGTATGTCACGTCTCAAGTCTCTTTAACGCGTCGTTTTGATTACCTAAGCATGGTTTGGTTTAGATCACCATGCTTATCTTAAGTCTTTTTCACGCGTCGTTCCGATTACCCATGGTTAGGTTATATTACGCAAAGCGTGCTTAAAAAAAGTGACGCTAGATTAGTATGGCGCGTTTCAAGTCTCTTTAACGCGTCGTTTCGATCACCGAAACATAGTTAGGTTATATTACGTACAGTGTGCGTGAAAAATGACGCCAGATTAGTATGTCGCGTCTCAAGTGTGCGTGAAGAGTGACGCTAGATCAAGATGTCCCTACTCAAGTCTCTTTAACGAGTCGTTCCGATTTCCTAAACATGGTTAGGTTATACGACGCAAAGTGTGCGTGCAAAGTGACGCTAGATTTAGTATGTCGCGTTTCAAGTCTCTTTAACTAGTCGTTCTGAAAGCATGGTTAGGTTATATTGCACAAAGTATGCCTAAAAGTGACGCTAAATTTGTATGGCGCGTCTCAAGTCTCGTTAACGCGTCATTTCGATTACCATGCTTATGTCGCGTCACAAGTCTCTCTAACGCGTCGTTCCAATTACCTAAGCATGGTTTAGTTATATTACTCAAACTGTGCGTTAAAACTGACGCTAGATTAGTATGTCGCATCACAAGTCTCTTTAACGCGTCGTTCCGATTACCTAAGCATGGTTAGGTTATATACGCATGTTTGCGTGAAAAGGGACACTAGATTAGTATGTCGCTTCGCAAGTCTCTTTAACGTGTCGTTTCGATTACCATATTTATGTCACGTCACAAGTCTCTCTAACGCGTCGTTCCGATTACCTAAGCATGGTTAGGTTATATTACACTAAGTATGCGTGAAAAGTGAAAATAGATTAGTATGTTACGTCTCAAGTCTCTTTAACGCGTTGTTCCTATTTCCTAAGCATGGTTAGGTTATATTACGCAAAGAATGCGTGAATAGTTACGCTAGATTAGTATGTCGCGTCTCAAGTATTTTTAAGGTGTCGTTCCGATTACCTAAGCATGGTTTATATTATACAAAGTGTGAGTCAAAAGTGACGCTAAATTAGTATGGCGCGACTCAAGTGACTTTAACGCTCCGTTTGGACTACCTAAGCATGGTTAGGTTATATTACGCAAAGTGTGGATAAAAAGTGACGCTAGATAAGTATACCGCGTCACAAGTCTCTCTAACACGTCGTTCCAATTACCTAAGCATGGTTATGTTATTACGCAAAGTGTGCGTGAAAAGTGACGCTAGTTTAGGATGTCGCATTTAGAGTCTATTTAATGCGTCGTTTCGATTACCTAAGCCGTTATATAACGGAACGCGTGCGTGAAAAGTGACAATAGATTAGTATTGCGCGTCTCAATTCTCTTTAGCGTGTGGGTCCGATTACCTAAGCATGGTCAGGTTATTTTACACAAAGTGTGCCTGACAAGTGACACTAGATTAGCATGTCGCGTCTCTAGTCACTTTAACTCGTCGTTTGGATTACTAGGCTTATGTTGCATCACAAGTCTCTCTGACGCGTCGTTTCGATTACCTAAGAATGGTTAGGTCATATTACGCAAAGCGTGCGTGAAAAATGACAATAGATTTGTATGTCTCGTCTCACGTCTATTTAACGCGTCGTTCCGATTACCTAATCATGGTTAGGTTATATTATGCAAAGTGGGCGTGAAACGTTACGCTAGATAAGTATGTCGTGTCTCAATTCTCTTTAACGTGTTGTTCTGATTACCTAAGCATGGTTAGGTCATATTACGCAAAGTGTGCGTGAAAAGTAACAATAAATTAGTATGTCGCGTCACACGTCTATTTAACGCGCCGTTCCGATAACCTAAGCAAGGTTAGGTTATATTACGCAAAGTGTGCGTGAAGCGTTACGCTAAATAAGTATGTCGCGAATCAGTTCTGTTTAACGCGTTGTTCTGATTACCTAAGCATGGTTAGGTCATATTACGCAAACTGTGAGCGAAAAGTAACAATAAATCAGTATGTCGCGTCACACTTCAGTTTAACGCGTCGTTCCAATTACCTAAGCATGTTTAGGTTATATTACGCAAAGTGTGCATGGAAAGTTACGCTAGATTAATATGTCGCGTTTTAATTCTCTTCAACGCGTTGTACCGATTAGCTAAGCATGGTTAGGTTAGGTTACGTAGAGTGTCGTGAAAAGTGACGTTAGATTAGTATGTCACGTCCTAAGTCTCTTTTACGCGTCTTTCCGATTACCTAATCATGGTTAGGTTATATTACGCATGTTTGCGTGAAAAGGGACACTAGATTAGTATGTCGCTTCGCAAGTCTCTTTAACGTGTCGTTTCGATTACCATATTTATGTCACGTCACAAGTCTCTCTAACGCGTCGTTCCGATTACCTAAGCATGGTTAGGTTATATTACACTAAGTGTGCGTGAAAAGTGAAAATAGATTAGTATGTTACGTCTCAAGTCTCTTTAACGCGTTGTTCCTATTTCCTAAGCATGGTTAGGTTATATTACGCAAAGAGTGCGTGAATAGTTACGCTAGATTAGTATGTCGCGTCTCAAGTGTTTTTAAGGTGTCGTTCCGATTACCTAAGCATGGTTTATATTATACAAAGTGTGAGTCAAAAGTGACGCTAAATTAGTATGGCGCGACTCAAGTGACTTTAACGCTCCGTTTGGACTACCTAAGCATGGCTAGGTTATATTACGCAAAGTGTGCATAAATAGTGACGCTAGATAAGTATACCGCGTCACAAGTCTCTCTAACACGTCGTTCCAATTACCTAAGCATGGAAATGTTATTACGCAAAGTGTGCGTGAAAAGTGACGCTAGTTTAGGATGTCGCATTTAGAGTCTATTTAATGCGTCGTTTCGATTACGTAAGCCGTTATATAACGCAACGCGTGCGTGAAAAGTGACAATAGATTAGTATTGCGCGTCTCAATTCTCTTTAGCGTGTGGGTCCGATTACCTAAGCATGGTCAGGTTATTTTACACAAAGTATAACTGACAAGTGACACTAGATTAGCATGTCGCGTCTCAAGTCACTTTAACTCGTCGTTTGGATTACTAGGCTTATGTTGCATCACAAGTCTCTCTGACGCGTCGTTTCGATTACCTAAGAATGGTTAGGTCATATTACGCAAAGCGTGCGTGAAAAATGACAATAGATTAGTATGTCTCGTCTCACGTCTATTTAACGCGTCGTTCCGATTACCTAATCATGGTTAGGTTGTATTACGCAAAGTGGGCGTGAAACGTTACGCTAGATAAGTATGTCGTGTCTCAATTCTCTTTAACGTGTTGTTCTGATTACCTAAGCATGGTTAGGTCATATTACGCAAAGTGTGCGTGAAAAGTAACAATAAATTAGTATGTCGCGTCACACGTCTATTTAACGCGCCGTTCCGATAACCTAAGAAAGGTTAGGTTATATTACGCAAAGTGTGCGTGAAGCGTTATGCTAAATAAGTATGTCGCGAATCAGTTCTCTTTAACGCGTTGTTCTGATTACCTAAGCATGGTTAGGTCATATTACGCAAACTGTGAGCGAAAAGTAACAATAAATCAGTATGTCGCGTCACACTTCAGTTTAACGCGTCGTTCCGATTACCTAAGTATGTTTAGGTTATATTACGCAAAGTGTGCGTGGAAAGTTACGCTAGATTAATATGTCGCGTTTTAGTTCTCTTCAACGCGTTGTACCGATTAGCTAAGCATGGTTAGGTTATGTTACGTAGAGTGTCGTGAAAAGTGACGTTAGATTAGTATGTCACGTCTTAAGTCTCTTTTACGCGTCTTTCCAATTACCTAATCATGGTTAGGTTGTATTACACAAAGTGTGCGTGAAAAGGGACGTTAGATTAGTATGGCGCGTCTCAAGTCTCTTTATCGCGTGTTCCGATTACCTAAGCATTGTTAGATTATATTACGCAAAGTGTGCATGAAAAGTGACGCTAGATTAGTATGTAGTGTCTCAACTCTCTTTAATGCGTCGTTCCAATTACCTAAGCATGGTTAGGTTATATTACGCAAAGTGTGCGTGAAAAGTGACAATAGATCACTATGTCGCTTCTCAAGTCTCTTTAACGCGTCATTCCGATTACCTAAGCGTGGTTATGTTATATTGCGCAATGTTTGCGTGAAACCTGTTGCTAGGTTAGAATGTCGCGTCTCAAGTCTCTTTAACGCGTCGTTCCGATTACCTAAGCATGGTTAGGTTATATTATGCAAAATGTGCGTGAAAAGTGATGCTAGATTAGTATGTCGCGTCTCAAGTGTCTTTAACGCGTCGTTCCGATTACCTACGCATAGTTAGGTTATATTAAGCAAAGCGTGCGTAAAAAGTGACGCTAGATTAGTATTGCGCGTTTCAAGTCTCTTTAATGCGTCGTTTCGATTATTATGCTTATGTCGCGTCACAAGTGTCTCTAATGCGTCGTTCTGATTACCTAAGAATGGTTTGGTTATATTACGCAAAGTGTGCTTGAAAAGTGAAAATAGATTAGTATGTCGCATCTCAAGTCTCTTTAACGCGTCATTCCTATTACCTAAGCATGGTGAAAAGTGACGCTAGGTTTGTATGTCGCGTCTGAAGTCCCTTTAACGCGTGTTCTGATTATCTAAGCATGTTTAGGTTATACTACGCGAAGTGTGCGTGAAAAGTGACGCTAGATTTGTATGTCACGTCTCAAGTCTGTTTAACGCGTCGTTCCCATTACCAAAGCATGGTTATGTTATATTATGACAAGTGCGCGTTAAGTCGCTAGATTATTATGTCGGGTCACAAGTATCCTTAACGCGTTATTACGATTACTTAAGCATGGTTAAGTTATATTACGCAAAGTGTGCTTAAAAAGTGACTTTAGATTAGTATGGCGCGTCTCAAGTCTCTTTAACGTATCGTTTTGATTACCATGCTTATGTCACTTTACAAGTCTCTCTAACACGTCGTTCCGATTACCAAAGCATGGTTAGGTTGTATTACGCAAAGTGTGCGTGAAAAGTTACAATAGATTAGTATGTCAGGTTGCAAGTGTCATTAACATGCCGTTCCGATTACCTATGCATGGTTAGGTTATTTTATGCAAAGTGTGCATGAAAAGTGATGCTAGATTAGTATGTCGCGTCTCAAGTCTCTTTAACGCGTCGTTCCGATTACAAAAGCATGGTTAGGTTATATTACGCAATAAGTCTCTTTATCACGTTGTTCCGATTTCCTAATCTTGATTAGGTTGTATTACGCAGATTAGTATGGCGTGTTTCAAGTCGCTTTAACGCGTCGTTTCGATTATTGTTCCTATGTCGCGTTAGAAGTGTCTCTATTCTTACTACCTAAGCATGGTTCGGTTATATTACGCAAAGTGTGCGTGAAAAGTGACAATAAATTAGTTTGTCGTGTCGCAAGTCTCTTTAACGCGTCGTTCCGATTACCTATGCATGGTTAGGTTATTTTATGCGAGATTAGCATGTTGTGTCTCGAGTCTTTTTAATGCGTATTCCAATTACCTAAGCATGAATAGGTTATATTACGTAAAGAGTGCGTGAAAAGTGAAACTAGATTAGTATGTCGCGTCTCAAGTCTCTTTAACGCGTTGTTCCGATTACCTAAGCATGGTTAGGTTATATTACTCAAAGTGTGCGTGAAACCTGGCGCTAGATTAATATGTCGTTACTCAAGTCTCTTTAACGCTTTATTTCAATTTCCTAAATATGGTTAGGTTATATTACGCAAAGCGTGCGTAAAAAGTGATGCTAGATTAGTATTGCGCGTTTCAAGTCTCTTTAATGCGTCGTTTCGATTACCATGCTTAGGTCGCGTAACAAGTGTCTCTTTAATGCGTGAAAAGTAACGCTAGACTAGTATGTCGTGTCACAAGTCTCTCTAACGCGTCGTTCCAATTACCTAAGCATGGTTAGGTTATATTAAGCAAACTGTGCGTGAAAAGTGACGCTAGATTAGTATGTCGCATCTCAAGTCTCTCTAATGCTTCATTCCGATTACCTAACATGGTTATATTACGCAAATTGTGTGTGAAAAGCGACAATAGATTTGCATGTCGTGTCTCAATTCTCTGTAGCGCGTCGTTTTGATTACCATGCTTATGTCGCGTCACAAGTCTCTCTAACGCGTCGTTCCAATTACCTAAGCATGGTTAGGTTATATTACACAAAGTGTGCGTGAAATGTGAAAATAGATTAGTATGTCTTGTCCCAAGTCTCTTTAATGCGTCGTTCCGATTACCTAAGCATGGTTAGGTTATATTACGCAATGTGTGCATGAACACTGTTGCTAGGTTAGTATGTCGTGTCTCAATTCTCTTTAATGCTTCGTTCCGATTACCTAAGCATGGTTAGGTTATATTACGCAAACTGTGCGTGAAAAGTGACGCTAGATTAGTATGTCGCGTCTTAAGTCGCTTTGACGCGTCGTTCTGATTACCTAAGCATGGTTAGATTATATTACACAAAGCGTGCGTAAAAAGTGACGCTAGATTAATATGGCGCGTTTCAAGTTTCTTTAACGCGTCGCTTCGATTACCATGCTTATGTCGCGTCACAAGTGTCTCTAACGCATCGTTCTAATTACCTAAGCATGGTTAGATTATATTACGCAAAGTGTGCGTGAAAAGTGACAATATAATGTATGTCGTGTCTCAAGTCTCTATAACTCGTCGTTTCGATTACCTATGCATGGTTAGGTTATTTAACGCAAAGTGTGCGTGAAAAGGGACGCTTAGTATGTCGCTTCTCTAGTCCCTTTAGAGAGTATTCCGATTACCTAAGCTTGGTTAGGTTATATCACGCAAAGTGTGCGTGAAAAGTGACGCTAGATTAGTATGTCGCGTCTCAAGTATCTTTAACGCGTCGTTCCGATTACCAAAGCGTGGTTATGATATATTATGCCAAGTGCGCGTTAAAAGTGTCGGTAGATTAGTATGTCGCGTCACAAGTCTCTTAAACGCGTTGTTATGATTACCCAAGTATGGTTAAGTTATATTACGCAAAGTATGCGTAAAAAGTCTCTTGAACGCATCGTTTCGATTACCATGCTTATGTCACGTTACAAGTCTCTCCAACACGTCGTCCCGATTACCAAAGCATGGTTAGGTTATATTAAGCAAAGTGTGCGTAATAAGTGACAATAGATTAGTATGTTGCGTCGCAAGTCTCTTTAATGTGTCATTCCGATTACCTGAGAATGGTTAGGTTATTTTACGCAGAGTGTGCGTGAAAAGTGACGCTAGATTAATATGTCCCTTCTTAAGTCCCTTTAACGCATGTTTCGAGTACCTAAGTATGGTTAGGTTATATAGCACAAAGTGTGCGTGAAAAGTGACGCTAGATTAGTATGTCGCGTCTCAAGTCTCTTTAAAGCGTCGTTCCGATTACCAAAGCATGGTTTGGTTATATTGCGCAATGTGTGCGTGAAAATTGTTGCTAGGTTAGTATGTCGCGTCTAAACTCTCTTTAAAGCGTTGTTCCGATTACCTAATCATGGTTAGGTTGTATTACGCAATGTGTGCGTGAATAGTGACGCTACATTAGTATGTCGCGTCTCAAGTATCTTTAGCGCGTCGTTATGATTACCTAAGCATGGCTAGGTTAAATTACGCAAAGCGTACGTAAAAAGTGACGCTAGATTAGTATGGCGCGTTTCAAGTGTCTTTAACGCGTCGTTTCGATTACTTTGCTTATATCGCGTCACAAGTGTGCGTATTACGATTACCTAAGCATGGTTATGTTTATATTACGAGGAGTGTGCGTGAAAAGTGACGCTAGTTTAGTATGTCGCATCTCAAGTCTCTTTAACGCGTCGTTGCGATTACCTAAGCATGGTTAGGTTATATTACGCAATGTGTGCGTGAAAACTGTTGCTAGGTTAGTATGTCGCGTCGCAAGTCTCTCTAAAGCGTTGTTCAGATTATTTAAGCATGGTTAGGTCATATTACGTAAAATGTGCGTGAAAAGTAACGCTAGAATAGTATGCCGCATCTCAAGTCTCTTTAACGCGTCGTTCCGATTATCTAAGCATGGTTAGGTTATATTACGCAATGTGTGCGTGAAAACTGTTGATAGGTTTGTATGTAGCGTCACAAGTCTCTCTAACGCGTCGTTCTGATTACCAAAGCATGGTTAGGTTATATTACGCAAAATGTACCTGAAAAGTGACGCTAGAATAGTATGTCGTGTCTCAAGTCTCTTTAAAGCGTCGTTCCGATTAGCTAAGCATAGTTAGGTTATAATACGCAAAGCGTGCGTAAAAAGTGACGCTAGATTAGTATGGCACGTTTCAAGTCTCTTTAACGCGTCATTTTTATTACCATTGTCGCGTCACAAGTTTCTCTACCGTGTCGTTCTGATTACCTATGCATGGTTAGGTTATATTACGCAAAGTGTGCGTGAAAAATGACAATATATTTGTATGTCGTGTCTCAAATCTCTAAAATGCGTCTTTCCGATTACCTAAGCATGGTTAGGTTATTTTACGCAAAGTGTGCTGAAAAGTGACGTTAGATTAGTACGTCGCGTCTCAAGTCCCTTTAACGTGTGTTCCGATTACCTAAGCATGGTTAGGTTATATTACGCAAAGTGTGCGTCAAAAGTTATGCTAGATTAGTATGTCGTGTCTCAAGTCTCTTTAACGCGTCGTTCCGATTACCAAAGCATGGTTATGTTATATTACGCCAAGTGCGCCTTAAAAGCGTCGCTAGATTAGTATGTCATGCCCAAGTCTCTTTTACGCGTTGTTACGATTACCTATGCATGGTTAAGTTATATTACGCAAAGTGTGCGTAAAAAGTGACCCTTGATTAGTACGTCGCGTCTCAAGTCTCTTTAACGCATCTTTTCGATTACCATGCTTATGTCACGTTACAAGCCTCTCTAACACGTCGTTCTGATTACCAAAGCATGGTTAAGTCTCTTTATCGTGTCGTTCCGATTACCTAAGCATGGTTAGGTTATTTTACGCGAAGTGTGCGTGAAAAGTGACGTTAGATTAGTATGTCGCGCTCTTAAGTCTCTTTAACGCGTCGTACCGATTACCAAAGCATGGTTCGATTATATTACGCAATGTGTGCGTGAAAACTGTTGCTAGGTTAGTATGTCGATCTCAAGTCTCTTTAAAACGTCGTTCCAATTACCTAATCATGGTTAGGTCGTATTACACAAAGTGTGCATGAAAAGTGATGCTAGATTAGTATGTCGCATCTCATGTTTCTTAAACGCGTCGATCCAGTCACCTAAGCATGGTTAGGTTATATTACGCAAAGCGTCCGTATAAAGTGGCGCTAGATTAGAATGGCGCGTTTCAAGTCTCTTTAACGCGTCGTTTCGATTACGGTGCTTATGTCCCGTCACAAGTGTCTCTAACGCGTCATTCATATACCTAAGCAGGGTTATGTTATATTACACAAAGTGTGCGTGAAAAGTGACAATAGATTAGTATGTCGCGTCTCAAGTCTCTTTAACGCGTCGTTCCGATTACCTAGGCATGGTTAAGTTATTTTACGAAAAGTGTGTGTGAAAAGTGACGCTAGATTAGTATGTCGCGTCTCAAGTCTCTTTAACGCGTCGTCTCAAGTGTCTTTAAAGCGTCTTTCCGATTACTTAATCATGGTTAGGTTGTATTATGCAAAATGTGTGTGAAAAGTGACGGATATATTAGTATGTCGCGTCTCAAGTCTCTTTAACGCGTCATGCCGATTACCTAAGCATGGTTAGGTAGTGTGTTTGAAAAGTAACGCTAGATTAGTATGTCGCGTCTCAATTCTTTTTAACTCGTCGTTCCTATTACCTAAGCATGGTTTAGTTATATTACGCAAAGTGTAAGTGAAAAGTGATGCTAAATTAGTATGTCGGGTCTCAAGTCTCTTTAACGCGTCGTTTCGATTACTTCGCGTCACAAGTGTCTCTAACGCGTCGTTCTGATTACCTACGCATGGTTAGATTATATTACGCAAAGTGTGCGTGAAAAGTGCGCGTGAGAAGTGGCAATAGATTAACATGTTGCGTCTCAATTCTCATTAACGCATCGTTCCGATTACCTAAGCATGATTAGGTTATTTTACGCTAAGTGTGCGTGAAAAGTGACGCTAGATTAGTATGTTGTGTCTCAAGTCTATTTAACGTGTCGTTCCAATTACCTAAGCATGGTTAGGTTATATAACGCAATGTGTGAGTGAAAAGTGACGCTAAATTAGTATGGCGCGTCTCAAGTCACTTTAGCGCGTCGTTCCTATTACCTAAGCATGGTTAGGTTATATTACACAAAGTATACGTGAAAAGTGATGCTAGATTAGTATGTCACATCTCAAGTCTCTTTAACTCGTTGTTCCGATTACCTAAGTATGGTTAGGTTTTATTACGCAAAGTCTGCGTAGAAAGTGACGCTAGATTAGTATGGCGCGTCTCAAGTCTCTTTAATGCGCCGTTTCGATTACAATGCTTATTTCGCGATACAAGTCTTTGTAACGCGTCGTACCGATTACCTAAGCATGGTTGAGTTATATTACGCAAAGTGTGTGTGAAAAGTGACGCTAGATTAGTATGTCGCATCTCAAGTCTCTTTAACGCGTTGTTCCGATTACCTAAGCATTGTTAGGTCATATTACGCAAAGTGTGCATGAAAAGTGTCGCTAGATTAATATGCCGCAACCGTGCTTATGTCGCGTCCCAAGTGTCTCTAACGCGTCGTTTCGCGTCTCAAAGTGTGTGTGAAAAGTGACGCTAGATTAGTATGTCGCGTCACAAGTCTCTCTAACGCATCATTCTGATTAACTAAGCATGATTAGGTTATATTAAGCAAAGTGTGCGTGAAAAGTGACGCTAGATTAGTATGTCGCGTCTCAGTTCTTTTTAATGAGTTGTTCCGATTACCTAAGTATGGTTATGTTATATTACGCAAAGTGTCCGTGAAAAGTGACAGTTGATTAGTATGTCGCGTCACAAATCTCTTTAACGTGTCGTTTCGATTACTTAAACATGGTTAGGATATAGTTCGCAAAGTGTGAGTCAAAAGTGACGCTAAATTAGTATGGCGCGTCTCAAGTAAATTTAATGCGTCGTTCTGATTACCTAAGCATGGTTAGGTTATATTACGCAATGTGTGTGTAAAAGGTGACGCTAGATTAGTATGGCGCGTTTCAAGTCTCTTAAACGCGTCTTTTCGATTACCATGCCTATGTCGCGTAACAAGTGTCTCTAACGCGTTGTTATGATTAACTAAGCATGGTTAGGTTATATTACGCAAAGTGTGCGTGAAAAGTGACAATAGATTAGTATGTTGCCTCTCAAGTCTCTTTAACGTATCGTTCCGATTACTTAAGCATGGTTATCTTATATTACGGCAAGTGCGCGTTAAAAGTGTCTCTAGATTATTATGTCGCATAATAAGTCTCTTTAATGCATTGTTACGATTACCTAAGCATGGTTAACTTATATTACGCAAAGTGTGAGTGAAAAGTGACGCTAGATTATTATGGCGTCTCAAGTCTCTTTGCGTAATATAACCTAACCATGCTTAGGTAATCGGAACAACGACTTAATAAGACTTGAGATGCGACATACTAATCTAGCGTCACTTTTCACGCAAACTTTGCGTAATATAACCTAACCATGCTTAGGAAATTGGAACGACGCGTGAAAGAGACTTGAGTAGCGACATACTAATCTAGCGTCACTTTTCACGCAAACTTTGCGTAATATAACCTAACCATGATTAGGTAATCAGAAAGACGCGTTAACGAGACTTGAGACGCGACATATTAATCTAGCGTCATTTTTCACGCACACTTTACGTAATATATCCTAACCATGCATAGGTAATCGGAATACGCATTAAAGAGACTTGAGAAGCGACATACTAATGTAGCGTCACTTTTCACGCACACCTTGCGTAAAATAACCTAACCATGCCTAGGTAATCGGAACAACGCGTTAAAGAGACTTGAGAAACGAGATACCAATCGAGCGTAACTTTCACGCACACTTTGCGTTATGTAACCTAACCATGCTAAGGTAATCGTAACGACGTGTTAAAGAGACTTGAGACGCGACATACTAACCTAGCAACAGTTTTTACGCACACATTGCCTAATATAACCTAACCATGTGTACGTAATCGGAACGACGCGTTAAAGAGACTTCATTGCGTAATATAACCTAACCATTTGTAGCTAATCGGAACGACGCGTTAAAGAGACTTGAGACGCGACATACTAACCTAGCGTCACTTTTCACGCACACTTTGCGTAAAATAACCTAACCATGCTTAGGTAATCGGAACAACGCGTTAAAGAGACTTGAGATGCGACATACTAATCATTTGTCAATTTTCCCGCACATTTTGCGTAATATAACCTAACCATGATTAGGTAATTGGAACGACGTGTTAGAGAGACTTGTAATGTGACATGAGCATGGTAATCTAAACGAAGTGTTAAAGAGACTTGAGACGTGCCATAACCTAACCATGCCTAGGTAATCGAAACACCGCGTTAAAGAGACTTGTGACGGAACATACTAATCTAGTGACACTTTTAACGACTAACATAACAATGCTTAGGTAATCGGAACGACGCGTTAAATAGACTTGAGACGCAACATACTAATCTATTGTCCCTTTTCACGCACACTTTGCGTAATATAACCTAACCATGCTTAGTTAATCAGAACGACGCGTTAGAGACAGTTGAAAAGACGCGTCAAAAAAACTTGAAATGCGCCATACTAATCTAGCGTCATTTTTACGCACACTTTGCGTAATATAACCTAACTATGCTTAGGTTATCGGAACGACGTGTTAAAGTGACTTGAGACGCACCATACTAATTTAGCGTCACTTTTTACTCACACTTTGCGTAATATAACCTAACCATTCTTAGGTAATCGGAACGACGCGTTAAAGAGGCTTGAGACGCGCCATACTAATTTAGCGTCACTTTTTACTCACACATTGCGTAATATAACCTAACCATCATTAGGTAATCGGAACGACGCGTTGAAGAGACTTGAGATGCAACATACTAACCTAGCATCACTATTCACGAACTCTTTGCGTAATATAACCTAACCATGCGTAGGTAATCGGAAGGACGCGTTAAAGAGACTTGAAACGCAACATACTAATCTATTTTCACTTTTCACGCACATTTTGCATAATATAACCTAACCATGCTTAGGTAATCGGAACGACGGGATAGAGAGACATGTGACTCCACATAAGCATGGTAATCAAAACGACGGTTAAAGAGACTTCAGACACGACATACTAATCTATTGTCGCTTTTCATGCACACTTTGCGTGGTAATAACCTAACCATGCTTAGGTAATCGGAACGACACATTAAAGAAGCTTGAAACGCGACATACTAATTTAGCGTCACTTTTCACGCACACTTTGGTAATATAACCCAACCATGCTTACGTAATCGGAACGACGCGTTAGATAGACTTGTGATGGGATATACTAATCTAGCGTCACTTTTCACGCACACTTGGCGTAATATAAGTCAACCATGCTTAGGTAATAAGAATGACGTGTTAGAGAGACTTGTGACGCGTCCTAAGCATGATAATCGAAACGACGCGTTAAATAGACTTGAGACGCGCCATACTAATACCTAACCATGCTTAGGTAATCAGAACAACGCGTTAAAGAGACTTGAGACGCGGCATACTAATCATTTGTCAATTTTCCTGCACATTTTGCGTAATATAACCTAACCATGCTTAGGTAAGTGGAACGACGTGTTAGAGAGACTTGTAATGTGACATAAGCATGGTAATCTAAGCGACGCGTTAAAGAGACTTGAGACGTGCCATACTAATCTAACGTCACTTTTTACGCAAACTTAGCGTAATATAACCTAACCATGCTTAGGTAATTGTAACACCGCGTTAAAGAGACTTTTGACGGGACGTACTAATCTAGTGACACTTTTAACGTCTAACATAACAATGCTTAGGTAATCAGAACGACGCGTTAAATAGACTTGAGACGCAACATACTAACCTATTGTCCCTTTTCACGCACACTTTGCGTAATATAACCTAACCATGCTTAGTTAATCAGAACGACGCGTTAGAGACACTTGAAAAGACGCGTTAAAAAAACTTGAAACGCGCCATACTAATCTAGCGTCATTTTTACGCACACTTTGCGTAATATAACCTAACTATTCTTAGGTTATCGGAACGACACGTTAAAGTGACTTGAGACACACCATACTAATTTAGCATCACTTTTTACTCACACTTTGCGTAATATTAGGTAATCGGAACAACGCGTTAAAGACACTTGAGATGCGCCATACTAATTTAGCGTCACTTTTTACTCACACTTTGCGTAATATAACCTAGCCATGCTTAGGTAATCAGAACGACACGTTAAAGAGACTGGAGACGCAACATACTAACCTAGCATCACTATTCACGAACTCTTTGCGTAATATAACTTAACCATGCGTAGGTAATCGGAACGACGCGTTAAAGAGACTTTAAACGCAACATACTAATCTATTTTAACTTTTCACGCATACTTTGTATAATATAACCTAACCATGCTTAGGTAATCGGAACGACGCGATAGAGAGACATGTGACTCCACATAAGCATGGTAACCAAAACGACGCGTAAAAATCTATTGTCGCTTTTCATGCACACTTTCATAATATAACCTAACCATGCTTAGGTAATCGGAATGACACATTAAAGAAGCTTGAAACGCGACATACTAATCTAGCGTCGCTTTTCACGCACACTTTGCGTAATATAACCCAACCATGCTTATGTAATCGAAACGACGCGTTAGATAGACTTGTGATGGGACATACTAATTTAGCGTCACTTTTCACGCACACTTGGCGTAATATAAGTCAACCATGCTTATGTAATAAGAACGACGCGTTAGAGAGACTTGTGATGCGTCATAAGCATTATAATCGAAACGACATGTTAAAGAGACTCGAAACGCGCCATACTAATCTAGCGTCACTTTTTACGCAGACTTTGCGTAATATAACCTAACCATGCTTAGGTTACCGGAACGACGCGTTAAAGAGACTTGAAACGCGACATACTAATGTAGCGTCTCTTTTCACGCAAACTTTGCGTCATATAACCTAACCATGCTTAGGAAATCGGAACGACGTGTTAAAGAGACTTGAAACGTGACATACCAATCTAGCGTCACTTTTCACGCACACTTTACGTAATATAACCTGAACATGCTTAGGTAATCGGAATACGCATTAAAGAGACTTGAGACGCGACATACTAATCTAGCATCACTTTTCACGCACAGTTTGCGTCAAATAACCTAACCATGCCTAGGTAATCGGAACGACGCGTCAAAGAGACTTGAGATGCGACATACTAATTGATTGTCACTTTTCACGCACACTTTGTGTAATATAACCTAACCATGCTTAGGTAATCAGAACGACGCGTTAGAGACACTTGTGACGCGACATAAGCAAAGTAATCGAAACGACGGGTTAAAGACACTTGAAACGCGCCATACTAATCTAGCGTCTCTTTTTATGCACGCTTTGCGAATATAACCAAACCACATGACATACCAATCCAGCGTCACTTTTCATGCACACTTTGCGTAAAATAACCTAACCATGCTTAGGTAAGACACGTTAAAGAGACTTGCGACGCGACATACTAATTTATTGTCCCTTTTCAGGCACACTATGTGTAGTATAACCTAACCATGCTTTGGTAATCGGATTGACGAGTTAAAGAGACTTGAAACGCGACATACTAATCTAGTGTCACTTGTCACGCACACTTTGCGTAATATAACTAAACCATGCTTAGGTAATCGGAACGCTGAGTTAAAGAGACTTCAGACTCGACATACTAATCTAGCGTTACTTTTCACGCACACTACCTAACCATGCTTAGGTAATCGGAACGACGCATTAAAGAGACTTGAAACGCGACACACTATTCTAGCGTCACTTTTCACGCACACTTTGCTTAGTATAACGACGCGTTTTTAGAGACTTCAGACGCGACATACAAATCTAGCGTCACTTTTCACGCACACTTTGTGTAATAATCAAACCATGCTTAGGTAATCGGAACACGCATTTTTAGAGACTTCAGACGCGACATACTAATCTAGCGTCACTTTTCACGCACACTTTGCGTAAAATAACCTAACCATGTTTAGGTAATCGGAACAATGCGTTAAAGAGACTTAAGACGTGACATACTAATCTAGCGTCACTTTTCACGCACACTTTGCGTAATATAACGTAACCATGCTTAGGTAATTGGAATGACGCATTAAAGAGACTTAGGACGCGCCATACTAATCAAACGTCAGTTTCGAGCACAGTTTGCGTAATACAATCTAACCATGCTTAGGTAATCGGAACGACGCGTTAAAGAGACTTGACATGAGACAAACAAATGTAGCGTCACTTTTCACGCATACTTTGCGTAATATAACCTAACCATGCTTAGTTAATAGAAACAACGCGTTAAAGAGACTTGAGTCGCGACATACTAATTTAGCGTCAATTTTTACGCACACTTTGCGTAATCTAACCTAACCATGCTTAGGTAATCGGAAGGACACGTAAAAGAGACTTGAGAGGCGACATACTAATCTACCGCCACTATACACTCATTCTTTGAGTAATACAACCTAACCATGCTTAGGTAATCGAAACGACGCGTTAGATAGACTTGTGACGCGACATAAGAATGGTAATTGATACGACGCGTTAAAGAGACTTGAGACGCGGCATATTAATCACTTTTCACGCACACTCTGCGTAATATAAGCTAACCATGCTTAGATAATAAGAACGACGCATTAAAGAGAGTTGAGACGCCACATACTAATCTAGCGTCACTTTTCACGCACACTCTGCATAATAGAACCAAACCATACTTAGGTAATTGGAATGACGCGTTAGAGAGACTTGCGATGCAACATACTAATCTAGCGTCACTTTTCACGCACACTTAGCAAAATATAACCTAACCGTTCTTAGGTAATCAGAACGGGGCGTTAGAGAGACTTGTGACGCGACATACTAATCTAGCGTCACTATTCACGCACTCTTTGTGTAATATAACTTAACGATGCATGGGTAATCGCAACGACGCGATAGAGACGTTTGAGACGCGACATACTAATCTAGCGTCGCTTTTCACGCACACTTTGCGTAATATAACCTAGCCATGCTTCTGATTATCTAAGCATAGTTAGGTTATATTACGCAAAGTGTGCGTGAAAAGAGACGCTAGATTAGTATGTCGCGTCTTAAGTCTCTTTAGCGCAATGTTTCGATTACCTAAGCATGATGAGGTTATTTTACGCAAAGTGTGCGTGAAAAGTGACGCTAGATTAGTATGTCGTGTCTCAATTCTCTTTTACGTGTCGTTCCGATTACCTATGGTCAGGTTATTTTACGCAAAGTGTGCCTGAAAAGTGACGCTAGATTAGTATGTCGCGTCTCAAGTCACTTTAACTCGTCGTTCTGATTACCATACTTATGTCGCGTCACAAGTCTCTTTAACGCGTCGTTCTGATTACCTAAGCATAGTTAGGTTACATTACGCAAAGTGTGCGTGAAAATTAGACGCTAGATTAGTATTTCGCGTCTTAAGTCTCTTTAACACGTTGTTCCGATTATCTAAGCATGATTAGGTTATTTTACGCAAAGTGTGCGTGAAAAGTGACGCTAGATTAGTATGTCACGTCTCAATTCTCTTTAGCGTGTGGTTCCGATTACCTAAGCATGGTCAGGTTATATTACGTAAAGTTTGCCTGACAAGTGACGCTAGATTAGCATGTCGCGTCTCAAGTCACTTTAACTCGTCATTTGGATTACCATGCTTATGTTGCGTCACAAGTCTCTCTGACGCGTCGTTTCGATTACCTAAGAATGGTTAGGTCATATTACGCAAGTGTGCGTGAAAAATGACAATAGATTAGTATGTCTCGTCTCACGTCTATTTAACGCGTCGTTCCGATTACCTAATCATGGTTAGGTTATATTATGCAAAGTGTGCGTGAAACGTTACGCTAGATAAGTATGTCGTGTCTCAATTCTCTTTAACGTGTTGTTCTGATTACCTAAGCATGGTTAGGTCATATTACGCAAAGTGTGCGTGAAAAGTAACAATAGTATGTCGCGTCACACGTCTATTTAACGCGCCGTTCCGATAACCTAAGGAAGGTTAGGTTATATTACGCAAAGTGTGCATGAAGCGTTACGCTAAATAAGTATGTCGCGACTCAGTTCTCTTTAACGCGTTGTTCTGATTACCTAAGCATGGTTAGGTTATATTACGCAAACTGTGCATGAAAAGTAACAATAAATCAGTATGTCGCGTCACATGTCTATTTAACGCGCCGTTCCGATAACCTAAGCAAGGTTAGGTTATATTACGCAAAGTGTGCGTGAAGCGTTACGCTAAATAAGTATGTCGCGAATCAGTTCTCTTTAACGCGTTGTTCTGATTACCTAAGCATGGTTAGGTCATATTACGCAAACTGTGAGCGAAAAGTAACAATAAATCAGTATGTCGCGTCACACTTCAGTTTAACGCGTCGTTCCGATTACCTAAGCATGGTTAGGTTATATTACGCAAAGTGTGCGTGGAAAGTTACGCTAGATTAATATGTCACGTTTTAATTCTCTTCAACGCGTTGTACCGATTAGCTAAGCATGGTTAGGTTAGGTTACGTAGAGTGTCGTGAAAAGTGACGTTAGATTAGTATGTCACGTCTTAAGTCTCTTTTACGCGTCTTTCCGATTACCTAATCATGGTTAGGTTGTATTACACAAAGTGTGCGTAAAAAGGGACGTTAGATTAGTATGGCGCGTCTCAAGTCTCTTTATCGCGTGTTCCGATTACCTAAGCATTGTTAGATTATATTACGCAAAGTGTGCATGAAAAGTGACGCTAGATTAGTATGTAGTTTCTCAACTCTCTTTAATGCGAAACGACGCATTAAAGAGACTTGAAACGCGCAATACTAATCTAGCGTCACTTTTTACGCACGCTTTGCTTAATATAACCTAACCATGCTTAGGTAATCGGAACGACGCGTTAAAGACACTTGAGACGCGACATACTAATCTAGTATCACTTTTCACGCACATTTTGCGTAATATAACCTAACCATACTTAGGTAATCGGAACGACACGTTAAAGAGACTTGAGACGTGACATTCTAACCTAGCAACAGGTTTCACACACACATTGCGCAATATAACTTAACCACGCTTAGATAATCGGAACGACGCATGAAAGAGACTTGAGAGGCGACATAGTGATCTATTATCACTTTTCACGCACACTTTGCGTAATATAACCTAACCATGCTTAGGTAATTGGAACGACGCATTAAAGAGAGTTGAGACACTACATACTAATTTAGCGTCACTTTTCATGCACACTTTGCGTAATATAACCTAACCATGGTAATCAGAATGACGCGTTAATGAGACTTGAGACTCGACATTCTAACCTAGCAACAGGTTTCACGCACACATTGCGCAATATAACTTAACCACGCTTAGGTAATCGGAACGACGCGTTAAAGAGACTTGAGACGCGACATAGTGATCTATTGTCACTTTTCACGAACACTTTGCGTAATGTAACCTAACCATGCTTAGGTAATTGGAACGACGCATTAAAGAGAGTTGAGACACTACATACTAATCTAGCGTCACTTTTCATGCACACTTTGCGTAATATAATCTAACAACGCTTAGGTAATCGGAACACTCGATAAAGAGACTTTTGACGCGCCATACTAATCTAACGTCCCTTTTCACGCACACTTTGCGTAATACAACCTAACCATGATTAGGTAATCGGAAAGACGCGTAAAAGAGACTTAAGACGTGACATACTAATCTAGCGTCACTTTTCACGACACTCTGCATAACCTAACCTAACCATGCTTAGCTAATCGGTACAACGCGTTGAAGAGAATTAAAACGCGACATATTAATCTAGCGTAAATTTCGACGCACACTTTGCGTAATATAACCTAACCATGCTTAGGTAATCGGAACGACGCGTTAAATTGAAGTGTGACGTGACATACTGATTTATTGTTACTTTTCACGCACAGTTTGCGTAATATAACCTAACCATGCTTAGGTAATCAGAACAACGCGTTAAAGAGAACGGATTCGCGACATTCTTATTTAGCGTAACGCTTCACGAACACTTTGTGTAATATAACCTAACCTTGCTTAGGTTATCGGAACGGCGCGTCAAATAGACGTGTGACGCGACATACTAATTTATTGTTACTTTTCACGCACACTTTGCGTAATATGACCTAACCATGCTTAGGTAATCAGAACAACACGTTAAAAAGAATTGAGACACGACATACTTATCTAGCGTAACGTTTCACGGACACTTTGCGTAATATAACCTAACCATGATTAGGCAATCGGAACGACGCGTTAAATAGACGTGAGACGGGACATACTAATCTATTGTCATTTTTCACGCACACTTTGCGTAATATGACCTAACCATTCTTAGGTAATCAAAACAACGCGTCAGAGAGACTTGTGACGCAACATAAGCATGGTAATCCAAACGACGAGTTAAAGTGACTTGAGACGCGACATGCTAATATAGCGTCACTTGTCAGGCACACTTTGCGTAATATGACCTAACCATCCTTAGGTAATCGGAACGACAGTTAAAGAGACGTCAGACGCGATATACTAATCTAGCGTCACTTTTCACGCACACTTTGCGTAATTTAACCTAGCCATGCTTAGGTAATCGGAACGGCGCGATAAAGATACTTGAGACGCGACATACTAATCTAACGTCACTTTTCAAGCACACTTTGCGTAATATAACTTACCCATGCTTAGGTAATCAAAACGACACGTTACAGAGACTTGAGACGTGACATACTAATCTAGCGTCACTTTTCACGCACAATTTGCGTAGTATAACCTAACCATGCTTCTTAGGTAATCGGAACGACGCGTTAAAGAGACTTCAGACGCGACAAACTAATCTAGCGTCAATTTTCACGCACACTTTGCATAATATAACCTAACAATGCTTAAGTAATCGGAACACACGTAAAGAGACTTGAGACGCGGCATAATAATGTAGCGTCACTTTTCACGCAAACTTTTTGTAAATTATCCTAACCATGCTTAGTTATACGGAACGACGCATTAAAGAGACTTCAGAGGCGACATACTAATTTAGCGTCACTTTTCACGCAATCTTTGTGTAATATAACCTAACCATGCTTAGGAAATCGGAACGACACATTAAAGAGACTTGAGTAACGACATATTAATCTAGCGTCACTTTTCACACACACTTTGCGTAAAATAACCTAACCATGCTTACGTAATTGGAGAGACGCGTTAAGAGACTTGAGACACGATATACTAATGTAGCGTCCCTTTTCACGCTCACTTTACGTAATATAACCTAACCGTGCTTAGGTAATCGAAACGACGCGTTAAAGAGACTTGAAATGCGCCATACTAATATAGCGTCACTTTTTACGCACGCTTTGTGTAATATCACCTAACCATGCTTAGGTAATAGGAACGACACATCAAAGAGACTTGAGTAGCGACATATTAATCTAGCGTCACTTTTCCCGCACACTTTGCGTAATATTACATAACCATGCTTACGTAATCGGACAGTTGCGTTAAAGAGACTTGAGACGCGACATACTAATCTAGCGTCACTTTTCACGCACACTTTACGTAATATAACCTAACCATGCTTAGGTAATCGGAATACGTATTAAAGAGACTTGAGACGCGTCATACCAATCTAGCGTCACTTTTCACGCACACTTTGCGTAAAATAACCTAACCATGCCTAGGTAATCGTAACGACGCGTTAAAAAGACTTGAGATGCTATATACTAATCTATCGTCACTTTTCACGCACACTTTTCGTAATATAATCTAACCATGCTTAGATAATAAGAATGACGCATTAGAGACTCTTGTGACGCGACATAAGCTTAGTAATCGAAACGACGCGTTAAAGAAAATTGAAACGCGCCATGCTAATATAGCGTCAGTTTTTACGCACACTTTACGTAATATAATCTAACCAAGAGTAGGTAATCGAAATACGTATTAATGAGACTTGAGACGCGTCATACCAATCTAGCGTCACTTTTCACGCATACTTTGTGTAAAATAACCTAACCATGCCTAGGTAATCGGAACGACGCGTTAAAAAGACTTGAGATGCTACATACTAATCTATTGTCACTTTTCACGCACACTTTGCGTAATAAAATCTAACCATGCATAGGTAATCAGAACGACGCGTTAGAAACACATGTGACGCGACATAAGCACAGTAATCGAAACGACGCGTTAAAGAGACTTGAGACCTAACATACTAATATAACGTCACTTTTCACTTACACTTTGCGTAATATAACCAAACTGTGCTTAGGTAATCGGAACGACGAGTTAAAGAGACTTGAGACGCGACATACTAATCTAGCGTTACTTTTCACGCACACTACCTAACCATGCTTAGGTAATCGGAACGACGCGTTAAAGAGACTTGAGATGCGACATACTAATATATCCGTCACTTTTCACGCACACTTTGCATAATACAACCTAACCATGATTAGGTAATCGGAAAGATGCTTTAAAGACACTTGAGACACGACATACTAACCTAGCAAAAGATTTCACGCACACATTGCGTAATATAACCTAACCATGCTTTAGTAAACGGAACGAAGCGTTAAAGAGACTTGAGACGCGACATACTAATCTAGCGTCACTTTTCACACACACTTTTCGTAATATAACTTAACCATGCTTAGGTATCAGAACGACGCGTTAGAGACACTTGTGACGGGACATAAGCACCGTAATCGAAACGACGCGTTAAAGAGACTTGAAACGCGCCATACTAATCTAGCGCCACTTTTTATGAACGCTTTGCGTAATATATCCTAACCATGCTTAGGTGACTGGATCGACGCGTTAAAGAAACTTGAGACGCGACATACTAATCTAGCGTCACTTTTCATGCACACTTTGCGTAATACGACCTAACCATGATTAGATAATTGGAACGACGCTTTAAAGAGACTTGAGATCGACATACTAACCTAGCAACAGTTTTCACGCACACATTGCGTAATATAATGGAAGCATGCTTTGGTAATCGGTACGAAGCGTTAAAGAGACTTAAGAGCGCGACATACTAATCTAACGTCACTTTTCATGCACACTTAACTAAAACATGCTTAGGTAATCGGAACGACGCGTTAGAGAGACTTGTGAGACGACATAAGCATGGTAATCCGAACGACGCGTTACAGAGACTGGAGAAGCACCATACTAATCTAGCGTCACTTTTTACGTACGCTTTGCGTAATATAACCTAGCCATTCTTAGGTAATCATAACGACGCGTTAAAGATACTTGAGAAGAACCATACTAATGTATTGTCACTATTCACGCACACTTTGCGTAATATAACCAAACCATGCTTTGGTAATCGGAACAACGTGTTAGAGAGACTTGTAACGTGACATATGAATGGTAATCGAAACGATACGTTAAAGAGACTTGAGACGCGCCATACTAATCTAACGTCAATTTTTACGCACACTTTGCGTAATATAACTTAACCATGCTTAGGTAATCGTAACAACACGTTAAGGAGACTTGTGATTCGACATACTAATCTAGCGACACTTTTAACGCGCACTTGGCATAATATAACATAACCATGCTTTGGTAATCGGAACGACGCGTTAAAGAGACTTGAGACGTGACATACTAATCTAGCGTCACTTTTCACGCACACTTTGCTTAATATAATCTAAACATGCTTAGTTAATCGAAACGACGCGTTACAGAGAATTGAGACACGACATACTAATCTATTGTCACTTTTCACGCACACTTTGCGTAATATAACCTAGATGTGTTAGAGAGACTTGTAACGTGACATAAGTATGGTAATCGAAACGATATGTTAAAGAGACTTGAGACGCGCCATACTAATCTAACGTCAATTTTTACACACACTTTGCGTAATATTACTTAACCATGCTTAAGTAATCGTAACAACGTGTTAAGAAGACTTGTGACGCGACATACTAATCAGCGACAATTTTAACATAACCATGCTTTGGTCATGGGAACGACGCGTTAAAGAGACTTGAGACGTGACATACTAATCTAGCGTCACTTTTCACGCACATTTTGCATAATATAATCTAACCATGCTTAGATAAAGGGACTTGAGACGCGACATACAAATCTAGCGTCACTTTTTGCGCACACTTTTTGTAAAAGAACCTAACCATGCTTAGGTAATCGGAATGACGCGTTAAAGAGACATGAGGTGCGACATACTAATCTATTTTCACTTTTCACGCACACTTTGCGTAATATAACCTAACCATGCTTAGGTAATCAGAACGACACATTAGAGACACTTGTGACGCGACATAAGCATGGTAATCGAAACGACGCATTAAAGAGACACTTGTTACGCGACATAAGCATGGTAATCGAAACGACGCATTAAAGAGACTTGAAACGCGCAATATTAATCTAGCGTCACTTTTTTCACACGCTTTGCGTAATATAACCTAACCATTTTTAGGAAATCGAAACGACGCGTTAAAGAGACTTGAGTAACGACATATTAATCTAGCGCCATTTTTCACGCACACTTTGAGTAATATAACCTAACCATGCTTAGGTAATCGGAACAACGCGTTAAAGAGACTTGAGACGGGACATACTAATCTAGTTTCACTTTTGACGCACTCTTTACGTAATATAACCTATTCATGCCTAGGTAATTGGAATACGCATTAAAAAGACTCGAGACACGACATACTAATCTCGCATAAAATAACCTAACCATGCATAGGTAATCGGAACGACGCGTTAAAGAGACTTGAGACACGACAAACTAATTTGTTGTCACTTTAACACGCACACTTTGCGTAATATAACCTAACCATGCTTAGGTAATCAGAACGACGCGTTAGAGACACTTCTAACGCGACATAAGAACAGTAATCGAAACGACGCGTTAAAGCGACTTGAAACACGCCATACTAATCTAGCGTCACTTTTCACGCACACTTTGCGTAATACAACCTAATCAAGATTAGGAAATGAGAACAACGTGATAAAGAGACTTATTGCGTAATATAACCTAACCATGCTTAGGTAATCGGAACGATGCGTTAAAGAGAGTTGAGATGCGACATACTAATCTAGCGTCCCTTTTCACGCACACTTCGCGTAACATAACCTAACCATGCTTAGGTAATCGGAACGGCACGTTAAAGACACTTGCAAAGCGACATACTAATCTATTGTCCCTTTTCATGCACTTGAGACACGACATACTAATCTAGCGTTAGTTTTCACGCACACTTTGCGTAATATAACCTAACCATGTCTAGGTAATCGGAACGACGAGTTAAAGAGACTTGTGATGCAACATACTAATCAATTGTTACTTTTCACGCACACTTCGCGTACTATAACCTAACCATGCTTAGGTAATCAGAACGACGCGTTAGAGAGACTTCTGACGCGACATAAGCATGGTAATCGATAGGACGCGTTAATGAGACTTGAGACGCGCCGTATTAATCTAGCGTCGCTTTTTACGCACACATTGCGTAACATAACTTAACCATGGTTAGGAAATCGGAACGATGCGTTAGAGAAACTTGAGACGCGAAATACTAATCTAAAGTCAATTTTCAATCACACTTTGCGCAATATAACCTAACCATGCTTAGCTAATCGGAATGACGTGTTAAAGAGACTTGTGACGCGAAATACTATAACCAAACCATGCTTGGGTAATCCGAACGACGCGGTAAAGAGACTTAAGATGCGACATACTAATCGATTGTCACTTTTAACGCACACTTTGCATAATATAACATAACCATGGTTAGTTAATCGGAACGACGCATTAGAGAGACTTCAGACGCGACATACTATCCTAGCATTACTTTTCACGCGTACTATACGTAATATAACCTAACCATGCGTAGGAAATCGGAACGACGCGTTAGAGAGACTTGTGACGCGACATAAGCATGGTAATCGAAATGACGCGTTAAAGAGACTTGAGACGCGCCATACTAATCTAGCGTCACTTTTCACGCACATTTTGCGTAATATAACCTAACCATGCTTAGATAATTGGAACGACGAGTTAAAGACACTTGAGATGCGACATACTAATCTAGCGTCAGTTTTCACGCACACTTTGCGTAATATAAACTAACCATGCCTAGGTAATCGGAACAACGCATTAAATAGACTTGAGACGCCACATACTAATCTATTGTCACTTTTCACACACACTTTGCGTAATATAACCTAACCATGCTTAGGTAATCGGAACGACGCAATAAGAGACTTGAGCCACGACATACTAATCTATTATTACTTTTCACGCACACTTTGCGTAGCATAACCTAACCATGCTTTGGTAATCGGAACAACCCGTTAGAGAGACTTGTGAAGCGAGATAAGCATGGTAATCGAAACGATGCGTTAAAGATACATAAGACGTGACATACTAATCTAGCGTCACTTTTCACTCAAACTTTGCATAACCTAACCTAACCATACTTAGGTAATTGGAACAACTCGTAAAAGAGCCTTGAGACACGACATACTAATCTAACGTCACTTTTCCCACACACTTTGCGTAATATAACCTAACCATGCTTAGCTAATCGTAACGACGCGATAAATAGACTTGCGACGCGACATTCTAATAAATTGTAATTTTTCACTCACACTCTGCGTAATATAACCTAACCATGCTTAGGTAATTGAAACGATGCGTTAAAAACACTTATGACGCGACATACTAATCTTGCGTCAGTTTTCACGCATACTTTGCGTAATATAACCATGCCTAGGTAATCGGAACGACGAGTTAAAGAGACTTGTGATCCAACATACTAATCTATTTTTACTTTTCACGCACACTTTGCGTACTATAACCTAACCATGCTTTGCTAATCGAACGACACGTTAGAGACTTGTGACGTGACATAAGCATCGTAATCGAAGCGATGCGTTAAAGAGACTTGAGACGCGACATACTTATCTAGCGTCACTTTTCAAGCTAACTTTGCGTAATATAACCTAACCATGCTTAGGTACTCGGAAAAAATCGTTAATGAGAATTGAGACGCGACAAATTAATCTAGCGTCACTATTCAAGAACACTTTGCGTAATATAATCTAACCATGCTTAGGCAATTGGAACGATGTGATAAAGAGACTTGAGACGCGAAAAACTAATCTAGCGTCACTTTTCACGCACACTCCGCGTAATATAGCCCAACCATGGTTAGGTAATCGGAACGACGCGTTAGAGAGACTTATGACGCGACATAACCATGGTAATCGGAACAACACGTTAATAATATAACCTAACGATGCATAGGAAATCGGAACGACACGTTAAACAGACTTGAGATGCGACATACTAATCTAGTGTCACTTTTCACGCACACTGTGCATAACATAACCTAACCATGCTTAGGTAACGACACGTTAAACAGACTTGAGATGCGACATACTAATCTAGCGTCACTTTTCACGCACGCTTTGCGTAATATAACCTAACGATGCTTAAGTAATTGGAAGACGCGTTAAATAGACTTGAGATGCGATATACTAATCTATTGTCATTTTTCACGCACACTTTGCGTAATATAACCTAACTATGCTTAGGTAATCATAACGACGCGTTAGAAAACTTCCGACGCGACATAAGCATGGTAATCGATACAACGCGTTAAAGAGACTTGAGACGCCCCATACTAATCTAGTGTCACTTTTTACACACACTTTGCGTAATATAACCTAGCCATAAGGGTGATCGGAACGACGCGTTAAAGAGACTTGAGACGCGACATACTAATCTAGTTTCACTTTTCACGCACACTTTGCCTTATATAACCTAACCATGCTTAGGTAATCGGGACGGTGCGTTAAACAGACTTGAGACGCGACATACTAATCTAGTTTCACTTTTCACGCACACTTTGCCTAATATAACCTAACCATGCTTAGGTAATCGGGACGGTGCGTTAAACAGACTTGAGACGCGACATACTAATCTAGTTTCACTTTTCACGCACGCTTTGCGTAATATAACCTAACCATGCTTAGGTAATTAGAACTACGCGTTAAATAGACTTGAGACGCGATATACTAATCTATTGTCATTTTTCACGCACACTTTGCGTAATATAACCTAACCATGCTTAGGTAATTAGAACGACGCGTAAGGGAGACTTCTGACGAGAAATATGCATGGTAATCGATACGACGCGTTCTTGAGACGCGCCATATTAATCTAGCATCACTATTTATGCACACTTTGTGTAATATAACCTAACCATGCTTAGGTAACTGGAACGAAGCGTTAAAGAGACGTGAGACGCGGCATACTAATCTAACGTCACTTTTCACGCACATTTTTCGTAATATAACCTAACCATACTTAGGTAATCAAAACGACACGTTAGAGAGACCTGTGATGCGACATAAGTATTGTAATCGAAACGACACGTTAAATAGACTTGTGACGAAACATACTAATCTAGTGTCACTTTTTACGCACACTTTGTGTAGTATAATCTAACCATTCTTAGGTAATCGGAACAACACGTTAAAGAGACTTGAGACGCGACATACTAATCTAGCGTTACTTTTCACGCACACATTGCCTAATATAGCCTAACCATTCTTAGGTAATCGGAACTACGCGTTAAATAGACTAGCGTCACCTTTACGAACACCTTCGTAATATAACCTAACCATGCTTAGGTAATAGGAACAATTCGTTAAATAGACTTGAGACGGGACATCCTAATCTATTGTCATTTTTCATGCAACTTTGCGTAATATACCCTAACCATGCTCAGGTAATCAGAACGACGCGTTAGAAAGACTTGTGACTCAACATAAGCATGGTAATTGAAACGATGCGCTAAACAGACTTGAGACGTGCCATACTAATCTAGCGTCGCTTTTTACGCACACTTTGTGTAATATAACCTAACCACGCATAGGTAATCGGAACGATGCGTTAAAGAGACATTAGACGCGACATACTAATCAAGTGTCACTTTTCACGCACACTTTGCGTAATATAACCTAACCATGCGTAGGTAATTGGAACGACGCATTAAATAGAGTTGAGACTGGACATACTAATCAAGGGTCACTTTTCACGCACACTTTGCATAAATAACCTAACCATGCTTAGGTTATCGGAACGACGCTTTAAACAGACTTGAGATACGACATACTAATCAATTGATCCTTTTCACGCACACTTTGCGTATCATGCTTAGTTAATCAGAACGACGCGTTAGAGAGACTTGTGACGCGACATAAGCATGGTAATCGAAACGACGGGTAAAAGAGACTTGGGACGCGACATACTAATCTAGTGTCACTTTTCACGCATACTTTGCATAATATAACCTAACCATGCGTAGGCAATCAGAACGACGCATTAAAGAAACTTGACGTGTGACATACTAATGTAGCGTCACTTTTAACGCACGCTTTCCGTAATATAACCTAACCATGCTTAGGTAATCGGAACGGCGCGTTAAACAGAATTGAGACGCGAGATACTAATCTAGCGTCACTTTTCGCGCACGCTTTGCGTAATATAACCTAACAATGCTTAGGTAATCGGAACGACGCGTTAAAGAGACTTGACATGTGACATACTAATGTAGCGTCACTTTTAACGCACGCTTTCCGTAATATAACCTAACCATGCTTAGGTAATCGGAACGGCGCGTTAAACAGAATTGAGACGCGAGATACTAATCTAGCGTCACTTTTCGCGCACGCTTTGCGTAATATAACCTAACAATGCTTAGGTAATCGGAACGACGCGTTAAAGAGACTTGTGACGCGACCTACTAATCCAGCGTCACTTTTCGCGCATGCTTTGCGTAATATAACCTAACAATGCATAGGTAATCGGAACGACGCGTTAAAGAGACTTGTGACGCGACATACTAATCCATCCAGTGTCACTTTTCACGCACGCTTTGCGTAATATAACCAAACCATGCTTAGGTATTTGGAACGACGCGTTAAAGAGACCCTTACGCGACATACTAATCCAGCGTCACTTTTTACGCACGCTTTGCATAATATAACCTAACCATGCTTAGGTAATCGGAACGACGCGTTAAACAGACTTGAGACGCGACATACTTATCTAGCGTCACTTTTCACGCACGCTTTGCATAATATAAACAAACCATGCTTAGGTAATCGGAACGAAGCGTTAAACAGACTTGAGACACGACATACTTATCTGGCGTCACTTTTCACTCACGCTTTGCGTAACCATGCTTAGGTAATCGGAATAACACGGTAAAGAGAATTGAGACGCGACATACTAATCTAGCGTCACTTTTCACGCACACTTTGCGTAATATAACCTAAGCATGCTTAGGTAATCGGAAGGACGCGTTAAATAGGCTTGAGACGCGACATACCAATCTATCGTCACTTTTCACGCACACTTTGCGTAATATAACCTAACCATGCTTAGGTAATCGGAACGACGCGTTAAAGAGACTTGAGACACGACATACTAA
Source organism: Mercurialis annua (assembly GCF_937616625.2). Taxonomy (NCBI): domain Eukaryota; kingdom Viridiplantae; phylum Streptophyta; class Magnoliopsida; order Malpighiales; family Euphorbiaceae; genus Mercurialis; species Mercurialis annua. The sequence goes on from NC_065570.1 coordinate 35,939,461, forward strand.
TATATTGATCCTTTTCACGCATACTTTGCGTACTATAAACTAACCATGCTTAGGTAATCGGAACGACGTGTTAGAGAGACTTTTGACGCGACATAAGCATGGTAATCGAAACGACGCGTTAAAGAGAATTCAGACTCAACATACTAATCTAACGTCACTTTTCACGCAAACTTTGCATAATATAACCTAACGGTTAGGATATTGGAACGACGCATTAAAGAACCTTGAGACCCGAAATCTAGCGTCACTTTTCACGCACACCTTGCGTAATATAACCTAACCATGCTTAGGTAATAAGAACGACACGTTAAATAGACTTGAGACGCGACCTACTAATTTATTATCATTTTCACGCACACTTTGCGTAATATAACCTAACCATGCTTAGGTAATCGGAACGACGCGTATGAAAGACTTGTGCCTTGACATAAGCATGGTAATGGAAACGACGCGTTAAAGAGACTTGAAACACGTCATACGATTCTTGCATCGCATTTTATGCACACTTTGTGTAATATAACCTAACCACGCTTAGGTATTCGGAACGACGCGTTAAAGAGACTTTAGACGCGACATACTAATCTAGGGTCACTTTTCACGTATACTTTGCATAATATAACCTAACCATGCAACGCGTTAAAGAGACTTGAGACACGACATACTAATCTAGCGTCACTTTTCACTCACGCTTTCCGTAATATAACCTAACCATGCTTAGGTAATCGGAACAACGCAATAAAGATAATTGAGACGCGACATACTAATCCAGCGTGACTTTTCACGCACACTTTACGTACTACTCCCTCCTTCCCAATAGAGTTGTCCACTTTGAGAAATTTTTTTGTCCCAAAACTCTTGTCCACTTTCAAAAGGTAACTCACTTTTACACTCAACTTTTTTATATTACCCTTATTTAAAACCCACTAATGAATAAATTAAAAGTAAATTGCAAGTGGACCCTATATTAAATAGGGATATGACAAGAAAAGTAAGGAAAATTTTACAAAATCCATAAACAATAATTGCTTTTCTTAAACTGTGTGATAACGGCAAAGTGGACAACTCTATTGGGACCGAGGGAGTATAACCTAACTATGCTTAGATAATCGGAACGACGCGTTAAATAGACTTGAGACACGACATACTAATCAATTGTTACTTTTCACACACACTTTGCGTAATATAACCTAACCATGCTTAGGTAATCGGAACGACGCATTAAAGAGACTTGAGATGCGACATACTAATCTATTGCTACTTTTCACACACACTTTGCGTACTATAACCTAACCATACATAAGTAATCGAAACGACGCGTTAGACAGACTTGTGACGAGACATAAGCATGGTAATCGAAACGACGCGTTAAAGAGACTTGAGACGCGACATACTAATCTAGCGTCACTTTTCACGCAAACTATGCATAATATAACCTAACAATGCTTAGGTAACCGGAACGACGCGTTAAGTAGCCTTGAGACACGACATACTAATCTAGCGTCACTTTTCACGCACACCTCGCGTAATATAACCTTACCATGCTTGGGTAATCGGAACGACGCGTTAAAGAGACTTGAAATGCGACATACTAATCTAGCGTCACTTTTCACGCACACTTTGTATAATATAACCTAACCATGCTTAGGTAATCAGAACGACGTGTTAGATAGACTTATGACGCGACATACTAATTTATTGTCATTTTTCACGCATACTTTGCGTAATATAACCTAACCATGCTTAGCTAGTTGGAACGACACATTAAATGGACTTGAGACGCGACATGCTTAGGTACTTAGAGACTTGTGACGCGACATATGTATGGTAATCGAAACGATGCGTTAAGGAGTCTTGAGATATTCAATATTAATCTATTTACGGACACTTTGCGTGATATAACCTAACCATGCTTATGCTTAGGTAATCAGAACGACGCGTTAGAGAGACTTGAGACGTGACATACTCATCTAGCGTCAGTTATCACGCACGCTTTGTGTAATATAACTTATGAAATCGGAACGACGCGTTAGAGAGACTTGAGACGCGACATACTAAGCGTCACTTTCACGCACATTTTGCGTAATATAACCTAACTATGCTTAGGTAATCGGAACGACGCGTGAAAGAATTGCGCGATAAGCATGGTAATCAAAACGATGCGTTGAAGAGATTTGAGACGAAAAGCGTCACTTTTTACGCACACATTGCGTAATATAACCTAACCATACTTAGGTAATCGGAACAACGCGTTAAAGAGACTTGAGACTGGACATACTAATCCAGCGTCACTTTTCATGCACACTTTGCGTAATATAACCTAACCATGCTTAGGTAATCGGAACGACGCGTGAAAGAGACTTGAAACGCGACATACTAATCTATTGATTCTTTTCACGAACACTTTGTACTATAACCTAATATATTTGGTAATTGGAACGACGCGTTAGAGAGACTTGGGACGCGACATAAGCATGGTAATCCAAACGACGCGTTAAAGAGACTTGCGACGCGACATAAGCATGGTAATCCAAACGACGCGTTAAAGAGACTTGAGACGCGACATACTAATTTAGCGTCACATTTAATGAAAACTTTGCATAATATAGCCTAACCATGCTTAGGTAATTGGAACGACGCATTAAAGAGCCTTGAGACGCGACATACTTATCTAGCGTCACTTTTCACGCACGCCTCGCCTAATATAACCTTACAATGCTTAGTTAATCGAAATGGCGCGTTAAAGAGACTTAAAACGCGACATACTAATCTAGCGTCACTTTTCACGCGCACTTTGCGTAGTATAACTTAACCCTGCTTAGGAAATCAGAACGACTCGTTAGAGAGCCTTGAGACGCGACATACTAATCTAGCGTAACTTTCTCGCACACTTTGCGAAATATAGCCTAAACATGCTTAGGTAATTGGAAAGAGACTTTTGACGCGAGATAAGCATGGTAATCAAAACGATGCGTTAAAGAGATTTTAGACGAAACATACTAACCTAGAGTCACTTTTTACGCACACTTCGCGTAATATAACCTAACCAAGCTTAGGTTATCGGAACGACGCGTTAAAGAGACTTGAGATTGGACATACTAATCTAGCGTCACTTTTAATGCACACTTTGCGTAATATAACTAACCATGCTTAGGTAATCAAAACGACGCGTTAAAGAGATTTGTGACGCAACATACTTATCTACCGTCACTTTTCACGCACACTTTGCGTATTATAACCTAACCATGCTTAGGTAATCGGAACGACGCATGAAGAGACTTGAGACGCGACATATTAATCTATTGATCCTTTTCACGCACTCTTTGCGTACTATAACCTAACCATGCTTTGGTAATCAGAAAGACGCGTTTGAGAGACTTGTGACGCGACATAGGCATGGTAATCGGAACGACGCGTTAAAGAGACTTGAGACGCGACATACTAATCTAGCGTCACTATTCACGCACTCTTTGCTAATATAACCTAACCATGCTTAGGTAATCGGAACGACGCGTTATCGAGACTTGAGATGCGACATACTAACCTTACAACAGTTTTCACGCACACATCGCATAATATATACCTAGCCATGCTTAGGTATTCGGAACGACGCGTTAAAGAGACTTGAGACACGACATACTAATCTAGCGTCACTTTTCACGCAAACTTTGCGTAAAATAACCTAACCATGCTTAGGTAATCGGAACGACGGGTTACAGAGACTTGAGACGCGACATACTAATCTAGCGTTACTTTTCACGCACACTTTGTGTAAAATAACCTAGCCATGTTTAGGTAATCGGAACGACGCGTTAAAGAGACTTGAGACGCAACATACTAATCAATTGTATATTTCCACGCACACTTTGCGCAATATAACCTAACCATACTTTGGTTATCGGAACGACGTGTTAGACAGACTTGTAACGTGACAAAAGAATTCTAATCGAAACGACGCGTTAAAGAGACTTGAGACGCGCCATACTAATCTAGCGTCACTTTTTACGCACACTTTGCATAATATAACTAACCATGCTTAGGTAATCGTAACGAATCGTGAAAGAGACTTGTGACGCGACATACCAATCTAGCGACTCTTTTAACGCGCACTTGGAGTAATATAACATAACCATGCTTAGGTAATCAGAACAACGCGTTAAAGAGACTTGAGACCCGACATACTAATCTAGCTTCACTTTTCACGCATACTTTGCGTAAAATAACCTAACCATGCTTAGGTAATCCGAACGACGCATTAAAGAGAGTTACGACATGACATACTAATCTAGCGTCACTTTTCACGCACACTTTGCGTAATAAAACCTAACCTTGCTTAGGTTATCGGAACGACGCATTAAAGAAACTTAGGACGCGCCATACTACTCTAACAATATTTTTCACGCACACTTTGCGTAATATAACCTAACTATGCTTAGGTAATCGGAACGACGCATTAAAGAGACTTGAGACGCGATATACTAATCTAGCGTCCCTTTTCATGCACACTTTGCGTAATATAACCTAACCATGCTTAGGTAATCGGAACGACGCGTTAAAGAGACTTGAGTCGCGACATACTATTCTAGCGTCACTTTTCATGCACACTTTGCGTAATATAACCTTACCATGCTTAAGAAATCGAAACACGCGTTAATGAGACTTGAGAAGCGACATACTAATCTAGTGCATTTTTCATGCACACTTTGCGTAAAATAACTTAACCATACTTAGGTAATCGGAACGACACGTAGGGAATTAAGAAGCGACATACTAGGTTATGGTCACTTTTCACGCACACTTTGTGTAATATAATCAAACACGCTTAGGTAATCAGGACGACGCGTTAGAGACACTAGTGACGCGACATAATCATGGTAATATAAACGACGTGTTAAAGAGACTTGAAACGCGCCATACTAATCTAGCGTCACATTTTACGCACTCTTTGCGTAATATAACCTAACCATGCTTAGGTAATCGGAACGACGCGTTAAAGACACTTGAGACGCGACATACTAATCTAGTGTCACTTTTCATGCACATTTTGCGTAATATAACCTAATAACCATGCTTTGCTAATCGGAACGATGCGTTAGAGAGACTTGTGATGCGACATACGCATGATAATCGAACCGACGCCTTAAAGAGACTTGAGATGCAACATACTTGTCACTTTTCATGCACATTTTACGTAATATAACCTAACCATGCTTAGGTAATCAGAACGACGCATTAAAGAGACTTGAGACGCGACATACTAATCTAGCGTCACTATTCAAGCACACTTTACGAAATATAACCTAACCATGCTTACGTAATCGGGCGTTAAAGAGACTTGAGAAGCGACATACTAATATAGCGTCACTTTTCACGTACAATTTGCGTAATATTACCTAACCATGCCTAGGTAATCGGAACACGCGTTAAAGAGACTTGAGATTTGACATACTAATCTAGCGTTACTTTTCAAGCACACTTTGCGTAAAATAACATAATTATGCTTAGGTAATCGAAACAACGCGTTAAAGAGACTTGATACGCGACATACTAATCTATTGTTACTTTTCACGCACACTTTATGTAATAAAACAAAACCATGCTTAGGTAATCGGAACGATGCATTGCGTCAACTTTCACCCACACTTTGCGTATAACAACCTAACCATGCTTAGGTAATCGGAACGACGTGTTAGAGAGACTTGCGACGCGACATACTAATCTGGCGTCATTTTTCAAGCGCACTTTGCTTAATATAACCTAGCCATGCTTAGGTTATCGGAACGAGGCGTTAGAGAGACTTGTGAGGTGACATACTAATCTAGCGTCACAATTCACGCACTTAGGTAATCGGAACGACGCGTAATAGAGACTTGAGGCGCGGAATTCTAATATAGCGTCACTTTTCACGCACACTTTGCATAATAACCTAACCATGCTAAGGGAATCAGAACGACGCGTTAGAGACACTTGTTTAACGGCATTAGCATGGTAATCGAAACGACGCCTTAAAGAGTCTTGAAACGCGCCATACAAATCTATCGTCAATTTTTACGCACACTTTGCGTAATATAACCTAACCATGCTTTGGGAATCGGAACGACACGTTAAAATGACTTGAGATGCGTCATACTAATTTAGCGTCACTTTTCACTCACACTTTGCGTAATATAACCTAACCATGCTTAGGCAATCGGAACGACGCTTTAAAGAGACTTGAGACGCGACATACTAATCTAGCGTCACTATTCACGCACTCTTTGCGTAATATAACCTAACCATGCTTAGGTAATCGGAACGATGCGTTGAAGAGCAACATACTAACCTTACAACAGTTTTCACGCAAACATTGCATAATATAACCTAGCCATGCTTAGGTAATCGGAACGACGCGTTAAAGAGACTTGAGACGCGACATACTAATCTAGCGTCACTATTCACGCACTCTTTGCTAATATAACCTATCCATGCTTAGGTAATCGGAACGACGCATTATCGAGACTTGAGATGCGACATACTAACCTTACAACAGTTTTCACGCACACATCGCATAATATATACCTAGCCATGCTTAGGTATTCGGAACGATGCGTTAAAGAGACTTGAGACACGACATACTAATCTAGCGTCACTTTTCACGCAAACTTTGCGTAAAATAACCTAACCATGCTTAGGTAATCGGAACGACACGTTACAGAGACTTGAGACGCGACATACTAATCTAGCGTTACTTTTCATGCACACTTTGTGTAAAATAACCTAGCCATGTTTAGGTAATCGGAACGACGCGTTAAAGAGACTTGAGACGCAACATACTAATCTATTGTATATTCCACGCACACTTTGCGCAATATAACCTAACCATACTTTGGTTATCGGAACGACGTGTTAGACAGACTTGTAACGTGACAAAAGAATTCTAATCGAAACGACGTGTTAAAGAGACTTGAGACGCGCCATACTAATCTAGCGTCACTTTTTACGCACACTTTGCATAATATAACTAACCATGCTTAGGTAATCGTAACGAATCGTGAAAGAGATTTGTGACGCGACATACTAATCTAGCGACTCTTTTAACGCGCACTTGGAGTAATATAACATAACCATGCTTAGGTAATCAGAACAACGCGTTAAAGAGACTTGAGACCCGACATACTAATCTAGCTTCACTTTTCACGCATACTTTGCGTAAAATAACCTAACCATGCTTAGGTAATCCGAACGACGCATTAAAGAGAGTTACGACATGACATACTAATCTAGCGTCACTTTTCACGCACACTTTGCGTAATAAAACCTAACCTTGCTTAGGTTATCGGAACGACGCATTAAAGAAACTTAGGACGCGCCATACTACTCTAACAACATTTTTCACGCACACTTTGCGTAATATAACCTAACTATGCTTAGGTAATCGGAACGAAGCATTAAAGAGACTTGAGACGCGATATACTAATCTAGCGTCCCTTTTCATGCACACTTTGCGTAATATAACCTAACCATGCTTAGGTAATCGGAACGACGCGTTAGAGAGACTTGAGTCGTGACATACTAATCTAGCGTCACTTTTCATGCACACTTTGCGTAATATAACCTTACCATGCTTAAGAAATCGAAACACGCGTTAAAAAGACTTGAGAAGCGACATACTAATCTAGTGCACTTTTCATGCACACTTTGCGTAAAATAACTTAACCATGCTTAGGTAATCGGAACGATACGTAGGGAATTAAGAAGCGACATACTAGGTTATGGTCACTTTTCACGCACACTTTGCGTAATATAATCAAACACGCTTAGGTAATCAGGACGACGCGTTAGAGACACTAGTGACGCGACATAATCATGGTAATCGAAACGACGTGCTAAAGAGACTTGAAACGCGCCATACTAATCTAGCGTCACATTTTACGCACTCTTTGCGTAATATAACCTAACCATGCTTAGGTAATCGGAACGACGCGTTAAAGACACTTGAGACGCGACATACTAATCTAGTGTCACTTTTCATGCACATTTTGCGTAATATAACCTAATAACCATGCTTTGCTAATCGGAACGATGCGTTAGAGAGACTTGTGATGCGACATACGCATGATAATCGAACCGACGCCTTAAAGAGACTTGAGACGCAACATACTTGTCACTTTTCATGCACATTTTACGTAATATAACCTAACCATGCTTAGGTAATCAGAACGACGCATTAAAGAGACTTGAGACGCGACATACTAATCTAGCGTCACTATTCAAGCACACTTTACGAAATATAACCTAACCATGCTTACGTAATCGGGCGTTAAAGAGACTTGAGAAGCGACATACTAATATAGCGTCACTTTTCACGTACAATTTGCGTAATATTACCTAACCATGCCTAGGTAATCGGAACACGCGTTAAAGAGACTTGAGATTTGACATACTAATCTAGCGTTACTTTTCAAGCACACTTTGCGTAAAATAACATAATTATGCTTAGGTAATCGAAACAACGCGTTAAACTAATCTATTGTTACTTTTCACGCACACTTTATGTAATATAACAAAACCATGCTTAGGTAATCGGAACGATGCATTGCGTCAACTTTCACCCACACTTTGCGTATAACAACCTAACCATGCTTAGGTAATCGGAACGACGTGTTAGAGAGACTTGCGACGCGACATACTAATCTGGCGTCATTTTTCAAGCGCACTTTGCTTAATATAACCTAGCCATGCTTAGGTTATCGGAACGAGGCGTTAGAGAGACTTGTGAGGTGACATACTAATCTAGCGTCACTATTCACGCACTTAGGTAATCGGAACGACGCGTAATAGAGACTTGAGGCGCGGAATTCTAATATAGCGTCACTTTTCACGCACACTTTGCATAATAACCTAACCATGCTAAGGGAATCAGAACGACGCGTTAGAGACACTTGTTAAACGGCATTAGCATGGTAATCGAAACGACGCCTTAAAGAGTCTTGAAACGCGCCATACAAATCTATCGTCAATTTTTACGCACACTTTGCGTAATATAACCTAACCATGCTTTAGGAATCGGAACGACACGTTAAAATGACTTGAGATGCGTCATACTAATTTAGCGTCACTTTTCACTCACACTTTGCGTAATATAACCTAACCATGCTTAGGCAATCGGAACGACGCTTTAAAGAGACTTGAGACGCGACATACTAATCTAGCGTCACTATTCACGCACTCTTTGCGTAATATAACCTAACCATGCTTAGGTAATCGGAACGATGCGTTGAAGAGCAACATACTAACCTTACAACAGTTTTCACGCACACATTGCATAATATAACCTAGCCATGCTTAGGTAATCAGAACGACGCGTTAAAGAGACTTGAGACGCGACATACTAATCTAGCATCACTATTCACGCACTCTTTGCTAATATAACCTAACCATGCTTAGGTAATCGGAACGACGAGTTAAAGAGACTTGAGACGCGACATACTAATCTACTGTTACTTTTCACGCACACTACCTAACCATGCTTAGGTAATCGGAACGACGCGTTAAAGAGACTTGAGACGCGACATACTAATATATCCGTCACTTTTCACGCACACTTTGCATAATACAATCTAACCATGATTAGGTAATCGGAAAGACGCTTTAAAGACACTTGAGACACGACATACTAACCTAGCAAAAGATTTCAAGCACACATTGCGTAATATAACCTAACCATGCTTTAGTAAACGGAACGAAGCGTTAAAGAGACTTGAGACGCGACATACTAATCTAGCGTCACTTTTCACACACACTTTTGGTAATATAACTTAACCATGCTTAGGTATCAGAACGACGCGTTAAAGAGACTTGAAACGCGCCATACTAATCTAGCGCCACTTTTTACGGACGCTTTGCGTAATATAACCTAACCATGCTTAGGTGAATGGATCGACGCGTTAAAGAAACTTGAGACGCGACATACTAATCTAGCGTCACTTTTCATGCACACTTTGCGTAATACGACCTAACCATGATTAGGTAATTGGAACGACGCTTTAAAGAGACTTGAGATCGACATACTAACCTAGCAACAGTTTTCACGCACACATTACGTAATATAATCGAACCATGCTTTGGTAATCTGTACGACGCGTTAAAGAGACTTAAGAGCGCGACATACTAATCTAACGTCACTTTTCACGCACACTTCGCGTAAAATAACCTAACCATGCTTAGGTAATCGGAACGACACGATAAAGAGACTTAACCATGCTTTGGTAATCAGAACGACGTGTTAGAGAGGCTTGTAACGTGACAAAGATGCGTTAAAGAGACTTGAGGTCACTTTTTACGCACACTTTGCGTAATATAACATAACCATGCTTAGGTAATCGTAACAACGCGTTAAAGAGACTTGTGCGTGACATACTAATCTAGCGACGCTTTTAAGGCGCACTTGGCGTAATATAACATAACCATGTTTTGGTAATCGGAACGACGCGTTAAAGAGACTTGAGACACGACATACTAATCTAGCGTAACTTTTGACGCACACTTTGCGTAATATAACGTAACCATGCTTAGGTAATCGGAACACACATTAAAGGGACTTGAGACGCGACGTACTAATCTAACGTCACTTTTCAACAAACTTTGCGTAAAATAACCTAACCATGCTTAGGTAATCGGAACGACGCGTTTTAGAGACTTGAGACACAACATACTAATATATTGTCAATTTTCACGCACACTTTGCGTAATATAACCTAACCATGCTTAGGTAATCAGAACGACACGTTAGAGAAACTTGTGACGCGACAATGGTAATTAAAAAGACGCGTTAAAGAGACTTAAAACGTGCCATACTAATCTAGCGTCACTTTTTACGCACACTTTGCGTATTATGACCTAACTATGCTTAGCTAATCAGAACGACGCTTTAAAGAGACTTGAGACACGACATACTATTCTAGCGTCACTTTTCGGGTACATTTTGCGTAATATAACCTAACCTTGCTTTGGTAATCAGAACGATGCGTTAGAGAGACTTATGACGCGACATACTAACCTATCAACAGTTTTCACGCACACATTGTGTAATATAACCTAACTATGCTTAGGTAATCGAAACGACGCGTTAAAGAGACTTGAGATGCGACATACTATTCTAGCTTTACTTTTCACGCACATTTTACGTAATATGACCTAACCATGCTTAAATAATCGGAACGACGCTTTAGAGAGACTTGTGACGCGACATACTAACCTAGCAACAATTTTCACGCACACATTGCGTAAAATAACCCAACCATGCTTAGGTAATCGCAACGACGCGTTAAAGAGACTTGAGATGCGACATACTAAACTAGCGTCACTTTTCACGCACACTCTTCGTAATATACCTAACCATGCTTAGGTAATCGTAATACGCACTTGACTTGAGACGTCACATACCAATCTAGCATCACTTTTCACACACACTTTGCGTTAAATAACTTAACCATGCCTAGGTAATCAGAACGACGCGTTAAAGAGACTTGAAACGGGAGAGAATAATCAATTGTCACTTTTCAAGCACTATTGTGACGCGATATAAGCACAGTAATCGAAACGACGCGTTAAAGACACTTGAAACGCGCCATACTAATCTAGCGTCACTTTTTACGTACGCTTTGCGTAATATAACCTAGCCATGCTTAGGTAATCATAACGACGCGTTAAAGATACTTGAGACGCGGCATACTAATCTAGCGTCACTTTTCATGCACACATTGCGTAATACAACCTAACCATGATTAGGTAATCGGAACAACGCTTTAAAGAGAGTTGAGACGCGACATACTAACCTAGCAACAGATTTCACGCACACATTGCGCAATATAACCTAACCATGCTTTGGTAATCGGAACAACGATTTAAAGAGACTTGAGACGCGACATCTAGCGTCACTTTTCACGCACACTTTGTGCTATATAACCTAACCATACTTAGGTAATCGGAACACGCGTTAAAGGGACTTAAGAAGCGACATACTAATCTAGCGTCACTTTTCACGTACACTCTGCGTAAAATAACCTAACCATGCTTATGTAATCGGAATGACACATTAAATAGACTTGCGAGACATACTAATCTATTGTCACTTATTACGCACACTTTGCGTAATATAACCTAACCATGCGTTGGTAATCGGCACGACGTGTTGGAGAGATTTGTAACGTGACATAAGCATGGTAATCAAAACGACGCGTTCAAGAGACTTTCTACGCATACTTTGCGTAATATAACTTAACCATGCTTGGGTAATCATAACAACGCGTTAAAGAGACTTGTGATGCGTCATACTAATCTACCGACACTTTTAACGCGCACTTGGCGAAATATATCATAACCATGCTTTGGTAATCGGAACGACGCGTTAAAGATACTTGAGACGCAACATACTAATCTAGCGTCACTTTTCACGCACACTTTGCGTAATATAACTTAACCATACTTAGGTAATCGTAACAACACGTTAAGGAGACTTGTGATTCGACATACTAATCTAGCAACACTTTTAACGCGCACTTGGCATAATATAACATAAACATGCTTTGGTAATCGGAACGACGCGTTAAAGAGACTTGAGACGTGACATACTAATCTAGCGTCACTTTTCACACACACTTTGTTTAATATAATCTAAACATGCTTAGGTAATCGAAACGACGCGTTACAGAGACTTGAGACACGACATACTAATCGATTGTCACTTTTCACAGACACTTTGCGTAATATAACCTAACCATGCTTTTGTAATCGGAACGATGTGTTAGAGAGACTTGTAACGTGACATAAGTATGGTAATCGAAACGATACGTTAAAGAGACTTGAGACGCGCAGTACTAATCTAACGTCACTTTTTACGCACACTTTGCGTAATATTACTTAACCATGCTTAAGTAATCGTAACAACGTGTTAAGAAGACTTGTGACGCGACATACTAGTCAGCGACAGTTTTAACATAACCATGCTTTGGTCATGGGAACGACGCGTTAAAGAGACTTGAGACGTGACATACTAATCTAGCGTCACTTTTCACGCACACTTTGCGTAATATAATCTAACCATGCTTAGATAAAGGGACTTGAGACGCGACATACAAATCTAGCGTCACTTTTCACGCACACTTTGTGTAAAATAACCTAACCATGCTTAGGTAATCGGAATGACGCGTTAAAGAGACATGAGATGCGACATACTAATCTATTTTTACTTTTCATGCACACTTTGCGTAATATAACCTAACCATGCTTAAGTAATCAGAACGACGCATTAAAGACACTTGTGACGCGACATAAGCATGGTAATCGAAACGACGCATTAAAGAGACACTTGTTGCGCGACATAAGCATGGTAATCGAACGACGCATTAAAGAGACACTTGTACCGCGACATAAGCATGGTAATCGAAACAACGCATTAAAGAGACTTGAAACGCGCAATACTAATCTAGCGTCACTTTTTACGCACGCTTTGCGTAATATAACCTAACCATTTTTAGGAAATCAAAACGATGCGTTAAAGAGACTTGAGTAACGACATATTAATCTAGCGCCAGTTTTCATGCACACTTTGAGTAATATAACCTAACCATGCTTAGGTAATTGGAACGACGCATTAAAGAGACTTGAGACGCGACATACTAATCTAGTTTCACTTTTCATGCACTCTTTACGTAATATAACCTATTCACGCTTAGGTAATCAGAATACGCATTAAAAAGACTCGAGACACGACATACTAATCTCGAATAAAATAACCTAACCATGCATAGGTAATCGAAACGACGCGTTAAAGAGACTTGAGACACGACAAGCTAATTTATTGTCACTTTTCACGCACACTTTGCGTAATATAACCTAACCATGCTTAGGTAATCAGAACGACGCATTACAAACACTTCTAACGCGACATAAGAACAGTAATCGAAACGACGCGTTAAAGCGACTTGAAACACGCCATACTAATCTAGCGTCACTTTTCACGCACACTTTACGTAATACAACCTAATCAAGATTAGGAAATTGGAACAATGTGATAGAGAGACTTATTGCGTAACATAACCTAACCATGCTTAGGTAATCGGAACGACGCGTTAAAGACACTTGCAACGCGACATACTAATCTATTGTCACTTTTCACGCACACTTTGCATAATATAACCTAACCATGCTTTGGTAATCGGAACGACGTGTTAGAGAGACTTGTAAAGCGACATAAGCATGGTAATCGAAATGATACATTAAAGAGACTTAAGACACGAAATACTAACCTAGCAAATGTTTTCACGCGCACATTGCGTAATATATAACCTAACCATGCTTTTGTAATCGGAACGACGCGTTAAAGAGACTTGAGACGCGACATACTAATCTAGCGTCACTTTTCATGCACACTGCGTAAAATAACCTAACCATGCATAGGTAATCGGAACGGCATGTTAAAGACACTTGCAACCTGACATACTAATCTATTGTCACTTTTCACGCACACTTTGCGTAATACAACCTAACCATGCTTTGGTAATCGGAACGACGTGTTAGAGAGACTTGTAAAGTGACATAAGCATGGTAATCGAAACGATACGTCAAAGAGACTTGAGACGCGCCATACTAATCTAAAGTCACTTTTTAAGCACACTTTGCGTAATATAATTTGACCATGCTTAAGTAATCGTAATACCGCGTTTAGGATACTTGTGACGCGACATACTAATCTAGCGACTTAACGCGCACTTGGCATAATATAACATAACCATGCGACATACTTATCTAGCGTAACGTTTAACGCACACTTCGCGTAATATAACCTAACCATGATTAGGTAATCGGAACGACGCGTTAAATAGACGTGAGACGAGACATACTAATCTATTGTCATTTTTCACGCACACTTGCGTAATATGACCTAACCATTAAAGGTAATCGAAACGACGCGTCAGAGAGACTTGTGACGCAACATAAGCACGGTAATCCAAACGACGAGTTAAAGTGACTTAAGACGCGACATGCTAATTTAGCGTCACTTGTAAGGCACACTTTGCGTAAAATAACCTGACCATGCTTAGGTAATCGGAACCACACGCTAAAGAGAATTGAGACGTGACATACTAATCTAGCGTCACTTTTCACGCACACTTTCCGTAAAATAACCTAATCATGCTTAGACAATCGGAACAACGTGTTATAGAGACTTAAGACGCGACATACTAATCTAGCGTCTAATTTCACGCACACTTTGCGTGATGTAACAACGTGTTAAAGAGACTTAAGACGCGAAATACTAATCTAGCGTCTAATTTCACGCACACTTTTAATGTAACCAAACTATGCTTAGGTAATCAGAACGACGCGTTAAAGAGACTTGTGACGCGACATAAGTATGGTAATCAGAACGACGAATTAAAGTGACTTGAGATCTAGCGTCACTTTTCAGGCACACTTTGCGTAAAATAACCTGACCATAGGTAATCGGAACAACACGTAAAAGAGAATTGAGACACGACATACTAATCTAGCGTCACTTTTCACGCACACTTTGCGTAAAATAACCTCATCATGCTTAGGCAATCGAAACATTGCGCTAAAGAGACTTAAGACGCGACATACTAATCTAGCGTCTCTTTTCACGCACACTTTGCGTAATATAACCTAACTATGCTTAGATAATCAGAACGACGCGTTAAAGAGAATTGCCACGCCACATACTAATCTAGCGTCGCTTTTCACGCACACTTTGCGTAATATAACCTAACCATGCCTAGGTAATAGGAAAGAGGCGATAAAGAGACTTGAGACGCGACATACTAATCTAACGTAACTTTTCACGCACACTTTGCATAATATAACCTAACCATGCTTAGGTAATCGGAACAACGCGTTAAAGTGAATTGAGACGCAACATACTAATCTAGCGTAACTTTTCACGCACACTTCGCGTAATATAACCTAACCATGCTTTGATAATTAGAACGACGCATTAAATAGACTTAAGACGCAACATACTAATCTAGCGTCACTTTCACGTACACTTTCTGTAATGTAACCTAACCATCCTTAGGTAATCGGTACAACGCGTTAAAGAGAATTGAGATGCGACATACAAATCTAGCGTCAATCGGAACGACGCGTTAAATAGACTTGAGACGCGACATACTAATGTTTGTTACTTTTCACGCACACTTTTCGTGAAGTAACCTAGCCATTCTTAGGTAATCGGTACAATGCGTTAAAGAGACTTGAGACGCGACATACTAATGTAGCGTCATTTTTCACGCACACTTTTCGAAAAATAACCTAACCATGCTTAGATAATCGGAACGACGCGTTAAAGAGACTTCAGAGGCGACATACTAATCTAGCGTCACTTTTCACGCAAACTTTGCGTACTATAACCTAACCATGCTTAGGAAATCGGAATGACGCATTAAAGAGACTTGAGTAGCGACATATTAATCTAGCATCACTTTTCACGCACACTTTGCGTAATATAACCTAACCATGCTTACATAATCGGAAAGACGCGTTAAAGAGACTTGAGACGCGACATACTAATCTAGCGTCCCTTTTCACGCACACTTCACGTAATATAACCTAACCAATCTTAGGTAATCGGAATACGCATTAAAGAGACTTGAGACGCGGCATACTAATCTAGCGTCACTTTTCACGCACACTTTGCATAAAATAACCTAACCATGCCTAGGTAATCGGAACGACGCGTTAAAAAGACTTGAGATGCTACATACTAATATATTGTCACTTTTCAAGCACACTTTGCGTAATATAATCTAACCATGCTTAGGTAATCAGAACGACGCGTTAGAGACACTTGTGACGCGACATAAGCACAATAATCGAAACGACGCGTTAAAGAGACTTGAAATGCGCCATACTAATCTAGCGTCACTTATTACGCACGCTTTGCGTAATATCACCTAACCATGCTTAGGTAATCAGAACGACGCATCAAAAAGACTTGAGTAGCGACATATTAATCTAGCGTAACGTTTCACGCACACTTTGCGTAATATAACCTAACTTTGCTTAGGTAATCGGAACGACGGGTTAATAAGCATGGTAATCAAAACAACGCGTTAAAGAGACTAAAGACGTAAGATACTAATATAGCGTCACTTTTCACGCAGACATTGCGTAATATAACCTAACCATGCTTAGGTAAACGGAACGACGCGTTAAAGAGCATTGAGATGCGACATACTAATCGAGCCTCACTTTTCACGCACATCTTGCGTAACATAACCTAACCATGGTTAGGTAATCAGAACGACACATTAAAGAGACTTGAGACGCGATATACTAATCTACCGTCACTTTTCAGCACACTTTGCGTAATATAAGCTTTCCATGTTTAGGTAATTGGAATGACGTGTTAATGAGACTTGAGACGCGATATACTAATTTACCGTCACTTTTTTACGCACACTTTGCGTAATATAACCTAACCATGCTTAGGAAATCGGAACGACATGTTAAAGAGACTTGACTCGCGTCATACTAATCTAGCGTCACTTTTCACGCACACTTTGCGTAATATAACCTAACCATGCTTAGGAAATCAGAACGACGCGTTAGTGAGACTTGAGGTAGGATATACTGATCTAGCGTCACTTTTCACGCACACTTTGCGTAATATAACCTAACCATGCTTAGGTAATCACAATGACGAGTTAAAGAGGCTTGTGACGCGAGATAAGCAAGGTAATCGAAATGACGCGTTAAAGAGACTTGAGACGCGACTTACTAATATAACGTCACTTTTCAAGCACACTTTGCGTGATATAACCTAACCATGGTTAGATAATCGGAACGATGCGTTAGAGAGACTTGTGACGCGACATAAGCATGGTAACGTGTTAATGAGACTTGAGACGCGACATACTAATCTAGCGTCACTTTTAACGCACTCTTTGCGTAATATAACCTAACCATGCTTAGGTAATCGGAACGACGCATTAAAGAGCCTTGAGACGCGAAATACTAATCTAGCGTAACTTTTAACGCACAACTTGCGTAATATAACCTAGCCATGCTTAGGCAATTAGAACGACACGTAAAAGAGACTTGAGATGCGACATACTAATCTAACGTAACTTTTTGCGCACACTTTGCGTAATATAACCTAACCATGCTTAGGTAATCGGAACGACGCGTTTGAGAGAATTGAGGTAGGATATACTGATCTAGCGTCACTTTTCACGCACACTTTGCGTAATATAACATAATCATCTTAGGTAATCGGAACGACGTGTTAGAGAGACTTGACACGTGACATACTAATTTAGCGTTGCTTTTCACGCACACTTTGCGTAATAATGCTTGGGAAATCGGAACGACCGTTAGAGAGACTTGAGATACGATATACTAATCTAGCATCACTTTTGACGCACACTCTGCGTAATATAACCTAACCATGCTTAGGTAATCATAACGACGCGTTAAAGAGACTTGTGACGCAAGATAAGAATGGTAATCGAAACGACGCGTTAAAGAGACTTGAGACGCGACATACAAATCTAGCGTCACTTTTCACGCACACTTCGTGTAAAATAACCTAACCATGCTTATGTAATCGGAACGACGCGTTAAAGAGACCTGAGACGCGGCATACTAATCTAGCGTCACTTTTCACGCACACTTTGTGTAATAATAACATAACCATGCTTAGGTGATCGAAACGAAGCGTTAGAGAGACTTATGACGCGACATAAGCACGGTAATCGGAACGACGCGTTAAATTGACTTGAGACGCGACATACTAATCTAGCGTCACTTTTCACGCACACTTTGCGTAATATAACCTAACCATGCTTAGTTAGTCGAAACAACGCGTTAAATAGAATTGAGACGCGATATACTAATCTAGCGTCAGTTTTCAAGCAAACTTTGCGTACTATTACCTAACCATGGTTAGGTAATCGCAACGCCGCTTTAAATCGACTTGAGACGCGACATACTAATTAATTGTGACGTTTCACGCACACTTTGCGTAATATAACCTAACCATGCTTAGGAAATCGGAACGACGCATTAGAGAGACTTGAGGTAGGATATACTATTCTAGCGTCACTTTTCAGGCACACTTTGCGTAATATAACCTAACCATGCCTAGGTAATTCTAACGACGCGTTAAAGAGACTTGTGACGCGAGATAAGCATGGTAATCGAAACGACGCGTTAAAAAGACTTGATATGCGACATACTAATCTAGCGTTACTTTTCACGCACACTTTGCGTAACATATTCTAACCATTCTTAGGTAATCGGAACGACGCGTTAAATAGACGTAAGATGCGACATACTATTGTCATTTTTCACGCACACTTTTTGTAATATAACCTAACCATGCTTAGGTAATCAGAACAACGCATTACACAGACTTGGATGCGACATAAGCATGGTTCGAACGACGAGTTAAAGTGACTTGAGACGCGCCATACTAATCTAGCGTCACATTTCACGCACACTTTGCGTAAAATAACCTAACCAAGCTTAGGTAATCGGAACCACGCGTTAAAGAGAATGGAGACGCGGCATACTAATCTAGCGTCTCGTTTCACACACACTTTGCGTAATATAACCTAACTATGCTTAGGTAACTGGAACGGCGCCATAAAGAGACTTGAAATGCGACATACTAATCTAGCTTATCTAGCGTAACTTTTCACGCACACTTTGCGTAATATAACCTAACCATTCATAAGTAATCGGAACGACGCGTTTAATAGAATTGAGACGTGACATTCTAATGTATTGTTACTTTTTACGCACACTTTCCGTAAAGTAATCTAACCATCCTTAGGTAATCAGTACAACGCGTTAAAGAGAATTGAGACACGATATACTAATCTAGCGTCACTTTCCGCGAACACTTTGCGTAACGCGTTTAATAGACGTTAGACTCGACATACTAATTTATTATTACTTTTCACGCACAATTTGCGTAATATATAACCTAACCATGCGTAGGTAATCGGAAAGACGTGTTAGAGAGACTTGTGACGCGACATAAGGATGGTAATCGAAACGACGCGTTAAAGAGACTTGAGACGCGACATACTAATCTAGCGTCACTTTTCACTCACACGTTGCGTAATATAACCTAACCATGCTTAGGTAATCGGAACGACGCATTAAAGATCCTTGAGACGCAACATACTAATCTAGCGTAACTTTTCACGCACACCTCGCGTAATATAACCTATCCATGCTTAGGTAATCAGAACGACACGTTGAAGAGACTTGAGACGCGTAATACTAATCTAGCGTCACTAAACGCACTCTTTTTGTAATATAACCTAACCATGCTGAGCATTCGTGTAACATACTCTTTTTTTCCCTCTCCCCTCTCTCTCAAATAGAAAACCCTAGCCGTCAAGCGTTTCTCTTTTGTTTTTCGCTTCGGCTGCCGTCAATGGTTTATTTTTGCCGTTGGCGGTAGCCATTTCTTTTTTATTGCTTTAGAATTAAATAAATGACTGACTCCTTTTCATCTTTTTTATTTTGGTTGGTAAATCTATCGACGAGGCGCATCAATTTCAATAGATATACAAATAAAAAATCAGAGATGGATCAAGCCCTTTCAAGATTGAAGATGAAATCGTTATAGGTTATATTAGTTTTTTTATTACTATTTTACAGTGATTGTCTTTCTTTTTTGAAAGTTTTGTTGTTCTTTCTATATGAAAGATTTGTTGTTTTTTATGAAGAGTTTGTGAGTCTTCTGTTAGACAGAAAAGGATTGGATCTTATTGTGTTAGAGCGGTTATGTAATTTTGATTTTGTTTTGTAAGGCGATCTGCGAATCAAGGTTTATATCTTGTTCCATGTCAGGTCATTAGAAACGGTTGTACCCTTTCTGAATTCTTACACCTGTAACTGCTCTTTATTATTAATGGAAGATTATTCGATTGTCAAAAAAAAAAAAAAACCTAACCATGCTTGGGAAATCAAAATGGTGCGCTAGAGAGACTTGAAATACGATATACTAATCTAACGTCACTTTTCACGCACACTCTGCGTAATATAATCTAACCATGCTTAGGTAATCGAAACGACGCGTTAAAGAGACTTGTGACGCAAGATAACCATGATAATTGAAACGACGCGTTAAAGAGAGTTGAGATGCGACATACTAATCTAGCGTCACTTTTCACGCACACTTTGTGTAAAATAACCTAACCATGCTTAGGTAATCAGAACGACGCGTTAAAGACACCTGAGACGCGGCATACTAATCTAGCGTCACTTTTCACGCACAATTTGCATAATAGTAACCTAACCATGCTTAGATAATCGAAACGACGCGTTAGAGAGACTTGTGACGCGACATAAGCATGGTAATCGGAACGACGCGTTAAAGTGACTTGAGACGCGACATACTAATCTAGCGTCACTTTTCACGCACACTTTGCGTAATATAACCTAACCATGCTTAGTTAATCGGAACAACACGTTAAAGAGACTTGAAATGCGACATACTAATCTAGCGTATCTAGCGTAACTTTTCACGTACACTTTGCGTAATATAACCTAATCATTTTCAGGTAATCGCAACGACGCATTAAAGAGACTTGAGATGCGACATACTAATCTATTACTACTTTTCACGTACACTTTGTGTAATATAACCTTACCATGCTTAGGTAATCGTAAAGCATGGTAATTGAAATAATGCGTTGAATAGAATTCAGACGCGACATACTAATCTAGCGTCACTTTTCACGCAAACATTGCATAATATAACCTAACCATGCTTAGGTAATCCGAACGACGCATTAAAGAGCCTTAAGACGCGACATACTAATCTAGCGTCACTTTTCACGCACACCTTGCGTAATATAACCTAACCATGCTTAGGTGATTGGAACGACGCGTTAGACAGACATATGACGCGACATACTAATCTATTGTCATTTTTCACACACACTTTGCGCAATATAACCTAACCATGCCTAGGTAATCGGAACGACGCGCTAAAGAGACTTGAGACGCGACATACTAATCTATTGATCCTTTTCACGCAAACTTTGCATAACCTAACAACGCTTAGGTAATCAAAACGACGTGTTAGAGAGACTTGTGACGCGACATAAGCATGGCAATCGAAACAATGCGTTAAAGAGACTTGAGACGCGGCATACTAATCTAGCGTCACTTTTCACCCAAAATTTGCATAATATAACCTAACCATGCTTTGGTAATCCAAACGACGCGTTAATGAGCCTTGAGACGTGAAATACTAATCTATTGTCATTCAATATGACCTAACCACGCTTAGGTAATCGGAACGACGCGATAAATAGTCTAGTCTTGAGACGCGACATACTAATCTATTGTCATTTTTCAAGCACACTTTGTGTAATATAACCTAACCATGCTAAGGTAATCCGAACAACACGTTATAGAGACTTGGGATGTGACATGAGCATGGTAATTGAAACGACCCATTCAAGAGACTTGAGACGCGTCATACTAATATATCGTCACTTTTTACGCACACTTTGCGAAATATAATCATATGATGCTTAGGTAATTGGAATGAAACGTTAAATACACTCGAGATGCGACATACTAATCATTTGTCACTTTTGATGCACACTTTGTGTAATATAACCTTAACCATGCTTAGGTAATCAGAACGATGTGGTAAACAGATTTGAGACTCAACATACTAATTTATTGATCCTTTTCACACACACTTTGCGTACTATAACCTAACCATGGTTGGTTAATCAGAACAACGTGTTAGTGAGACTTGTGACGCGATATAAGCATGGTAATCAAACCGGCGCGTTAAAGAGACTTGAGACACGACATACTAATCTAGCGTCACTGTTTACGCACACCTTGCGTAATATAACCTAACCATGCTTAGGTAATAGGAACGACGCGTTAAATAAACTTGTGACGCGACATACTAATCTATTGTCACTTTTCACGCACACTTTGCGTCAAATTACCTAACCATGCTTAGGTATTCGGAACAACGCATTAAAGAGACTTGAGACGCGACATACTAATCTAGCATCAGTTTACACTCACGCTTTCCACTAATCTATTGTCATTTTTCACGCACACTTTGCGTAATATAACCTAACCATGCTTAGCTAGTTGGAACGACACATTAAATGGACTTGAGACGCGACATGCTTAGGTACTTAGAGACTTGTGACGCGACATATGTATGGTAATCGAAACGATGCGTTAAAGAGTCTTGAGATATTCAATATTAATCTATTTACGGACACTTTGCGTGATATAACCTAACCATGCTTATGCTTAGGTAATCAGAACGACGCGTTAGAGAGACTTGAGACGTGACATACTAATCTAGCGTCAGTTTTCACGCACGCTTTGTGTAATATAACTTAGGAAATCGGAACGACGCGTTAGAGAGACTTGAGACGCGACATACTAAGCGTCACTTTCACGCACACTTTGCGTAATATAACCTAACTATGCTTAGGTAATCGGAACGACGCGTGAAAGAATTGCGCGATAAGCATGGTAATCAAAACGATGCGTTGAAGAGATTTGAGACGAAAAGCGTCACTTTTTACGCACACATTGCGTAATATAACCTAACCATACTTAGGTAATCGGAACAACGCGTTAAAGAGACTTGAGACTGGACATACTAATCCAGCGTCACTTTTCATGCACACTTTGCGTAATATAACCTAACCATGCTTAGGTAATCGGAACGACGTGTGAAAGAGACTTGAAACGCGACATACTAATCTATTGATTCTTTTCACGAACACTTTGTACTATAACCTAATATATTTGGTAATTGGAACGACGCGTTAGAGAGACTTGGGACGCGACATAAGCATGGTAATCCAAACGACGCGTTAAAGAGACTTGAGACGCGACATAAGCATGGTAATCCAAACGACGCGTTAAAGAGACTTGAGACGCGACATACTAATTTAGCGTCACATTTAATGAAAACTTTGCATAATATAGCCTAACCATGCTTAGGTAATTGGAACGACGCATTAAAGAGCCTTGAGACGCGACATACTTATCTAGCGTCACTTTTCACGCACGCCTCGCCTAATATAACCTTACAATGCTTAGTTAATCGAAATGGCGCGCTAAAGAGACTTAAAACGCGACATACTAATCTAGCGTCACTTTTCACGCGCACTTTGCGTAGTATAACTTAACCCTGCTTAGGAAATCAGAACGACTCGTTAGAGAGCCTTGAGACGCGACATACTAATCTAGCGTAACTTTCTCGCACACTTTGCGAAATATAGCCTAAACATGCTTAGGTAATTGGAAAGAGACTTTTGACGCGAGATAAGCATGGTAATCAAAACGATGCGTTAAAGAGATTTTAGACGAAACATACTAACCTAGAGTCACTTTTTACGCACACTTCGCGTAATATAACCTAACCAAGCTTAGGTTATCGGAACGACGCGTTAAAGAGACTTGAGACTGGACATACTAATCTAGCGTCACTTTTAACACACACTCTGCGTAATATAACTAACCATGCTTAGGTAATCGAAACGACGCGTTAAAGAGATTTGTGACGCAACATACTTATCTACCGTCACTTTTCATGCACACTTTGCGTATTATAACCTAACCATGCTTAGGTAATCGGAACGACGCATGAAGAGACTTGAGACGCGACATACTAATCTATTGATCCTTTTCACGCACTATTTGCGTACTATAACCTAACCATGCTTTGGTAATCAGAAAGACGCGTTAGAGAGACTTGTGACGCGACATAAGCATGGTAATCGGAACGACGCGTTAAGGCGACTTGAGATGCGACATACTAATCTAGCGTCACTTTTCACGAAAACTCTGCGTAATATAACCTAACTATGCTTAGGTAATCGGAACGACGCATTAAAGAGCCTTGAAAGGAGACATACTAATCCAGCGTCACTTTTCACTCACAACTTGCGTAATATAACCTAATTATGCTTATGTAATCGGAACGACGCGTTAAAGACACTTGTGACGCGACATACTAATCTATTGTTACTTTTCTCGCACACTTTTGCGTAATATAACCTAACCATGCTTCGTTAATCAGAGCGACGCGTTAAAGAGACTTGAGATGCGACATACTAATCTAGCGTCACTTTTCACGCACACTTTGCGTAATATAAGCTAACCAATCTTAGGTAATGGAACGATGCGTTAAAGACACTTGAGACGCGACATACTAATCTAACGTTACTTTTCACGCACACTTATGCTTATGTTGCGTCACAAGTCTCTTTAACAACTCTTTCCGATTACCTAAGCATGGTTAGGTTATATTACGTAAAGTACGCGTGAAAAGTAATGCTAGATTAGTATTTCGCGTCACAAGTCTCTCTAACCCGTCATTCTGATTAACTAACCATGGTTAGGTTATATTATGCAAAGTGTGCATGAAAAGTGACAATAGATTAGTATGTCGCATCTGAAGTCTCTTTAACGCGTCGTTCCGATTACCTAAGCATGGTTATGTTATATTACCCAAAGAGTGCGTGAAAAGTGACGCTAGATTAGTATGTCGCGTCTCAAGTCTCTTTGACGCGTCGTTCAGATTACCCAAGAATGGTTAGGTTATATTACGCAAAGTGTGAGAGAAAAGTAACGCTAGATTTGTATGTCGCGTCTCAAGTCTCTTTCTTTAACGCGTCGTTCCGATTACCTAAGCTGTAGGTTATATGACACAATGCGTGCGTGACAAGTAATGCTAGATTAATATTTCGCGTCTCATGTCTGTTTAACACATCCTTCTTATTACCTAAGCATAATTAGGTTATATTACGCAAAGTGTGCGTGAAAAGTGACGCTAGATAAGTATGTTGAGTCACAAGTCTTTTTAACGCGTCGTTCCGATTACCTAAGCTTGGTTAGGTTATATTACGCAAATTGTGCGTGAAAAGTGATAATATATTAGTATGTTGCGTCACAAGTCTCTCTAACGCGTCGTTCCGATTACCTAAGCATGGTTGGTTTATATTACGCAAAGTGTGCGTGAAAAGAGGCGCTAGATTAGTATGTCGCGTCTCAAGTCTCTTTAACGCGTTGTTCCGATTACCTATACATGATTAGGTTATTTTACTCAAAGTGTGCGTGAAAAGTGACGCTAGATTAGTATGTCGCGTCTCAATTCTCTTTAACGCGTGGTTCCGATTACCCAAGCATGGTTAGGTTTTTAGGCAAAGTATGCGTGAAAAGTGACGCTAGATTAGTATGTCGCATCTCAAGTCACTTTAAATCGTCGTTCCAATTACCATGCTTATGTCGCGTCACAAGTCGGTGTAATGCGTCGTTTGAATTACCTAAGCATGGTTAGGTTATATTAAGCAAAGTGTGCGTGAAAAATGACAATAGTATGTCGCGTCATACGTCTATTTAACGCGTCGTTCCGATTACCTAAGCATGGTTAGGTTATATTATGCAAAGTGTGCGTGAAAAGTGACGCTCGATTAGTATGTCGCGTCTCAAGTCTCTTTGACGTGTCGTTTCGATTACCATGCTTATCTCGCGTCCCAAGTCTCTTTAACGCGTCGTTACGATTACCTAAGAATGGTTAGATTATATTACGCAAAGTGTGCGTGAAAATTGACGCGAGATTAGTATATCCTACCTCAAGTCTCTCTAACGCGTCGTTCCGATTTCCTAAGCATGGTTAGGTTATATTACGCAAAGTGTGCGTAAAAGTCACAATTAATTAGTATGTCGCGTCTCAAGTTGATTAAAAGCGGCGTTGCGATATCCTAACCATGATTAGGTTATAGTACGCAAAGTTTGCTTGAAAACTGACGATAGATTAGTATATCGCGTCTCAATTCTATTTAACGCGTTGTTCCGATTAACTAAGCATGGTTAGGTTATATTACGCAAAGTGTTCGTGAAAAGTGACGCTAGATTAGTATGTCGCGTCTCAAGTCACTTTGACGCGTCGTTCCGATTACAATGCTTATGTCGCGTCACAAGTCTCTCTAACGCGTCGTTTCGATTACCTAAGCATGGTTAGGTTACTATTATGCAAAGTGTGCGTGAAAAGTGACACTAGATAATTATGCCGCGTCTCAGGTGTCTTTAACGCGTCGTTCCGATTACCTAAGCATGGTTAGGTTATTTTACACAAAGTGTGCGTGAAAAGTGACGCTAGATTAGTATGTCGTGTCTCAAGTCGATTTGACGCGTCATGCCGATTACCTAAGCATGGTTAGGTTAGATTAAGCAAAGTGTGCGTGAAAAGTGACACTAGATTAGTGTGTCGCTTCTCAAGTCTCTTTAACGCGTCGTTTCGATTACCTAAGCATGGTTAGGTTATATTACGCAGAGTGTGCGTGAAAAGTGACGTTAGATTAGTATATCGTATTTCAAGTCTCTCTAACGCGCCGTTTTGATTTCCCAAGCATGGTTAGGTTATATTACGCAAAGTTTGCGTAAGAACTGACGCTAGATTAGTATTACGCGTCTCAAGTCTCTTCAACGTGTCGTTCTGATTACCTAAGCATGGATAGATTATATTACGCAAGGTGTGCGTGAAAAGTTACGCTAGATTAGTATGTTGCGTCTCAAGGATCTTTAACGCGTCGTTCCGATTACCTAAGCATGGTTAGGTTATATTACGCAACGTGTGAGTGAAAAGTTACGCTAGATTTGTATGTCGCGTCTCAAGTCTCTTTAACACGTCGTTTCGATTACCATCCTTATGTCGCGTCACAAGTCTCTCTAACGCGTCTTTTCGATTACCTAAGCATGGTTAGGTTATATATTATGCAAATTGTGCGTGAAAAGTAATAATTAATTAGTATGTCGAGTCTAACGTCTATTAAACGCGTTGTTCCAATTACCTAAGCATGGTTAGATTATATTACGCAAAGTGTTCGCGGAAAGTGACGCTGGATTAGTATATCGTGTCTCAATTCTCTTTAACGCGTTGTACCGATTACCTAAGGATGGTTAGGTTACTTTACGGAAAGTGTGCGTGAAAAGTAACAATACATTAGTATGTCACGTCTCAATTCTATTAAACTTGTCGTTCCGATTACTTAAGAATGGTTAGGTTATATTACGCTAAGTGTGCGTGAAAAGTTACGCTAGATAAGCTAGATTAGTATGTCGCATTTCAAGTCTCTTTAAGGCGTCGTTCCAGTTACCTAAGCATAGTTAGGTTATATTACGCAAAGTGTGTGTGAAACGAGACGCTAGATTAGTATGCCGCGTCTCAATTCTCTTTAACGCGTGGTTCCGATTACCTAAGCATGCTTAGGTTATTTTACGCAAAGTGTGCTTGAAATGTGACGCTAGATTAGTATGGCGCGTCTCGAGTCACTTTAACTCGTCGTCCCAACCATGCTTATGTCGCGTCACAAGTCTATGTAATGCGTCGTTCCGATTACCTAAGCATGATTCGGTTATATTACGCAAAGTGTGCGTGAAAAATGACAATAGTATGTCGCATCTTACGTCTATTTAACGCGTCGTTCCGGTTACCTAAGAATGGTTAGGTTATATTACGCAAAGTGTGTGTGAAAAGTAACGCTAGATTAGTATGTCGCATCTCAAGTCTTTTTAACGCGTCGTTTCGATTACCATGCTTATCTCGCGTCACAAGTTTCTTTAACGCGTCGTTACAATTACCTAAGCATGGTTAGGTTATATTACGCAAAGTGTGCGTTAAAAGTGACGCTAGAATAGTATATCCTACCTCAAGTCTCTGTAACGCGTTGTTCCAATTTCCTAAGCATGGTTTGGTTATATTACGCAAAGTGTGCGTGAAACGTCACAATTAATTAGTATGTCGCGTCTCAAGTTGATTTAAAGCGGCGTTGCGATTACCTAACCATGGTTAGGTAATAGTACGTAAAGTTTGCTTGAAAACTGACGCTAGATTAGTATATCGCGTCTCAATTCTATTTAACGCGTTGTTCCGACTAACTAAGCATGGTTAGTATGTCGCGTCTCAAGTCAATTTAACGCGTCGTTCCGATTACCATGCTTATGTCGCGTCACAAGTCTCTCTAACGCGTCGTTTTGATTACCTAAGCATGGTTATGTTATTATTACGCAAAGTGTGCGTGAAAAGTGATGCTAGATTAGTATGCCGCGTCTCAGGTCTCTTTAACGCGTCGTTCCGATTACATAAGCATGGTTAGGTTATTTTACACAAAGTGTGCGTGAAAAGTGACGCTAGATTTGTATGTCGCATCTCAAGTCTCTTTAACGCGTCGTTTCGATTACCATTCTTATCTTGCATCACAAGTCTCTTTAACGCGTCGTTATGATTACCTAAGCATGGTTAGGTTATATTACGCAAAGTGTGCGTGAAACGTCACAATTAATTAGTATGTCGCGTCTCAAGTTGATTTAAAGCGGCGTTGCGATTACCTAACCATGGTTAGGTAATAGTACGTAAAGTTTGCTTGAAAACTGACGCTAGATTAGTATATCGCGTCTCAATTCTATTTAACGCGTTGTTCCGACTAACTAAGCATGGTTAGTATGTCGCGTCTCAAGTCAATTTAACGCGTCGTTCCGATTACCATGCTTATGTCGCGTCACAAGTCTCTCTAACGCGTCGTTTTGATTACCTAAGCATGGTTATGTTATTATTACGCAAAGTGTGCGTGAAAAGTGATGCTAGATTAGTATGCCGCGTCTCAGGTCTCTTTAACGCGTCGTTCCGATTACATAAGCATGGTTAGGTTATTTTACACAAAGTGTGCGTGAAAAGTGACGCTAGATTTGTATGTCGCATCTCAAGTCTCTTTAACGCGTCGTTTCGATTACCATTCTTATCTTGCATCACAAGTCTCTTTAACGCGTCGTTATGATTACCTAAGTATGGTTAGGTTATATTACGCAGAGTGTGCGTCAAAAGTGATGCTAGATTAGTATATCGTATCTCAAGTCTCTCTAACGGTCGTTCCGATTTCCCAAGCATGGTTAGGTTATATTACGCAAAGTGTGCGTGAAAAGCAACGCTAAATTAGTATGTCACGTGTCAAGTCTCTCTAACACGTCGTTCCGATTACCTATGATGATTATGTTATATTACGCAAAGTGTGCGTGAAAAGTGACGCTAGATCAGTCAGTATATCCTCAATTCTCTCTAACGTGTCGTTCCGATTACCTAAGCATGTTTAGGTTATACTACGCAAAGTGTGCGCAAAAAGTTACGTTAGATTAATATGTCGCATCTCAAGTCTCTTTAACGTGTCGTTCTAATTACCTAAGCATGGCTAGGTTATATTACGCAAGCTGTGCGTTAAAATTTACGCTAGATTAGTATGTCGCGTCTCAAGGCTCTTTAATGCGTTGTTCCGATTACCTAAGCATGGTTAGGTTATATTACGCAAAGAGTGCGTTAAAAGTGATGCTAGATTAGTATGTCGCGTCTCAAGTGTCTTTAACACGTTGTTTCGATTACCATGCTTATGCCGCGTCACAAGTCTCTCTAACGCATCGTTCCGATTATCTAATCATGGTTTGGTTATATCACGCAAAGTGTGTGTGAAAAGTAACGTTATATTAGTAAGTCGTGTTTCAAGTCTCTTTAACGCGTCGTTTCGATTACCTTGGTTATCTCGCGTCACAAGTCTCTTTAACTCGTCATTATGATTACCTAAGCATGGTTAGGTTATATTACGCAAAGTGTGCGTGAAAAGTGACGCTAGATCAGTATATCCTACCTCAAGTCTCACTAACGCGTCGTTCTGATTTCCTAAGCATGGTTAGGTTATATTACGCAAAGTGTGCGTGAAAAGTGACGCTAGATTAGTATGACGCGTGTCAAGTCTCTTTAACACGTCGTTCCGATTTCCTAAGCATGCTTAGGTTATATTACGCAAAATCGCGTCTCAAGTCTCTTTAACACGTCGTTCCAATTACCTAAGCATGGAAAGCTTATATTACGCAAAGTGTACTGAAAAGTGACGGTAGATTAGTATATCGGGTCTCAAGTCTCTTTAATGTGTCGTTCTGATTACCTAACCATGGTTAGGTTATGTTACGCAAGGTGTGCGTGAAAGGTGACGCTTGATTAGTATGTTGCATCTTAATGCTCTTTAACGCGTCGTTCCATTTACCTAAGCATGATTAGGTTATATTACGCAATGTCTGCGTGAAAAGTGACACTATATTAGTATCTTGCGTCTCAAGTCTCTTTAACGCGTTGTTTTGATTACCATGCTTATTAACCCGTCGTTCCGATTACCTAAGCATAGTTAGGTTATACTACGCAAAGTGTGCGTGAAACGTTACGCTAGATTAATATGTCGCTACTCAAGTCTTTTTGATGCGTCGTTCTGATTAAGTAAGCATGGTTAGGTGATATTACGCAAAGCGTGCGTAATAAGTGACGCTAGATTAGTATGGCGCGTTTCAAGTCTCTTTAACGCGTCGTTCTGATTACTGTGCTTATGTCGCGTCACAAGTGTCTTTAACGCGTCGTTCTGATTACCTAAGCATGGTTAGATTATATTACGCAAAGTGTGCTTGAAAAGTGACAATATATTAGTATGTAGCATCTCAAGTCTTTTTAACGCGTCGTTCCGATTACCTAGGCATGGTTAGGTTATATTACACAAAGTGTGCGTGAAAAGTGACGCTAGATTAGTATGTCGCGTCTCAAGTCAATTTAACGCGTCGTTCCGATTACCATGCTTATGTCGCGTCACAAGTCTCTCTAACGCGTCGTTTCGATTACCTAAGCATGGTTATGTTATTATTACGCAAAGTGTGCGTGAAAAGTGACGCTAGATTAGTATGCCGCGTCTCAGGTCTTTTTAACGCGTCGTTCCGATTACATAAGCATGGTTAGGTTATTTTACACAAAGTGTGCGTGAAAAGTGACGCTAGATTTGTATGTCGCGTCTCAAGTCTCTTTAACGCGTCGTTTCAATTACCATTCTTATCTTGCGTCACAAGTCTCTTTAACGCGTCGTTATGATTACCTAAGCATGGTTAGGTTATATTACGTAGAGTGTGCGTCAAAAGTGATGCTAGATTAGTATATCGTATCTCAAGTCTCTCTAACGGTCGTTCCGATTTCCCAAGCATGGTTAGCTTATATTAGCAAAGTGTGCGTGAAAAGCAACGCTAAATTAGTATGTCACAAGTCAAGTCTCTCTAACACGTCGTTCCGATTACCGAAGATGATTATGTTATATTACGCAAAGTGTGCGTGAAAAGTGACGCTAGATCAGTATATCCTACCTCAATTCTCTCTAACTCGTCGTTCCGATTACCTAAGCATGGTTAGGTTATATTACACAAAGTGTGCGCAAAAAGTTACGTTAGATTAGTATGTCGCATCTCAAGTCTCTTTAACGTGTCGTTCTAATTGCCTAAGCATGGCTAGGTTATATTACACAAGCTGTGCGTTAAAAGTTACGCTAGATTAGTATGTCGCGTCTTAAGGCTCTTTAATGCGTCGTTCCGGTTACCTAAGCATGGTTTGGTTATATTATGCAAAGAGTGCGTTAAAAGTGACGCTAGATTAGTATGTCGCGTCTCAAGTCTCTTTAACACGTTGTTTTGATTTCCATGCTTATGTCGCGTCACAAGTCTCTCTAACGCATCGTTCCGATTATCTAAGCATGATTAGGTTATATCACGCAAAGTGTGCGTGAAAAGTGACGTTATATTAGTAAGTCGCGTCTCAAGTCTCTTTAACGCGTCGTTTCGATTACTTTGCTTATCTCGCGTAAAAAGTCTCTTTAACTCGTCATTGTGATTACCTAAGCATGATTATATTACGCAAAGTGTGCGTGAAAAGTGACGCTAGATCAGTATATCCTACCTCAAGTCTCACTAACGCGTCGTTCTGATTTCCTAAGCATGGTTAGGTTATATTACGCAAAGTGTGCGTGAAAAGTGACGCTAGATTAGTATGACGCGTGTCAAGTCTCTTTAACACGTCGTTCCGATTTCCTAAGCATGGTTAGGTTATATTACGCAAAGTGTGCGTAAAAAGGTGACGGTAGATTAGTATATCGGGTCTCAAGTCTCTTTAACACGTCGTTCCAATTACCTAAGCATGGAAAGCTTGAAGGTAGATTAGTATATTGCGTCTCAAGTCTCTTTATTGTGTCGTTCTGATTACCTAACCATGGTTAGGTTATGTTACGCAAGGTGTCTGTGAAAAGTGACGCTAGATTAATATGTCGCATCTCAATGCTCTTTAACGCGTCGTTCCGTTTACCTAAGCATGGTTAGGTTATATTACGCAATGTCTGCGTGAAAAGTGACGCTATATTAGTATCTTGCGTCTCAAGTCTCTTTATAGGTGATATTACGCAAAGCGTGCGTAATAAGTGACACTAGATTAGTATGGCACGTTTCAACTCTCTTTAACGCGTCGTTTCGATTACTGTGCTTATGACGAGTCAAAAGTGTCTCTAACGCGTCGTTCTGATTACCTAAGCATGGTTAGATTATATTACGCAAAGTGTGCTTGAAAAGTGACAATATATTAGTATGTAGCATCTCAAGTCTTTTTAACGCATCGTTCCGATTACCTAGGCATGGTTAGGTTATTTTACGCAAAGTGTGCGTGAAAAGTGACGCTAGATTAGTATGCCGCGTCTCAAGTCTCTTTAATGCGTATTCCGATTACCTAAGCATGGTTAGGTTATATTACGTGAAGTGTGCGTGAAAAGGGACGCTAGATTAGTATGTCGCGTCTTAAGTCTCTTTAACGCGTCTTTCCGATTATGTAAGCATGGTTAGATTATATTACACAAAGTGTGCGTGAAAAGTGATGCTAGATTAATATGTCGCTACTCAAGTCTCTTTAATGCGTCGTTCCGATTTCCTAAGCATGGTTAGGTTATAGTACGTAAAGTTTGCGTGAAAAGTGACGCTAGATTAGTATGTCGCCTCTGAAGTCTCTTTAACGAGTCATTCCGATTATCTAAACATGGTTAGGTTATTTTACAAAAAGTGTGCATGAAAAATGACGCTACATTAGTATGTGGCGTCTCAAGTCTCTTTAACCCATTGTACCGATTACCTAAGGATGGTTAGGTTACTTCACGAAAAGTGTGCGTGAAAAGTAACAAACATTAATATGTCGTGTCTCAAGTCTATTTAATGCGTCGTTCAAATTGACGCTAGATTAGTATGTCGCATCTCAATTCTCTTTAACGCGTTGTACCGATTACCTAAGGATGGTTAGGTTACATTACAGAAAGTGTACGTGAAAGTGACGCTAGATTAGTATGTCGCGTCTTAAGTCTATTTAACGTGTCGTTCTAATTATCAAAGCATGGTTAGGTTATATTACGCGAAGTGTGCGTGAAAAGTTACGCTAGATTAGTATGTCGCGTCTCAATTCT
The DNA here is from genome assembly GCF_937616625.2 of Mercurialis annua. Lineage (NCBI taxonomy): Eukaryota > Viridiplantae > Streptophyta > Magnoliopsida > Malpighiales > Euphorbiaceae > Mercurialis > Mercurialis annua. The sequence goes on from NC_065570.1 coordinate 35,973,822, forward strand.
CTTTAACGCGTTGTTCCGATTACCTAAGCATGGTTAGGTTATATTATGCAAAGTGTGCGTGAAAAGTTACGCTAGATTAGTATGTCGCGTCTCAAGTCTCTTTATCGCCTATTTCCTATTACCTAGGCATGGTTAGCTTATATTACGCAAAGTATGCGTGAAAAGCGATGCTAGATTAGTATGTCGCGTCGCAATTCTCTTTAACGCGTCGTTCTGATTATCTAAGCATAGTTAGGTTATATTACGCAAAGTGTGCGTGAAAAGAGACGCTAGATTAGTATGTTGCGTCTTAAGTCTCTTTAGCGCAATGTTTCGATTACCTAAGCATGATGAGGTTATTTTACGCAAAGTGTGCATGAAAAGTGACGCTAGATTAGTATGTCGTGTCTCAATTCTCTTTTACGTGTCCTTCCGATTACCTATGGTCAAGTAATTTTACGCAAAGTGTGCCTGAAAAGTGACGCTAGATTACTATGTCGCGTCTCAAGTCACTTCAACTCGTCGTTCTGATTACCATACTTATGTCGCGTCACAAGTCTCTTTAACGCGTCGTTCTGATTACCTAAGCATAGTTAGGTTACATTACGCAAAGTGTGCGTGAAATTATACGCTAGATTAGTATGTCGCGTCTTAAGTCTCTTTAACACGTTGTTACATCACGCAAAGTGTGCGTGAAATTAGACGCTAGATTAGTATGTCGCGTCGTAAGTCTCTTTAACACGTTGTTCCGATTATCTAAGCATGATTAGGTTATTTTACGCAAAGTGTGCGTGAAAAGTGACGCTAGATTAGTATGTCGCGTCTCAATTCTCTTTGGCGTGTGGTTCCGATTACATATGCATGGTCAGGTTATTTTACGCAAGGTGTGCCTGACAAGTGACGCTAGATTAGCATGTCGCATCTCAAGTCACTTTAACTCGTCGTTTGGATTACCATGCTTATGTTGCGTCACAAGTCTCTCTGATGCGTCGTTTCGATTACCTAAGAATGGTTAGGTCATATTACGCAAAGTGTGAGTGAAAAATGACAATAGATTAGTATGTCTCGTCTCACGTCTATTTAACGCGTCGTTCCAATTACCTAATCATGGTTAGGTTATATTACGCAAAGTGTGCGTGAAACGTTACGCTAGATAAGTATGTCGTGTCTCAATTCTCTTTAACGTGTTGTTCTGATTACCTAAGCATGGTAGGTCATATTACGCAAAGTGTGTGTGAAAAGTAACAATAAATTAGTATGTCGCATCACACGTCTATTTAACGCGCCGTTCCGATGACCTAAGCAAGGTTAGGTTATATTACACAAAGTGTGCGTGAAGCGTTACGCTAAATAAGTATGTCGCGACTTAGTTCTCTTTAACGCGTAGTTCTGATTACCTAAGCATGGTTAGGTTATAGTAACGCAAACTGTGCGTGAAAAGAAACAATAAATAATTATGTCGCGTCACACTTCAATTTAACGCGTCGTTCCGATTACGTAAGCATGGTTAGGTCATATTACGCAAAGTGTGCGTGGAAAGTTATGCTAGATTAATATGTCGCGTTTTAATTCTCTTCAACGGGTTGTACCGATTAGCTAAGCATGGTTAGGTTAGGTTACGCAGAGTGTCGTGAAAAGTGACGCTAGATTAGTATGTCACGTCTGAAGTCTCTTTAACGCGTCTTTCCGATTACCTAATCATGGTTAGGTTGTATTACGCAAAGTGTGCGTGAAAACGGACGTTAGATTAGTATGGCGCGTCTTAAGTCTCTTTAACGCGTGTTCCGATTACCTAAGCATGGTTAGGTTATATTACGCAAAGTGTGCGTGAAAAGTGACAATAGATCACTATGTCGCGTCTCAAGTCTCTTTTACGCGCCGTTCCGATTACCTAAGCGTGGTTAAGTTATATTGCGCAATGTGTGCGTGAAAACTGTTGCTAGGATAGAATGTTGCGTCTCAAGTCTCTTTTACGCGTCGTTCCGATTACCTAAGCATGGTTAGGTTATATTACGCAAAATGTGCGTGAAAATTGATGCTAGATTAGTATGTCGCGTCTCAAGTGTCTTTAACGCGTCGTTCCGATTACCTAAGCATGGTTAGGTTATATTAAGCAAAGCGTGCGTAAAAAATGACGCTAGATTAGGATTGCGCGTTTCAAGTCTCTTTAATGCGTCGTTTCGATTATCATGCTTATGTCGCGTCACAAGTGTCTCTAATGCATCGTTCTGATTACCTAAGCATGGTTAGGTTATATTACGCAAAGTGTGCTTGAAAAGTGACAATAGATTAGTATGTCAGGTTGCAAGTGTCTTTAACATTCCGTTCCGATTACCTATGCATGGTTAGGTTATTTTACACAAAGTGTGCATGAAAAGTGACGCTAGATTAGTATGTCGCGTCTCATGTCTCTTTAACGCGTCGTTCCGATTACAAAAGCATGGTTAGGTTATATCACGCAATGTGCGCGTGAAAACATTTGCTAGGTTAGTATTTCGTGTCTTAAGTCTCTTTAATGTATTGTTTCGATTACCATGCTTATGTCGCTTTACAAGTCTCTCTAACACGTCGTTCCGATTACCAAAGTATGGTTAGGTTATATTATGCAAAGTGTGCGTGAAAAGTGACAATAGATTAGTATGTCGCGTTGCAAGTGTCTTTAACGTGCCGTTCCGATTACCTAAGCATGGTTAGGTTATTTTACGCGAAGTGTGCGTGAAAAGGGACGCTAGATTAGTATGTCGCATCTCAACTCTCTTTAACGCGTCGTTCCGATTACCTAAGCATGATTAGGTTATGTTACGCAATAAGTCTCTTTATCACGTTGTTCCGATTTCCTAAACTTGATTAGGTTGTATTACGCAAAGTGTGCGTGAAAAGTGACGCTAGATTAGTATGGCGTGTTTCAAGTCGCTTTAACGCGTCGTTTCGATTACTGTTCTTATGTCGCGTTAGAAGTGTCTCTAATGCGTCGTTCTGATTACCTAAGCATGGTTAGGTTATATTACGCAAAGTGTGCGTGAAAAGTGACAATAAATTAGCTTGTCGTGTCTCAAGTCTCTTTAACGCGTCGTTCCGATTACCTATGCATGGTTAGGTTATTTTATGCAAGATTAGTATGTCGTGTCTCGAGTCTTTTTAATGCGTATTCCGATTACCTAAGCATGAATAGGTTATATTACGTAAAGAGTGCGTGAAAAGTGAAACTAGATTAGTATGTCGCGTCTCAAGTCTCTTTAACGCGTCGTTCCGATTACCTAATCATGGTTAGGTTATATTACTCAAAGTGTGCGTGAAAACTGGCGCTAGATTAATATGTCGTTACTCAAGTCTCTTTAACGCGTCGTTTCGATTTCCTAAAAATGGTTAGGTTATATTACGCAAAGCGTGCGTAAAAAGTGACGCTAGAATAGTATTGCGAGTTTCAAGTCTCTTTAATGCGTTGTTTTGATTACCATGCTTATGTCGCGTAACAAGTGTCTCTTTAATGCGTCGTTTCGATTACCATGCTTATGTCGCGTCACAAGTGTCTCTAATGCGTCGTTCTGAGTACTTAAGCATGGTTAGGTTATATTACGCAAAGTGTGCATGAAAAGTGAAAATAGATTAGTATGTCGCATCTCATGTCTCTTTAACGCGTCATTCCGATTACCTTAAGCATGGTTAGGTTATTTTACACAAAGTGTGCGTGAAAAGTGACGTTAGATTTGTATGTCGCGTCTCAAGTCCCTTTATCTAAGCATGGTTAGATTATATTACGCAAAGTGTGCGTGAAAAGTGACGCTAGATTAGTATGTCACGTCTCAAGTCTCTTTAACGCGTCGTTCCCATGACCAAAGCATGGTTATGTTAAAACTGTCGCTAGATTAGTATGTCGCGTCACAAGTCTTCTTAACACGTTGTTACGATTACTTAAGCATGGTTAAGTAATATTACGCAAAGTGTGCGCAAAAAGTGACGTTAGATTAGTATGGCGCATCTCAAGTCTCTTTAACGTACCGTTTCGATTACCATACTTATGTCACGTTATAAGTCTCTCTAACATACTGTTCCGATTACAAAAGTATGAAGTGTGCGTGAAAAGTGACAATAGATTAGTATGTCGTGTCTCAATTCTCTGTAACGCGCCGTTTCGATTACCTAAGCATGTTTAGATTATATTAAGCAAAGTGTGTGTGAAAGTGATGCTAGATTAGTATGTCACGTCTCAAGTCTCTTTAACGCGTCGTTCCGATTACCAAAGCATCGTTATGTTATATTACGCAAACTGTGCGTGAAAAGTGATGCTAGATTAGTATGTCGCGTCTCAAGTGTCTTTAACGCGTCGTTCCGATTACCTAAGCATGGTTAGGTTATATTAAGCAAAGCGTGCGTAAAAAGTGACGCTAGATTAGGATTGCGCGTTTCAAGTCTCTTTAATGCGTCGTTTCGATTATCATGCTTATGTCGCGTCACAAGTGTCTCTAATGCGTCGTTCTGATTACCTAAGCATGGTTATGTTATATTACGCAAAGTGTGCTTGAAAAGTGACAATAGATTAGTATGTCAGGTTGCAAGTGTCTTTAACATTCCGTTCCGATTACCTATGCATGGTTAGGTTATTTTACACAAAGTGTGCATGAAAAGTGACGCTAGATTAGTATGTCGCGTCTCAAGTCTCTTTAACGCGTCGTTCCGATTACAAAAGCATGGTTAGATTATATCACGCAATGTGCGCGTGAAAACATTTGCTAGGTTAGTATTTCGTGTCTTAAGTCTCTTTAATGTATTGTTTCGATTACCATGATTATGTCTCTTTACAAGTCTCTCTAACACGTCGTTCCGATTACCAAAGTATGGTTAGGTTATATTATGTAAAGTGTGCGTGAAAAGTGACAATAGATTAGTATGTCGCGTTGCAAGTGTCTTTAACGTGCCGTTCCGATTACCTAAGCATGGTTAGGTTATTTTACGCGAAGTGTGCGTGAAAAGGGACGCTAGATTAGTATGTCGCATCTCAACTCTCTTTAACGCGTCGTTCCGATTACCTAAGCATGGTTAGGTTATGTTACGCAATAAGTCTCTTTATCACGTTGTTCCGATTTCCTAAACTTGATTAGGTTGTATTACGCAAAGTGTGCGTGAAAAGTGACGCTAGATTAGTATGGCGTGTTTCAAGTCGCTTTAACGCGTCGTTTCGATTACTGTTCTTATGTCGCGTTAGAAGTGTCTCTAATGCGTCGTTCTGATTACTTAAGCATGGTTAGGTTATATTACGCAAAGTGTGCGTGAAAAGTGACAATAAATTAGCTTGTCGTGTCTCAAGTCTCTTTAACGCGTCGTTCCGATTACCTATGCATGGTTAGGTTATTTTATGCAAGATTAGTATGTCGTGTCTCGAGTCTTTTTAATGCGTATTCCGATTACCTAAGCTGAATAGGTTATATTACGTAAAGAGTGCGTGAAAAGTGAAACTAGATTAGTATGTCGCGTCTCAAGTCTCTTTAACGCGTCGTTCCGATTACCTAATTATGGTTAGGTTATATTACTCAAAGTGTGCGTGAAAACTGGCGCTAGATTAATATGTCGTTACTCAAGTCTCTTTAACGCGTCGTTTCGATTTCCTAAAAATGGTTAGGTTATATTACGCAAAGCGTGCAGAAAAAGTGACGCTAGATTAGTATTGCGAGTTTCAAGTCTCTTTAATGCGTTGTTTTGATTACCATGCTTATGTCGCGTAACAAGTGTCTCTTTAATGCGTCGTTTCGATTACCATGCTTATGTCGCGTCACAAGTGTCTCTAATGCGTCGTTCTGATTACTTAAGCATGGTTAGGTTATATTACGCAAAGTGTGCGTGAAAAGTGAAAATAGATTAGTATGTCGCATCTCATGTATCTTTAACGCGTCATTCCGATTACCTTAAGCATGGTTAGGTTATTTTACACAAAGTGTGCGTGAAAAGTGACGCTAGATTTGTATGTCGCGTCTCAAGTCCCTTTATCTAAGCATGGTTAGATTATATTACGCAAAGTGTGCGTGAAAAGTGACGCTAGATTAGTATGTCACGTCTCAAGTCTCTTTAACGCGTCGTTCCCATGACCAAAGCATGGTTATGTTAAAACTGTCGCTAGATTAGTATGTCGCGTCACAAGTCTTCTTAACACGTTGTTACGATTACTTAGGCATGGTTAAGTAATATTACGCAAAGTGTGCGCAAAAAGTGACGTTAGATTAGTATGGCGCATCTCAAGTCTCTTTAACGTACCGTTTCGATTACCATACTTATGTTACGTTATAAGTCTCTCAAACATATCGTTCCGATTACAAAAGCATGAAGTGTGCGTGAAAAGTGACAATAGATTAGTATGTCGTGTCTCAATTCTCTGTAACGCGCCGTTTCGATTACCTAAGCATGTTTAGATTATATTAAGCAAAGTGTGTGTGAAAGTGACGCTAGATTAGTATGTCACGTCTCAAGTCTCTTTAACGCGTCGTTCCGATTACCAAAGCATGGTTATGTTATATTATGCCAAGTGTGCATTAAAAGTGTCGCTAGATTAGTATGTGGAATCACAAGTCTCCTTAACGTGTTGTTACGATTACCTAAGCATGGTTAAGTTATATTACGCAAAGTGTGCGTAAAAAGTGACGTTAGATTAGTATGGCGCGTCTCAAGTCTCTTTAACGTATTGTTTCGATTACAATTCATATGTCACGTTACAAGTCTCTCTAACACGTTGTTCCGATTACCAAAGCATGGTTAGGTTATATTACGCAAAGTGTGCGTGAAAAGTGACAATAAATTAGTATGTCGCGTTGCAAGTGTCTTTAACATGTCGTTCCGATTACAAAGCATGGTTAGGTTATTTTACGCGAAGTGTGCGTGAAAAGTGACGCTAGATTAGTATGTCGCGCCTCAAATCTCTTTAACGCGTCGTTCCGATTACTAAAAACATGGTTAGGTTATATTACGCAATGTGTGCGTGAAAACATTTGCTAGATTAGTATGTCGCGTCTCAAGTCTCTTTAATGCGTCGTTCCGCTTACCTAATCTTGATTAGGTTGCATTACGCAAAGTGTGCGTGAAAAGTGACACTAGATTAGTATGGTGCGATTCAAGTCTCTTTAACGCGTCATTTCGATTACTGTGCTTATGTCGCATCACAAGTGTCTCTAACGAGTCGTTCTGATTACCTAAGCATGGTTAGGTTATATTACGCGAAGTGTGCGTGAAAAGTGACAATATATTAGTATGTCGCATCTCAAGTCTCTTTAACGCGTCGTTCTGATTACCTAGGCATGGTTAGGTTATTTTACGCAAAGTATGTGTGAAAAGTTACGCTAGATTAGTATGTCGCGTCTCGAGTCCTTTTAATACGTATTCCGATTACCTAAGCATGAATAGGTTATATTTCGTAAAGAGTGCGTGAAAAGTGAAACTAGATTAGTATGTCGCGTCTAAAGTATCTTTAACGCCTCGTTCCGATTTCCTAAGCATGGTTAGATTATATTACGCAAAGTCTGTGTAAAAAGTGACGCTAGATTGGTATGGTGTTTCTCAAGTCTCTTTAACGCGTCGTTTCGATTACCATGCTTATGTCGTCTCACAAGTCTCTCTAACGCGTTGTTCCGATTACCTAAGCATGTTTTAGTTAACATAAAGTGTGCGTGAAAAGTGACGCTAGATTAGTATGTCGTGTCACAAGTCTCTCTAACGCGTCAGTCCAATTACCTAAGCATGGTTGGGTTATATTAAGCAAACTGTGCGTGAAAAGTGACGCTAGATTAGTATGTCACATCTCAAGTCTCTCTAATGCTTCGTTCCGATTACCTAACATGGTTAAGTTATATTACGCAAATTGTGCATGAAAATCGACAAAAGATTTGTATGTCGTGTCTCAATTCTCTGTAACGCGTCGTTTCGATTACCATGCTTATGTCGCGTCACAAGTCTCTCTAACGCGTCGTTCCGATTACCTAAGCATGGTTAGGTTATATTACACAAAGTATGCGTGAAATGTGAAAATAGATTAGTATGTCTTGTCTCAAGTCTCTTTAACGCGTCGTTCCGATTACCTAAGCATGGTTAGGTTATATTACGCAATGTGTGCGTGAACGCTGTTTCTACGTTAGTATGTCGTGTCTCAATTCTCTTTAATGCTTCGTTCCGATTACCTAAGCATGGTTAGGTTATATTACGCAAATTGTGCGTGAAAAGTGACGCTAGATTAGTATGTCGCGTCTCAAGTCGCTTTGACGCGTCGTTCCGATTACCTAAGCATGGTTAGATTATATTACGCAAAGCGTGCGTAAAAAGTGACGCTAGATTAGTATGGTGCGTTTCAAGTTTCATTAACGCGTCGCTTCGATTACCATGCTTATGTCGCGTCACAAGTGTCTCTAACGGATCATTCTGATTACCTAAGCATGGTTAGATTATATTATGCAGAGTGTGCGTGAAAAGTGACAATATAATGTATGTCGTGTCTCAAGACTCTATAACTCGTCGTTTCGATTACCTAAGCATTGTTAGGTTATTTAACGCAAAGTGTGCGTAAAAAGGGACGCTTAGTATGTCGCTTTTCTAGTCCCTTTAGAGCGTATTCCGATTACCTAACCATGGTAAGGTTATATAACGCAAATTGTGCGTGAAAAGTGACGCTAGATTAGTATGTCGCATCTCAAGTATCTTTAACGCGTCGTTCCGATTACCAAAGCATGGTTATGATATATTACGCCAAGTGCGCGTTAAAAGTGTCGGTAGATTAGTATGTCGCGTCACAAGTCTCTTTAACGCGTTGTTATGATTACCCAAGCATGGATAAGTTATATTACGCAAAGTATGCGTAAAAAGTCTCTTGAACGCATCGTTTCGATTACCATGCTTATGTCACGTTACAAGTCTCTCCAACACGTCGTCCCAATTACCAAAGCATGGTTAGGTTATATACGCAATTTGTGCGTAATAAGTGACAATTAATTAGTATGTCGCGTCGCAAGTCTCTTTAATGTGTCATTCCGATTACCTAAGCATGGTTAGGTTATTTTACGCAGAGTGTGCGTGAAAAGTGACGCTAGATTTAGTATGTCGCTTCTTAAGTCCCTTTAACGCGTGTTCCGATTACCTAAGTATGGTTAGGTTATATAGCGCAAAGTGTGCGTGAAAAGTGACGCTAGATTAGTATGTCGCGTCTCAAGTCTCTTTAAAGCGTCGTTCCGATTACCAAAGCATGGTTAGGTTATATTGCGCAATATGTGCGTGAAAACTGTTGCTAGGTTAGTATGTCGCGTCTCAACTCTCTTTAAAGCGTTGTTCCGATTACCTAATCATGGTTAGGATGTATTACGCAATGTGTGCGTGAAAAGTGACGCTAGATTAGTATGTCGCGTTTCAAATATCTTTAACGCGTCGTTATGATTACCTAAGCATGGCTAGGTTATATTACGCAAAGCGTACGTAAAAAGTGATGCTAGATTAGTATGGCGCGTTTCAAGTGTCTTTAACGCGTCGTTTCAATTACTGTGCTTATATCGTGTCACAAGTGTGGGTGAAAAGTGACAATAGATTAGTATGTCTCGTTTCAAGTCTTTTTAACGTGTCGTTCTGATTACCTAGGCATGGTTAAGTTATTTTACGCAAAGAGTGTGAAAACTGATGCTAGATTGGTATGTGACGTCTCAAGTCTCTTTAATGCGTATTACGATTATCTAAGCATGGTTAGGTTATATTACGAAGAGTGTGCGTGAAAAGTGACGCTAGTTTAGTATGTCGCATCTCAAGTCTCTTTAACGCGTCGTTGCGATTACCTAAGCATGGTTAGATTATATTACGCAATGTGTGCGTGAAAACTGTTGCTAGGTTAGTATGTCGCGTCGCAAGTCTCTCTAAAGCGTCGTTCCGATTATTTAAGCATGGTTAGGTCATATTACGTAAAATGTGCGTGAAAAGTAACGCTATAATAGTATGTCGCATCTCAAGTCTCTTTAACGCGTCGTTTCGATTACCTAAGCATGGTTAGGTTATATTACGCAATGTGTGCGTGAAAACTGTTGATAGGTTAGTATGTCGCGCCACAAGTCTCTCTAACGCGTCGTTCTGATTACCAAAGCATGGTTAGGTTATATTACGCAAAATGTACCTGAAAAGTGACGCTAGAATAGTATGTCGTGTCTCAATTCTCTTTAAAGCGTCGTTCCGATTAGCTAAGCATAGTTAGGTTATAATACGCAAAGCGTGCGTAAAAAGTGATGCTAGATTAGTATGGCACGTTTCAAGTCTCTTTAACGCGTCTTTTTTATTACCGTTGTCGTGTCACGTTAGAGAAACTAACGTGTCGTTCTGATTACCAAAGCATGGTTAGGTTATATTTCGCAAAGTGTGCGTGAAAATTGATAATATATTAGTATGTCGTGTCTCAAGTCTCTAAAACGCGTCGTTCCGATTACCTAAGCATGGTTAGGTTATTTTACGCAAAGTGTGCTGAAAAGTGACGCTAGATTAGTACGTCGCGTCTCAAGTCCCTTTAACGTGTGTTCCGATTACCTAAGCATGGTTAGGTTATATTACGCAAAGTGTGCGTCAAAAGTTACGCTAGATTAGTATGTCGTGTCTCAAGTCTCTTTATCGCGTCGTTCCGATTACCAAAGCATGGTTATGTTATATTATGCCAAGTGCGCCTTAAAAGCCTCGCTAGATTAGTATGTCACGCACAAGTCTCTTTAACGCGTTGTTACGATTACCTAAGCATGGTTAAGTTATATTACGCAAAGTGTGCGTAAAAACTGACCCTTGATTAGTACGTCGCGTCTCAAGTCTCTTTAACGCATCTTTGTCACGTTACAAGCCTCTCTAACACGTCGTTCTGATTACCAAAGCATGGTTAAGTCTCTTTATCGTGTCGTTCTGATTACCTAAGCATAGTTAGGTTATTTTACGCGAAGTGTGCGTGAAAAGTGACGTTAGATTAGTATGTCGCGCTCTTAAGTCTCTTTAACGCGTCGTACCAATTACCAAAGCATGGTTCGATTATATTATGCAATGTGTGCGTGAAAACTGTTGCTAGGTTAGTATGTCGATCTCAAGTCTCTTTAAAGCGTCGTTCCAATTACCTAATCATGGTTAGGTCGTATTACGCAAAGTGTGCATGAAAAGTGACGCTAGATTAGTATGTCGCATCTCAAGCTCTGACTTGATCACTTCTGCTTCCTCTAGCTTTGATTGCTCCAATTACGCTCCAAATTGCCCGATTCTCGCCAATATGTACCTGAAACACTTCGACATGAAAATAAGCAATAAAACCACTTAAATGGACACTAATCATGGCATAATTACATCAAAATAGACCCACATAATAGGTGTAATTCTACACCTATCAGTATGTCGTGTCTCAAGTCTCTAAAACGCATCGTTCCGATTACCTAAGCATGGTTAGGTTATTTTACGCAAAGTGTGCTGAAAAGTGACGCTAGATTAGTACGTCGCGTGAAAAGTCCCTTTAACGTGTGTTCCGATTACCTAAGCATGGTTAGGTTATATTACGCAAAGTGTGCGTCAAAAGTTACGCTAGATTAGTATGTCGTGTCTCAAGTCTCTTTAACGCGTCGTTCCGATTACCAAAGCATGGTTATGTTATATTACGCCGAGTGCGCCTTAAAAGCGTCGCTAGATTAGTATGTCACGCACAAGTCTCATTAACGCGTTGTTACGATTACCTAAGCATGGTTAAGTTATATTACGCAAAGTGTGCGTAAAAAGTGACCCTTGATTAGTACGTCGCGTCTCAAGTCTCTTTAACGCATCTTTGTCACGTTACAAGCCTCTCTAACACGTCGTTCTGATTACCAAAGCATGGTTAAGTCTCTTTATCGTGTCGTTCTGATTACCTAAGCATAGTTAGGTTATTTTACGCGAAGTGTGCGTGAAAAGTGACGTTAGATTAGTATGTCGCGCTCTTAAGTCTCTTTAATGCGTCGTACCGATTACCAAAGCATGGTTCGATTATATTACGCAATGTGTGCATGAAAACTGTTGCTAGGTTAGTATGCCGATCTCAAGTCTCTTTAAAGCGTCGTTCCAATTACCTAATCATGGTTAGGTCGTATTACGCAAAGTGTGCATGAAAAGTGACGCTAGATTAGTATGTCGCGTCTCAAGTTTCTTTAACGCGTCGATCCATTCACATAAGCATGATAAGGTTATATTACGCAAAGCGTCCGTAAAAAGTGGCGCTAGATTAGTATGGCGCGTTTCAAGTCTCTTTAACGCGTCGTTTCGATTACTGTGCTTATGTCCCGTCACAAGTGTCTCTAACGCGTCGTTCTGATACCTAAGCATGGTTAAGTTATATTACGAAAAGTGTGTGTGAAAAGTGACGCTAGATTAGTATGTCGCGTCTCAAGTCTCTTTAACACGTCGTTTCTAGGTTAGTATGTCGTGTCTCAAGTTTCTATAAAGCGTCTTTCCGATTACCTAATCATGGTTTGGTTGTATTATGCAAAGTGTGCGTGAAAAGTGACGGATATATTAGTATGTCGCGTCTCAAGTCTCTTTAACGCGTCGTTCCGATTACCTAAGCATGGTTAGGTAGAGTGCGTGAAAAGTAACGCTAGATTAGTATGTCGCGTCTCAAGTCTCTTTAACGCGTCGTTTCGATTACTGTGCTTATGTCGCATCACATGTGTCTCTAACGCGTCGTTCTGATTACCTATGCATAATTAGATTTTATAACGCAAAGTGTGCGTGAAAAGTGACAATAGACTAGTATGTAGCATCTCAAGTCTTTTTAACGCGTTGTTTCGATTACCTAGGCATGGTTAGGTTATTTTACGCAAAGTGTGCGTGAAAAGTAACGCTAGATTGGTATGACGCGTCTCAAGTCTCTTTAATACGTATTCCGATTACCTAAGCATGGTTAGATAATATTACGTAAAGTGTGCGTGAAAAGTGACGCTAGATTAGTATGTCGCGTCTCAAGTCTCTTTAACGCGACTTTCCGATTACGTAAGCATGGTTAGGTAATATTACGCTAAGTGTGCGGGAAAAGTGACGCTAGATTAATATGTCGCTACTCAAGTCTATTTGATGCGTCGTTCCGATTACCTAAGCATGGTTAGGTGATATTACGCAAAGCGTGCGTAAAAAGTGACGCTATATTAGTATGGCGCGTTTCAAGTCTCTTTAACGCGTCGTTTCGATTACTAAGCTTATGTCGCGTCACAAGAGTCTCTAATGCGTCATTCTGATTACCTAAGCATGGTTAGATTATATTACCCAAAGTGTGCGTGAAAAGTGACGATAGATTAGTATGTAGCATCTCAAGTCTTTTTAACGCGTCGTTACGATTACCTAGGCATGGTTAGTTTATTTTACGCAAAGTGTGCGTGAAAAGTGACGCTAGATTGATATGACGCGTCTAAAGTCTCTTTAATACGTATTCCGATTACCTAAGCATGGTTAGGTTATATTACGTAAAGTGTGCGTGAAAAGTGACGCTAGATTAGTATGTCGCGACTCAAGTCTCTTTAACGCGATTGTCCGATTACGTAAGCATGGTTAGGTAATATTACGCAAAGTGTGCGGGAAAAGTGACGCTAGATTAATATGTCGCTACTCAAGTCTCTTTGATGCGTCGTTCCGATTACCTAAGCATGGTTAGGTGATATTACGCAAAGCGTGCGTAAAATGTGACGCTATATTAGTATGGCGCGTTTCAAGTCTCTTTAACGCGTGGTTTCGATTACCTAAGCATGGTTAGGTTATATTACGTAAAGTGAGCGTGAAAAGGGACGCTAGATTAGTATGTCGTGTCTCAAGTCTCTTAACGCGTCTTTCCAATAACGTAAGCATGGTTAGGTTATTTTACGCAAAGTGTGTGTGAAAAGTGACGCTAGATTAATATGTCGCTACTCAAGTCTCTTAACGCGTCTTTCCAATAACGTAAGCATGGTTAGGTTATTTTACACAAAGATTGCGTGAAAAGTGACGCTAAATTAGTATGTCGCCTCTGAAGTCTCTTTAACGCGTCGTTCCGATTAACTAAGCATGGTTAGGTTATTTTACAAAAAGTGTGCGTGAAAAGTGACGCTACATTAGTATGTCGTTTCTCAAATCTCTTTAACGTGTGTTCCGATTACTTAAGCATTGTTAGGTTATATTGTGCAAAGTGTGCGTGAAAATTGACGCTAGATTATTTTGTCGCGTCTGAAGTCTCTTTAACGCGTCGTTCCGATTACCTAAGAAGCATGGTTAGGTTATACTACGCAAATTGTGCGTGAAAAGTGACGCTAGATTAGTATGTCACGTCTGATTACCTAAGCATGGGTAGGTTATATTACGCAAAGTGTGCGTGAAAAGTGACGTTAGATTAGTATGTCGCGTCTCAAGTCTCTTTATCGCGTCGTTCCGATTACCTAAGCATGGCTAGGTTAAATTACGCAAAGTATGCGTGAAAAGTGACGCTAGATTAGTATATCGCGTCTGACGTCTCTTTAACTGTCGTTCCGATTACCTAAGGATGGTTAGGTTATATTACGCAAAGTGTGCGTGAAAAGTGACGCTAAATTAGTATGTCGCGTTTCAAGTCTCTCTCTAACGCATAGTTCCTATCACCTAAGCCTGGTTTATTTTACGCAAAGTTTGCGTGAAAAGTGACGCCAGATTAGTATGTCGCGTCTCAAGTCTCTATTAGGCGCCTTACCTATTCATGGTTAGGTTATATTACGCAAAGTGTGCGTGAAAAGTAACAATTGATTAGTATGACGCATCTAAAGTCTCTTTAACCCGTCGTTTCGATTACCTAAGCATGGTTCGGTTATAATACGCAATGTGTGCGTGAAAACTGTTGCTAGGTTAGTATGTCGCGTCTCAAGTCTCTTTAACGCGTCGTTCCGATTGCCTAAGCATGGTTAGGTTTAGATTAGTATGTCGCGTCTCAAGTCTCTTTAACGCGTCGTTCCAATTCCTTAAGCATGGTTATGTTATTATGCAAAGTGTGCGTGAAAAGTGACGCTAGTTTAGGATGTCGCATTTAGAGTCTATTTAATGCGTCGTTTCGATTACCTAAGCCGTTATATAACGCAACGCGTGCGTGAAAAGTGACAATAGATTAGTATTGCGCGTCTCAATTCTCTTTAGCATGTGGGTCCGATTACCTAAGCATGGTCAGGTTATTTTACACAAAGTGTGCCTGACAAGTGACACTAGATTAGCATGTCGCGTCTCAAGTCACTTTAACTCGTCGTTTGGATTACTAGGCTTATGTTGCATCACAAGTCTCTCTGACGCGTCGTTTCGATTACCTAAGAATGGTTAGGTCATATTACGCAAAGCGTGCGTGAAAAATGACAATTGATTAGTATGTCTCGTCTCACGTCTATTTAACGCGTCGTTCCGATTACCTAATCATGGTTAGGTTATATTACGCAAAGTGGGCGTAAAACGTTACGCTAGATAAGTATGTCGTGTCTCAATTCTCATTAACGTGTTGTTCTGATTACCTAAGCATGGTTAGGTCATATTACGCAAAGTGTGCGTGAAAAGTAACAATAAATTAGTATGTCGCGTCACACGTCTATTTAACGCGCCGTTCCGATAACCTAAGCAAGGTTAGGTTATATTACGCAAAGTGTGCGTGAAGCGTTACGCTAAATAAGTATGTCGCGAATCAGTTCTCTTTAACGCGTTGTTCTGATTACCTAAGCATGGTTAGGTCATATTACGCAAACTGTGAGCGAAAAGTAACAATAAATCAGTATGTCGCGTCACACTTCAGTTTAACGCGTCGTTCCGATTACCTAAGCATGTTTAGGTTATATTACGCAAAGTGTGCGTGGAAAGTTACGCTAGATTAATATGTCGCGTTTTAATTCTCTTCAACGCGTTGTACCGATAAGCTAAGCATGGTTAGGTTAGGTTACGTAGAGTGTCATGAAAAGGGACGTTAGATTAGTATGGCGCGTCTCAAGTCTGTTTATCGCGTGTTCCGATTACCTAAGCATTGTTAGATTATATTACGCAAAGTGTGCATGAAAAGTGACGCTAGATTAGTATGTACTGTCTCAACTCTCTTTAATGCGTCGTTCCAATTACCTAAGCATGGTTAGGTTATATTACGCAAAGTGTGCGTGAAAAGTGACAATAGATCACTATGTCGCTTCTCAAGTCTCTTTAACGCGTCGTTCCGATTACCTAAGCGTGGTTAAGTTATATTGCGCAATGTGTGCGTGAAACCTGTTGCTAGGTTAGAATGTCGCGTCTCAAGTCTCTTTAACGTGTCGCTCCGATTACCTAAGCATGGTTAGGTTATATTACGCAAAATGTGCGTGAAAAGTGATGCTAGATTAGTATGTCGCGTCTCAAGTGTCTTTAACGCGTCGTTCCGATTAGCTAAGCATAGTTAGGTTATATTAAGCAAAGCGTGCGTAAAAAGTGACGCTAGATTAGTATTGCGCGTTTCAAGTCTCTTTAATGCGTCGTTTCGATTATTATGCTTATGTCGCGTCACAAGTGTCTCTAATGCGTCGTTCTGATTACCTAAGCATGGTTAGGTTATATTACGCAAAGTGTGCTTGAAAAGTGAAAATAGATTAGTATGTCGCATCTCAAGTCTCTTTAACGCGTCATTCCTATTACCTAAGCATGGTTAGGTTATTTTACACAAAGTTTGTGTGAAAAGTGACGCTAGGTTTGTATGTCGCGTCTGAAGTCCCTTTAACGCGTGTTCTGATTATCTAAGCATGTTGAGGTTATACTACGCGAAGTGTGCGTGAAAAGTGACGCTAGATTTATATGTCACGTCTCAAGTCTGTTTAACGCGTTGTTCCCATTACCAAAGCATGGTTATGTTATATTATGACAAGTGCGCGTTAAGTCGCTAGATTATTATGTCGGGTCACAAGTATCCTTAACGCGTTATTACGATTACTTAAGCATGGTTAAGTTATATTACGTAAAATGTGCTTAAAAAGTGACTTTAGATTAGTATGGCGCGTCTCAAGTCTCTTTAACGTATCGTTTCGATTACCATGCTTATGTCACTCTACAAGTCTCTCTAACACGTCGTCCGATTACCAAAGCATGGTTAGGTTGCATTACGCAAAGTGTGCGTGAAAAGTGACAATAGATTAGTATGTCAGGTTGCAAGTGTCATTAACATGCCGTTCCGATTACCTATGCATGGTTAGGTTATTTTATGCAAAGTGTGCATGAAAAGTGACGCTAGATTAGTATGTCGCGTCTCAAGTCTCTTTAACGCGTCGTTCCGATTACAAAAGCATGGTTAGGTTATATTTACGCAATAAGTCTCTTTATTACGTTGTTCCGATTTCCTAATCTTGATTAGGTTGTATTACGCAGATTAGTATGGCGTGTTTCAAGTCGCTTTAACGCGTCGTTTCGATTACTGTTCTTATGCCGCGTTAGAAGTGTCTCTAACGCATCGTTCTTATTACCTAAGCATGGTTCGGTTATATTACGCAAAGTGTGCGTGAAAAGTGACAATAAATTAGTTTGTCGTGTCTCAAGTCTCTTTAACGCGTCGTTCCGATTACCTATGCATGGTTAGGTTATTTTATGCGAGATTAGTATGTCGTGTCTCGAGTCTTTTTAATGCGTATTCCAATTACCTAAGCATGAATAGGTTATATTACGTAAAGAGTGCGTGAAAAGTGAAACTAGATTAGTATGTCGCGTCTCAAGTCTCTTTAACGCGTTGTTCCGATTACCTAAGCATGGTTAGGTTATATTACTCAAAGTGTGCGTGAAAACTGGCGCTAGATTAATATGTCGTTACTCAAGTCTCTTTTACGCGTTATTTCAATTTCCTAATAATGGTTAGGTTATATTACGCAAAGCGTGCGTAAAAAGTGACGCTAGATTAGTATTGCGTGTTTCAAGCCTCTTTAATGCGTCGTTTCGATTACCATGCTTAGGTCGCGTAACAAGTGAGTGACGCTAGACTAGTATGTCGTGTCACAAGTCTCTCTAACGCGTCGTTCCAATTACCTAAGCATGGTTAGGTTATATTAAGCAAACTGTGCGTGAAAAGTGACGCTAGATTAGTATGTCGCATCTCAAGTCTCTCTAATGCTTCATTCCGATTACCTAACATGGTTATATTACGCAAATTGTATCTGAAAAGAGACAATAGATTTGCATGTCGTGTCTCAATTCTCTGTAGCGCGTCGTTTCGATTACCATGCTTATGTCGCGTCACAAGTCTCTCTAACGCGTCGTTCCCATTACCTAAGCATGGTTAGGTTCTATTACACAAAGTGTGCGTGAAATGTGAAAATAGATTAGTATGTCTTGTCCCAAGTCTCTTTAACGCGTCGTTCCGATTACCTAGGCATGGTTAGGTTATATTACGCAATGTGTGCATGAACACTATTGCTAGGTTAGTATGTCGTGTCTCAGTTCTCTTTAATGCTTCGTTCCGATTACCTAAGCATGGTTAGGTTATATTACGCAAACTGTGCGTGAAAAGTGATGCTAGATTAGTATGTCGCGTCTTAAGTTGCTTTGACGCGTCGTTCCGATTACCTAAGCATGGTTAGATTATATTACGCAAAGCGTGCGTAAAAAGTGACGCTAGATTAGTATGGCGCGTTTCAAGTTTCTTTAACGCGTCGCTTCGATTACCATGCTTATGTCGCGTCACAAGTGTCTCTAACGCATCGTTCTGATTACCTAAGCATGGCTAGATTATATTACGCAAAGTGTGCGTGAAAAGTGACAATATAATGTATGTCGTGTCTCAAGTCTCTATAACTCGTCGTTTCGATTACCTATGCATGGTTAGGTTATTTAACGCAAAGTGTGCGTGAAAAGGGACGCTTAGTATGTCGCTTCTCTAGTCCCTTTAGAGAGTATTCCGATTACCTAAGCTTGGTTAGGTTATATCACGCAAAGTGTGCGTGAAAACTGACGCTAGATTAGTATGTCGCGTCTCAAGTATCTTTAACGCGTCGTTCCGATTACCAAAGCGTGGTTATGATATATTATGCCAAGTGCGCGTTAAAAGTGTCGGTAGATTAGTATGTCGCGTCACAAGTCTCTTAAACGCGTTGTTATGATTACCCAAGCATGGTTAAGTTATATTACGCAAAGTATGCGTAAAAAGTCTCTTGAACGCATCGTTTCGATTACCATGCTTATGTCACGTTACAAGTCTCTCCAACACGTCGTCCCGATTACCAAAGCATGGTTAGGTTATATTAAGCAAAGTGTGCGTAATAAGTGATAATAGATTAGTATGTTGCGTCGCAAGTCTCTTTAATGTGTCATTCCGATTACCTGAGCATGGTTAGGTTATTTTACGCAGAGTGTGCGTGAAAAGTGACGCTAGATTAGTATGTCCCTTCTTAAGTCCCTTTAACGCGTGTTTCGAGTACCTAAGTATGGTTAGGTTATATAGCACAAAGTGTGCGTGAAAAGTGACGCTAGATTAGTATGTCGCGTCTCAAGTCTCTTTAAAGCGTCGTTCCGATTACCAAAGCATGGTTAGGTTATATTGCGCAATGTGTGTGTGAAAATTGTTGCTAGGTTAGTATGTCGCGTCTAAACTCTCTTTAAAGCGTTGTTCCGATTACCTAATCATAGTTAGGTTGTATTACGCAATGTGTGCGTGAATAGTGACGCTACATTAGTATGTCGCGTCTCAAGTTTCTTTAGCGCGTCGTTATGATTACCTAAGCATGGCTAGGTTTTATTACGCAAAGCGTACGTAAAAAGTGACGCTAGATTAGTATGGCGCGTTTCAGGTGTCTTTAACGCGTCGTTTCGATTACTGTGCTTATATCGCGTAACAAGTGTGCGTATAACGATTACCTAAGCATGGTTATGTTTATATTACGAAGAGTGTGCGTGAAAAGTGACGCTAGTTTAGTATGTCGCATCTCAAGTCTCTTTAACGCGTCGTTGCGATTACCTAAGCATGGTTAGGTTATATTACGCAATGTGTGCGTGAAAACTGTTGCTAGGTTAGTATGTCGCGTCGCAAGTCTCTCTAAAGCGTCGTTCGAATTATTTAAGCATGGTTAGGTCATATTACGTAAAATGTGCGTGAAAAGTAACGCTAGAATAGTATGTCGCATCTCAAGTCTCTTTAACGCGTCGTTCCGATTACCTAAGCATGGTTAGGTTATATTGCGCAATGTGTGCGTGAAAACTGTTGATAGGTTAGTATGTCGCGTCACAAGTCTCTCTAACGCGTCGTTCTGATTACCAAAGCATGGTTAGGTTATATTACGCAAAATGTACCTGAAAAGTGACGCTAGAATAGTATGTCGTGTCTCAAGTCTCTTTAAAGCGTCGTTCCGATTAGCTAAGCATAGTTAGGTTATAATACGCAAAGCGTGCGTAAAAAGTGACGCTAGATTAGTATGGCACGTTTCAAGTCTCTTTAACGCGTCATTTTTATTACCATTGTCGCGTCACAAGTTTCTCTACCGTGTCGTTCTGATTACCTATGCATGGTTATGTTATATTACGCAAAGTGTGCGTGAAAAATGACAATATATTAGTATGTCGTGTCTCAAATCTCTAAAATGCGTTGTTCCGATTACCTAAGCATGGTTAGGTTATTTTACGCGAAGTGTGCGTGAAAAGTCACGTTAGATTAGTATGTCGCGCTCTTAAGTCTCTTTAACGCGTCGTACCAATTACCAAAGCATGGTTCGATTATATTATGCAATGTGTGCGTGAAAACTGTTGCTAGGTTAGTATGTCGATCTCAAGTCTCTTTAAAGCGTCGTTCCAATTACCTAATCATAGTTAGGTCGTATTACGCAAAGTGTGCATGAAAAGTGACGCTAGATTAGTATGTCGCATCTCAAGCTCTGACTTGATCACTTCTGCTTCCTCTAGCTTTGATTGCTCCAATTACGCTCCAAATTGCCCGATTCTCGCCAATATGTACCTGAAACACTTCGACATGAAAATAAGCAATAAAACCACTTAAATGGACACTAATCATGGCATAATTACATTAAAATAGACCCACATAATAGGTGTAATTCTACACCTATCAGTATGTCGTGTCTCAAGTCTCTAAAACGCATCGTTCTGATTACCTAAGCATGGTTAGGTTATTTTACGCAAAGTGTGCTGAAAAGTGACGCTAGATTAGTACGTCGCGTGAAAATTCCCTTTAACGTGTGTTCCGATTACCTAAGCATGGTTAGGTTATATTACGCAAAGTGTGCGTCAAAAGTTACGCTAGATTAGTATGTCGTGTCTCAAGTCTCTTTAACGCGTCGTTCCGATTACCAAAGCATGGTTATGTTATATTACGCCGAGTGCGCCTTAAAAGCGTCGCTAGATTAGTATGTCACGCACAAGTCTCATTAACGCGTTGTTACGATTACCTAAGCATGGTTAAGTTATATTACGCAAAGTGTGCGTAAAAAGTGACCCTTGATTAGTACGTCGCGTCTCAAGTCTCTTTAACGCATCTTTGTCACGTTACAAGCCTCTCTAACACGTCGTTCTGATTACCAAAGCATGGTTAAGTCTCTTTATCGTGTCGTTCTGATTACCTAAGCATAGTTAGGTTATTTTACGCGAAGTGTGCGTGAAAAGTGACGTTAGATTAGTATGTCGCGCTCTTAAGTCTCTTTAACGCGTCGTACCGATTACCAAAGCATGGTTCGATTATATTACGCAATGTGTGCATGAAAACTGTTGCTAGGTTAGTATGCCGATCTCAAGTCTCTTTAAAGCGTCGTTCCAATTACCTAATCATGGTTAGGTCGTATGACGCAAAGTGTGCATGAAAAGTGACGCTAGATTAGTATGTCGCGTCTCAAGTTTCTTTAACGCGTCGATCCATTCACATAAGCATGATAAGGTTATATTACGCAAAGCGTCCGTAAAAAGTGGCGCTAGATTAGTATGGCGCGTTTCAAGTCTCTTTAACGCGTCGTTTCGATTACTGTGCTTATGTCCCGTCACAAGTGTCTCTAACGCGTCGTTCTGATACCTAAGCATGGTTAAGTTATATTACGAAAAGTGTGTGTGAAAAGTGACGCTAGATTAGTATGTCGCGTCTCAAGTCTCTTTAACACGTCGTTTCTAGGTTAGTATGTCGTGTCTCAAGTTTCTATAAAGCGTCTTTCCGATTACCTAATCATGGTTAGGTTGTATTATGCAAAGTGTGCGTGAAAAGTGACGGATATATTAGTATGTCGCGTCTCAAGTCTCTTTAACGCGTCGTTCCGATTACCTAAGCATGGTTAGGTAGAGTGCGTGAAAAGTAACGCTAGATTAGTATGTCGCGTCTCAAGTCTCTTTAACGCGTCGTTTCGATTACTGTGCTTATGTCGCATCACATGTGTCTCTAACGCGTCGTTCTGATTACCTATGCATAATTAGATTTTATAACGCAAAGTGTGCGTGAAAAGTGACAATAGACTAGTATGTAGCATCTCAAGTCTTTTTAACGCGTCGTTTCGATTACCTAGGCATGGTTAGGTTATTTTACGCAAAGTGTGCGTGAAAAGTAACGCTAGATTGGTATGACGCGTCTCAAGTCTCTTTAATACGTATTCCGATTACCTAAGCATGGTTAGATAATATTACGTAAAGTGTGCGTGAAAAGTGACGCTAGATTAGTATGTCGCGTCTCAAGTCTCTTTAACGCGACTTTCCGATTACGTAAGCATGGTTAGGTAATATTACGCTAAGTGTGCGGGAAAAGTGACGCTAGATTAATATGTCGCTACTCAAGTCTATTTGATGCGTCGTTCCGATTACCTAAGCATGGTTAGGTGATATTACGCAAAGCGTGCGTAAAAAGTGACGCTATATTAGTATGGCGCGTTTCAAGTCTCTTTAACGCGTCGTTTCGATTACTAAGCTTATGTCGCGTCACAAGAGTCTCTAATGCGTCATTCTGATTACCTAAGCATGGTTAGATTATATTACCCAAAGTGTGCGTGAAAAGTGACGATAGATTAGTATGTAGCATCTCAAGTCTTTTTAACGCGTCGTTACGATTACCTAGGCATGGTTAGTTTATTTTACGCAAAGTGTGCGTGAAAAGTGACGCTAGATTGATATGACGCGTCTAAAGTCTCTTTAATACGTATTTCGATTACCTAAGCATGGTTAGGTTATATTACGTAAAGTGTGCGTGAAAAGTGACGCTAGATTAGTATGTCGCGACTCAAGTCTCTTTAACGCGATTGTCCGATTACGTAAGCATGGTTAGGTAATATTACGCAAAGTGTGCGGGAAAAGTGACGCTAGATTAATATGTCGCTACTCAAGTCTCTTTGATGCGTCGTTCCGATTACCTAAGCATGGTTAGGTGATATTACGCAAAGCGTGCGTAAAATGTGACGCTATATTAGTATGGCGCGTTTCAAGTCTCTTTAACGCGTGGTTTCGATTACCTAAGCATGGTTAGGTTATATTACGTAAAGTGAGCGTGAAAAGGGACGCTAGATTAGTATGTCGTGTCTCAAGTCTCTTAACGCGTCTTTCCAATAACGTAAGCATGGTTAGGTTATTTTACGCAAAGTGTGTGTGAAAAGTGACGCTAGATTAATATGTCGCTACTCAAGTCTCTTAACGCGTCTTTCCAATAACGTAAGCATGGTTAGGTTATTTTACACAAAGATTGCGTGAAAAGTGACGCTAAATTAGTATGTCGCCTCTGAAGTCTCTTTAACGCGTCGTTCCGATTAACTAAGCATGGTTAGGTTATTTTACAAAAAGTGTGCGTGAAAAGTGACGCTACATTAGTATGTCGTTTCTCAAATCTCTTTAACGTGTGTTCCGATTACTTAAGCATTGTTAGGTTATATTGTGCAAAGTGTGCGTGAAAATTGACGCTAGATTATTTTGTCGCGTCTGAAGTCTCTTTAACGCGTCGTTCCGATTACCTAAGAAGCATGGTTAGGTTATACTACGCAAATTGTGCGTGAAAAGTGACGCTAGATTAGTATGTCACGTCTGATTACCTAAGCATGGGTAGGTTATATTACGCAAAGTGTGCGTGAAAAGTGACGTTAGATTAGTATGTCGCGTCTCAAGTCTCTTTATCGCGTCGTTCCGATTACCTAAGCATGGCTAGGTTAAATTACGCAAAGTATGCGTGAAAAGTGACGCTAGATTAGTATATCGCGTCTGACGTCTCTTTAACTGTCGTTCCGATTACCTAAGGATGGTTAGGTTATATTACGCAAAGTGTGCGTGAAAAGTGACGCTAAATTAGTATGTCGCGTTTCAAGTCTCTCTCTAACGCATAGTTCCTATCACCTAAGCCTGGTTTATTTTACGCAAAGTTTGCGTGAAAAGTGACGCCAGATTAGTATGTCGCGTCTCAAGTCTCTATTAGGCGCCTTACCTATTCATGGTTAGGTTATATTACGCAAAGTGTGCGTGAAAAGTAACAATTGATTAGTATGACGCATCTAAAGTCTCTTTAACCCGTCGTTTCGATTACCTAAGCATGGTTCGGTTATAATACGCAATGTGTGCGTGAAAACTGTTGCTAGGTTAGTATGTCGCGTCTCAAGTCTCTTTAACGCGTCGTTCCGATTGCCTAAGCATGGTTAGGTTTAGATTAGTATGTCGCGTCTCAAGTCTCTTTAACGCGTCGTTCCAATTCCTTAAGCATGGTTATGTTATTATGCAAAGTGTGCGTGAAAAGTGACGCTAGTTTAGGATGTCGCATTTAGAGTCTATTTAATGCGTCGTTTCGATTACCTAAGCCGTTATATAACGCAACGCGTGCGTGAAAAGTGACAATAGATTAGTATTGCGCGTCTCAATTCTCTTTAGCATGTGGGTCCGATTACCTAAGCATGGTCAGGTTATTTTACACAAAGTGTGCCTGACAAGTGACACTAGATTAGCATGTCGCGTCTCAAGTCACTTTAACTCGTCGTTTGGATTACTAGGCTTATGTTGCATCACAAGTCTCTCTGACGCGTCGTTTCGATTACCTAAGAATGGTTAGGTCATATTACGCAAAGCGTGCGTGAAAAATGACAATTGATTAGTATGTCTCGTCTCACGTCTATTTAACGCGTCGTTCCGATTACCTAATCATGGTTAGGTTATATTACGCAAAGTGGGCGTAAAACGTTACGCTAGATAAGTATGTCGTGTCTCAATTCTCATTAACGTGTTGTTCTGATTACCTAAGCATGGTTAGGTCATATTACGCAAAGTGTGCGTGAAAAGTAACAATAAATTAGTATGTCGCGTCACACGTCTATTTAACGCGCCGTTCCGATAACCTAAGCAAGGTTAGGTTATATTACGCAAAGTGTGCGTGAAGCGTTACGCTAAATAAGTATGTCGCGAATCAGTTCTCTTTAACGCGTTGTTCTGATTACCTAAGCATGGTTAGGTCATATTACGCAAACTGTGAGCGAAAAGTAACAATAAATCAGTATGTCGCGTCACACTTCAGTTTAACGCGTCGTTCCGATTACCTAAGCATGTTTAGGTTATATTACGCAAAGTGTGCGTGGAAAGTTACGCTAGATTAATATGTCGCGTTTTAATTCTCTTCAACGCGTTGTACCGATAAGCTAAGCATGGTTAGGTTAGGTTACGTAGAGTGTCATGAAAAGGGACGTTAGATTAGTATGGCGCGTCTCAAGTCTCTTTATCGCGTGTTCCGATTACCTAAGCATTGTTAGATTATATTACGCAAAGTGTGCATGAAAAGTGACGCTAGATTAGTATGTACTGTCTCAACTCTCTTTAATGCGTCGTTCCAATTACCTAAGCATGGTTAGGTTATATTACGCAAAGTGTGCGTGAAAAGTGACAATAGATCACTATGTCGCTTCTCAAGTCTCTTTAACGCGTCGTTCCGATTACCTAAGCGTGGTTAAGTTATATTGCGCAATGTGTGCGTGAAACCTGTTGCTAGGTTAGAATGTCGCGTCTCAAGTCTCTTTAACGTGTCGCTCCGATTACCTAAGCATGGTTAGGTTATATTACGCAAAATGTGCGTGAAAAGTGATGCTAGATTAGTATGTCGCGTCTCAAGTGTCTTTAACGCGTCGTTCCGATTAGCTAAGCATGGTTAGGTTATATTAAGCAAAGCGTGCGTAAAAAGTGACGCTAGATTAGTATTGCGCGTTTCAAGTCTCTTTAATGCGTCGTTTCGATTATTATGCTTATGTCGCGTCACAAGTGTCTCTAATGCGTCGTTCTGATTACCTAAGCATGGTTAGGTTATATTACGCAAAGTGTGCTTGAAAAGTGAAAATAGATTAGTATGTCGCATCTCAAGTCTCTTTAACGCGTCATTCCTATTACCTAAGCATGGTTAGGTTATTTTACACAAAGTTTGTGTGAAAAGTGACGCTAGGTTTGTATGTCGCGTCTGAAGTCCCTTTAACGCGTGTTCTGATTATCTAAGCATGTTGAGGTTATACTACGCGAAGTGTGCGTGAAAAGTGACGCTAGATTTATATGTCACGTCTCAAGTCTGTTTAACGCGTTGTTCCCATTACCAAAGCATGGTTATGTTATATTATGACAAGTGCGCGTTAAGTCGCTAGATTATTATGTCGGGTCACAAGTATCCTTAACGCGTTATTACGATTACTTAAGCATGGTTAAGTTATATTACGTAAAATGTGCTTAAAAAGTGACTTTAGATTAGTATGGCGCGTCTCAAGTCTCTTTAACGTATCGTTTCGATTACCATGCTTATGTCACTCTACAAGTCTCTCTAACACGTCGTCCGATTACCAAAGCATGGTTAGGTTGCATTACGCAAAGTGTGCGTGAAAAGTGACAATAGATTAGTATGTCAGGTTGCAAGTGTCATTAACATGCCGTTCCGATTACCTATGCATGGTTAGGTTATTTTATGCAAAGTGTGCATGAAAAGTGACGCTAGATTAGTATGTCGCGTCTCAAGTCTCTTTAACGCGTCGTTCCGATTACAAAAGCATGGTTAGGTTATATTTACGCAATAAGTCTCTTTATTACGTTGTTCCGATTTCCTAATCTTGATTAGGTTGTATTACGCAGATTAGTATGGCGTGTTTCAAGTCGCTTTAACGCGTCGTTTCGATTACTGTTCTTATGCCGCGTTAGAAGTGTCTCTAACGCATCGTTCTTATTACCTAAGCATGGTTCGGTTATATTACGCAAAGTGTGCGTGAAAAGTGACAATAAATTAGTTTGTCGTGTCTCAAGTCTCTTTAACGCGTCGTTCCGATTACCTATGCATGGTTAGGTTATTTTATGCGAGATTAGTATGTCGTGTCTCGAGTCTTTTTAATGCGTATTCCAATTACCTAAGCATGAATAGGTTATATTACGTAAAGAGTGCGTGAAAAGTGAAACTAGATTAGTATGTCGCGTCTCAAGTCTCTTTAACGCGTTGTTCCGAATACCTAAGCATGGTTAGGTTATATTACTCAAAGTGTGCGTGAAAACTGGCGCTAGATTAATATGTCGTTACTCAAGTCTCTTTTACGCGTTATTTCAATTTCCTAATAATGGTTAGGTTATATTACGCAAAGCGTGCGTAAAAAGTGACGCTAGATTAGTATTGCGTGTTTCAAGCCTCTTTAATGCGTCGTTTCGATTACCATGCTTAGGTCGCGTAACAAGTGAGTGACGCTAGACTAGTATGTCGTGTCACAAGTCTCTCTAACGCGTCGTTCCAATTACCTAAGCATGGTTAGGTTATATTAAGCAAACTGTGCGTGAAAAGTGACGCTAGATTAGTATGTCGCATCTCAAGTCTCTCTAATGCTTCATTCCGATTACCTAACATGGTTATATTACGCAAATTGTATCTGAAAAGAGACAATAGATTTGCATGTCGTGTCTCAATTCTCTGTAGCGCGTCGTTTCGATTACCATGCTTATGTCGCGTCACAAGTCTCTCTAACGCGTCGTTCCCATTACCTAAGCATGGTTAGGTTCTATTACACAAAGTGTGCGTGAAATGTGAAAATAGATTAGTATGTCTTGTCCCAAGTCTCTTTAACGCGTCGTTCCGATTACCTAGGCATGGTTAGGTTATATTACGCAATGTGTGCATGAACACTATTGCTAGGTTAGTATGTCGTGTCTCAGTTCTCTTTAATGCTTCGTTCCGATTACCTAAGCATGGTTAGGTTATATTACGCAAACTGTGCGTGAAAAGTGATGCTAGATTAGTATGTCGCGTCTTAAGTTGCTTTGACGCGTCGTTCCGATTACCTAAGCATGGTTAGATTATATTACGCAAAGCGTGCGTAAAAAGTGACGCTAGATTAGTATGGCGCGTTTCAAGTTTCTTTAACGCGTCGCTTCGATTACCATGCTTATGTCGCGTCACAAGTGTCTCTAACGCATCGTTCTGATTACCTAAGCATGGCTAGATTATATTACGCAAAGTGTGCGTGAAAAGTGACAATATAATGTATGTCGTGTCTCAAGTCTCTATAACTCGTCGTTTCGATTACCTATGCATGGTTAGGTTATTTAACGCAAAGTGTGCGTGAAAAGGGACGCTTAGTATGTCGCTTCTCTAGTCCCTTTAGAGAGTATTCCGATTACCTAAGCTTGGTTAGGTTATATCACGCAAAGTGTGCGTGAAAACTGACGCTAGATTAGTATGTCGCGTCTCAAGTATCTTTAACGCGTCGTTCCGATTACCAAAGCGTGGTTATGATATATTATGCCAAGTGCGCGTTAAAAGTGTCGGTAGATTAGTATGTCGCGTCACAAGTCTCTTAAACGCGTTGTTATGATTACCCAAGCATGGTTAAGTTATATTACGCAAAGTATGCGTAAAAAGTCTCTTGAACGCATCGTTTCGATTACCATGCTTATGTCACGTTACAAGTCTCTCCAACACGTCGTCCCGATTACCAAAGCATGGTTAGGTTATATTAAGCAAAGTGTGCGTAATAAGTGATAATAGATTAGTATGTTGCGTCGCAAGTCTCTTTAATGTGTCATTCCGATTACCTGAGCATGGTTAGGTTATTTTACGCAGAGTGTGCGTGAAAAGTGACGCTAGATTAGTATGTCCCTTCTTAAGTCCCTTTAACGCGTGTTTCGAGTACCTAAGTATGGTTAGGTTATATAGCACAAAGTGTGCGTGAAAAGTGACGCTAGATTAGTATGTCGCGTCTCAAGTCTCTTTAAAGCGTCGTTCCGATTACCAAAGCATGGTTAGGTTATATTGCGCAATGTGTGTGTGAAAATTGTTGCTAGGTTAGTATGTCGCGTCTAAACTCTCTTTAAAGCGTTGTTCCGATTACCTAATCATAGTTAGGTTGTATTACGCAATGTGTGCGTGAATAGTGACGCTACATTAGTATGTCGCGTCTCAAGTATCTTTAGCGCGTCGTTATGATTACCTAAGCATGGCTAGGTTTTATTACGCAAAGCGTACGTAAAAAGTGACGCTAGATTAGTATGGCGCGTTTCAGGTGTCTTTAACGCGTCGTTTCGATTACTGTGCTTATATCGCGTAACAAGTGTGCGTATTACGATTACCTAAGCATGGTTATGTTTATATTACGAAGAGTGTGCGTGAAAAGTGACGCTAGTTTAGTATGTCGCATCTCAAGTCTCTTTAACGCGTCGTTGCGATTACCTAAGCATGGTTAGGTTATATTACGCAATGTGTGCGTGAAAACTGTTGCTAGGTTAGTATGTCGCGTCGCAAGTCTCTCTAAAGCGTCGTTCGAATTATTTAAGCATGGTTAGGTCATATTACGTAAAATGTGCGTGAAAAGTAACGCTAGAATAGTATGTCGCATCTCAAGTCTCTTTAACGCGTCGTTCCGATTACCTAAGCATGGTTAGGTTATATTGCGCAATGTGTGCGTGAAAACTGTTGATAGGTTAGTATGTCGTGTCACAAGTCTCTCTAACGCGTCGTTCTGATTACCAAAGCATGGTTAGGTTATATTACGCAAAATGTACCTGAAAAGTGACGCTAGAATAGTATGTCGTGTCTCAAGTCTCTTTAAAGCGTCGTTCCGATTAGCTAAGCATAGTTAGGTTATAATACGCAAAGCGTGCGTAAAAAGTGACGCTAGATTAGTATGGCACGTTTCAAGTCTCTTTAACGCGTCATTTTTATTACCATTGTCGCGTCACAAGTTTCTCTACCGTGTCGTTCTGATTACCTATGCATGGTTATGTTATATTACGCAAAGTGTGCGTGAAAAATGACAATATATTAGTATGTCGTGTCTCAAATCTCTAAAATGCGTTGTTCCGATTACCTAAGCATGGTTAGGTTATTTTACGCGAAGTGTGCGTGAAAAGTGACGTTAGATTAGTATGTCGCGCTCTTAAGTCTCTTTAACGCGTCGTACCAATTACCAAAGCATGGTTCGATTATATTACGCAATGTGTGCGTGAAAACTGTTGCTAGGTTAGTATGTCGATCTCAAGTCTCTTTAAAACGTCGTTCCAATTACCTAATCATGGTTAGGTCGTATTACGCAAAGTGTGCATGAAAAGTTATGCTAGATTAGTATGTCGCATCTCATGTTTCTTAAACGCGTCGATCCAGTCACCTAAGCATGGTTAGGTTATATTACGCAAAGCGTCCGTATAAAGTGGCGCTAGATTAGAATGGCGCGTTTCAAGTCTCTTTAACGCGTCGTTTCGATTACGGTGCTTATGTCCCGTCACAAGTGTCTCTAACGCGTCGTTCATATATCTAATCAGGGTTAAGTTATATTACGCAAAGTGTGCGTGAAAAGTGACAATAGATTAGTATGTCGCGTCTCAAGTCACTTTAACGCGTCGTTCCGATTACGTAGGCATGGTTAAGTTATTTTACGAAAAGTGTGTGTGAAAAGTGACGCTAGATTAGTATGTCGCGTCTCAAGTCTCTTTAACGCGCCGTCTCAAGTGTCTTTAAAGCGTCTTTCCGATTACCTAATCATGGTTAGGTTGTATTATGCAAAATGTGCGTGAAAAGTGACGCTAAATTAGTATGTCGCGTCTCAAGACTCTTTAACGCGTCGTTTCGATTACTGTGCTTATGTCGCGTCACAAGTGTCTCTAACGCGTCGTTCTGATTACCTATGCATGGTTAGATTATATTACGCAAAGTGTGCGTGAAAAGTGTGCGTGAGAAGTGGCAATAGATTAACATGTTGCGTCTCAATTCTCTTTAACGCATCGTTCCGATTACCTAAGCATGATTAGGTTATTTTACGCTAAGTGTGCGTGAAAAGTGACGCTAGATTAGTATGTTGTGTCTCAAGTCTATTTAACGTGTCGTTCCAATTACCTAAGCATGGTTAGGTTATATAACGCAATGTGTGAGTGAAAAGTGACGCTAAATTAGTATGGCGCGTCTCAAGTCACTTTAACGCGTCGTTCCTATTACCTAAGCATGGTTAGGTTATATTACACAAAGTATACGTGAAAAGTGATGCTAGATTAGTATGTCACATCTCAAGTCTCTTTAACTTGTTGTTCCGATTACCTATGTATGGTTAGGTTTTATTACGCAAAGTCTGCGTAGAAAGTGACGCTAGATTAGTATGGCGCGTCTCAAGTCTCTTTAACGCGTCGTTTCGATTACAATGCTTATTTCGCGATACAAGTCTCTGTAACGCGTCGTACCGATTACCTAAGCATGGTTGAGTTATATTACGCAAAGTGTGCATGAAAAGTGTCGCTAGATTAATATGCCGCTACCGTGCTTATGTCGCGTCCCAAGTGTCTCTAACGCGTCGTTTCGCGTCTCAAAGTGTGTGTGAAAAGTGACGCTAGATTAGTATGTCGCGTCACAAGTCTCTCTAACGCGTCATTCCGATTACCTAAGCATGATTAGGTTATATTAAGCAAAGTGTGCGTGAAAAGTGACGCTAGATTAGTATGTCGCGTCTCAGGTCTTTTTAATGAGTTGTTCCGATTATCTAAGTATGGTTATGTTATATTACGCAAAGTGTCCGTGAAAAGTGACAGTTGATTAGTATGTCGCGTCACAAATCTCTTTGACGTGTCGTTTTAATTACTTAATCATGGTTAGGATATAGTTCGCAAAGTGTGAGTCAAAAGTGACGCTAAATTAGTATGGCGCGTCTCAAGTAAATTTAATGCGTCGTTCTGATTACCTAAGCATGGTTAGGTTATATTACGCAATGTGTGTGTAAAAGGTGACGCTAGATTAGTATGGCGCGTTTCAAGTCTCTTAAACGCGTCTTTTCGATTACCATGCCTATGTCGCGTAACAAGTGTCTCTAACGCGTTGTTATGATTAACTAAGCATGGTTAGGTTATATTACGCAAAGTGTGCGTGAAAAGTGACAATAGATTAGTATGTTGCCTCTCAAGTCTCTTTAACATATCGTTCCGATTACTTAAGCATGGTTATCTTATATTACGCCAAGTGCGCGTTAAAAGTGTCTCTAGATTATTATGTCGCATAATAAGTCTCTTTAACGCATTGTTACGATTACCTAAGCATGGTTAACTTATATTACGCAAAGTGTGAGTGAAAAGTGACGCTAGATTATTATGGCGTGTCTCAAGTCTCTTTGCGTAATATAACCTAACCATGCTTAGGTAATCGAACGACGACTTAATGAGACTTGAGATGCGACATACTAATCTAGCGTCACTTTTCACGCAAACTTTGCGTAATATAACCTAACCATGCTTAGGAAATTGGAACAACGCGTGAAAGAGACTTGAGTAGCGACATACTAATCTAGCGTCACTTTTCACGCAAACTTTGCGTAATATAACCTAACCATGATTAGGTAATCAGAAAGACGCGTTAACGAGACTTGAGACGCGACATATTAATCTAGCGTCATTTTTCACGCACACTTTACGTAATATATCCTAACCATACTTAGGTAATCGGAATACGCATTAAAGAGACTTGAGAAGCGACATACTAATCTAGCGTCACTTTTCACGCACACCTTGCGTAAAATAACCTAACCATGCCTAGGTA
Source organism: Mercurialis annua (assembly GCF_937616625.2). Lineage (NCBI taxonomy): Eukaryota > Viridiplantae > Streptophyta > Magnoliopsida > Malpighiales > Euphorbiaceae > Mercurialis > Mercurialis annua. The sequence goes on from NC_065570.1 coordinate 36,006,697, forward strand.
ATCGGAACAACGCGTTAAAGAGACTTGAGAAACGAGATACCAATCGAGCGTAACTTTCACGCACACTTTGCGTAATGTAACCTAACCATGCTAAGGTAATCGGAACGACGTGTTAAAGAGACTTGAGACGCGACATACTAACCTAGCAACAGTTTTTACGCACACATTGTGTAATATAACCTAACCATGTGTACGTAATCGGAACGACGCGTTAAAGAGACTTCATTGCGTAATATAACCTAACCATTTGTAGCTAATCGGAACGACGCGTTAAAGAGACTTGAGACGCGACATACTAACCTAGCGTCACTTTTCACGCACACTTTGCGTAAAATAACCTAACCTGCTTAGGTAATCGGAACAACGCGTTAAAGAGACTTGAGATGCGACATACTAATCATTTGTCAATTTTCCCGCACATTTTGCGTAATATAACCTAACCATGATTAGGTAATTGGAACGACGTGTTAGAGAGACTTGTAATGTGACATGAGCATGGTAATCTAAACGACGTGTTAAAGAGACTTGAGACATGCCATAACCTAACCATGCCTAGGTAATCGTAACACCGCGTTAAAGAGACTTGTGACGGAACATACTAATCTAGTGACACTTTTAACGACTAACATAACAATGCTTAGGTAATCGGAACGACGCGTTAAATAGACTTGAGACGCAACATACTAATCTATTGTCCCTTTTCACGCAGACTTTGCGTAATATAACCTAACCATGCTTATTTAATCAGAACGACGCGTTAGAGACAGTTGAAAAGACGCGTCAAAAAAACTTGAAATGCGCCATACTAATCTAGCGTCATTTTACGCACACTTTGCGTAATATAACCTAACTATGCTTAGGTTATCAGAACGACGTGTTAAAGTGACTTGAGACACACCATACTAATTTAGCGTCACTTTTTACTCACACTTTGCGTAATATAACCTAACCATTCTTAGGTAATCGGAACGACGCGTTAAAGAGACTTGAGACGCGCCATACTAATTTAGCGTCACTTTTTACTCACACTTTGTGTAATATAACCTAACCATCATTAGGTAATCGGAACGACGCGTTGAAGAGACTTGAGATGCAACATACTAACCTAGCATCACTATTCACGAACTCTTTGCGTAATATAACCTAACCATGCGTAGGTAATCGGAACGACGCGTTAAAGAGACTTGAAACGCAACATACTAATCTATTTTCACTTTTCACGCACATTTTGCATAATATAACCTAACAATGCTTAGGTAATCGCAACGACGGGATAGAGAGACATGTGACTCCACATAAGCATGGTAATCAAAACGACGGTTAAAGAGACTTCAGACACGACATACTAATCTATTGTCGCTTTTCACGCACACTTTGCGTAATATAACCTAACCATGCTTAGGTAATCGGAACGACACATTAAAGAAGCTTGAAACGCGACATACTAATCTAGCGTCACTTTTCACGCACACTTTGGTAATATAACCCAACCATGCTTACGTAATCGGAACGACGCGTTAGATAGACTTGTGATGGGATATACTAATCTAGCGTCACTTTTCACGCACACTTGGCGTAATATAAGTCAACCATGCTTAGGTAATAAGAACGACGTGTTAGAGAGACTTGTGACGCGTCCTAAGCATGATAATTAAAACGACGCGTTAAATAGACTTGAGACGCGCCATACTAATACCTAACCATGCTTAGGTAATTAGAACAACGCGTTAAAGAGACTTGAGACGCGGCATACTAATCATTTGTCAATTTTCCTGCACATTTTGTGTAATATAACCTAACCATGCTTAGGTAATTGGAACGACGTGTTAGAGAGACTTGTAATGTGACATAAGCATGGTAATCTAAACGACGCGTTAAAGAGACTTGAGACGTGCCATACTAATCTAACGTCACTTTTTACGCAAACTCAGCGTAATATAACCTAACCATGCGAAATCTAATCAATCAATACCAACACCCTATGGTTCAAAATAAAAAATTAAACAAATGGAATTTCCATTTATATGAAAAAGACCAATTAATTCATTACGAAAAAAAAAATTATTTTGAGACAGACTCATTACCAAATAAAAAAAAGAATTTTAAAAAAAACTATAGATTCAATCTTTTATCATATAAAGCTATAAATAAGGGTTCATATATTTATGGATTACCATTACAAATAAATAATAGACAAAAGATTTTTTATAATTACAACACAGGTAATCGTAACACCGCGTTAAAGAGACTTTTGACGGGACATACTAATCTAGTGACACTTTTAACGACTAACATAACAATGCTTAGGTAATCAGAACGACGCGTTAAATAGACTTGAGACGCAACATACTAAGCTATTGTCCCTTTTCACGCACACTTTGCGTAATATAACCTAACCATGCTTAGTTAATCAGAACGACGCGTTAGAGACACTTGAAAAGACGCGTTAAAAAAACTTGAAACGCGCCATACTAATCTAGCGTCATTTTTACGCACACTTTGCGTAATATAACCTAACTATTCTTAGGTTATCGGAACGACGCGTTAAAGTGACTTGAGACACACCATACTAATTTAGCGTCACTTTTTACTCACACTTTGCGTAATATTAGGTAATCGGAACAACGCGTTAAAGACACTTGAGATGCGACATACTAATTTAGCGTCACTTTTTACTCACACTTTGCGTAATATAACCTAGCCATGCTTAGGTAATCAGAACGACACGTTAAAGAGACTGGAGACGCAACATACTAACCTAGCATCACTATTCACGAACTCTTTGCGTTATAAAACTTAACCATGCGTAGGTAATCGGAACGACGCATTAAAGAGACTTGAAACGCAACATACTAATCTATTTTAACTTTTCACGCACACTTTGTATAATATAACCTAACCATGCTTAGGTAATCGGAACGACGCGATAGAGAGACATGTGACTCCACATAAGCTTGGTAATTAAAACGACGCGTAAAAATCTATTGTCGCTTTTCATGCACACTTTCCTAATATAACCTAACCATGCTTAGGTAATCGGAATGACACATTAAAGAAGCTTGAAACGCGACATACTAATCTAGCGTCGCTTTTCACGCACACTTTGCGTAATATAACCCAACCATGCTTACGTAATCGGAACGACGCGTTAGATAGACTTGTGATGGGAAATACTAATTTAGCGTCACTTTTCACGCACACTTGGCGTAATATAAGTCAACCATGCTTATGTAATAAGAACGACGCGTTAGAGAGACTTGTGATGCGTCATAAGCATGATAATCGAAACGACACGTTAAAGAGACTTAAAACGCGCCATACTAATCTAGCGTCACTTTTTACGCAGACTTTGCGTAATATAACCTAACCATGCTTAGGCTATCGAAACGACGCGTTAAAGAGACTTGAAACGCGACATACTAATGTAGCGTCTCTTTTCACGCAAACTTTGCGTCATATAACCTAACCATGCTTAGGAAATCGGAACGACGTGTTAAAAAGACTTGAAATGAGACATACCAATCTAGCGTCACTTTTCACGCACACTTTACGTAATATAACCTGAACATGCTTAGGTAATCGGAATACGCATTAAAGAGACTTGAGACGCGACATACTAATCTAGCATCACTTTTCACGCACAGTTTGCGTCAAATAACCTAACCATGCCTAGGTAATCGGAACGACGCGTCAAAGAGACTTGAGATGCGACATACTAATTGATTGTCACTTTTCACGCACACTTTGTGTAATATAACCTAACCATGCTTAGGTAATCAGAACGACGCGTTAGAGACACTTGTGACGCGACATAAGCAAAGTAATCGAAACGACGGGTTAAAGACACTTGAAACGCGCCATACTAATCTAGCGTCACTTTTTACGCACGCTTTGCGAATATAACCAAACCATGCTTAGGTAATCGGAACGACGTGTTAAAGAGACTTGAGACGCGACATACTAATCTAGCCGTCATTTTTCACGCACACTTTGCGTAATACAACCTAACCATGATTAGGTAATCGGAACGACGCTTTAAAGAGACTTGAGACATGACATACCAATCCAGCGTCACTTTTCATGCACACTTTGCGTAAAATAACCTAACCATGCTTAGGTAAGACACGTTAAAGAGACTTGCGACGCGACATACTAATTTATTGTCCCTTTTCACGCACACTATGTGTAGTATAACCTAACCATGCTTTGGTAATCGGATTGACGAGTTAAAGAGACTTGAAACGCGACATACTAATCTAGTGTCACTTGTCACACACACTTTGCGTAATATAACTAAACCATGCTTAGGTAATCGGAACGCTGAGTTAAAGAGACTTCAGACTCGACATACTAATCTAGCGTTACTTTTCACGCACACTACCTAACCATGCTTAGGTAATCGGAACGACGCATTAAAGAGACTTGAAACGCGACACACTATTCTAGCGTCACTATTCACGCACACTTTGCTTAGTATAACGACGCGTTTTTAGAGACTTCAGACGCGACATACTAATCTAGCGTCACTTTTCACGCCCACTTTGTGTAATAATCAAACCATGCTTAGGTAATCGTAACACTCATTTTTAGAGACTTCAGACGGGACAATAACCTAACCATGTTTAGGTAATAACCTAACCATGTTTAGGTAATCGGAACAATGCGTTAAAGAGACTTAAGACGTGACATACTAATCTAGCGTCACTTTTCACGCACACTTTGCGTAATATAACGTAACCATGCTTAGGTAATTGGAATGACGCATTAAAGAGACTTAGGACGCGCCATACTAATCAAACGTCACTTTTCGAGCACAATTTGCATAATACAATCTAACCATGCTTACGTAATCGGAACGACGCGTTAAAGAGACTTGAGATGAGACAAACAAATGTAGCGTCACTTTTCACGCATACTTTGCGTAATATAACCTAACCATGCTTAGTTAATAGAAACAACGCGTTAAAGAGACTTGAGTCGCGACATACTAATTTAGCGTCACTTTTTACGCACACTTTGCGTAATCTAACCTAACCATGCTTAGGTAATCGGAAGGACACGTTAAAGAGACTTGAGAGGCGACATACTAATCTACCGCCACGATACACTCACTCTTTGAGTAATACAACCTAACCATGCTTAGGTAATCGAAACGACGCGTTAGATAGACTTGTGATGCGACATAAGAATGGTAATTGATACGACACGTTAAAGAGACTTGAGACGCGACATATTAATCACTTTTCACGCACACTCTGCGTAATATAAGCTAACCATGCTTAGATAATAAGAACGACGCATTAAAGAGAGTTGAGACGCCACATACTAATCTAGCGTCACTTTTCACGCACACTCTGCATAATAGAACCAAACCATACTTAGGTAATCGGAACGATGCGTTAGAGAGACTTGCGATGCAACATACTAATCTACCGTCACTTTTCACGCACACTTAGCAAAATATAACCTAATCGTGCTTAGGTAATCAGAACGGGGCGTTCGAGAGACTTGTGATGCGACATACTAATCTAGCGTCACTATTCACGCACTCTTTGCGTAATATAACTTAATGATGCATAGGTAATCGCAACGACGCGATAGAGACGTTTGAGACGCGACATACTAATCTAGCGTCGCTTTTCACGCACACTTTGCGTAATATAACCTAGCCATGCTTCTGATTATCTAAGCATAGTTAGGTTATATTACGCAAAGTGTGCGTGAAAAGAGACGCTAGATTAGTATGTTGCGTCTTAAGTCTCTTTAGGCAATGTTTCGATTACCTAAGCATGATGAGGTTATTTTACGCAAAGTGTGCGTGAAAAATGACGCTAGATTAGTATGTCGTGTCTCAATTCTCTTTTACGTGTCGTTCCGATTACCTATGGTCAGGTTATTTTACGCAAAGTGTGCCTGAAAAGTGACGCTAGATTAGTATGTCGCGTCTCAAGTCACTTTAACTCGTCGTTCTGATTACCATACTTATGTCGCGTCACAAGTCTCTTTAACGCGTCGTTCTGATTACCTAAGCATAGTTAGGTTACATTACGCAAAGTGTGCTTGAAAATTAGACGCTAAATTAGTATTTCGCGTCTTAAGTCTCTTTAACACGTTGTTCCGATTATCTAAGCATGATTAGGTTATTTTACTCAAAGTGTGCGTGAAAAGTGACGCTAGATTAGTATGTCACGTCTCAATTCTCTTTAGCGTGTGGTTCCGATTACCTAAGCATGGTCAGGTTATATTACGTAAAGTTTGCCTGACAAGTGATGCTAGATTAGCATGTCGCGTCTCAAGTCACTTTAACTCGTCGTTTGGATTACCATGCTTATGTTGCGTCACAAGTCTCTCTGACGCGTCGTTTCGATTACCTAAGAATGGTTAGGTCATATTACGCAAGTGTGCGTGAAAAATGACAATAGATTAGTATGTCTCGTCTCACGTCTATTTAACGCGTCGTTCCGATTACCTAATCATGGTTAGGTTATATTACGCAAAGTGTGCGTGAAACGTTACGCTAGATAAGTATGTCGTGTCTCAATTCTCTTTAACGTGTTGTTCTGATTACCTAAGCATGGTTAGGTCATATTACGCAAAGTGTGCGTGAAAAGTAACAATAAATTAGTATGTCGCGTCACACGTCTATTTAACGCGCCGTTCCGATAACCTAAGGAAGGTTAGGTTATATTACGCAAAGTGTGCGTGAAGCGTTACGCTAAATAAGTATGTCGCGACTCAGTTTTCTTTAACGCGTTGTTCTGATTACCTAAGCATGGTTAGGTTATATTACGCAAACTGTGCATGAAAAGTAACAATAAATCAGTATGTCGCGTCACACTTCAATTTAACGCGTCGTTCCGATTACCTAAGCATGGTTAGGTTATATTACGCAAAGTGTGCGTGGAAAGTGACGCTAGATTAATATGTCGCGTCTTAATTCTCTTCAACGCGTTGTACCGATTAGCTAAGCATGGTTAGGTTAGGTTATACAGAGTGTCGTAAAAAGTGACGCTAGATTAGTATGTCACGTCTGAAGTCTCTTTAACGCGTCTTTCCGATTACCTAATCATGGTTAGGTTTGTATTACGCAAAGTGTGCGTGAAAAGGGACGCTAGATTAGTATGGCGCGTCTCAAGTCTCTTTAACGCGTGTTCCGGTTACCTAAGCATTGTTAGGTTATATTACGCAAAGTGTGCATGAAAAGTGACGCTAGATTAGTATGTAGTGTCTCCACTCTCTTTCATGCGTTGTTCCAATTACCTAAGCATGGTTAGGTTATATTACGCAAAGTGTGCGTGAAAAGTGACAATAGATCACTATGTCGCATCTCAAGTCTCTTTAACGCGTCGTTCCGATTACCTAAGCGTGGTTAAGTTATATTACGCAATGTGTGCGTGAAAACTGTTGCTAGGTTAGAATGTCGCGTCTCAAGTCTCTTTTACGCGTTTCCGATTACCTAAGCATGGTTAGGTTATATTACGCAAACTGTGCGTGAAAAGTGATGCTAGATTAGTATGTCGCGTCTCAAGTGTCTTTAACGCGTCGTTCCGATTACCTAAGCATGGTTAGGTTATATTAAGCAAAGCGTGCGTAAAAAGTGACGCTAGATTAGGATTGCGCGTGTCAAGTCTCTTTAATGCGTCGTTTCGATTATCATGCTTATGTCGCGTCACAAGTGTCTCTAATGCGTCGTTCTGATTACCTAAGCATGGTTAGGTTATATTACGCAAAGTGTGCTTGAAAAGTGAAAATAGATTAGTATGTCGCATCTCAAGTCTCTTTAACGCGTCATTCCGATTACCTAAGCATGGTTAGGTTATTATACACAAAGTGTGTGTGAAAAGTGACGCTAGGTTTGTATGTCGCGTCTCAAGTCCATTTAACTCGTGTTCTGATTATCTAAGCATGTTTAGGTTATACTACGCGAAGTGTGCGTGAAAAGTGACGCTAGATTTGTATGTCACGTCTCAAGTCTGTTTAACGCGTCGTTCCCATTACCAAAGCATGGTTATGTTATATTATGCCAAGTGCGCGTTAAGTCGCTAGATTAGTATTTCGCGTCACAAGTATCCTTAACGCGGTATTACGATTACCTAAGCATGGTTAAATTATATTACGCAAAGTGTGCTTAAAAAGTGACTTTAGATTAGTATGGCGTTTCTCAAGTCTCTTTAACGTATTGTTTCGATTACCATGCTTATGTCACTTTACAAGTCTCTCTAACACGTCGTTCCAATTACCAAAGCATGGTTAGGTTGTATTACGCAAAGTGTGCGTGAAAAGTGACAATAGATTAGTATGTCAGGTTGCAAGTGTCTTTAACATGCCGTTCCGATTACCTATGCATGGTTAGGTTATTTTACGCAAAGTGTGCATGAAAAGTGACGCTAGATTAGTATGTCACGTCTCAAGTCTCTTTAACGCGTCGTTCCCATTACAAAAGCATGGTTAGGTTATATTACGCAATGTGCGCGTGAAAACATTTGTTAGATTAGTATTTCGTGTCTTAATTCTCTTTAATGTATCGTTTCGATTACCATGCTTATGTTGCTTTACAAGTCTCTCTAACACGTCGTTCCAATTACCAAAGCATGGTTAGGTTATATTATGCAAAGTTGCGTGAAAAGTGACAATAGATTAGTATGTAGCGTTGCAAGTGTCTTTAACGTGCCGTTCCGATTACCTAAGCATGGTTAGGTTATTTTACGCGAAGTCTGCGTGAAAAGGGACGCTAGATTAGTATGTCGCATCTCAACTCTCTTTAACGCGTCGTTCCGATTACCTAAGCATGGTTAGGTTATGTTACGCAATAAGTCTCTTTATCACGTTGTTCCGATTTCCTAATCTTGATTAGGTTGTATTACGCAAAGTGTGCGTGAAAAGTGACGCTAGATTAGTATGGCGTGTTTCAAGTCGCTTTAACGCGTCGTTTCGATTACTGTTCTTATGTCGCGTTAGAAGTGTCTCTAACGCGTAGTTCTGATTACCTAAGCATGGTTAGTTTATATTAGGCAAAGTGTGCGTGAAAAGTGACAATAAATTAGCTTGTCGTGTCTCAAGTCTCTTTAACGCGTCGTTCCGATTACCTATGCATGGTTAGGTTATTTTATGCGAGATTAGTATGTCGTGTCTCGAGTCTTTTTAATGCGTATTCCAACTACCTAAGCATGAATAGGTTATATTACGTAAAGAGTGCGTGAAAAGTGAAACTAGATTAGTATGTCCCGTCTCAAGTCTCTTTAACGCGTTGTTCCGATTACCTAAGCATGGTTACGTTATATTACTCAAAGTGTGCGTGAAAACTGGCGCTAGATTAATATGTCGTTACTCAAGTCTCTTTAACGCGTCGTTTCGATTTCCTAAAAATGGTTAGGTTATATTACGCAAAGCGTGCGTAAAAAGTGACGCTAGATTAGTATTGCGCGTTTCAAGTCTCTTTAATGCGTCGTTTCGATTACCATGCTTATGTCGCGTAACAGTGTCTCTTTAATGCGTCGTTTCGATTACCATGCTTATGTCGCGTCACAAGTGTCTCTAATGCGTCATTCTGATTACCTAAGCATGGTTAGGTTATATTACGCAAAGTGTGCGTGAAAAGTGAAAATAGATTAGTATGTCGCATCTCATGTCTCTTTTACGCGTCATTCCGATTACCTAAGCATGGTTAGGTTATTTTACACAAAGTGTGCGCAAAAAGTGACGCTAGATTTGTATATCGCGTCTCAAGTCCCTTTATCTAAGCATGGTTAGATTATATTACGCAAAGTGTGCGTGAAAAGTGACGCTACATTAGTATGTCACGTCTCAAGTCTCTTTAACGCGTCGTTCCCATGACCAAAGCATGGTTATGTTAAAACTGTTGCTGATTAGTATGTCGCGTCACAAGTCTTCTTAACACGTTGTTACGATTACATAAGCATGGTTAAGTAATATTACGCAAAGTGTGTGTAAAAAGTGACGTTAGATTAGTATGGCGCATCTCAAGTCTCTTTAACGTATCGTTTCGATTACCATACTTATGTCACGTTACAAGTCTCTCTAACACATCGTTCCGATTACAAAAACATTGTTAGGTTATATTACGCAAAGTGTGCGTGAAAAGTGACAATAGATTAGTATGTCGTGTCTCAATTCTCTGTAACGCGTCGTTTCGATTAACTAAGCATGTTTAGATTATATTAAGCAAAGTGTGCGTGAAAAGTGACGCTAGATTAGTTCGTCATGTCTCAAGTCTCTTTAACGCGTTTTTCCGATTACCAAAGCATGGTTATGTAATATTATGCCAAGTGCGCGTTAAGAGTGTCGCTAGATTAGTATGTCGAATCACAAGTCTCCTTAACATGTTGTTACGATTACCTAAGCATGGTTAAGTTATATTACGCCATATTAATCTAGCGTCACTTTTTACGCACGCTTTGCGTAATATAATCTAACCATGCTTAGGTAATCGGAACGACGCGTCAAAGCGACTTAAGACGCGATATACTAATCTAGCGTCACTTTTCACGCACAGTTTGCGTAATATAACCTAACCATGCTTAGGTAATCGGAACGAAGCATTAAAGAGAATTGAGACACGACATACTAACCTAGCAACAGTGTTCAAGCACACATTGCGTAATATAACCTAACCATGCTTAGGTAATCGGAACGACGCTTTAAAGAGACTTGGGACAAGACATACTAATCTATTTTCACATTTCACGCACACTTTGTGTAATATAACCTAACCATGCTTAGGTAATCGGAACGACGCGTTAGAGAGACTTGTGACGCGACATAAGCATGGTAATCGAAACGACGCACTACAGAGATTTGAGACACGACATACAAATCTATTGTCGCTTTTCACGCACAATTTGCGTAATATAACCTAACCATGTTAGGTAATCGGAACGAAACATTAGAGAGACTTGAGATGCGACATACTAATCTAGCGTCACTTTTCACGCACAGTTTGCTTAATATAACCTAACCATGCTTAGGTAATTGGAACGACGCGTTAGAGAGACTTGTGACACGACATACTAATCTAGCGTCACTTTTCACGCACACTTTACGTTAACTAAAACATGCTTAGGTAATCGGAACGACGCGTTAGAGAGACTTGTGAGACGACATAAGCATGGTAATCGAAACGACGCGTTAAAGAGACTTGAGAAGCACCATACCAATCTAGCGTCACTTTTTACACAGACTTTGCGTAATATAATCTAACCATGCTTAGGAAATCAGAACGAGGCGTTAAAGATACTTTAGACGCGACATACTAATCTAGTTTCACTTTTCACGCACTCTTTACGTAATATAACCTATTCATGCTTACGTAATCGGAATACGCATTAAAAAGACTCGAGACGCGACATACTAATCTAGCGTAACTTTTCACACACACTTTGCGTAAAATAACCTAACCATGCCTAGGTAATCGGAACAACGCGTTAAAGAGACTTGAGATGCGACATACTAATATATTGTCACTTTTCACGCACACTTTGCGTAATATAACCAAACCATGCTTAGGTAATCAGAACGACTCGTTAGAGACACTTGTAATGCGACATAAGCACAGTAATTGAAATGACGCGTTAAAGAGACTTGAATCGCGCCATACTAATCTAGTGTCACATTTCACGCACACTTTGTGTAATACAACCTAATCAAGATTAGGTAAGCGGAACGACGCTTTAAAGAGACTTGAGACGCGGCATACTAACCTAGCAAATGTTTTCACGCACACATTGCGTAATATAACCAAACCATGCTTTAGTAATCGGAACGACGCGTTAAAGAGATTTGAGACGCGACATACTAATCTAGCGTCACTTTTCACTCACACTTCGCGTAAAATAACCTAACCATCCTTTGTAATCGGAACGGCACGTTAAAGAAACTTGCAACGCGACATACTAATGTATTGTCACTTTTCACGCACACTTTGCGTAATATAACCTAACCATGCTTTGGTAATCGGAACAACATGTTAGGGAGACTTGTAACGTGACATATGAATGGTAATCGAAACGACATACTAATCTAAAGTCACTTTTTACGCACACTTTGCGTAATATTACTTAACCATGCTTAAGTAATTGTAACAACGTGTTAAGAAGACTTGTGACGCGACATACTAATCTAGCGACAATTTTAACATAACCATGCTTTGGTCATGGGAACGACGCGTTAAAGAGACTTGAGACGTGACATACTAATCTAGCGTCACTTTTCACGCACACTTTGCGTAATATAATCTAACCATGCTTAGATAAAGGGACTTGAGACGCGACATACAAATCTAGCGTCACTTTTTGCGCACACTTTGTGTAAAATAACCTAACCATGCTTAGGTAATCGGAATGACGCGTTAAAGAGACATGAGATGCGACATACTAATCTATTTTCACTTTTCACGCACACTTTGTGTAATATAACCTAACCATGCTTAGTTAATCAGAACGACGCTTTAGAAACACTTGTGACGCGACATAAGCATGGTAATCGAAACGACGCATTAAAGAGACACTTGTTACGCGACATAAGCATGGTAATCGAAACGACGCATTAAAGAGACTTGAAACGCGTAATACTAATCTAGCGTCACTTCTTACGCACGCTTTGCGTAATATAACCTAACCATATTTAGGAAATCGAAATGACGCGTTAAAGAGACTTGAGTAACGACATATTATTAATCAAGCGCCAGTTTTCACGCACACTTTGAGTAATATAACCTAACCATGCTTAGATAATCGGAACAACGCGTTAAAGAGACTTGAGACGCGACATACTAATCTAGTTTCACTTTTCACGCACTCTTTACGTAATATAACCTATTCATGCTTAGGTAATTGGAATACGCATTAAAAAGACTCGAGACATGACATACTAATCTCGCATAAAATAACCTAACCATGCATAGGTAATCGGCACGACGCGTTAAAGAGACTTGAGACACGACAAACTAATTTATTGTCACTTTTCACGCACACTTTGCGTAATATAACCTAACCATGCTTAGGTAATCAGAACGACGCGTTAGAGACACTTCTAACGCGACATAAGAACAGTAATCGAAACGACGCGTTAAAGCGACTTGAAACACGCCATACTAATCTAGCGTCACTTTTCACGCACACTTTGCGTAATACAACCTAACCATGCTTAGGTAATCGGAACGACGCGATACAGAGAGTTGAGATGCGACATACTAATCTAGCGTCCCTTTTCACGCACACTTCGCGTAAAATAACCTAACCATGCTTAGGTAATCGGAACGGCACATTAAAGACACTTGCAACGCGACATACTAATATATTGTCACTTTTCACGCACACTTTGCGTAATATAACCTAACCAAGCTTTGGTAATCGGAACGACGTGTTACAGAGACTTGTAAAGCGACATAAGCATGGTAATCGAAACGATACATTAAAGAGACTTGAGACACGACATACTAACCTAGCAAGTGTTTTCACGCGCACATTGCGTAATATAACCTAAGCATGCTTTTGTAATCGGAACGACGCGTTAAAGAGAGTTGAGATGCGACATACTAATCTAGCGTCCCTTTTCACGCACACTTCGCGTAAAATAACCTAATCATGCTTAGGTAATCGGAACGGCACGTTAAAGACACTTGCAAAGCGACATACTAATCTATTATCACTTTTCACGCTCACTTTGCGTAATATAACCTAACAAAGCTTTGGTAATCGGAACGACGTGTTACAGAGACTTGTAAAGCGACATAAGCATGGTAATCAAAACGATACATTAAAGAGACTTGTAACGTGACATAAGTATGGTAATCGAAACGTTACGTTAAAGAGACTTGAGACGCGCCATACTAATCTAACGTCACTTTTTACGCACACTTTGCGTAATATTACTTAACCATGCTTAAGTAATCGTAACAACGTGTTAAGAAGACTTGTGACGCGACATACTAATCAGCGATAGTTTTAACATAACCATGCTTTGGTCATGGGAACGACGCGTTAAAGAGACTTGAGACGTGACATACTAATCTAGCGTCACTTTTCACGCACACTTTGCGTAATATAATCTAACCATGATTAGATAAAGGGACTTGAGACGCGACATACAAATCTAGTGTCACGTTTTGCGCACACTTTGTGTAAAATAACCTAACCATGCTTAGGTAATCGGAATGACACGTTAAAGAGACATGAGATGCGACATACTAATCTATTTTCACTTTTCATGCACACTTTGTGTAATATAACCTAACCATGCTTAGGTAATCAGAACGACGCATTAGAGACACTTGTGACGCGACATAAGCATGGTAGTCGAAACGACGCATTAAAGAGACACTTGTTGCGCGACATAAGCATGGTAATCGAAACGACGCATTAAAGAGACTTGAAACGCGTAATACTAATCTAGCGTCACTTTTTACGCACGCTTTGCGTAATATAACCTAACCATATTTAGGAAATCGAAATGACGCGTTAAAGAGACTTGAGTAACGACATATTATTAATCAAGCGCCAGTTTTCACGCACACTTTGAGTAATATAACCTAACCATGCTTAGATAATCGGAACAACGCGTTAAAGAGACTTGAGACGCGACATACTAATCTAGTTTCACTTTTCACGCACTCTTTACGTAATATAACCTATTCATGCTTAGGTAATTGGAATACGCATTAAAAAGACTCGAGACATGACATACTAATCTCGCATAAAATAACCTAACCATGCATAGGTAATCGGCACGACGCGTTAAAGAGACTTGAGACACGACAAACTAATTTATTGTCACTTTTCACGCACACTTTGCGTAATATAACCTAACCATGCTTAGGTAATCAGAACGACGCGTTAGAGACACTTCTAACGCGACATAAGAACAGTAATCGAAACGACGCGTTAAAGCAAATTGAAACACGCCATACTAATCTAGCGTCACTTTTCACGCACACTTTGCGTAATACAACCTAACCATGCTTAGGTAATCGGAACGACGCGATACAGAGAGTTGAGATGCGACATACTAATCTAGCGTCCCTTTTCACGCACACTTCGCGTAAAATAACCTAACCATGCTTAGGTAATCGGAACGGCACGTTAAAGACACTTGCAACGCGACATACTAATATATTGTCACTTTTCACGCACACTTTGCGTAATATAACCTAACCAAGCTTTGGTAATCGGAACGACGTGTTACAGAGACTTGTAAAGCGACATAAGCATGGTAATCGAAACGATACATTAAAGAGACTTGAGACACGACATACTAACCTAGCAAGTGTTTTCACGCGCACATTGCGTAATATAACCTAAGCATGCTTTTGTAATCGGAACGACGCGTTAAAGAGAGTTGAGATGCGACATACTAATCTAGCGTCCCTTTTCACGCACACTTCGCGTAAAATAACCTAACCATGCTTAGGTAATCGGAACGGCACGTTAAAGACACTTGCAAAGCGACATACTAATCTATTGTCACTTTTCACGCACACTTTGCGTAATATAACCTAACCAAGCTTTGGTAATCGGAACGACGTGTTACAGAGACTTGTAAAGCGACATAAGCATGGTAATCAAAACGATACATTAAAGAGACTTGTAACGTGACATAAGTATGGTAATCGAAACGTTACGTTAAAGAGACTTGAGACGCGCCATACTAATCTAACGTCACTTTTTACGCACACTTTGCGTAATATTACTTAACCATGCTTAAGTAATCGTAACAACGTGTTAAGAAGACTTGTGACGCGACATACTAATCAGCGACAGTTTTAACATAACCATGCTTTGGTCATGGGAACGACGCGTTAAAGAGACTTGAGACGTGACATACTAATCTAGCGTCACTTTTCACGCACACTTTGCGTAATATAATCTAACCATGCTTAGATAAAGGGACTTGAGACGCGACATACAAATCTAGCGTCACTTTTTGCGCACACTTTGTGTAAAATAACCTAACCATGCTTAGGTAATCGGAATGACGCGTTAAAGAGACATGAGATGCGACATACTAATCTATTTTCACTTTTCACGCACACTTTGCGTAATATAACCTAACCATGCTTAGCTAATCAGAACGACGCTTTAGAAACACTTGTGACGCGACATAAGCATGGTAATCGAAACGACGCATTAAAGAGACACTTGTTACGCGACATAAGCATGGTAATCGAAACGACGCATTAAAGAGACTTGAAACGCGTAATACTAATCTAGCGTCACTTTTTACGCACGCTTTGTGTAATATAACCTAACCATATTTAGGAAATCGAAATGACGCGTTAAAGAGACTTGAGTAACGACATATTATTAATCAAGCGCCAGTTTTCACGCACACTTTGAGTAATATAACCTAACCATGCTTAGATAATCGGAACAACGCGTTAAAGAGACTTGAGACGCGACATACTAATCTAGTTTCACTTTTCACGCACTCTTTACGTAATATAACCTATTCATGCTTAGGTAATTGGAATACGCATTAAAAAGACTCGAGACATGACATACTAATCTCGCATAAAATAACCTAACCATGCATAGGTAATCGGCACGACGCGTTAAAGAGACTTGAGACACGACAAACTAATTTATTGTCACTTTTCACGCACACTTTGCGTAATATAACCTAACCATGCTTAGGTAATCAGAACGACGCGTTAGAGACACTTCTAACGCGACATAAGAACAGTAATCGAAACAACGCGTTAAAGCGACTTGAAACACGCCATACTAATCTAGCGTCCCTTTTCACGCACACTTTGCCTAATACAACCTAACCATGCTTAGGTAATCGGAACGACGCGATACAGAGAGTTGAGATGCGACATACTAATCTAGCGTCCCTTTTCACGCACACTTCGCGTAAAATAACCTAACCATGCTTAGGTAATCGGAACGGCACGTTAAAGACACTTGCAACGCGACATACTTATATATTGTCACTTTTCACGCACACTTTGCGTAATATAACCTAACCAAGCTTTGGTAATCGGAACGACGTGTTACAAAGACTTGTAAAGCGACATAAGCATGGTAATCGAAACGATACATTAAAGAGACTTGAGACACGACATACTAACCTAGCAAGTGTTTTCACGCGCACATTGCGTAATATAACCTAAGCATGCTTTTGTAATCGGAACGACGCGTTAAAGAGAGTTGAGATGCGACATACTAATCTAGCGTCCCTTTTCACGCACACTTCGCGTAAAATAACCTAACCATGCTTAGGTAATCGGAACGGCACGTTAAAGACACTTGCAAAGCGACATACTAATCTATTGTCACTTTTCACGCACACTTTGGGTAATATAACCAAACCAAGCTTTGGTAATCGGAACGACGTGTTACAGAGACTTGTAAAGCGACATAAGCATGGTAATCAAAACGATAAATTAAAGAGACTTGTAACGTGACATAAGTATGGTAATCGAAACTTTACGTTAAAGAGACTTGAGACGCGCCATACTAATCTAACGTCACTTTTTACACACACTTTGCGTAATATTACTTAACCATGCTTAAGTAATAGTAACAACGTGTTAAGAAGACTTGTGACGCGACATACTAATCAGCGACAGTTTTAACATAACCATGCTTTGGTCATGGGAACGACGCGTTAAAGAGACTTGAGACGTGACATACTAATCTAGCGTCACTTTTCACGCACACTTTGCGTAATATAATCTAACCATGCTTAGATAAAGGGACTTGAGACGCGACATACAAATCTAGCGTCACTTTTTGCGCACACTTTGTGTAAAATAACCTAACCATGCTTAGGTAATCGGAATGACGCGTTAAAGAGACATGAGATGCGACATACTAATCTATTTTCACTTTTCACGCACATGCTTAGCTAATCAGAACGACGCTTTAGAAACACTTGTGACGCGACATAAGCATGGTAATCGAAACGACGCATTAAAGAGACACTTGTTACGCGACATAAGCATGGTAATCGAAACGACGCATTAAAGAGACTTGAAACGCGTAATACTAATCTAGCGTCACTTTTTACGCACGCTTTGCGTAATATAACCTAACCATATTTAGGAAATCGAAATGACGCGTTAAAGAGACTTGAGTAACGACATATTATTAATCAAGCGCCAGTTTTCACGCACACTTTGAGTAATATAACCTAACCATGCTTAGATAATCGGAACAACGCGTTAAAGAGACTTGAGACGCGACATACTAATCTAGTTTCACTTTTCACGCACTCTTTACGTAATATAACCTATTCATGCTTAGGTAATTGGAATACGCATGAAAAAGACTCGAGACATGACATACTAATCTCGCATAAAATAACCTAACCATGTATAGGTAATCGGAACGACGCGTTAAAGTGACTTGAGACACGACAAACTAATTTGTTGTCACTTTAACATGCACACTTTGCATAATATAACCTAACCATGCTTAGGTAACCAGAACGATGCGTTAGAGACACTTCTAACGCGACATAAGAACAGTAATCGAAACGACGCGTTAAAGCGACTTGAAACACGCCATACTAATCTAGCGTCACTTTTCACGCACACTTTGTTGCATAATACAACCTAACCATGCTTAGGTAATCGGAACGACGCGATACAGAGAGTTGAGATGCGACATACTAATCTAGCGTCCCTTTTCACGCACACTTCGCGTAAAATAACCTAACCATGCTTAGGTAATCGGAACGGCACGTTAAAGACACTTGCAACGCGACATACTAATATATTGTCACTTTTCACGCACACTTTGCGTAATATAACCTAACCAAGCTTTGGTAATCGGAACGACGTGTTACAGAGACTTGTAAAGCGACATAAGCATGGTAATCGAAACGATACATTAAAGAGACTTGAGACACGACATACTAACCTAGCAAGTGTTTTCACGCGCACATTGCGTAATATAACCTAAGCATGCTTTTGTAATCGGAACGACGCGTTAAAGAGAGTTGAGATGCGACATACTAATCTAGCGTCCCTTTTCACGCACACTTCGCGTAAAATAACCTAATCATGCTTAGGTAATCGGAACGGCACGTTAAAGACACTTGCAAAGCGACATACTAATCTATTATCACTTTTCACGCACACTTTGCGTAATATAACCTAACAAAGCTTTGGTAATCGGAACGACGTGTTACAGAGACTTGTAAAGCGACATAAGCATGGTAATCAAAACGATACATTAAAGAGACTTGTAACGTGACATAAGTATGGTAATCGAAACGTTACGTTAAAGAGACTTGAGACGCGCCATACTAATCTAACGTCACTTTTTACGCACACTTTGCGTAATATTACTTAACCATGCTTAAGTAATCGTAACAACGTGTTAAGAAGACTTGTGACGCGACATACTAATCAGCGATAGTTTTAACATAACCATGCTTTAGTCATGGGAACGACGCGTTAAAGAGACTTGAGACGTGACATACTAATCTAGCGTCACTTTTCACGCACACTTTGCGTAATATAATCTAACCATGATTAGATAAAGGGACTTGAGACGAGACATACAAATCTAGCGTCACGTTTTGCGCACACTTTGTGTAAAATAACCTAACCATGCTTAGGTAATCGGAATGACACGTTAAAGAGACATGAGATGCGACATACTAATCTATTTTCACTTTTCACGCACACTTTGTGTAATATAACCTAACCATGCTTAGGTAATCAGAACGACGCATTAGAGACACTTGTGACGCGACATAAGCATGGTAGTCGAAACGACGCATTAAAGAGACACTTGTTGCGCGACATAAGCATGGTAATCGAAACGACGCATTAAAGAGACTTGAAACGTGTAATACTAATCTAGTGTCACTTTTTACGCACGCTTTGCGTAATATAACCTAACCATATTTAGGAAATCGAAATGACGCGTTAAAGAGACTTGAGTAACGACATATTATTAATCAAGCGCCAGTTTTCACGCACACTTTGAGTAATATAACCTAACCATGCTTAGATAATCGGAACAACGCGTTAAAGAGACTTAAGACGCGACATACTAATCTAGTTTCACTTTTCACGCACTCTTTACGTAATATAACCTATTCATGCTTAGGTAATTGGAATACGCATTAAAAAGACTCGAGACACGACATACTAATCTCGCATAAAATAACCTAACCATGCATAGGTAATCGGAACGACGCGTTAAAGAGACTTAGGACACGACAAACTAATTTGTTGTCACTTTAACAGGCACACTTTGCGTAATATAACCTAACCATGCTTAGGTAATCAGAACGACGCGTTAGAGACACTTCTAACGCGACATAAGAACAGTAATCGAAACAACGCGTTAAAGCGACTTGAAACACGCCATACTAATCTAGCGTCACTTTTCACGCACACTTTGCGTATTACAACCTAATCAAGATTAGGAAATGAGAACAACGTGATAAAGAGACTTATTGCGTAATATAACCTAACCATGCTTAGGTAATCGGAACGACGCATTAAAGAGGGTTGAGATGCGACATACTAATCCAGCGTCCCTTTTCACGCACACTTCGCGTAAAATAACCTAACCATGCTTAGGTAATCGGAACGGCACGTTAGAGACACTTGCAACGCGACATACTAATATATTGTCACTTTTCACGCACACTTTGCGTAATATAACCTAACCAAGCTTTGGTAATCGGAAAGACGTGTTACAGAGACTTGTAAAGCGACATAAGCATGGTAATCGAAACGATACATTAAAGAGACTTGAGACACGACATACTAACCTAGCAAGTGTTTTCACGCGCACATCGCGTAATATAACCTAAGCATGCTTTTGTAATCGGAACGACGCGTTAGAGAGAGTCGAGATGCGACATACTAATCTAGCGTCCCTTTTCACGCACACTTCGCGTAAAATAACCTAACCATGCTTAGGTAATCGGAACGGCACGTTAAAGACACTTGCAAAGCGACATACTAATCTATTGTCCCTTTTCACGCACACTTTGCATAATATAACCTAACCAAGCTTTGGTAATCGGAACGACGTGTTACAGAGACTTGTAAAGCGACATAAGCATGGTAATCAAAACGATACATTAGAGAGACTTGAGACGCGCCATACTAATCTAACGTCACTTTTCACGCACAGTTTTCATAATATAACCTAACCATGGTTAGGTAATCGGAACGAAGCATTAAAGAGAATTGAGACACGACATACTAACCTAGCAATAGTGTTCAAGCACACATTGCGTAATATAACCTAACCATGCTTAGGTAATCGGAACGACGCGTTAAAGAGACTTGGGACAAGACATAATAATCTATTTTCACATTTCACGCACACTTTGTGTAATATAACCTAACCATGCTTAGGTAATCGGAACGACGCGTTAGAGAGACTTGTGACGCGACATAAGCATGGTAATCGAAATGACGCGCTACAGAGAATTGAGACACGACATACAAATCTATTGTCGCTTTTCACGCACAATTTGCGTAATATAACCTAACCATGTTAGGTAATCGGAACGAAGCATTAGAGAGACTTGAGATGCGACATACTAATCTAGCGTCACTTTTCACGCACAGTTTGCTTAATATAACCTAACCATGCTTAGGTAATTGGAACGCCGTGTTAGAGAGACTTGTGACACGACATACTAATCTAGCGTCACTTTTCACGCGCACTTTACGTTAACTTAAACATGCTTAGGTAATCGGAACGACGCGTTAGAGAGACTTGTGAGACGACACAAGCATGGTAATCCAAACGACGCGTTCCAGAGACTTGAGAAGCACCATACTAATATAGCGTCACTTTTTACGTACGCTTTGCGTAATATAACCTAGCCATTCTTAGGTAATCATAACGACGCGTTAAAGATACTTGAGAAGCACCATACTAATGTATTGTCACTTTTCACGCACACTTTGCGTAATATAACCAAACCATGCTTTGGTAATCGGAACAACGTGTTAGAGAGACTTGTAACGTGACATATGAATGGTAATCGAAACGATACGTTAAAGAGACTTGAGACGCGCCATACTAATCTAACGTCACTTTTTACGCACACTTTGCGTAATATAACTTAACCATGCTTAGGTAATCGTAACAACACGTTAAGGAGACTTGTGATTCGACATACTAATCTAGCGACACTTTTAACGCGCACTTGGCATAATATAACATAACCATGCTTTGGTAATCGGAACGACGCGTTAAAGAGACTTGAGACGTGACATACTAATCTAGCGTCACTTTTCACGCACACTTTGCTTAATATAATCTAAACATGCTTAGTTAATCGAAACGACGCGTTACAGAGAATTGAGACACGACATACTAATCTATTGTCACTTTTCACGCACACTTTGCGTAATATAACCTAGATGTGTTAGAGAGACTTGTAACGTGACATAAGTATGGTAATCGAAACGATACGTTAAAGAGACTTGAGACGCGCCATACTAATCTAACGTCACTTTTTACACACACTTTGCGTAATATTACTTAACCATGCTTAAGTAATCGTAACAACGTGTTAAGAAGACTTGTGACGCGACATACTAATCATCGACAGTTTTAACATAACCATGCTTTGGTCATAGGAACGACGCGTTAAAGAGACTTGAGACGTGACATACTAATCTAGCGTCACTTTTCACGCACACTTTGCGTAATATAATCTAACCATGCTTAGATAAAGGGACTTGAGACGCGACATACAAATCTAGCGTCACTTTTTGCGCACACTTTGTGTAAAAGAACCTAACCATGCTTAGGTAATCGGAATGACGCGTTAAAGAGACATGAGATGCGACATACTAATCTATTTTCACTTTTCACACACACTTTGCGTAATATAACCTAACCATGCTTTGGTAATCAGAACGACGCATTAGAGACACTTGTGACGCGACATAAGCATGGTAATCGAAACGACGCATTAAAGAGACACTTGTTACGCGACATAAGCATGGTAATCGAAACGACGCATTAAAGAGACTTGAAACGTGTAATACTAATCTAGCGTCACTTTTTACGCACGCTTTGCGTAATATAACCTAACCATATTTAGGAAATCGAAATGACGCGTTAAAGAGACTTGAGTAACGACATATTATTAATCAAGCGCCAGTTTTCACGCACACTTTGAGTAATATAACCTAACCATGCTTAGGTAATCGGAACAACGCGTTAAAGAGACTTGAGACGGGACATACTAATCTAGTTTCACTTTTCACGCACTCTTTACGTAATATAACCTATTCATGCTTAGGTAATTGGAATACGTATTAAAAAGACTCGAGACACGACATACTAATCTCGCATAAAATAACCTAACCATGTATAGGTAATCGGAACGACGCGTTAAAGTGACTTGAGACACGACAAACTAATTTGTTGTCACTTTAACATGCACACTTTGCATAATATAACCTAACCATGCTTAGGTAACCAGAACGATGCGTTAGAGACACTTCTAACGCGACATAAGAACAGTAATCGAAACGACGCGTTAAAGCGACTTGAAACACGCCATACTAATCTAGCGTCACTTTTCACGCACACTTTGCGTATTACAACCTAATCAAGATTAGGAAATGAGAACAATGTGATAAAGAGACTTATTGCGTAATATAACCTAACCATGCTTAGGTAATCGGAACGACGCGTTAAAGAGAGTTGAGATGCGACATACTAATCCAGCATCCCTTTTCACGCACACTTCGCGTAAAATAACCTAACCATGCTTAGGTAATCGGAACGGCACGTTAGAGACACTTGCAACGCGACATACTAATATATTGTCACTTTTCACGCACACTTTGCGTAATATAACCTAACCAAGTTTTGGTAATCGGAACGACGTTTACAGAGCCTTGTAAAGCGACATAAGCATGGTAATCGAAACGATACATTAAAGAGACTTGAGACACGACATACTAACCTAGCAAGTGTTTTCACGCGCACATCGCGTAATATAACCTAAGCATGCTTTTGTAATCAGAACGACGCGTTAAAGAGAGTTGAGATGCGACATACTAATCTAGCGTCCCTTTTCACGCACACTTCGCGTAAAATAACCTAACCATGCTTAGGTAATCGGAACGGCACGTTAAAGACACTTGCAAAGCGACATACTAATCTATTGTCCCTTTTCACGCACACTTTGCGTAATATAACCTAACCAAGCTTTGGTAATCGGAACGACGTGTTACAGAGACTTGTAAAGCGACATATGCATGGTAATCAAAACGATACATTAGAGAGACTTGAGACGCGCCATACTAATCTAACGTCACTTTTCACGCACAATTTGCATAATATAACCTAACCATGGTTAGGTAATCGGAACGAAGCATTAAAGAGAATTGAGACACGACATACTAACCTAGCAATAGTGTTCAAGCACACATTGCGTAATATAACCTAACCATGCTTAGGTAATCGGAACGACGCGTTAAAGAGACTTGGGACAAGACATAATAATCTATTTTCACATTTCACGCACACTTTGTGTAATATAACCTAACCATGCTTAGGTAATCGGAACGACGCGTTCGAGAGACTTGTGACGCGACATAAGCATGGTAATCGAAATGACGCGCTACAGAGAATTGAGACACGACATACAAATCTATTGTCGCTTTTCACGCACAATTTGCGTAATATAACCTAACCATGTTAGGTAATCGGAACGAAGCATTAGAGAGACTTGAGATGCGACATACTAATCTAGCGTCACTTTTCACGCACAGTTTGCTTAATATAACCTAACCATGCTTAGGTAATTGGAACGCCGTGTTAGAGAGACTTGTGACACGACATACTAATCTAGCGTCACTTTTCACGCACACTTTACGTTAACTAAAACATGCTTAGGTAATCGGAACGACGCGTTAGAGAGACTTGTGAGACGACATAAGCATGGTAATCCAAATTACGCGTTACAGAGACTTGAGAAGCACCATACTAATCTAGCGTCACTTTTTACGTACGCTTTGCGTAATATAACCTAGCCATTCTTACGTAATCATAACGACGCGTTAAAGATACTTGAGAAGCACCATACTAATGTATTGTCACTTTTCACGCACACTTTGCGTAATATAACCAAACCATGCTTTGGTAATCGGAACAACGTGTTAGAGAGACTTGTAACGTGACATATGAATGGTAATCGAAACGATACGTTAAAGAGACTTGAGACGCGCCATACTAATCTAACGTCACTTTTTACGCACACTTTGCGTAATATAACTTAACCATGCTTAGGTAATCGTAACAACACGTTAAGGAGACTTGTGATTTGACATACTAATCTAGCGACACTTTTAACGCGCACTTGGCATAATATAACATAACCATGCTTTGGTAATCGGAACGACGCGTTAAAGAGACTTGAGACGTGACATACTAATCTAGCGTCACTTTTCACGCACACTTTGCTTAATATAATCTAAACATGCTTAGTTAATCGAAACGACGCGTTACAGAGAATTGAGACACGACATACTAATCTATTGTCACTTTTCACGCACACTTTGCGTAATATAACCTAGATGTGTTAGAGAGACTTGTAACGTGACATAAGTATGGTAATCGAAACGATACGTTAAAGAGACTTGAGACGCGCCATACTAATCTAACGTCACTTTTTACACACACTTTGCGTAATATTACTTAACCATGCTCAAGTAATCGTAACAACGTGTTACGAAGACTTGTGACGCGACATACTAATCAGCGACAGTTTTAACATAACCATGCTTTGGTCATGGGAACGACGCGTTAAAGAGACTTGAGACGTGACATACTAATCTAGCGTCACTTTTCACGCACACTTTGCGTAATATAATCTAACCATGCTTAGATAAAGGGACTTGAGACGCGACATACAAATCTAGCGTCACTTTTTGCGCACACTTTGTGTAAAAGAACCTAACCATGCTTAGGTAATCGGAATGACGCGTTAAAGAGACATGAGATGCGACATACTAATCTATTTTCACTTTTCACGCACACTTTGCGTAATATAACCTAACCATGCTTAGGTAATCAGAACGACGCATTAGAGACACTTGTGACGCGACATAAGCATGGTAATCGAAACGACGCATTAAAGAGACACTTGTTACGCGACATAAGCATGGTAATCGAAACGACGCATTAAAGAGACTTGAAACGCGCAATACTAATCTAGCATCACTTTTAACGCACGCTTTGCGTAATATAACCTAACCATTTTTAGGAAATCGAAACGACGCGTTAAAGAGACTTGAGTAACGACATATTAATCTAGCGCCAGTTTTCACGCACACTTTGAGTACTATAACCTAACCATGCTTAGGTAATCGGAACAACGCGTTAAAGAGACTTGAGACGGGACATACTAATCTAGTTTCACTTTTCACGCACTCTTTACGTAATATAACCTATTCATGCTTAGGTAATTGGAATACGCATTAAAAAGACTCGAGACACGACATACTAATCTCGCATAAAATAACCTAACCATGCATAGGTAATCGGAACGACGCGTTAAAGAGACTTGAGACACGACAAACTAATTTGTTGTCACTTTAACATGCACACTTTGCGTAATATAACCTAACCATGCTTAGGTAATCAGAACGACGCGTTAGAGACACTTCTAACGCGACATAAGAACAGTAATCGAAACGATGCGTTAAAGCGACTTGAAACACGCCATACTAATCTAGCGTCACTTTTCACGCACACTTTGCGTATTACAACCTAATCAAGATTAGGAAATGAGAACAACGTGATAAAGAGACTTATTGCGTAATATAACCTAACCATGCTTAGGTAATCGGAACGACGCGTTAAAGAGAGTTGAGATGCGACATACTAATCCAGCATCCCTTTTCACGCACACTTCGCGTAAAATAACCTAACCATGCTTAGGTAATCGGAACGGCACGTTAGAGACACTTGCAACGCGACATACTAATATATTGTCACTTTTCACGCACACTTTGCGTAATATAACCTAACCAAGTTTTGGTAATCGGAACGACGTTTACAGAGCCTTGTAAAGCGACATAAGCATGGTAATCGAAACGATACATTAAAGAGACTTGAGACACGACATACTAACCTAGCAAGTGTTTTCACGCGCACATCGCGTAATATAACCTAAGCATGCTTTTGTAATCAGAACGACGTGTTAAAGAGAGTTGAGATGCGACATACTAATCTAGCGTCCCTTTTCACGCACACTTCGCGTAAAATAACCTAACCATGCTTAGGTAATCGGAACGGCACGTTAAAGACACTTGCAAAGCGACATACTAATCTATTGTCCCTTTTCACGCACACTTTGCGTAATATAACCTAACCAAGCTTTGGTAATCGGAACGACGTGTTACAGAGACTTGTAAAGCGACATAATCATGGTAATCAAAACGATACATTAGAGAGACTTGAGACGCGTCATACTAATCTAACGTCACTTTTCACGCACAGTTTGCATAATGTAACCTAACCATGGTTAGGTAATCGGAACGAAGCATTAAAGAGAATTGAGACACGACATACTAACCTAGCAATAGTGTTCAAGCACACATTGCGTAATATAACCTAACCATGCTTAGGTAATCGGAACGACGCGTTAAAGAGACTTGGGACAAGACATAATAATCTATTTTCACATTTCACGCACACTTTGTGTAATATAACCTAACCATGCTTAGGTAATCGGAACGGCGCGTTAGAGAGACTTGTGACGCGACATAAGCATGGTAATCGAAATGACGTGCTACAGAGAATTGAGACACGACATACAAATCTATTGTCGCTTTTCACGCACAATTTGCGTAATATAACCCAACCATGTTAGGTAATCGGAACGAAGCATTAGAGAGACTTGAGATGCGACATACTAATCTAGCGTCACTTTTCACGCACAGTTTGCTTAATATAACCTAACCATGCTTAGGTAATTGGAACGCCGCGTTAGAGAGACTTGTGACACGACATTCTAATCTAGCGTCACTTTTCACGCACACTTTACGTTAACTAAAACATGCTTAGGTAATCGGAACGACGCGTTAGAGAGACTTGTGAGACGACATAAGCATGGTAATCCAAACGACGCGTTACAGAGACTTGAGAAGCACCATACTAATCTAGCGTCACTTTTTACGTACGCTTTGCGTAATATAACCTAGCCATTCTTAGGTAATCATAACGACGCGTTAAAGATACTTGAGAAGCACCATACTAATGTATTGTCACTTTTCACGCACACTTTGCGTAATATAACCAAACCATGCTTTGGTAATCGGAACAACGTGTTAGAGAGACTTGTAACGTGACATATGAATGGTAATAGAAACGATACGTTAAAGAGACTTGAGACGCGCCATACTAATCTAACGTCACTTTTTCGCACACTTTGCGTAATATGACTTAACCATGCTTAGGTAATCGTAACAACACGTTAAGGAGACTTGTGATTCGACATACTAATCTAGCGACACTTTTAACGCGCACTTGGCATAATATAACATAACCATGCTTTGGTAATCGGAACGACGCGTTAAAGAGACTTGAGACGTGACATACTAATCTAGCGTCACTTTTCACGCACACTTTGCTTAATATAATCTAAACATGCTTAGTTAATCGAAACGACGCGTTACAGAGAATTGAGACACGACATACTAATCTATTGTCACTTTTCACGCACACTTTGCGTAATATAACCTAGATGTGTTAGAGAGACTTGTAACGTGACATAAGTATGGTAATCGAAACGATACGTTAAAGAGACTTGAGACGCGCCATACTAATCTAACGTCACTTTTTACACACACTTTGCGTAATATTACTTAACCATGCTTAAGTAATCGTAACAACGTGTTAAGAAGACTTGTGACGCGACATACTAATCAGCGACAGTTTTAACATAACCATGCTTTGGTCATGGGAACGACGCGTTAAAGAGACTTGAGACGTGACATACTAATCTAGCGTCACTTTTCACGTACACTTTGCGTAATATAATCTAACCATGCTTAGATAAAGGGACTTGAGAAGCGACATACAAATCTAGCGTCACTTTTTGCGCACACTTTGTGTAAAAGAACCTAACCATGCTTAGGTAATCGGAATGACGCGTTAAAGAGACATGAGATGCGACATACTAATCTATTTTCACTTTTCACGCACACTTTGCGTAATATAACCTAACCATGCTTAGGTAATCAGAACGACGCATTAGAGACACTTGTGACGCGACATAAGCATGGTAATCGAAACGACGCATTAAAGAGACACTTGTTACGCGACATAAGCATGGTAATCGAAACGACGCATTAAAGAGACTTGAAACGCGCAATACTAATCTAGCGTCCCTTTTTACGCACGCTTTGCGTAATATAACCTAACCATTTTTAGGAAATCGAAACGACGCGTTAAAGAGACTTGAGTAACGACATATTAATCTAGCGCCAGTTTTCACGCACACTTTGAGTAATATAACCTAACCATGCTTAGGTAATCGGAACAACGCGTTAAAGAGACTTGAGACGGGACATACTAATCGAGTTTCACTTTTCACGCACTCTTTACGTAATATAACCTATTCATGCTTAGGTAATTGGAATACGCATTAAAAAGACTCGAGACACGACATACTAATCTCGCATAAAATAACCTAACCATGCATAGGTAATCGGAACGACGCGTTAAAGAGACTTGAGACACGAAAAACTAATTTGTTGTCACTTTAACATGCACACTTTGCGTAATATAACCAAACCATGCTTAGGTAATCAGAACGACGCGTTAGAGACACTTCTAACGCGACATAAGAACAGTAATCGAAACGATGCGTTAAAGCGACTTGAAACACGCCATACTAATCTAGCGTCACTTTTCCCACACACTTTGCGTAATATAACCTAACCATGCTTAGCTAATCGTAACGACGCGAAAAATAGACTTGCGACGCGACATTCTAATAAATTGTAATTTTTCACTCACACTCTGCGTAATATAACCTAACCATGCTTAGGTAATTGAAACGATGCGTTAAAAACACTTATGACGCGACATACTAATCTTGCGTCAGTTTTCACGCATACTTTGCGTAATATAACCATGCCTAGGTAATCGGAACGACGAGTTAAAGAGACTTGTGACCCAACATACTAATCTATTGTTACTTTTCACGCACACTTTGCGTACTATAACCTAACCATGCTTTGCTAATCGAACGACACGTTAGAGACTTGTGACGCGATATAAGCATCGTAATCGAAGCGATGCGTTAAAGAGACTTGAGACGCGACATACTTATCTAGCGTCACTTTTCAAGCTAACTTTGCGTAATATAACCTAACCATGCTTAGGTACTCGGAAAAAATCGTTAATGAGAATTGAGACGCGACAAATTAATCTAGCGTCACTATTCAAGAACACTTTACGTAATATAATCTAACCATGCTTAGGCAATTGGAACAATGTGATAAAGAGATTTGAGACGCGAAAAACTAATCTAGCGTCACTTTTCACGCACACTCCGCGTAATATAGCCCAACCATGGTTAGATAATCGGAACGACGCGTTAGAGAGACTTATGACGCGACATAACCATGGTAATCGGAACAACACGTTAATAATATAACCTAACGATGCATAGGAAATCGGAACGACACGTTAAACAGACTTGAGATGCGACATACTAATCTAGTGTAACTTTTCACGCACACTGTGCATAACATAACCTAACCATGCTTAGGTAACGACACGTTAAACAGACTTGAGATGCGACATACTAATCTAGCGTCACTTTTCACGCACGCTTTGCGTAATATAACCTAACGATGCATAGGAAATCTGAACACCACGTTAGAGAGACTTAAGACGCGACATACTAATCTATTGTCATTTCTCACGCACACTTTGCGCAATATAACCTAACCATGCTTAAGTAATTTGAAGACGCGTTAAATAGACTTGAGATGCGATATACTAATCTATTGTCATTTTTCACGCACACTTTGCGTAATATAACCTAACTATGCTTAGGTAATCAGAACGACGCGTTAGAAAACTTCCGACGCGACATAAGCATGGTAATCGATACGACGCGTTAAAGAGACTTGAGACGCGCCATACTAATCTAGCGTCACTATTTACACACTTTGCGTAATATAACCTAGCCATAAGGGTGATAGGAACGACGCGTTAAAGAGACTTGAGACGCGACATACTAATCTAGTTTCAGTTTTCACGCACACTTTGCCTTATATAACCTAACCATGCTTAGGTAATCGGGACGGTGCGTTAAACAGACTTGAGACGCGACATACTAATCTAGTTTCACTTTTCACGCACACTTTGCCTAATATAACCTAACCATGCTTAGGTAATCGGGACGGTGCGTTAAACAGACTTGAGACGCGACATACTAATCTAGTTTCACTTTTCACGCACGCTTTGCGTAATATAACCTAACCATGCTTAGGTAATTAGAACTACGCGTTAAATAGACTTGAGACGCGATATACTAATCTATTGTCATTTTTCACGCACACTTTGCGTAATATAACCTAACCATGCTTAGGTAATTAGAACGACGCGTTAGAGAGACTTCTGACGAGAAATATGCATGGTAATCGATACGACGCGTTCTTGAGACGCGCCATATTAATCTAGCGTCACTATTTATGCACACTTTGTGTAATATAACCTAACCATGCTTAGGTAACTGGAACGAAGCGTTAAAGAGACGTGAGACGCGGCATACTAATCTAACGTCACTTTTCACGCACATTTTTCGTAATATAACCTAACCATACTTAGGTAATCAAAACGACACGTTAGAGAGACCTGTGATGCGACATAAGTATTGTAATCGAAACGACACGTTAAATAGACTTGTGACGAAACATACTAATCTAGGGTCACTTTTTACGCACACTTTGTGTAGTATAATCTAACCATTCTTAGGTAATCGGAACAACACGTTAAAGAGACTTGAGACGCGACATACTAATCTAGCGTTACTTTTTACGCACACTTTGCCTAATATAGCCTAACCATTCTTAGGTAATCGGAACTACGCGTTAAATAGACTAGCGTCACGTTTACGAACACCTTCGTAATATAACCTAACCATGCTTAGGTAATAGGAACGACGCGTTAAAGAGACTTGAAACACGTCATACGATTCTTGCATCGCATTTTACGCACACTTTGTGTAATATAACCTAACCACGCTTAGGTATTCGGAACGACGCGTTAAAGAGACTTTAGACGCGACATACTAATCTAGGGTCACTTTTCACGTATACTTTGCATAATATAACCTAACCATGCAACGCGTTAAAGTGACTTGAGACACGACATACTAATCTAGCGTCACTTTTCACTCACGCTTGTTGTAATATAACCTAACCATGCTTAGGTAATCGGAACAACGCAATAAAGATAATTGAGACGCGACATACTAATCCAGCGTGACTTTTCACGCACACTTTACGTACTACTCCCTCCTTGCCAATGGAGTTGTCCACTTTGAGAAATTTTTTTGTCCCAAAACTCTTGTCCACTTTCAAAAGGTAACTAACTTTTACACTCAACTTTTTTATATTACCCTTATTTAAAACCCACTAATGAATAAATTAAAAGTAAATTGCAAGTGGACCCTATATTAAATAGGGATATGACAAGAAAAGTAAGGAAAATTTTACAAAATCCATAAACAATAATTGCTTTTCTTAAACTGTGTGATAACGGCAAAGTGGACAACTCTATTGGGACCGAGGGAGTATAACCTAACTATGCTTAGATAATCGGAACGACGCGTTAAATAGACTTGAGACACGACATACTAATCAATTGTTACTTTTCACACACACTTTGCGTAATATAACCTAACCATGCATAGGTAATCGGAACGACGCATTAAAGAGACTTGAGATGCGACATACTAATCTATTGCTACTTTTCACACACACTTTGCGTACTATAACCTAACCATACTTAAGTAATCGAAACGACGCGTTAGACAGACTTGTGACGAGACATAAGCATGGTAATCGAAACGGCGCGTTAAAGAGACTTGAGACGCGACATACTAATCTAGCGTCACTTTTCACGCAAACTATGCATAATATAACCTAACAATGCTTAGGTAACCGGAACGACGCGTTAAGTAGCCTTGAGACACGACATACTAATCTAGCGTCACTTTTCACGCACACTTCGCGTAATATAACCTTACCATGCTTGGGTAATCGGAACGACGTGTTAAAGAGACTTGAAATGCGACATACTAATCTAGCGTCACTTTTCACGCACACTTTGTATAATATAACCTAACCATGCTTAGGTAATCAGAACGACGCGTTAGATAGACTTATGACGCGACATACTAATCTATTGTCATTTTTCACGCATACTTTGCGTAATATAACCTAACCATGCTTAGCTAGTTGGAACGACACATTAAATGGACTTGAGACGCGACATGCTTAGGTACTTAGAGACTTGTGACGCGACATATGTATGGTAATCGAAACGATGCGTTAAGGAGTCTTGAGATATTCAATATTAATCTATTTACGGACAC
The DNA here is from genome assembly GCF_937616625.2 of Mercurialis annua. Classification (NCBI taxonomy): domain Eukaryota; kingdom Viridiplantae; phylum Streptophyta; class Magnoliopsida; order Malpighiales; family Euphorbiaceae; genus Mercurialis; species Mercurialis annua. The sequence continues at coordinate 36,040,288 of NC_065570.1, forward strand.
TTTGCGTGATATAACCTAACCATGCTTATGCTTAGGTAATCAGAACGACGCGTTAGAGAGACTTGAGACGTGACATACTCATCTAGCGTCGGTTTTCACGCACGCTTTGTGTAATATAACTTATGAAATCGGAACGACGCGTTAGAGAGACTTGAGACGCGACATACTAAGCGTCACTTTCACGCACATTTTGCATAATATAACCTAACTATGCTTAGGTAATCGGAACGACGCGTGAAAGAATTGCGCGATAAGCATGGTAATCAAAACGATGCGTTGAAGAGATTTGAGACGAAAAGCGTCACTTTTTACGCACACATTGCGTAATATAACCTAACCATACTTAGGTAATCGGAACAACGTGTTAAAGAGACTTGAGACTGGACATACTAATCCAGCGTCACTTTTCATGCACACTTTGCGTAATATAACCTAACCATGCTTTGGTAATTGGAACGACGCGTGAAAGAGACTTGAAACGCGACATACTAATCTATTGATTCTTTTCACGAACACTTTGTACTATAACCTAATATATTTGGTAATTGGAACGACGCGTTAGAGAGACTTGGGACGCGACATAAGCATGGTAATCAAAATGACGCGATAAAGAAACTTGCGACGCGACATAAGCATGTAATCCAAACGACGCGTTAAAGAGACTTGAGATGCGACATACTAATTTAGCGTCACATTTAATGAAAACTTTGCATAATATAGCCTAACCATGCTTAGGTAATTGGAACGACGCATTAAAGAGCCTTGAGACGCGACATACTTATCTAGCGTCACTTTTCACGCACGCCTCGCCTAATATAACCTTACAATGCTTAGTTAATCGAAATGGCGCGTTAAAGAGACTTAAAACGCGACATACTAATCTAGCGTCACTTTTCACGCGCACTTTGCGTAGTATAACTTAACCCTGCTTAGGAAATCAGAACGACTCGTTAGAGAGCCTTGAGACGCGACATACTAATCTAGCGTCACTTTCTCGCACACTTTGTGAAATATAGCCTAAACATGCTTAGGTAATTGGAAAGAGACTTTTGACGCGAGATAAGCATGGTAATCAAAACGATGCGTTAAAGAGATTTTAGACGAAACATACTAACCTAGAGTCACTTTTTACGCACACTTCGCGTAATATAACCTAACCAAGCTTAGGTTATCGGAACGACGCGTTAAAGAGACTTGAGACTGGACATACTAATCTAGCGTCACTTTTAACGCACACTTTGCGTAATATAACTAACCATGCTTAGGTAATCAAAACGACGCGTTAAAGAGATTTGTGACGCAACATACTTATCTACCGTCACTTTTCACGCACACTTTGCGTATTATAACCTAACCATGCTTAGGTAATCGGAACGACGCATGAAGAGACTTGAGACGCGACATATTAATCTATTGATCCTTTTCACGCACTCTTTACGTACTATAACCTAACCATGCTTTGGTAATCAGAAAGACGCGTTTGAGAGACTTGTGACGCGACATAAGCATGGTAATCGGAACGACGCGTTAAAGAGACTTGAGACGCGACATACTAATCTAGCGTCACTATTCACGCACTCTTTGCTAATATAACCTAACCATGCTTAGGTAATCGGAACGACGCGTTATCGAGACTTGAGATGCGACATACTAACCTTACAACAGTTTTCACGCACACATCGCATAATATATACCTAGCCATGCTTAGATATTCGAAACGACGCGTTAAAGAGACTTGAGACACGACATACTAATCTAGCGTCACTTTTCACGCAAACTTTGCGTAAAATAACCTAACCATGCTTAGGTAATCGGAACGACGCGTTACAGAGACTTGAGACGCGACATACTAATCTAGCGTTACTTTTCACGCACACTTTGTGTAAAATAACCTAGCCATGTTTAGGTAATTTGGAACGACGCGATAAAGAGACTTGAGACGCAACATACTAATCTATTGTATATTTCCACGCACACTTTGCGCAATATAACCTAACCATACTTTGGTTATCGGAACGACGTGTTAGAAAGACTTGTAACGTGAAAAAAGAATTCTAATCGAAACGACGCGTTAAAGAGACTTGAGACGCGCCATACTAATCTAGCGTCACTTTTTACGCACACTTTGCATAATATAACTAACCATGCTTAGGTAATCGTAACGAATCGTGAAAGAGACTTGTGACGCGACATACTAATCTAACGACTCTTTTAACGCGCACTTGGAGTAATATAACATAACCATGCTTAGGTAATCAGAACAACGCGTTAAAGAGACTTGAGACCCGACATACTAATCTAGCTTCACTTTTCACGCATACTTTGCGTAAAATAACCTAACCATGCTTAGGTAATCCGAACGACGCATTAAAGAGAGTTACGATATGACATACTAATCTAGCGTCACTTTTCACGCACACTTTGCGTAATAAAACCTAACCTTGCTTAGGTTATCGGAACGACACATTAAAGAAACTTAGGACGCGCCATACTACTCTAACAACATTTTTCACGCACACTTTGCGTAATATAACCTAACTATGCTTAGGTAATCGGAACGACGCATTAAAGAGACTTGAGACGCGATATACTAATCTAGCGTCCCTTTTCATGCACACTTTGCGTAATATAACCTAACCATGCTTAGGTAATCGGAACGACGCGTTAAAGAGACTTGAGTCGTGACATACTAATCTAGCGTCACTTTTCATGCACACTTTGCGTAATATAACCTTACCATGCTTAAGAAATCGAAACACGCGTTAAAGAGACTTGAGAAGCGACATACTAATCTAGTGCACTTTTCATGCACACTTTGCGTAAAATAACTTAACCATGCTTAGGTAATCGGAACGACACGTAGGGAATTAAGAAGCGACATACTAGGTTATGGTCACTTTTCACGCACACTTTGCGTAATATAATCAACCACGCTTAGGTAATCAGAACGACACGTTAGAGACACTAGTGACGCGACATAATCATGGTAATCGAAACAACGTGTTAAAGAGACTTGAAACGCGCCATATTAATCTAGCGTCACATTTTACGCACTCTTTGCGTAATATAACCTAACCATGCTTAGGTAATCGGAACGACGCGTTAAAGACACTTGAGACGCGACATACTAATCTAGTGTCACTTTTCATGCACATTTTGCGTAATATAACCTAATAACCATGCTTTGCTAATCGAAACGATGCGTTAGAGAGACTTGTGATGCGACATACGCATGATAATCGAACCGACGCCTTAAAGAGACTTGAGACGCAACATACTTGTCACTTTTCATGCACATTTTACGTAATATAACCTAACCATGCTTAGGTAATCAGAACGACGCATTAAAGAGACTTGAGACGCGACATACTAATCTAGCGTCACTTTTCAAGCACACTTTACGAAATATAACCTAACCATGCTTACGTAATCGGGCGTTAAAGAGACTTGAGAAGCGACATACTAATATAGCGTCACTTTTCACGTACAATTTGTGTAATATAACCTAACCATGCCTAGGTAATCGGAACACGCGTTAAAGATACTTGAGATTTGACATACTAATCTAGCGTTACTTTTCAAGCACACTTTGCGTAAAATAACATAATTATGCTTAGGTAATCGAAACAACGCGTTAAAGAGACTTGATACGCGACATACTAATCTATTGTTACTTTTCACGCACACTTTATGTAATATAACAAAACCATGCTTAGGTAATCGGAACGATGCATTGCGTCAACTTTCACCCACACTTAGCGTATAACAACCTAACCATGCTTAGGTAATCGGAACGACATGTTAGAGAGACTTGCGACGCGACATACTAATCTGGCGTCATTTTTCAAGCGCATTTTGCTTAATATAACCTAGCCATGCTTAGGTTATCGGAACGAGGCGTTAGAGAGACTTGTGAGGTGACATACTAATCTAGCGTCACTATTCACGCACTTAGGTAATCGGAACGACGCGTAATAGAGACTTGAGGCGCGGAATTCTAATATAGCGTCACTTTTCACGCACACTTTGCATAATAACCTAACCATGCTAAGGGAATCAGAACGACGCGTTAGAGACACTTGTTAAACGGCATTAGCATGGTAATCGAAACGACGCCTTAAAGAGTCTTGAAACGCGCCATACAAATCTATCGTCAATTTTTACGCACACTTTGCGTAATATAACCTAACCATGCTTTGGGAATCGGAACGACACGTTAAAATGACTTGAGATGCGTCATACTAATTTAGCGTCACTTTTCACTCACACTTTGCGTAATATAACCTAACCATGCTTAGGCAACCGGAACGACGCTTTAAAGAGACTTAAGACGCGACATACTAATCTAGCGTCACTATTCACGCACTCTTTGCGTAATATAACCTAACCATGCTTAGGTAATCGGAACGATGCGTTGAAGAGCAACATACTAACCTTACAACAGTTTTCACGCACACATTGCATAATATAACCTAACCATGCTTAGGTAATCGGAACGACGCGTTAAAGAGACTTGAGACGCGACATACTAATCTAGCGTCACTATTCACGCACTCTTTGCTAATATAACCTAACCATGCTTAGGTAATCGGAACGACGCGTTATCGAGACTTGAGATGCGACATACTAACCTTACAACAGTTTTCACGCACACATCGCATAATATATACCTAGCCATGCTTAGGTATTCGGAACGACGCGTTAAAGAGACTTGAGACACGACATACTAATCTAGCGTCACTTTTCACGCAAACTTTGCGTAAAATAACCTAACCATGCTTAGGTAATCGGAACGACGCGTTACAGAGACTTGAGACGCGACATACTAATCTAGCGTTACTTTTCACGCACACTTTGTGTAAAATAACCTAGCCATGTTTAGGTAATCGGAACGACGCATTAAAGAGACTTGAGACGCAACATACTAATCTATTGTATATTTCCACGCACACTTTGCGCAATATAACCTAACCATACTTTGGTTATCGGAACGACGTGTTAGACAGACTTGTAACGTGACAAAAGAATTCTAATCGAAACGACGCGTTAAAGAGACTTGAGACGCGCCATACTAATCTAGCGTCACTTTTTACGCACACTTTGCATAATATAACTAACCATGCTTAGGTAATCGTAACGAATCGTGAAAGAGACTTGTGACGCGACATACTAATCTAGCGACTCTTTTAACGCGCACTTGGAGTAATATAACATAACCATGCTTAGGTAATCAGAACAACGCGTTAAAGAGACTTGAGACCCGACATACTAATCTAGCTTCACTTTTCACGCATACTTTGCGTAAAATAACCTAACCATGCTTAGGTAATCCGAACGACGCATTAAAGAGAGTTACGACATGACATACTAATCTAGCGTCACTTTTCACGCACACTTTGCGTAATAAAACCTAACCTTGCTTAGGTTATCGGAACGACGCATTAAAGAAACTTAGGACGCGCCATGCTACTCTAACAACATTTTTCACGCACACTTTGCATAATATAACCTAGCCATGCTTAGGTAATCGGAACGACGCGTTAAAGAGACTTGAGACGCGACATACTAATCGAGCGTCACTATTCACGCACTCTTTGCTAATATAACCTAACCATGCTTAGGTAATCGGAACGACGCGTTATCAGAACGACGCGTTAGAAACACATGTGACGCGACATAAGCACAGTAATCGAAACGACGCGTTAAAGAGACTAGAGACATAACATACTAATTTAGCGTCACTTTTCACTTACACTTTGCGTAATATCACCTAACCATGCTTAGGTAATCGGAACGACGCATCAAATAGACTTGAGTAGCGACATATTAATCTAGCGTCACGTTTCCCGCACACTTTGCGTAATATTACCTAACCATGCTTACGTAATCGGAAAGTCGCGTTAAAGAGACTTGAGACGCGACATACTAATCTAGCGTCACTTTTCACGCACACTTTACGTAATATAATCTAACCATGCTTAGGTAATCGGAATACGTATTAAAGAGACTTGAGACGCGTCATACCAATCTAGCGTCACTTTTCACGCACACTTTTCGTAAAATAACCTAACCATGCCTAGGTAATCGGAACGACGCGTTAAAAAGACTTGAGATGCTACATACTAATCTATTGTCACTTTTCACGCACACTTTGCGTAATAAAATCTAACCATGCATAGGTAATCATAACGACGCGTTAGAAACACATGTGACGCGTTAAAGAGACTTGAGACATAACATACTAATTTAGCGTCACTTTTCACTTACACTTTGCGTAATATAACTAAACCATGCTTAGGTAATCGGAACGACGAGTTAAAGAGACTTGAGACGCGACATACTAATCTACTGTTACTTTTCACGCACACTACCTAACCATGCTTAGGTAATCGGAACGACGCGTTAAAGAGACTTGAGACGCGACATACTAATATATCCGTCACTTTTCACGCACACTTTGCATAATACAACCTAACCATGATTAGGTAATCGGAAAGACGCTTTAAAGACACTTGAGACACGACATACTAACCTAGCAAAAGATTTCAAGCACACATTGCGTAATATAACCTAACCATGCTTTAGTAAACGGAACGAAGCGTTAAAGAGACTTGAGACGCGACATACTAATCTAGCGTCACTTTTCACACACACTTTTGGTAATATAACTTAACCATGCTTAGGTATCAGAACGACGCGTTAAAGAGACTTGAAACGCGCCATACTAATCTAGCGCCACTTTTTACGGACGCTTTGCGTAATATAACCTAACCATGCTTAGGTGAATGGATCGACGCGTTAAAGAAACTTGAGACGCGACATACTAATCTAGCGTCACTTTTCATGCACACTTTGCGTAATACGACCTAACCATGATTAGGTAATTGGAACGACGCTTTAAAGAGACTTGAGATCGACATACTAACCTAGCAACAGTTTTCACGCACACATTGCGTAATATAATCGAACCATGCTTTGGTAATCGGAACGACGCGTTAAAGAGACTTAAGAGCGCGACATACTAATCTAACGTCACTTTTCACGCACACTTCGCGTAAAATAACCTAACCATGCTTAGGTAATCGGAACGACACGATAAAGAGACTTAACCATGCTTTGGTAATCAGAACGACGTGTTAGAGAGGCTTGTAACGTGACAAAGATGCGTTAAAGAGACTTGAGGTCACTTTTTACGCACACTTTGCGTAATATAACTTAACCATGCTTAGGTAATCGTAACAACGCGTTAAAGAGACTTGTGCGTGACATACTAATCTAGCGACGCTTTTAAGGCGCACTTGGCGTAATATAACATAACCATGTTTTGGTAATCGGAACGACGCGTTAAAGAGACTTTAGACACGACATACTAATCTAGCGTAACTTTTGACGCACACTTTGCGTAATATAACCTAACCATGCTTAGGTAATCGGAACACACATTAAAGGGACTTGAGACGCGACGTACTAATCTAACGTCACTTTTCAACACACTTTGCGTAAAATAACCTAACCATGCTTAGGTAATCGGAACGACGTGTTTTAGAGACTTGAGACACGACATACTAATATATTGTCAATTTTCACGCACACTTTGCGTAATATAACCTAACCATGCTTAGGTAATCAGAACGACACGTTAGAGAAACTTGTGACGCGACAATGGTAATTGAAAAGACGCGTTAAAGAGACTTGAAACGTGCCATACTAATCTAGCATCACTTATTACGCACACTTTGCGTATTATAACCTAACTATGCTTAGCTAATCAGAACGACGCTTTAAAGAGACTTGAGACACGACATACTATTCTAGCGTCACTTTTCGGGTACATTTTGCGTAATATAACCTAGCCATGCTTTGGTAATCAGAACGATGCGTTAGAGAGACTTGTGACGCGACATACTAACCTATCAACAGTTTTCACGCACACATTGTGTAATATAACCTAACCATGCTTAGGTAATCGAAACGACGCGTTAAAGAGACTTGAGATGCGACATACTATTCTAGCGTTACTTTTCACGCACATTTTACGTAATATGACCTAACCATGCTTAAATAATCGGAACGACGCTTTAGAGAGACTTGTGACGCGACATACTAACCTAGCAACAGTTTTCACGCACACATTGCGTAAAATAACCCAACCATGCTTAGGTAATCGCAACGACGCGTTAAAGAGACTTGAGATGCGACATACTAAACTAGCGTCACTTTTCACGCACACTCTTCGTAATATACCTAACCATGCTTTGGTAATCGTAATACGCACTTGACTTGAGACGTCACATACCAATCTAGCATCACTTTTCACACACACTTTGCGTTAAATAACTTAACCATGCCTAGGTAATCAGAACGACGCGTTAAAGAGACTTGAAACGAGAGAGAATAATCTATTGTCACTTTTCACGCACTTTTGTGACGCGATATAAGCACAGTAATCGAAACGACGCGTTAAAGACACTTGAAACGCGCCATACTAATCTAGCGTCACTTTTTACGTACGCTTTGCGTAATATAACCTAGCCATGCTTAGGTAATCATAACGACGCGTTAAAGATACTTGAGACGCGACATACTAATCTAGCGTCACTTTTCACGCACACATTGCGTAATACAACCTAACCATGATTAGGTAATCGGAACAACGCTTTAAAGAGAGTTGAGACGCGACATACTAACCTAGCAACAGATTTCACGCACACATTGCGCAATATAACCTAACCATGTTATGGTAATCGGAACGACGCTTTAAAGAGACTTGAGACGCGACATCTAGCGTCACTTTTAACGCACACTTTGTGCTATATAACCTAACCATACTTAGGTAATCGGAACACGCGTTAAAGGGACTTAAGAAGCGACATACTAATCTAGCGTCACTTTTCACGTACACACTGCGTAAAATAACCTAACCATGCTTAGGTAATCGGAATGACACATTAAATAGACTTGCGAGACATACTAATCTATTGTCACTTATTACGCACACTTTGCGTAATATAACCTAACCATGCGTTGGTAATCGGCACGACGTGTTGGAGAGATTTGTAACGTGACATAAGCATGGTAATCAAAACGACGCGTTCAAGAGACTTTTTACGCATACTTTGCGTAATATAACTTAACCATGCTTGGGTAATCATAACAACGCGTTAAAGAGACTTGTGACGCGTCATACTAATCTACCGACACTTTTAACGCGCACTTGGCGAAATATATCATAACCATGCTTTGGTAATCGGAACGACGCGTTAAAGATACTTGAGACGCAACATACTAATCTAGCGTCACTTTTCACGCACACTTTGCGTAATATAACTTAACCATACTTAGGTAATCGTAACAACACGTTAAGGAGACTTGTGATTCGACATACTAATCTAGCAACACTTTTGACGCGCACTTGGCATAATATAACATAAACATGCTTTGGTAATCGGAACGACGCGTTAAAGAGACTTGAGACGTGACATACTAATCTAGCGTCACTTTTCACACACACTTTGCTTAATATAATCTAAACATGCTTAGGTAATCGAAACGACGCGTTACAGAGACTTGAGACACGACATACTAATCGATTGTCACTTTTCACAGACACTTTGTGTAATATAACCTAACCATGCTTTTGTAATCTGAACGATGTGTTAGAGAGACTTGTAACGTGACATAAGTATGGTAATCGAAACAATACGTTAAAGAGACTTGAGACGCGCAATACTAATCTAACGTCACTTTTTACGCACACTTTGCGTAATATTACTTAACCATGCTTAAGTAATCGTAACAACGTGTTAAGAAGACTTGTGACGCGACATACTAGTAAGCGACAGTTTTAACATAACCATGCTTTGGTCATGGGAACGACGCGTTAAAGAGACTTGAGACATGACATACTAATCTAGCGTCACTTTTCACGCACACTTTGCGTAATATAATCTAACCATGCTTAGATAAAGGGACTTGAGACGCGACATACAAATCTAGCGTCACTTTTCACGCACACTTTGTGTAAAATAACCTAACCATGCTTAGGTAATCGGAATGACGCATTAAATAGACATGAGATGCGACATACTAATCTATTTTCACTTTTCATGCACACTTTGCGTAATATAACCTAACCATGCTTAAGTAATCAGAACGATGCATTAGAGACACTTGTGACGCGACATAAGCATGGTAATCGAAACGACGCATTAAAGGGACACTTGTTACGCGACATAAGCATGGTAATCGAACGACGCATTAAAGAGACACTTGTAACGCGACATAAGCATGGTAATCGAAACAACGCATTAAAGAGACTTGAAACGCGCAATACTAATCTAGCGTCACTTCATACGCACGCTTTGCGTAATATAACCTAACCATTTTTAGGAAATCAAAACGATGCGTTAAAGAGACTTGAGTAACGACATATTAATCTAGCGCCAGTTTTCATGCACACTTTGAGTAATATAACCTAACCATGCTTAGGTAATCGGAACGACGCATTAAAGAGACTTGAGACGCGACATACTAATCTAGTTTCACTTTTCATGCACTCTTTACGTAATATAACCTATTCACGCTTAGGTAATCGGAATACGCATTAAAAAGACTCGAGACACGACATACTAATCTCGAATAAAATAACCTAACCATGGATAGGTAATCGAAACGACGCGTTAAAGAGACTTGAGACACGACAAGCTAATTTATTGTCACTTTTCACGCACACTTTGCGTAATATAACCTAACCATGCTTAGGTAATCAGAACGACACGTTAGAGAAACTTGTGACGCGACAATGGTAATTGAAAAGACGCGTTAAAGAGACTTGAAACGTGCCATACTAATCTAGCGTCACGTTTTACACACACTTTGCGTATTATAACCTAACTATGCTTAGCTAATCAGAACGACGCTTTAAAGAGACTTGAGACACGACATACTATTCTAGCGTCACTTTTCGGGTACATTTTGCGTAATATAACCTAACCATGCTTTGGTAATCAGAACGATGCGTTAGAGAGACTTGTGACGCGACATACTAACCTATCAACAGTTTTCACGCACACATTGTGTAATATAACCTAACCATGCTTAGGTAATCGAAACGACGCGTTAAAGAGACTTGAGATGCGACATACTATTCTAGCGTTACTTTTCACGCACATTTTACGTAATATGACCTAACCATGCTTAAATAATCGGAACGACGCTTTAGAGAGACTTGTGACGCGACATACTAACCTAGCAACAGTTTTCACGCACACATTGCGTAAAATAACCCAACCATGCTTAGGTAATCGCAACGACGCGTTAAAGAGACTTTAGATGCGACATACTAAACTAGCGTCACTTTTCACGCACACTCTTCGTAATATACCTAACCATGCTTTGGTAATCGTAATACGCACTTGACTTGAGACGTCACATACCAATCTAGCATCACTTTTCACACACACTTTGCGTTAAATAACTTAACCATGCCTAGGTAATCAGAACGACGCGTTAAAGAGACTTGAAACGAGAGAGAATAATCTATTGTCACTTTTCACGCACTTTTGTGACGCGATATAAGCACAGTAATCGAAACGACGCGTTAAAGACACTTGAAACGCGCCATACTAATCTAGCGTCACTTTTTACGTACGCTTTGCGTAATATAACCTAGCCATGCTTAGGTAATCATAACGACGCGTTAAAGATACTTGAGACGCGACATACTAATCTAGCGTCACTTTTCACGCACACATTGCGTAATACAACCTAACCATGATTAGGTAATCGGAACAACGCTTTAAAGAGAGTTGAGACGCGACATACTAACCTAGCAACAGATTTCACGCACACATTGCGCAATATAACCTAACCATGCTTTGGTAATCGGAACGACGCTTTAAAGAGACTTGAGACGCGACATCTAGCGTCACTTTTAACGCACACTTTGTGCTATATAACCTAACCATACTTAGGTAATCGGAACACGCGTTAAAGGGACTTAAGAAGCGACATACTAATCTAGCGTCACTTTTCACGTACACTCTGCGTAAAATAACCTAACCATGCTTAGGTAATCGGAATGACACATTAAATAGACTTGCGAGACATACTAATCTATTGTCACTTATTACGCACACTTTGCGTAATATAACCTAACCATGCGTTGGTAATCGGCACGACGTGTTGGAGAGATTTGTAACGTGACATAAGCATGGTAATCAAAACGACGCGTTCAAGAGACTTTTTACGCATACTTTGCGTAATATAACTTAACCATGCTTGGGTAATCATAACAACGCGTTAAAGAGACTTGTGACGCGTCATACTAATCTACCGACACTTTTAACGCGCACTTGGCGAAATATATCATAACCATGCTTTGGTAATCGGAACGACGCGTTAAAGATACTTGAGACGCAACATACTAATCTAGCGTCACTTTTCACGCACACTTTGCGTAATATAACTTAACCATACTTAGGTAATCGTAACAACACGTTAAGGAGACTTGTGATTCGACATACTAATCTAGCAACACTTTTAACGCGCACTTGGCATAATATAACATAAACATGCTTTGGTAATCGGAACGACGCGTTAAAGAGACTTGAGACGTGACATACTAATCTAGCGTCACTTTTCACACACACTTTGCTTAATATAATCTAAACATGCTTAGGTAATCGAAACGACGCGTTACAGAGACTTGAGACACGACATACTAATCGATTGTCACTTTTCACACACACTTTGTGTAATATAACCTAACCATGCTTTTGTAATCGGAACGATGTGTTAGAGAGACTTGTAACGTGACATAAGTATGGTAATCGAAACGATACGTTAAAGAGACTTGAGACGCGCAATACTAATCTAACGTCACTTTTTACGCACACTTTGCGTAATATTACTTAACCATGCTTAAGTAATCGTAACAACGTGTTAAGAAGACTTGTGACGCGACATACTAGTAAGCGACAGTTTTAACATAACCATGCTTTGGTCATGGGAACGACGCGTTAAAGAGACTTGAGACATGACATACTAATCTAGCGTCACTTTTCACGCACACTTTGCGTAATATAATCTAACCATGCTTAGATAAAGGGACTTGAGACGCGACATACAAATCTAGCGTCACTTTTCACGCACACTTTGTGTAAAATAACCTAACCATGCTTAGGTAATCGGAATGACGCGTTAAAGAGACATGAGATGCGACATACTAATCTATTTTCACTTTTCATGCACACTTTGCGTAATATAACCTAACCATGCTTAAGTAATCAGAACGACGCATTAGAGACACTTGTGACGCGACATAAGCATGGTAATCGAAACGACGCATTAAAGAGACACTTGTTACGCGACATAAGCATGGTAATCGAACGACGCATTAAAGAGACACTTGTAACGCGACATAAGCATGGTAATCGAAACAACGCATTAAAGAGACTTGAAACGCGCAATACTAATCTAGCGTCACTTCTTACGCACGCTTTGCGTAATATAACCTAACCATTTTTAGGAAATCAAAACGATGCGTTAAAGAGACTTGAGTAACGACATATTAATCTAGCGCCAGTTTTCATGCACACTTTGAGTAATATAACCTAACCATGCTTAGGTAATCGGAACGACGCATTAAAGAGACTTGAGACGCGACATACTAATCTAGTTTCACTTTTCATGCACTCTTTACGTAATATAACCTATTCACGCTTAGGTAATCGGAATACGCATTAAAAAGACTCGAGACACGACATACTAATCTCGAATAAAATAACCTAACCATGCATAGGTAATCGAAACGACGCGTTAAAGAGACTTGAGACACGACAAGCTAATTTATTGTCACTTTTCACGCACACTTTGCGTAATATAACCTAACCATGCTTAGGTAATCAGAACGACGCATTACAAACACTTCTAACGCGACATAAGAACAGTAATCGAAACGACGCGTTAAAGCGACTTGAAACACGCCATACTAATCTAGCGTCACTTTTCACGCACACTTTGCGTAATACAACCTAATCAAGATTAGGAAATTGGAACAATGTGATAGAGAGACTTATTGCGTAACATAACCTAACCATGCTTAGGTAATCGGAACGACGCGTTAAAGACACTTGCAACGCGACATACTAATCTATTGTCACTTTTCACGCACACTTTGCATAATATAACCTAACCATGCTTTGGTAATCGGAACGACGTGTTAGAGAGACTTGTAAAGCGACATAAGCATGGTAATCGAAATGATACATTAAAGAGACTTAAGACACGAAATACTAACCTAGCAAATGTTTTCACACGCACATTGCGTAATATATAACCTAACCATGCTTTTGTAATCGGAACAACGCGTTAAAGA